>NC_079877.1:2400000-3092783 GCF_029227915.1 Hydractinia symbiolongicarpus
CCGATATTACTAAGTTGTATCGCTTTCAACAGTGAAACGATTGACTGTGGGACTTAATTGAACTGATTTTGGACTTTGACCTGATAAATGTAATAAATGAGCCATTTTGACTAAAAGAAATAGCATTCTCCTTAATTTGACATGATTGCTGGAACTCAGCGATTACACTGGGCGCTGTGGTAGCGCTTTGTTTAAAAGTTAAGATAAATAAGTCATTTTTTACTGTGGAAACAATCCTAGCCGTTATCGCGCGCTGAAGAAATAGAGACAGTTTCAAAAACTACATTTCATTGACTTTCTAACGGTGTCAATCCGTTTGAGTTAAAACGGTTGCGTCACATATTCGTACCAACATGTATTTAGTGATTTCCTTCCGATATTACTAAGTTGTATCGCTTTCAACAGTGAAACGATTGACTGTGGGAGTTAGTTGAACTGATTTTGGACTTTGACCTTATAAATGTGATAAATTAGTCATTTTGACTACAAGAAATGACATTCTTCTTAGTTTGACATGATTGCTGGAACTCAGCGATTACACTGGGCGCTGTGGTAACGCTTTATTTAAAAACTAAGATAAATAAGTCATTTTGTACTGTGGGACCAATCCTAGCCGTTATCGCGCGCTGAAGAAATAGAGAGAGTTTCAAAAACCACATTTCATTGACTTTCTAACGGTGTCAGTCCGTTTGAGTTAGAACGGTTGCGTCACATAATCGTACCAACATGTTTTAGTGATTTTCTTCCGATATTACTAAGTTGTATCACTTTCAACAGCGAAACGATTGACTGTGGGACTTAATTGAACTGATTTTGGACTTTGACCTTATAAATATAATAAATAAGCCATTTTGACTAAAAGAAATAACATTCTTCTTAATTTGACATGATTGCTGGAACTCAGCGATTACACTGGGCGCTGTGGTAGCGCTTTGTTTAAAAATTAAGATAAATAAGTCATTTAGTACTGTGGAAACAATCCTAGCCGTTATCGCGCGCTGAAGACATAGAGACAGTTTCAAAAACTACATTTCATTGACTTTCTAACCGTGTCAATCCGT
This sequence comes from Hydractinia symbiolongicarpus, assembly GCF_029227915.1. Lineage (NCBI taxonomy): Eukaryota > Metazoa > Cnidaria > Hydrozoa > Anthoathecata > Hydractiniidae > Hydractinia > Hydractinia symbiolongicarpus. The sequence continues at coordinate 2,401,062 of NC_079877.1, forward strand.
TTGAGTTACAACGGTTGCGTCACATATTCGTACCAACATGTATTTGGTGATTTCCTTCCGATATTACTAAGTTGTATCGCTTTTAACAGTGAAACGATTGACCGTGGGAATTAATTCAACTGATTCTGGACTTTGACCTCATAAGTGTGATAAATGAGACAATTGGACTCCAAGAAAGAACATTCTTCTTAATTTGATATGAGTGCAGAAACTCCGCGATTACACTGGACCCTGTGGTAGCGATTCATTTAAAAATTTAAATGAATAAGTCATTTTTACTGTGGGACCAATCCTAGCCGTTAGCGCGCGCTGAAGATATAGAGACAGTTTCAAAAACTCTATTTCATTGACTTTCTAACGGTGTCAATCTGTTTGAGTTAGAACGGTTGCGTCACATAATCGTACCAACATGTATTTAGTGATTTCCTTCCGATATTACTAAGTTGTATCGCTTTCAACAGTGAAACGATTGATTGTGGGAGTTAGTTGAACTGATTTTGGACTTTGACCTTATAAATGTGATAAATTAGTCAATTTGACTACAAGAAATGACATTCTTCTTAGTTTGACATGATTGCTGGAACTCAGCGATTACACTGGGCGCTGTGGTAACGCTTTATTTAAAAACTAAGATAAATAAGTCATTTTGTACTGTGGGACCAATCCTAGCCGTTATCGCGCGCTGAAGAAATAGAGAGAGTTTCAAAAACCACATTTCATTGACTTTCTAACGGTGTCAATCCGTTTGAGTTAGAACGGTTGCGTCACATAATCGTACCAACATGTATTTAGTGATTTTCTTCCGATATTACTAAGTTGTATCGCTTTCAACAGTGAAACGATTGACTGTGGGACTTAATTGAACTGATTTTGGACTTTGACCTTATAAATGTAATAAATGAGCCATTTTGACTAAAAGAAATAACATTCTCCTTAATTTGACATGATTGCTGGAACTCAGCGATTACACTGGGCGCTGTGGTAGCACTTTGTTTAAAAGTTAAGATAAATAAGTCATTTATTACTGTGGAAACAATCCTAGCCGTTATCGCGCGCTGAAGAAATAGAGACAGTTTCAAAAACTACATTTCATTGACTTTCTAACGGTGTCAATCCGTTTGAGTTAAAACGGTTGCGTCACATATTCGTACCAACATGTATTTAGTGATTTCCTTCCGATATTACTAAGTTGTATCGCTTTCAACAGTGAAACGATTGACTGTGGGACTTAGTTGAACTCATTTTTGGACTTTGACCTTATAAATGTGATAAATGAGTCATTTTGACTACAAGAAATGACATTCTTCTTAGCTTGACATGATTGATGGAACTCACCGATTACACTGGGCGCTGTGGTAACGCTTTATTTAAAAATTAAGATAAATAAGTCACTTTGTACTGTGGGACCAATCCTAGCCGTTCTCGCGCGCTGAAGAAATAGAAACAGTTTCTAAAACTAAATTTCATTGATATTCTAACGGTGTCAATCCGTTTGAGTTACAACGGTTGCGTCACATCTTCGTACCAACATGTATTTAGTGATTTCCTTCCGATATTACTAAGTTGTATCGCTTTTAACAGTGAAACGATTGACCGTGGGAATTAATTCAACTGATTCTGGACTGTGACCTTATAAATGTGATTAATGCGCCAATTGGTCTCCAAGGAATAACATTCTTCTTAATTTGATATGATTGCTGGAATTCAGCGGTTACATTAGGCTCTGCAGTAGCGTTTTATTTAAAATTTAGATAAATAAGGTTTTCCTACTGTGGGACCAATCCTGGCCGTTAGCACGCGCTGAAGAAATAAAGACATTCTCAAAAACTACATTTCATTGATTTCTTGGCGGTATAATTCCGTTTGAGTTACAACGGTTGCGTCACATATTCGTACCAACATGTATTTAGCGAAAGTATTCGGATATTACTAGGTTACATCGCTTTTAACTGTGAAACGCTTGACTGTGCGACTTAATTGAACTGATTTTGGACTTTCACCTTATAAATGTTATAAGTGAGACAATTGGACTCCAAAAAATAACATTCTTCTTAATTTGACATGATTGCTGGAACTGAGCGATTACACTGGGCGCTGTGGTAGCGCTTTATTTAAAAAATTAAGATAAATAAGTCATTTTTTACTGTGGGACTAATCCTAGCCGTTATTTCGCGCTGAAGAAAAAGAGACAGCTTCAAAAAGTACATTTCATTGACTTTCTAATGGTGTGAATCCGTTTGAGTTACAACGGTTTGGTCACATATTCGTACCAACATATATTTAGCGATATTTTTCTGATATTACTAGGTTGCATCGCTTCTAACAGTGATACGATTGACTGTGGGACTTAATTGAACTAACTTTGGACTGTGACCTCATAAGTGTGATAAATGAGACAATTGGACTCCAAGAAAGAACATTCTTTTTAATTTGACATGATTGCCGGAACTCAGCAATCACACTGAACACCCTGTGGTAGCGATTCATTTAAAAATTTAGATTAATTTGACATGATTGCTGGAACTGAGCGATTACACTGGGCGCTGTGGTAGCGCTTTATTTAAAAAATTAAGATAAATAAGTCATTTTTTACTGTGGGAACAATCCTAGCCGTTAGCGCGCGCTGAAGAAATAGAGACAGTTTCAAAAACTACATTTCATTGACTTTCTAACGGTGTCAATCCGTTTGAGTTAAAACGGTTGCGTCACATATTCGTACCAACATGTATTTAGTGATTTCCTTCCGATATTACTAAGTTGTATCGCTTTCAACAGTGAAACGATTGACTGTGGGACTTAGTTGAACTGAATTTGGACTTTGACCTTATAAATGTAATAAATGAGCCATTTTGACTAAAAGAAATAACATTCTTCTTAATTTGACATGATTGCTGGAACTCAGCGATTACACTGGGCGCTGTGGTAGCGCTTTGTTTAAAAATTAGGATAAATAAGTCATTTAGTACTGTGGAGCAATCCTAGCCGTTATCGCGCGTTGAAGAAATAGAGAAAGTTTCAAAAACTTCATTTCATTGACTTTCTAACCGTGCCAATCCGTTTGAGTTAGAACGGTTGCGTCACATAATCGTACCAACATGTATTTAGTGATTTTCTTCCGATATTACTAAGTTGTATCGCTTTCAACAGCGAAACGATTGACTGTGGGACTTAATTGAACTGATTTGGGACTTTAACCTTATAAATGTAATAAATGAGCCATTTTGACTAAAAGAAATAACATTCCTCTTAATTTGACATGATTGCTGGAACTCAGCGATTACACTGGGCGCTGTGGTAGCGCTTTGTTTAAAAATTAAGATAAATAAGTCATTTAGTACTGTGGAAACAATCCTAGACGTTATCGCGCGCTGAAGAAATAGAGACAGTTTCAAAAACTACATTTCATTGACTTTCTAACCGTGTCAATCCGTTTGAGTTAGAACGGTTGCGTCACATATTCGTACCAACATGTATTTAGTGATTTCCTTCCGATATTACTAAGTTGTATCGCTTTTAACAGTGAAACGATTGACCGTGGGAATTAATTCAACTGATTCTGGACTGTGATCTTATGAATTGATTAATGCGCCAATTAGTCTCCAAGGAATAACATTCTTATGAATTTGACATGATTGCTGGAATTCAGGGGTTACATTAGGCTCTTCGGTAGTGCTTTATTTAAAAATTTGGATAAATAAGATTTTCTTACTCTGGGACCAATGCTGGCCGTTAGCACGCGCTGAAGAAATAAAGACATTCTCAAAAACTACATTTCATTGATTTTTTGTCGGTATAATTCCGTTTGAGTTACAACGGTTGCGTCACATATTCGTACCAACATGTATTTATCGAAAGTATTCGGATATTACTAGGTTGCATCGTTCTAACAGTGAAACGATTGACTGTGGGACTTAATTGAACTAACTTTGGACTTTGACCTCATAAGTGTGATAAATGAGACAATTGGACTCCAAGAAAGAACATTCTTCTTAATTTGATATGAGTGCCGGAACTCCGCGATTACACTGGTCCCTGTGGTAGCGATTCATTTAAAAATTTAAATGAATAAGTCATTTTTACTGTGGGACCAATCCTAGCCGTTAGCGCGCGCTGAAGATATAGAGACAGTTTCAAAAACTCCATTTCATTGACTTTCTAACGGTGTCAATCCGTTTGAGTTACGACGGTTGCGTGACACATTCGTACCAACATGTATTTAGTGATATTTTTCCGATATTTCTAAGTTGTATCGCTTTCAACAGTGAAACGATTGACTGTGGGACTTAGTTGAACTGATTTTGGACTTTGACCTTATAAATGTGATAAATGAGTCATTTTGACTACAAGAAATGACATTCTTCTTAGTTTGACATGATTGCTGGAACTCAGCGATTACACTTGGCGCTGTTGTAACGCTTTATTTAAAGATTAAGATAAATAAGTGATTTTGTACTGTGGGACCAATCCTAGCCGTTATCGCGCGCTGAAGAAATAGCGACAGTTTCAAAAACTAAATTTCATTGATTTTCTAACGGTGTCAATCCGTTTGAGTTACAACGGTTGCGTCACATCTTCGTACCAACATGTATTTAGTGATTTCCTTCCGATATTACTAAGTTGTATCGCTTTTAACAGTGAAACGATTGACCGTGGGAATTAATTCAACTGATTCTGGACTGTGACCTTATAAATGTGATTAATGCACCAATTGGTCTCCAAGGAATAACATTCTTCTTAATTTGATATGATTGCTGGAATTCAGCGGTTACATTAGGCTCTGCAGTAGCGTTTTATTTAAAATTTAGATAAAATAGATTTTCCTACTGTGGGACCAATCCTGGCCGTTAGCACGCGCTGAAGAAATAAAGACATTCTCAAAAACTACATTTCATTAATTTTTTGGCGGTATAATTCCGTTTGAGTTACAACGGTTGCGTCACATATTCGTACCAACATGTATTTAGCGAAAGTATTCGGATATTACTAGGTTGCATCGCTTTTAACTGTGAAACGTTTGACTGTGCGACTTAATTGAACTGATTTTGGACTTTGACCTTATAAATGATATAAGTGAGACAATTGGACTCCAAGAAATAACATTCTTCTTAATTTGACATGATTGCTGGAACTCAGCGATTACACTGGGCGCTGTGGTAGCGCTTTATTTAAAAATTAAGATAAATAAGTCTTTTTTTACTGCGGGATCAATCCTAGCCGTTAGTTCGCGCTAAAGAAATAGAGAAAGCTTCAAAAAGTACATTTCATTGACTTTCTAACGGTGTCAATCCGTTTAAGTTACAACAGTTGTGTCATATATTCGTACCACAATGTATTTAGTGATTTTCTTCGGATATTACAAAGTTGTATCGCTTTTAACAGTGAAACGATTGACTGTGGGAATTATTTGAACTGATTCAGGACTGTGACCTTATAAATGTGATAAATCAGGCAATACGTCTCCAAGGAATAACATTCTTCTTAACTTGACATGATTGCTGGAATTCAGCGATTACATTAGGCTCTGTGGTTGCGCTTTTTTTAAAATTTAGATAAATCAGTCATTTTTTACTGTGGGACCAATCCTAGCCGTTAGTTCGCGCTAAAGAAATAGAGACAGCTTCAAAAAGAACATTTCATTGACTTTCTAACGAAGTCAATCCGTTTGAGTTACAACGGTTGCGTCACACATTCGTACCAACAAGTATTTAGCGATATTTTTCTGATATTACTAGGTTGCATCGCTTCTAACAGTGAAACGATTGACTGTGGGACTTAATTGAACTAACTTTGGACTGTGACCTCATAAGTGTGATAAATGAGACAATTGGACTCCAAGAAAGGACATTCTTCTTAATTTGACATGATTGCCGGAACTGAGCAATTACACTGAACACCCTGTGGTAGCGATTCATTTAAAAATTTAGATAAATAAGTCATTTTTACTGTGGGACCAATCCTAGCCGTTAGCGCGCGCTGAAGATATAGAAACAGTTTCAAAAACTTCATTTCTTTGATTTTCTAACGGTGTCAATCCGCTTGACTTACAACGGTTGCGTCACACCTTCGTACCAACATGTATTTAGTGATTTTTTTCCGATATTACTAAGTTGTATCGCTTTCAACAGTGAAACGATTGACTGTGGGACTTAATTAAACTGATTTTGGACTTTGACCTTATAAATGTGATAAATGAGTCATTTTGACTACAAGAAATGATATTTTTCTTAATTTGACATGATTGCTGGAACTCAGCGATTACACTGGGCGCTGTGGTAAGGCTTTATTTAAAAATTAAGATAAATAAGTCATTTTTTACTGTGGGACCAATCCTAGCCGTTATCGCGCGCTGAAGAAATAGAGACAGTTTCTAAAACTAAATTTCATTGATTTTCTAACGGTGTCAATCCGTTTGATTTACAACGGTTGCGTCACATAATCGTACCAACATGTATTTAGTGATTTTCTTCCGATATTACTAAGTTGTATCGCTTTCAACAGTGAAACGATTGACTGTGGGACTTAATTGAACTGATTTTGGACTTTGACCTTATAAATGAGATAAATGAGTCATTTTGACTACAAGAAATGATATTCTTCTTAATTTGAAATGATTGCTGGAACTCAGCGATTACACTGGGCGCTGTGGTAGGGCTTGTTTAAAAGTTAAGATAAATAAGTCATTTATTACTGTGGAAACAATCCTAGCCGTTATCGCGCGCTGAAGAAGTAGAGACAGTTTCAAAAACTACATTTCATTGACTTTCTATCGGTGTCAATCCGTTTGAGTTACAACGGTTGCGTCACATATTCGTACCAACATGTATTTAGTGATTTCCTTCCGATATTACTAAGTTGTATCATTTTTAACAGTGAAACGATTGACCGTGGGAATTAATTTAACTGATTCTGGACTGTGACCTTATAAATGTGATTAATGCGCCAATTGGTCTCCAAGGAATAACATTCTTCTTAATTTGATATGATTGCTGGAATTTAGCGGTTACATTAGGCTCTGCGGTAGCGTTTTATTTAAAAATTTAGATAAATAAGATTTTCCTACTGTGGGACCAATCCTGGCCGTTAGTACGCGCTGAAGAAATAAATACATTCTCAAAAACTGCATTTCATTGATTTCTTGGCGGTATAATTCCGTTTGAGTTACAACGGTTGCGTCACATATTCGTACCAACATGTATTTAGTGATTTCCTTCCGATATTACTAAGTTGTATCGCTTTCAACAGTGAAACGATTGACTGTGGGACTTAGTTGAACTCATTTTTGGACTTTGACCTTATAAATGTGATAAATGAGTCATTTTGACTACAAGAAATGACATTCTTCTTAGCTTGACATGATTGATGGAACTCACCGATTACACTGGGCGCTGTGGTAACGCTTTATTTAAAAATTAAGATAAATAAGTCACTTTGTACTGTGGGACCAATCCTAGCCGTTCTCGCGCGCTGAAGAAATAGAAACAGTTTCTAAAACTAAATTTCATTGATATTCTAACGGTGTCAATCCGTTTGAGTTACAACGGTTGCGTCACATCTTCGTACCAACATGTATTTAGTGATTTCCTTCCGATATTACTAAGTTGTATCGCTTTTAACAGTGAAACGATTGACCGTGGGAATTAATTCAACTGATTCTGGACTGTGATCTTATAAATTGATTAATGCGCCAATTAGTCTCCAAGGAATAACATTCTTATGAATTTGACATGATTGCTGGAATTCAGGGGTTACATTAGGGTCTGCGGTAACGCTTTATTTAAAAATTTGGATAAATAAGATTTTCTTACTCTGGGACCAATGCTGGCCGTTAGCACGCGCTGAAGAAATAAAGACATTCTCAAAAACTACATTTCATTGATTTTTGGCGGTATAATTCCGTTTGAGTTACAACGGTTGCGTCACATATTCGTACCAACATGTATTTAGCGAAAGTATTCGGATATTACTAGGTTGCATCGTTCTAACAGTGAAACGATTGACTGTGGGACTTAATTGAACTAACTTTGGACTTTGACCTCATAAGTGTGATAAATGAGACAATTGGACTCCAAGAAAGAACATTCCTCTTAATTTGATATGAGTGCCGGAACTCCGCGATTACACTGGACCCTGTGGTAGCGATTCATTTAAAAATTTAAATGAATAAGTCATTTTTACTGTGGGACCAATCCTAGCCGTTAGCGCGCGCTGAAGATATAGAGACAGTTTCAAAAACTCTATTTCATTGACTTTCTAACGGTGTCAATCCGTTTGAGTTACAACGGTTGCGTCACACATTCGTACCAACATGTATTTCATGATATTTTTCCGATATTTCTAAGTTGTATCGCTTGCAACAGTGAAACGATTGACTGTGGGACTTAGTTGAACTGATTTTGGACTTTGACCTTATAAATGTGATAAATGAGTCATTTTGACTACAAGAAATGACATTCTTCTTAGTTTGACATGATTGCTGGAACTCAGCGATTACACTTGGCGCTGTGGTAACGCTTTATTTAAAGATTAAGATAAATAAGTCATTTTGTACTGTGGGACCAATCCTAGCCGTTATCGCGCGCTGAAGAAATAGAGACAGTTTCAAAATTACATTTCATTGACTTTCTAACGGTGTCAATCTGTTTGAGTTAGAACGGTTGCGTCACATAATCGTACCAACATGTATTTAGTGATTTTCTTCCGATATTACTAAGTTGTATCGCTTTCAACAGCGAAACGATTGACTGTGGGACTTAATTGAACTGATTTGGGACTTTAACCTTATAAATGTAATAAATGAGCCATTTTGACTAAAAGAAATAACATTCCTCTTAATTTGACATGATTGCTGGAACTCAGCGATTACACTGGGCGCTGTGGTAGCGCTTTGTTTAAAAATTAAGATAAATAAGTCATTTAGTACTGTGGAAACAATCCTAGACGTTATCGCGCGCTGAAGAAATAGAGACAGTTTCAAAAACTACATTTCATTGACTTTCTAACCGTGTCAATCCGTTTGAGTTACAACGGTTGCGTCACATATTCGTACCAACATGTATTTAGTGATTTCCTTCCGATATTACTAAGTTGTATCGCTTTTAACAGTGAAACGATTGACCGTGGGAATTAAATCAACTGATTCTGGACTGTGATCTTATGAATTGATTAATGCGCCAATTAGTCTCCAAGGAATAACATTCTTATGAATTTGACATGATTGCTGGAATTCAGGGGTTACATTAGGCTCTTTGGTAGCGCTTTATTTAAAAATTTGGATAAATAAGATTTTCTTACTCTGGGACCAATGCTGGCCGTTAGCACGCGCTGAAGAAATAAAGACATTCTCAAAAACTACATTTCATTGATTTTTTGTCGGTATAATTCCGTTTGAGTTACAACGGTTGCGTCACATATTCGTACCAACATGTATTTATCGAAAGTATTCGGATATTACTAGGTTGCATCGTTCTAACAGTGAAACGATTGACTGTGGGACTTAATTGAACTAACTTTGGACTTTGACCTCATAAGTGTGATAAATGAGACAATTGGACTCCAAGAAAGAACATTCTTCTTAATTTGATATGAGTGCCGGAACTCCGCGATTACACTGGTCCCTGTGGTAGCGATTCATTTAAAAATTTAAATGAATAAGTCATTTTTACTGTGGGACCAATCCTAGCCGTTAGCGCGCGCTGAAGATATAGAGACAGTTTCAAAAACTCCATTTCATTGACTTTCTAACGGTGTCAATCCGTTTGAGTTACGACAGTTGCGTGACACATTCGTACCAACATGTATTTAGTGATATTTTTCCGATATTTCTAAGTTGTATCGCTTTCAACAGTGAAACGATTGACTGTGGGACTTAGTTGAACTGATTTTGGACTTTGACCTTATAAATGTGATAAATGAGTCATTTTGACTACAAGAAATGACATTCTTCTTAGTTTGACATGATTGCTGGAACTCAGCGATTACACTTGGCGCTGTTGTAACGCTTTATTTAAAGATTAAGATAAATAAGTGATTTTGTACTGTGGGACCAATCCTAGCCGTTATCGCGCGCTGAAGAAATAGCGACAGTTTCAAAAACTACATTTCATTGACTTTCTAACGGTGTCAATCTGTTTGAGTTAGAAGGCTTGCGTCACATAATCGTACCAACATGTATTTAGTGATTTTCTTCCGATATTACTAAGTTGTATCGCTTTCAACAGTGAAACGATTGACTGTGGGACTTAGTTGAACTCATTTTTGGACTTTGACCTTATAAATGTGATAAATGAGTCATTTCGACTACAAGAAATGACATTCTTCTTAGCTTGACATGATTGATGGAACTCACCGATTACACTGGGCGCTGTGGTAACGCTTTATTTAAAAATTAAGATAAATAAGTCACTTTGTACTGTGGGACCAATCCTAGCCGTTCTCGCGCGCTGAAGAAATAGAAACAGTTTCTAAAACTAAATTTCATTGATTTTCTAACGGTGTCAATCCGTTTGAGTTACAACGGTTGCGTCACATCTTCGTACCAACATGTATTTAGTGATTTCCTTCCGATATTACTAAGTTGTATCGCTTTTAACAGTGAAACGATTGACCGTGGGAATTAATTCAACTGATTCTGGACTGTGACCTTATAAATGTGATTAATGCACCAATTGGTCTCCAAGGAATAACATTCTTCTTAATTTGATATGATTGCTGGAATTCAGCGGTTACATTAGGCTCTGCAGTAGCGTTTTATTTAAAATTTAGATAAAATAGATTTTCCTACTGTGGGACCAATCCTGGCCGTTAGCACGCGCTGAAGAAATAAAGACATTCTCAAAAACTACATTTCATTAATTTCTTGGCGGTATAATTCCGTTTGAGTTACAACGGTTGCGTCACATATTCGTACCAACATGTATTTAGCGAAAGTATTCGGATATTACTAGGTTGCATCGCTTTTAACTGTGAAACGTTTGACTGTGCGACTTAATAGAACTGATTTTGGACTTTGACCTTATAAATGATATAAGTGAGACAATTGGACTCCAAGAAATAACATTCTTCTTAATTTGACATGATTGCTGGAACTCAGCGATTACACTGGGCGTTGTGGTAGCGCTTTATTTAAAAATTAAGATAAATAAGTCTTTTTTTACTGTGGGATCAATCCTAGCCGTTAGTTCGCGCTAAAGAAATAGAGAAAGCTTCAAAAAGTACATTTCATTGACTTTCTAACGGTGTCAATCCGTTTAAGTTACAACAGTTGCGTCACATATTCGTACCAAAATGTATTTAGTGATTTTTTTCGGATATTACTAAGTTGTATCGCTTTTAACAGTGAAACGATTGACTGTGGGAATTGTTTGAACTGATTCAGGACTGTGACCTTATAAATGTGATAAATGAGGCAATACGTCTCCAAGGAATAACATTCTTCTTAACTTGACATGATTGCTGGAATTCAGCAATTACATTAGGCTCTGTGGTTGCGCTTTTTTAAAAATTTAGATAAATAAGTCATTTTTTACTGTGGGACCAATCCTAGCCGTTATTTCGAGCTAAAGAAATAGAGACAGCTTCAAAAAGTACATTTCATTGACTTTCTAACGGTGTCAATCCGTTCGAGTTACAACGGTTGGGTCACATATTCGTACCAACATGTATTTAACGAAAGTATTCGGATATTACTAGGTTGCATCGCTTTTAACTGTGAAACGTTTGACTGTGCGACTTAATTGAACTGATTTTGGACTTTCACCTTATAAATGTTATAAGTGAGACAATTGGACTACAAGAAATAACATTCTTCTTAATTTGACATGATTGCTGGAACTCAGCGATTACACTGGGCGCTGTGGTAGCGCTTTATTTAAAAATTAAGATAAATAAGTCATTTTTTACTGTGGGACTAATCCTAGCCGTTATTTCGCGCTGAAGAAAAAGAGACACCTTCAAAAATTACATTTCATTGACTTTCTAACGGTGTCAATCCGTTTGAGTTACAACGGTTGGGTCACATATTCGTACCAACATGTATTTAGTGATTTTGTTCCGATATTACTAAGTCGTGTCGCTTTCAACAGTGAAACGATTGACTGTGGGACTTAATTGAACTGATTTTGGACTTTGACCTTATAAATGTGATAAATGAGTCATTTTGACTACAAGAAATGATATTCTTCTTAATTTGACATGATTGCTGGAACTCAGCGATTACACTGGGCTCTGTGGTAAGGCTTTATTTAAAAATTAAGATAAATAAGTCATTTTTTACTGTGGGACCAATCCTAGCCGTTATCGCGCGCTGAAGAAATAGAGACAGTTTCTAAAACTAAATTTCATTGATTTTCTAACGGTGTCAATCCGTTTGAGTTACAACGGTTGCGTCACACATTCGTACCAACATGTATTTAGTGATTTTTTTCCGATATTACTAAGTTGTATCGCTTTCAACAGTGAAACGATTGACTGTGGGACTTAATTGAACTGATTCTGGACTTTGACCTTATAAATGAGATAAATGAGTCATTTTGACTACAAGAAATGATATTCTTCTTAATTTGACATGATTGCTGGAACTCAGCGATTACACTGGGCGCTGTGGTAGCGCTTTGTTTAAAAGTTAAGATAAATAAGTCATTTATTACTGTGGAAACAATCCTAGCCTTTATCGCGCGCTGAAGAAGTAGAGACAGTTTTAAAAACTACATTTCAATGACTTTCTAACGGTTTCAATCCGTTTGAGTTACAACGGTTGCATCACATATTCGTACCAACATGTATTTAGTGATTTCCTTCCGATATTACTAAGTTGTATCGCTTTTAACAGTGAAACGATTGACCGTGGGAATTAATTCAACTGATTCTGGACTGTGACCTTATAAATGTGATTAATGCGCCAATTGGTCTCCAAGGAATAACATTCTTCTTAATTTGATATGATTGCTGGAATTTAGCGGTTACATTAGGCTCTGCGGTAGCGCTTTGTTTAAAAATTTAGATAAATAAGATTTTCCTACTGTGGGACCAATCCTGGCCGTTAGCACGCGCTGAAGAAATAAAGACATTCTCAAAAACTACATTTCATTGATTTCTTGGCGGTATAATTCCGCTTGAGTTACAACGGTTGCGTCACATATTCGTACCAACATGTATTTAGCGAAAGTTTTTGGATATTACTGGGTTGCATCGCTTTTAACTGTGAAACGTTTGACTGTGCGACTTAATTGAACTGATTTTGGACTTTGACCTTATAAATGATATAAGTGAGACAATTGGACTCCAAGAAATCACATTCTTCTTAATTTGACATGATTGCTGGAACTCAGCGATTACACTGGGCGCTGTGGTAGCGCTTTATTTAAAAATTAAGATAAATAAGTATTTTTTTACTGTGGGACCAATCCTAGCCGTTATCGCGCGCTGAAGAAATAGAGACAGTTTCACAAAACCACATTTCATTGACTTTCTAACGGTGTCAATCCGTTTAAGTTACAACAGTTGTGTCATATATTCGTACCAAAATGTATTTAGTGATTTTCTTCGGATATTACAAAGTTGTATCGCTTTTAACAGTGAAACGATTGACTGTGGGAATTATTTGAACTGATTCAGGACTGTGACCTTATAAATGTGATAAATGAGGCAATACGTCTCCAAGGAATAACATTCTTCTTAACTTGACATGATTGCTGGAATTCAGCGATTACATTAGGCTCTGTGGTTGCGCTTTTTTTAAAATTTAGATAAATCAGTCATTTTTTACTGTGGGACCAATCCTAGCCGTTAGTTCGCGCTAAAGAAATAGAGACAGCTTCAAAAAGAACATTTCATTGACTTTCTAACGAAGTCAATCCGTTTGAGTTACAACGGTTGCGTCACACATTCGTACCAACAAGTATTTAGCGATATTTTTCTGATATTACTAGGTTGCATCGCTTCTAACAGTGAAACGATTGACTGTGGGACTTAATTGAACTAACTTTGGACTGTGACCTCATAAGTGTGATAAATGAGACAATTGGACTCCAAGAAAGGACATTCTTCTTAATTTGACATGATTGCTGGAACTCAGCGATTACACTGGGCGCTGTGGTTGCGCTTTATTTAAAAATTAAGATAAATAAGCCTTTTTTTACTGTGGGACCAATCCTAGCCGTTATCGCGCGCTGAAGAAATAGAGACAGTTTCAAAAACCACATTTCATTGACTTTCTAACGGTGTCAATCCGTTTGGGTTACAACAGTTGCGTCACATATTCGTACCAAAATGTATTTAGTGATTTTCTTCAGATATTACTAAGTTGTATCGCTTTTAACAGAGAAACAATTGACTGTGGGACTTAATTAAAATGATTTTGGACTTTGACCTTATAAATGTGATAAATGAGTCATTTTGACTACAAGAAATGATATTCTTCTTAATTTGACATGCTTGCTGGAACTCAGCGATTACACTGGGCGCTGTGGTATGGCTTTATTTAAAAATTAAGATAAATAAGTCATTTTTTACTGTGGGACCAATCCTAGCCGTTATCGCGCGCTGAAGAAATAGAGACAGTTTCTAAAACTAAATTTCATTGATTTTCTAACGGTGTCAATCCGTTTGAGTTACAACGGTTGCGTCACACATTCGTACCAACATGTATTTAGCGATTTTTTTCCGATATTACTAAGTTGTATCGCTTTCAACAGTGAAACGATTGACTGTGGGACTTAATTGAACTGATTTTGGACTTTGACCTTATAAATGAGATAAATGAGTCATTTTGACTACAAGAAATGATATTCTTCTTAATTTGAAATGATTGCTGGAACTCAGCGATTACACTGGGCGCTGTGGTAGGGCTTGTTTAAAAGTTAAGATAAATAAGTCATTTATTACTGTGGAAACAATCCTAGCCGTTATCGCGCGCTGAAGAAGTAGAGACAGTTTCAAAAACTACATTTCATTGACTTTCTAACGGTGTCAATCCGTTTGAGTTACAACGGTTGCGTCACATATTCGTACCAACATGTATTTAGTGATTTCCTTCCGATATTACTAAGTTGTATCGCTTTTAACAGTGAAACGATTGACCATGGGAATTAATTTAACTGATTCTGGACTTTGACCTTATAAATGTGATTAATGCGCCAATTGGTCTCCAAGGAATAACATTCTTCTTAATTTGATATGATTGCTTGAATTTAGCGGTTACATTAGGCTCTGCGGTAGCGTTTTATTTAAAAATTTAGATAAATAAGATTTTCCTACTGTGGGACCAATCCTGGCCGTTAGTACGCGCTGAAGAAATAAAGACATTCTCAAAAACTACATTTCATTGATTTCTTGGCTGTATAATTCCGTTTGAGTTACAACGGTTGCGTCACATATTCGTACCAACATGTGTTTAGCGAAAGTATTCGGATATTACTAGGTTGCATCGCTTTTAACTGTGAAACGTTTGACTGTGCGACTTAATTGAACTGATTTTGGACTTTGACCTTATAAATGATATAAGTGAGACAATTGGACTCCAAGAAATAACATTCTTCTTAATTTGACATGATTGCTGGAACTCAGCGATTACACTGGGCGCTGTGGTAGCGCTTTATTTAAAAATTAAGATAAATAAGTCTTTTTTTACTGTGGGACCAATCCTAGCCGTTATCGCGCGCTGAAGAAATAGAGACAGTTTCAAAAACCACATTTCATTGACTTTCTAACGGTGTCAATCCGTTTGAGTTACAACAGTTGCGTCACATATTCGTACCAAAATGTATTTAGTGATTTTCTTCAGATATTACTAAGTTGTATCGCTTTTAACAGAGAAACAATTGACTGTGGGACTTAATTAAAATGATTTTGGACTTTGACCTTATAAATGTGATAAATGAGTCATTTTGACTACAAGAAATGATATTCTTCTTAATTTGACATGCTTGCTGGAACTCAGCGATTACACTGGGCGCTGTGGTATGGCTTTATTTAAAAATTAAGATAAATAAGTCATTTTTTACTGTGGGACCAATCCTAGCCGTTATCGCGCGCTGAAGAAATAGAGACAGTTTCTAAAACTAAATTTCATTGATTTTCTAACGGTGTCAATCCGTTTGAGTTACAACGGTTGCGTCACACATTCGTACCAACATGTATTTAGCGATTTTTTTCCGATATTACTAAGTTGTATCGCTTTCAACAGTGAAACGATTGACTGTGGGACTTAATTGAACTGATTTTGGACTTTGACCTTATAAATGAGATAAATGAGTCATTTTGACTACAAGAAATGATATTCTTCTTAATTTGAAATGATTGCTGGAACTCAGCGATTACACTGGGCGCTGTGGTAGGGCTTGTTTAAAAGTTAAGATAAATAAGTCATTTATTACTGTGGAAACAATCCTAGCCGTTATCGCGCGCTGAAGAAGTAGAGACAGTTTCAAAAACTACATTTCATTGACTTTCTAACGGTGTCAATCCGTTTGAGTTACAACGGTTGCGTCACATATTCGTACCAACATGTATTTAGTGATTTCCTTCCGATATTACTAAGTTGTATCGCTTTTAACAGTGAAACGATTGACCATGGGAATTAATTTAACTGATTCTGGACTTTGACCTTATAAATGTGATTAATGCGCCAATTGGTCTCCAAGGAATAACATTCTTCTTAATTTGATATGATTGCTTGAATTTAGCGGTTACATTAGGCTCTGCGGTAGCGTTTTATTTAAAAATTTAGATAAATAAGATTTTCCTACTGTGGGACCAATCCTGGCCGTTAGTACGCGCTGAAGAAATAAAGACATTCTCAAAAACTACATTTCATTGATTTCTTGGCTGTATAATTCCGTTTGAGTTACAACGGTTGCGTCACATATTCGTACCAACATGTGTTTAGCGAAAGTATTCGGATATTACTAGGTTGCATCGCTTTTAACTGTGAAACGTTTGACTGTGCGACTTAATTGAACTGATTTTGGACTTTGACCTTATAAATGATATAAGTGAGACAATTGGACTCCAAGAAATAACATTCTTCTTAATTTGACATGATTGCTGGAACTCAGCGATTACACTGGGCGCTGTGGTAGCGCTTTATTTAAAAATTAAGATAAATAAGTCTTTTTTTACTGTGGGACCAATCCTAGCCGTTATCGCGCGCTGAAGAAATAGAGACAGTTTCAAAAACCACATTTCATTGACTTTCTAACGGTGTCAATCCGTTTGAGTTACAACAGTTGCGTCACATATTCGTACCAAAATGTATTTAGTGATTTTCTTCGGATATTACTAAGTTGTATCGCTTTTAACAGTGAAACGATTGACTGTGGGAATTATTTGAACTGATTCAGGACTGTGACCTTATAAATGTGATAAATGAGGCAATAGGTCTCCAAGGAAAAACATTCTTCTTAATTTGACATGATTGTTGGAATTCAACGATTACATTAGGCTCTGTGGAAGCGCTTTTTTAAAAATTTAGATAAATAAGTCATTTTTTACTGTGGGACCAATCCTAGCCGTTAGTTCGTGCTAAAGAAATAGAGACAGTTTCAAAAAGTACATTTCATTGACTTTCTAACGGTGTCAATCCGTTTGAGTTACAACGGTTGGGTCACATATTCGTACCAACATGTATTTAGTGATTTTTTTCCGATATTACTAAGTTGTATCGCTTTCAACAGTGAAACGATTGACTGTGGGACTTAATTGAACTGATTTTGGACTTTGACCTTATAAATGTGATAAATGAGTCATTTTGACTACAAGAAATGGTATTCTTCTTAATTTGACATGATTGCTGGAACTCAGCGATTACACTGGGCGCTGTGGTAGCGCTTTGTTTAAAAGTTAAGATAAATAAGTCATTTATTGCTGTGGAAACAATCCTAGCCGATATCGCGCGCTGAAGAAGTGGAGACAGTTTCAAAAACTACATTTCATTGACTTTCTAACGGTGTCAATCCGTTTGAGTTACAACGGTTGCGTCACACATTCGTACCAACATGTATTTAGTGATTTCCTTTCGATATTACTAAGTTGTATCGCTTTTAACAGTGAAACGATTGACCGTGGGAATTAATTCAACTGATTCTGGACTATAACCTTATAAATGTGATTAATGCGCCAATTGATCTCCAAGGAATAACAATCTTCTTAATTTGATATGATTCCTAGAATTCAGCGGTTACATTAGCCTCTGCGGTAGCGCTTTATTTAAAAATTTAGATAAATAAGATTTTCCTACTGTGGGACCAATCCTGGCCGTTAGCACGCGCTGAAGAAATAAAGACATTCTCAAAAACTACATTTCATTGATGTCTTGGCGGTATAATTCCGTTTGAGTTACAACGGTTGCGTCACATATTCGTACCAACATGTATTTAGTGATTTTTTATCGATATTACTAAGTTGTATCGCTTTCAACAGTGAAACGATTGACTGTGCGCCTTAATTGAACTGATTTTGGACTTTGACCTCATAAGTGTGATAAATGAGACAATTGGACTCCAAGAAAGAACGTTCTTCTTAATTTGACATGATTGCCGGAACTCAGCGATTACACTGGACCCTGTGGTAGCGATTCATTTAAAAATTTAGATAAATACGTCATTTTTACTGTGGGACCAATCCTAGCCGTTAGCGCGCGCTAAAGATATAGAGACAGTTTCAGAAACTCCATTTCATTGTCTTTCTAACGGTGTCAATCCGTTTGAGTAACAACGGTTGTGTCACATATTCGTACCAACATGTATTTAGTGACTTCCTTCCGATATTACTAAGTTGTATCGCTTTTAACAGTGAAACGATGGACCGTGGGAATTAATTCAACTGATTCTGGACTGTGACCTTATAAATGTGATTAATGCGCCAATTGATCTCCAAGGAATAACATTCTTCAGAGATAGGAAAATGTGGATCCTAGGACAGTGATTAATAATGTTGTACCACTCCACGTCAATTTATAGATCATCCACGTCAAATCAACGATAGAAGAGTCAATAAAATCCATGTGCACTTTACCACTTTACGTCAAATAAGCGGGCATGCTCTATAATATCTGTCCAAAACCCGCTCCCCGGCCGTGTCCCCATGGCCCCATGGGTCCCTACCCACCCTCATCTGTCGTGCCCTATAATTTATAGTGTTATGTGTGTCTATCTTTACCAGAAACAAGTAAAGATGATTGCAATGTTGCAAGGTTTAGCGCCACATAATGTCATAACTGAAGAATTGATTTTGATGATTCTTTTGAGATTGTTTGAGACCATTTGATCTGACAAAGGCATCACCCTTCCAACTATAATCCTTCAATTCATCACAAAGTCTTGCAGGCAACCATGTCTTATATTTATTTCCCATTCTATCTTGAACCTCCGCATACATAGATTTTTCAGAAAGAGCACCAGGTCTTGATATTTCCATCTCTTTCACATATTTAACAAGGTAAATATCGTTTTTAGGCAGCTCTCTCCACTTTATGATTGGAGTAACTTGTTCTATGTTTTGTTCAAATTCTTCAACTGTTGGAAAAGCCATTGTGTTTATATTCACGATTACATCTCTTTATACCACTTTATAGATTCTACCGGAAAGCAGTTTTTGTTATCTTGTAAAACCATCTGTCAATCAAACGCTTATAACAATAGGATTTTACATACCAGAAAGTTGTTTACATAAGAAAAAAGTCAAAACGAAAGTAGCCGTTGCTAAGGATATTTGGTATGTAAGGAATGCATTGTTTCTCTATTGTTATTCTGGCTTGATTGACATTTAATTGACGTCATTCTTTATCTAAACAAATACCATATGAAATAACCTGTTGTCATAACAATCACAAGAGCGATCTTCTCATCTTCGTGTGTGGGAGGAGAATCTTTGTGGTAAGGTGCAGTAATGTGTTTATCTGTAGTATCCACGTGGTGTACGGTAATGTGTTTATCAGGATGGATATCAGGATGATCGGGTGTTACCGGCTTCTTTTTAGTTATCTTATGTGATTCAATAACATTGACCTTTCGATTAATACCGATGGTAAGATCCTCACCCGATATCAAAATCTTGTTGTTGTAACCCACCACACCGGTCTTAATTCTGAGATTCATGTCACTAGGTAACATATAAATACCTTGTCCAACCGAATAATCAACCTTACTTGAAGCGTAGTTTAACGTATCCTGATAACGTTTAATGTCCTCCTGAATATCAACCCTACGGTTAACAATGTCTTCAAGGTTATTCATAAAAACTCTTTGGGCGGTCAGAGCACTTGAATCATTACCAAGGATGGAGGAGCGTGCCGAGGCCTGAGAACTAAGAACAAGATAGGCATAGGCCCTAACACTGCTTGAGATCTTCACAAGGCCCGTTTTTGTAAATCCATTAGATTTTTCCACAATCCATCGTGTCATGGAGTCGTCCGAGAAAAAACTCAACCCTGGAGTTGGATAGTTTTTACGTCTTTTTTGATATGAGCTGAAAAAGTATTGACCTCTGTATTTCATAGGATTAGAATCGACGTCATATTCACCACATATTTTTAGAAATTCTTCGTTTGAATATGGATTATCGTATTGATTAAAACTATCCTCAAAAGGTAGAGGTGTCTGCAAGCGCTTAATGATTCGTCTAATGTGATAATACACATGAAAACGATATATCGACCTGACCATAGATCTACCATCCTTCAGGTGTTCGGAACTTACCCCACAGGCACTTGAAGCGCACCAAGTGGCGAAATTTAGCTGGGTTTGCCATAACCTAAAAGGTTGCTCATTCCAAATTCTCATACGTTGCACGTTCTGACTAAGTTCATAATTGGTAAAAATATTAGGAAAGGAAGCGGGGAAAGAGCCACTTTCAGACACAATAATGGCCTGTTTGTACAGATCCCTAGCGCCCAATATTTGAAGATCCAGCCCTCCATTTGGTTTATATGTCGCATTCGGGTTATATCTGAAAATGTCATCCATTCTTTGATTTAAATATATTCACAATCTCTAATATAATAATGTATATCACAATAAAGGACGTAAATAGCGAGAAGAAAATCTATTTGTATCAACCGATAGACAACTCGCATGGTACAAAGGAGGTTGCGATCGTGGAGACGTTTTCGGATAATGTCACATATGTAGCTACAGCTCCAATAGATATACCTTTGGCCGATGGAGTTACCACGGTTAGGTTACCACAGGGTCGGCAATACACATGGAGAGAGTTGAATTCAATTGTGAGAGGTGATGTAAAATCAACACCACTAGCTAGAAACTCTAAGTTGAGTAAAATATTCAATCTAGGGGGTATAACGGAACTACATTTTAATCTTAATGAATTGAATAACTCGTTAAATCTTAAAGATGGTGAATATAGCAACAACCTGATGACATATCATATATCCGAGTATGGTGGTGATTTTACATATATTGAACCGAAAAATCCGCAATATAAGAAACTAAAGAAAGGTTTACTTCAATCACTTACCATGAGAGTCACAGGTCAGGATGGTAAGGTGTTATGGGGTGGTATGAAGACAACAGTTACCCTACACATAAGAGATACGGCGTACAGATGATACCGTAGAATTAACCGAATTAAAGTAAAATAAAATAAAAGTAATATGGAATAGCATGGAATACGGGAAAAAGTTAAACCCAGAGCGTTCACTTAGAATCGCACATGGTGTAAAAGGAACGCATCAAAAAGTAATTGTCACTCACAACCCAAGTGAGATTGATCAGAACCAGTTACTCCTGATTAGGTTCCCTAATTTAGGTAACGATGATGTCATTGTTCCTGGTACTTCGAAAATAAGTTTCGACGTTGAACTCGAGTCAAAAGTCGACACGAAGAGAACATTGGTCTCTAACATAGGGAGGGCAATTGTTAAAAAGCTAGCTATCAAGTTCGAGGGTACCGAGATTCTGAGCATTGATGACTTTGATCTTTTTGGGTGCTACAGAGATTTATGGCTAACCAAGTCTGAAAAAAGAAATGCAATAAGACAAGGTATCATCTTTGATGAAGGGTGTACAGAAAACTGTATGAAACTGAGAGTTGGAGCTGCGGATAAAGACGCATCGGAGGTAGCGGACAAAGCTATTTATGATGCATACAAAAACAAGTTCACCATACCACTAGATTTTGAAATGTTAGATAGCACGATCCCATATTATCAGGCTGGATTAGGTAATAGGCTGTGTTATGAGATAACATTCAACAATTATGACAGGGTAGTATTATCAACACCTACCAAACCTTCAGGTTCCGCGGCACCGGCACCGGATGCCAAATACAAAATCTCCAACATATCTCTGGAATATGAGATTGTGACACAACCCACACTTGCCAGATTCATCTCAAATGAATACCAAAACATGGCCGTACTTTACGACAGATTCTTGAGACATAGACAAATTAGGGTGGATAAGTCAGACACAACGTGGAATTGGTCATTCAATACACCGTGTAAGTCTCTGAAGGGTATATTGGTTCTGTTTGAGGAAGAGAAAGCTTACAAACGAGATACAGGTAGGTTCTACAATCCTAAGATCAAAAAGGTATCCGCCATAGTTGAGGGTAAGCCCAACCAACTTTTCGCTCAGGGAATGCAACCGTTTGAGCATTATGGTGAAATTTGCAAGTATTTTGCGGAGGGCAAACAAAGGGATGGCAACGCCGGTGAAATACAAAAACATCTGCAACTACATGATGTGAAGGTCGCGGACTACCTAACCACGAAATATGCTCTATGGTTGGATTTCAGAACCATAGATGAAAACTCACTGCACGGGACCGGCCGACGGATTGAAAATGCGAGCGAGGGGATCACACTACAAGTTGAAAAGACGGCCGAAACCGCAGGATCCTTAAACGCCTATATATATCTAATCATGGATGCTCAATTAAATATTCAAAACGGTGAAATTGTGGATGTACTATATTAAGATGGACTACATGAAAGATCCCCACACGGCATTATTCGTTGGTCCTACGGGCTGCGGAAAATCCAAACGTGTTGTAACATTACTAGAGAGTGAATACTTTGATCACTTCGATTTCATCGTGATTATATGTCCAACATTAAGATGGAATAAGACATATATGTGTCGAAAATGGTTTTGGAACGACAGATATGTGATTCTAATTGAGCCCAGAGGTATGTTATATGAATGGATTCGAAAGATGACGGATTTCTGTGCCGGATACAAAACATTATTCCTGATCGACGATATCATCGCAGATGAGAAACTAGACAAAAAGAGACAGCCATTGCTAGAGTTGGCCATTAGCGGACGACATCGAGACCACACTATGTGGCTACTAACACAATCATACACCGCTATACCAAAAAAGCTACGAAGGCAAGCCAAAATGTTATATGTGTGGTATCCAAAAGACAGGCAAGATCTCGCAACTATTCATGAAGAGAATGATGTCATTGAATCACGGTCAGAGATCCAGAAGGTTAAGGAAAGGCTAAAAGATGGCAAATACACACATTTAGTCATGAGAATGGAACATCCAAGAACTTATGTGATTTGCTAGATTGGACGTTTTTTTGTTACAAGAGTCTTGTAACAAAAAGTAACCGATCTATAGACTCCTATAAGACTATCCTATAATACTCCTATAGACTACTATAAGACTACTATAAGACTATCCTATAATACTCCTATAGACTACTATAGGACCATGATAGAATATATCAATTTGATAATATCTATATAATAATACGCCAGTTCCGTGTGTCTGTAACAGGCAAAGTGGATATGTTCATTTTCCTTTGATCTTACCGAAATTTTCTCTGAAGTAACCGAAAAATGCATGTCTATTATGTTAAATTTTCTGACGTTACGGCGCGACGTCAATAACACTACTTTAACGTCAATATCCTATATTAAAATAATGAAGCCATTACAGTGCATCTAAAACTTTGAGGGCAAATAACTTGGAAACGAGGTGGTGACGTCAATGATTTTTCACCGCGTGGGTAACTAGGGACCACCTAGGACCAATTTGGGTAATTTTCCCAAACCTGGGTCCCCGAATCCGTTTCGGAATGAACGGGTTAATTACGTCATCAAAAATCTTCAAACCCTAATATCTCTGTAACCGTTTACCAAAAGTACATGATCCTATACATTTTCTTAATCAGTGCTTCAAGATCTATACGATGAAGGCAACAGGTATACGAATTTCTTTAAAAAAATTTTGGGTTTTGACGGTTCATTGCTGACGTCAGCAAAATTTTTAATACCTTATATCTCCTTAGGCGTTTGTCGAAAAACATATGATCCTATACATTATTTTGATCAGCGTTTTAACCTCTACACATTACAGGCAACGAATAAACTAAACTTCGCCAATTTTTTTTGTACCTGCACTGCTGACGTCAGCAAAAAATCTAAAAAAACCTATTTTCCATTGTCCCTCTGCCTAAGTGGATTACTCCACGGGCCTTATCGACTATCTCTATAATAATAGCCGTTGTCTGTCTGTCTCTGCGTGGACCCCCGCTAAGTTAGAAAATGATGTTACGGAAACACGAATATCAACAAATGCGATATATTCTTATCCACTTTGTTGCCACGGGTAAATTCAAAGGACGGGCGAACCCGTGGATTTTTCCACGGGCAACGACTAGTTAGTACTAATACTAGTAGTAGTACTTAGTTTTTGCTTTTTTTGTGTTAAAAAATACCTATCGCTATTGAAAATGGCTGAAACTGCAATTGACAACTTAATTTTTATTCAGGGTCCTACACCCGATGATGGCAAGAGGCAAAAATTGCTCGAGTGTGTGTTAACCGGAAATAGCAAGCTATACCTGGGTAAAATGTAAACGGACGAGCAAATTCAAAAGCTCAAAGATGAAGAGGTAAAGAAACTCTTTAGTATCTATGAAGCTAAACTATCAGGTCAAATGGTGAAGTCTTTGGGGCAATCAATCATTCACATGTATTCCATGGGGGCCTGTACAGTCTTAGGAATAAACAATCAAGATGCATTGAGAGATGACCTGGAGAATGACCCATTCCTAAACTCCGCCCTTCAAAGGTTCACGTGCGATTTGTATTATAGATTCGGCTCATTCTTATCACCAATCAGTGTGGGTCTAATTACAGGTAGGCATTATATCGCTGGAAGAAATTTAAACGCAAATAATAATATAGATATAGATAATAAAGATGTCAGAGGAACAGACTCCTATTCAGGTGACAACGAAGAACCCTAAAAAGGTTGAATCTGGTAAGAGGTTGGCGGAATACAACCGTAAAAAGAGGGAGGAATATAAAAAATGGCTCATGGCACAGAATCAAGCACAGCCTACGCCTCAAGCACAAACACAGCCGACGCCTCAAGCACAAACACAGCCCGAAGATTCAAATGATATTGTAATAGATGTGGATTCTATGACCGAAGGCCCTAAACCAGATGGAGGGCCCATGAACTACACCATAATGGGGGGAGGAGTGATAGTACTAGTCTTAATTGGTGCTTATTTCGTGTATAAAAATAAGGACAAAAATATTAGGGTGAAGGGTACCCCACCACCCTCCGATCCTAAAAAAACCGTGAGAATAAGTAAACTTGAAATGGAATAAAGGGATAATATCGCGATATTATAATCTCGAAGTATATAAACATGGATAAGAAAAGTATAGTCAACGATATTTATAAGGCATCGGTCGTATGCGTTTTCGCTGTAGGCTATTCAATGCTCGGGAAAAAGGTATTAAAAATGACACCACCCTCAATTCAGAAGTTTGACCTGGAAGATACCGGAAAGCTTGTAGCCATAGTCGCCGCAAGTGAAATGTCAAGAGAATATCTGGTTAAGCAAAAAATTATACCTGAAACTATAAATATATAATGTTGCGAATACTGGAATGGTTGGTCTGGGTTTTATGCCAGCGCAAGAAAGTTGAGAGGATTTTACCCAAGGTGGAATACATCGATACCGAGGTCATAGACGACTCTGATGTCATAGCCTCCGAGGCTATCGCATTAAAATAACGCCACCATATTATATCGGATTATATAAACATGGCTTCAATTGCAATGATGTTGGGAGGTGCCTTCGCGAACGCTTTGGCCTTCACCGGATCAAGCTACCTCTTTTCAAGTTTATCAAAGGATAGGATAGATAAGGAACGGAAGCGGCATGATCTAGCCATAGAACAACTGCAGAAGGCTCAGGTTATATGGCAACGTAAAAGACAAGAGAGGGTGGACTTTATCAATAAGCAGCTCAGACTTGAGAAGAAGGCCGAGGGGAAATTCACAGAGCTGGATGATGCGATGCGTGAATATAAAAAAGTGTTTGGAGGATCAACCCTCACGGATATTCCGCGCGAACCCGTATTGAGCGACTTTTATACACCCAGCAATGGCCAGCATGAACGGGAATTGGCATTTATCGCGCTAAGCATGATCGGCGTCGGAGGCGCCGTGTGATATTTCGAAAAATAGTACGCGTGGTACTACTACTATGTTACATGATACATGTAACATATATTCAGTATGGCTAACGCTTTGTAACCATGTAGGTGTATATCAGACCTCCGATTCCAACTATCAAAGCCCAAAGGTTTTGACTCAACCAACCACTGGCTTCTTTTGCTCTATTTAGGATCCATGATACGATGGATCCAATTATACCAGGTAGTGATGCGGCTGCGGCACCGGCCAATCTACCCAGGAGAGATCCTAGCGCACTCAGCTTGTTCTTTATCCATTCCCTCGCACCACCTTCGGTTTTTTCATGATTTTTTGTATTACCGGTGGATGACCCCCCACCTCCCGGTGTCAAAGCTTCTACTAGAAGGCCAATAACCATCCCGAATGCCGTTAGTACACTGACAACGGTGATACCCTGCTCACGGAATAGCGTTCGTATCTTTTCACCCAATGTAGTTTCTTTGTCAAGTACTTTGGTAATCGTCTCCCTGATGCTTTTTATTTGACTGTTAAGTTTACCTTTGAGAATATCGATAATCTCTTGCCGGCCTTTCAACTCATTTTGCAAACCTTTCAACCTTTCTTTCGCTTCATTTTGTTGTTCCTCGGTCATATTTGGTGTGTTTTCCATCTCTTCCAACTTGCTTTTTTCTCTGTCAATATGCTGTTCGAGCTGAACCTTTTTTGCAACTTCATCCTGAAGACTTCCTCTTATGTTTCTCAATGATCTATCCAATCCTAGCAATTCACGCATAGGATATTCAAATAGATCACCGGTCTGGGTTGCTTCATGGTCTACAGATTGTTTGACCAATGAAATTAAATCTTCCGTACTGTTTACTACATCCCCGGATATAGCTTCTAATTCTACATCACTTGCTGTTGTTATTTTAGATGACGAGGGTAATTCTTCTTGTATTTTGTTTAGCTTAGCAGCTTGTCGGGCTGTAATCTTACCTTTTGGTATGTCAAAGCCTAAATTACGCAGCCTTCTCTTGCCTAATATATCTGATATAGTACCGGTGGCCCTTAGTCTTCCATTGTTTGTCAAAGGTTCGTTTTTATCTCTGTAGTATAATTCACCATCCTTAATTTCAAAAAGGTCTGTATGTAGCACCTCAGGTTTTGACAGGGATCCTTCAGATAATCTATCATACAACACATCAACAATTTCCCGCAAAACTCTGGTACGTTGAGTGGAGCCTCCTCCGAATGATGTCTCCTTTTCATCAGGTGTGTGTATCTGCACACGCGTGCGCTCCCTCGGTACCAGAGGTGTGGAGTCATCGGTACCCTCGTCGGGTTGACCATGGTCACCAAACGGATCAATATCAATGTCCGCCATTATTTTATTTATTTAGAGGATAGTTTTTTCCTAATATAATAGAAATAGCAGAGAGTTCTAGTACCAGAGAAGAAGTGTTTAAAACGGATATATCCAATTCCCAACTTGAGGAGCTGGTGAAATTACGAGGTAAGTTCCAAGACAGGACACACGAACACGGAGGATCTCTGATCATATGGTCGATTCTGGAGAGATTATCCGGAACCGCAGCAATTACCGGCTCGATAGCGACCGCAGTGACCATTATTAGAAATTTGGGCGGTACCCATGGAAATTACATGCGGAATTCGGGTATGTGTCTATTGGGCTCGGCTTCCTATGCGGTTACCACCCAATATGTTAGGACATATCGGGAGAAACTTATCAAATTAAGAGCCGCATATCGCGTTGTACAAAATGCCATCGATGTTTTCGATAAAACGCTACTCTGGCACACTCGGATCTGTAGAGCCGATTTTGAGAATTTGTGTGATACGTATCATAGAACTCTCAAGGATCTGGATAAACTGGATATAGGTTATTTAGAGTAAAGTTTTTTTCTTTGTAGTAACCACACAATGGCAGAGATTTATCCGAAGCTACCCACGGCTCCCGAGTATTCGAGCGAGCAGGACAAGTTTAATACTAATACTGTGAACTCTCAACTTGGGGAGCTTAGAAAATTACGCGATAAGTTCAATACAAA
The DNA here is from genome assembly GCF_029227915.1 of Hydractinia symbiolongicarpus. Classification (NCBI taxonomy): domain Eukaryota; kingdom Metazoa; phylum Cnidaria; class Hydrozoa; order Anthoathecata; family Hydractiniidae; genus Hydractinia; species Hydractinia symbiolongicarpus. Next base: position 2,429,540 of record NC_079877.1, read on the forward strand.
ATATGATAAATATAACAAGACGCTACACAGACTGGTGTTTTTAAATGCCAGCGCCACGGCCCTAACCGTCGCTTCGGGCATAGGTTCTGTGGCAACCGGTGCTACGCTCATCGGAATCCCCGCTTCCGTCGGATTGGGAGCCGTAGCACTGTCGGGAACCATTTTCACGGGTTCCGTCATGGCTCTGATTAAAAGATATCGGAGCAAACTTGACAAGGTCATGAAATTATATGATGTTGCGACGTCCGCCATCGCCGTGTTTGAAAACTCCGTCTCGCGGGCTCTGAATAATGACGACATTAGTCACATTGAATTTCAAACCCTGAGCGGTATATACTACGAAGCTCTGGACAAGATGACGAAAACCGACAGAAAGATGGAGAGCGAAACTCGCAACCAGTTTGAAAAAAGTATAATGGACGAGGTTCAAAGCCTCAGAAGGACCGTAAATCAAGGTTAGTGATGTGCGCATGTACGCCGCTCGCATATTTCGTGTGCTATTTGAAAAATTAATATGTAAGGCGGTTTGTGACATTATGTGGCGCGATCGTCCCGAGCCATAGCGGCCCTATCTGCCGACCGCCCTGTGCGATCCCCGGCATCATCTTTACCAGAAACAGGTAAAGATACTTTTTATGTATCGCCCCCCTTTTCACCAACCATGCACATAATCAGGAGGTAAATCTGTATCTTCAGGTATTAACATCAATTCCTCTTTTACAAAAGCCCGTCCGGGTCCGTCTTGAACATAGTACATTACACGGTTACCAGGTTGCGCTATTACCTCACGCAATCTATATGTGTTTTTCGACCATATTCTATCGGTTGCCCGTCTCCGCCCATCATCATGCTCTTCACCGGGTTGTAGTAGATATCTATACAGGCCATCTTTAGGTAATTCTACTTCAGGTTGATAATTCTCTCGTTTAGCAAGAGGCACCTCTTTCATTATAATAGCATCTTTTGGTTTCATACCAATCATCTGCGTCTTTGTATCGTTTAGCCTATCAATCAGTTTATACAGATGCTTAACCCATGTAGATGATACCTTTTCCGAATCATTCAGTTCTTGAGCATCTTGTATTTTGAATAAATTTTCGGCAAGTATCTTGTTCAACGCCTCAACAAAAGCTGTGTGCGTATGCTTATATTTTGTAGTCGCCCTTTTAATTTCAACCTTATGCTTCTCCAACAGCTTTGTCACATCTGCTTTGAATTCTGAACCGTTATCACATTGGAAAGTTTTTGGATAAGTTAATGGTCCGGCCTTGTAGATGTCTTCAATCATAGCGGCAACCTCTTTGGCTTTCTTAGTCCTCAAAGGTCGGGCTACTTTGTATCTGGAAGCAGCATCGATTCCCGACAAAATGTACTTATATTTATTACCATACAGTATGTCACCGGGCATGTACAATAAATCGAATTGATGTAAATCATTAGGGGTGGTAACTTCATAATGTGGTCTTTCAACATGTTTTGGAGCAGGTAAATGTACTTGCCAAAATGCTTGTTTTGATAGCCACTTCTTAATCTCCTTTGGCTTGAAACCGAATCCTCTTAAATTCTGAACAGCCTTTTGTCCTTTCCATAAATTTTGAGGTTGATAGTAAGTCTCTTGAAGTTTAGAGTTTGACATGTTTTATTTATGCACACCTTTATTTATCTCTTTTTGTTATGATGTGGTACGATAAAAGTGCTTAAAGTTTTTTATATTTATATTAATATGTCAGACATGGATACCACACCGGATTATAAATTCATGAAACTGAGAGAGTTGCGAGAGGTTGCCAAATCCCGCGGAATTAAGTATATCGTGGGTATGAGAAAGGCTAAATTGATTGAGGTGATTGAGAAGAATGATCTCGACCCATCCTACACCATCGATCTGGATACCAAGAAAGAATGGTATGGATACTGTTCAAGGTGGAGGTCGAAAAACAGGGAGGCATATCTAAAAGCTCAAAAACGTTATAACGACAAAAGATCCAAGTGATTGGGTATTTTTTTGTTACTCAGACGAGTAACAAATTTTGGTGGGTGGGTACCCATGGTGTACCGGTCACGACCCTCAAGGTGCTGGTGGGTGGGTACCCATGGTCTATCGATGTATGTGTGTTTTAGCGTGTTTTACTACAATTTTAGCATGGTGGGGCAACCACAAACTAGGACACTCATTACACTCCAACACGGCTTACGATTTATAAAACCATCTTAAAGATTACAAAATCGTATATCACAACCAAGCATGTCTTCAGGAATCGTTCTCGATTTGATACACAAGAAGAGAATATATTGATGACTTTGATCTTTTCACGGTCCCTGATTTAAGAGCCCGAGCGAGGTACCTTGGCCTACGTGGATACTCGCGGCTCAGAAGGTCTGAGCTTATCGAATTATTGTTATCAACAGTACCCGCAAGATATCCCGATATGACTTTACCGCTCGTCATAGGGATGCTGGATCTCGAAGTGACCGAATTTTCTGGACCCGTGATGAGACCAAATGTATCAGTGCCAAGACAGGTACCAGCACCGATTAGACCAGTACCAGCACGGGTTGAGGTTGATGATGAGGACGACGCAGACGATGACATTGATGAAGATGATAGATGTATCATTTGTCTTTCTAAACGAAAGACCGCCACCATTGTTCATGGTAGAACAGGGCATTTTTGCTGCTGTTTATCGTGCGCATATAAATTGGAGAAAAGTGGGGATAAATGCCCTATATGTCGCGCATCAATAGATCTTGTCATTAGACAATATATTTGAGGGGTCGGATTGTTAGGGCATTTTTTGTTACTCGGACGGGTAACAAAGGTGATTCACGACCCTCGAGGTGCCAATGGGTGGGTACCCATGGTGTATCGATGTATGTATCACAAAGCGTGTTTTACTACAATTTAGCATGGTGGTTGCCCCACAAACTAGGACACTCACGACCCTCCAACACGGTTTACGATTTATAAAAATGGCTTAAAGATTACAAAATCGTATATCATAGCCAAGTAACAAATTTTATGAATCTTTTTTTTAGTTTCACGATTATAAAAAACCATCTTAAAGGTTGATAAATCGTATATCATAACCAAGCATGACTTCGAGAAATACAGTTGTTGAATTAAGAGCTCTCGCTAGAGAACGCGGCCTACGTGGCTACTCAAGGCTCAGAAAGGCCGATCTGATCGAATTATTGACACCCACTACTGTGTCAGCACCCATACCCATACCGAGACCCACTAGACCCGTACCCGTGCCGATACCAATTAGACCCATACCCATGCCGAGACCAATACCCATGCCGAGACCCACCAGACCAGTACCAGCGCCGAGACCGGTACCAGCACCCATACCGGCACCGAGACCAGGCACTAGCCAACAAGACATGGATTTGAAAAGCAAGTTGATCAAATGGAGAGACTGGTTAATAAATCATGTACCTAGGGCTATTAAGGAGAAAGCGAGTAAAGCTTTCAAAACCATGAAGGATAAGATCATGGGTTTGTATAAAAAGGGCAGTGGAGAGGAAGAGGAAGAGGTGGAGGAGGAGGAGGAAGAGGAGGAAAACCCCTATACCCCCATTGAAGAAGCTTTTGTAGGTTCATACAGACGTTTCAAAATAAACTCGGATGGTGGGAAGAATGTCAGGGTCTTTCTCGAAAAGGTCGAGCACGTCGTAAATAGGTTGATGAGTGACGTGCTCAGGCAGAAGAAGTCGCTGAAGACTCAGGCGACCTTGTGGGTGAAGTGGGTAAGGGAAGACACCAGCTCGACCGATGCCCCGTGTGTACATGTCGATAAAGCTTTCAATAGCTATATGGAGATACTGCACGCCCACGATGACATTTCTGATGTTTTCGATCGGATGTGTAATAAGATAATCGAGCAGATTGAAAACCCTGCTCTACCCGCCAGTGGGTTCACAATCGATAAAATCCTACATATGCATGTGGACTTTCATAAGCTAAAATTAACCAGAGGTAGTTCTTACTTACCGCTACCTAAGAATTTCAGTGGAAAGTTCTCCGTGATTAACCCCCATAACGAGGGTGATGAGGAATGTTTCAAATGGGCTATTATCGCTGCTCTCAATCATGACAAGATCGATAATCATCCTGAGCGAATCTCAATCCTTAAGAAGCATGACAAGTATAATTGGGATGGTCTAACTTTCCCAATGGCGCTAAATAAAATAGATTTGTTTGAGAGAAGGAACCCCGATATCGCCGTGCATGTTTTGACAAAAGATGACAAAGAGGGTGTCTATATGTGTCGAAAGTCGAAGCATCTTGACCGGGATGAGACGGTTGTTTTGTTTTTACTGTGTGAAGGGGATAAGAGGCATTATATCGCTGTTAAGAACCTGAGCGGTGTCCTGAGAAAGTTAAACTCAAAGAATAAAAATAAAGAGCATTATTGCCTGAATTTTCTCTCCGGTTTTCCAAGCGAACAGAAAAGGGATGAGCACTTTGAGTATTGTAAGAATAACGATGCCGTTAATATTCAACTCCCTAAGGAGGGTAGCACCTTAACCTTCACCCACGGTCAGTACCAGCTCAAAGCCCCATTCATCATGTATGCCGATTTCGAAGCTTTTACAAAACCTGAAGAGATAGAGTGTGGATCGTCCACCGAGAAAGTTGGTAAACATATCCCCACCGGATTCTGTTGTTATAGTAAATATGCTCATGGTGAAGTTTTGGACTCTCTGAAGCTTTACCGTGGTGATGACTGTGTTCCACGATTTGTGGATCATGTAGTTTCCGAGGCGAAAAGGTTATACAACATGTTTCCACAACTTGGTATGCAAGATCTAACCGATGAAGAACTTGATGGATATGAAAATTCCACCAACTGCCACATCTGTATGAGAGAATTTGGTGATGATGACATCAAGGTTAGGGATCACTGTCATTTTACCGGCAAGTTTCGTGGATCGGCACACATGGAATGTAATCTCCGTTACAAGGTGCCTAATTATATTCCGGTTGTCTTCCAAATTCTGAGTGGATATGATTCACATCTATTTATCAAAGAGCTTGCGAAGAAGTATGGAGAAGATGGTATGAGTGTAATCGCTGAAAATAAAGAGAAATATATCTCTTTCTCGACCGATGTTAAGGTTGGTGAATACACCAACAAAAATGGTGAGACCAAAGACAAAAAGATAAAGCTGAGATTCATCGATTCATTTAGATTTATGTCAAGAGGATTAGGTTCCTTAGCTGACAATCTATCCGATGATCAGTGTAAAAACCTTAGAAAATTCTTCAATGATGAGCAATTCAACATATTGAGAAGGAAGGGTGTATACCCATATGAGTATGTTGATTCATTCGATAGGTTTAATGAAACCAGGCTTCCTTCGAAAGATGACTTTTATAGCAAGTTGAACATGAATGGTATCAGCGATGCCGATTATGCGCATGCCCAGAAGGTGTGGAAGGACATGAAAGTTGAAAATATGGGCGTTTATCATGATATCTATCTCAAGACGGATGTTCTGCCTCTGAGTGATGTGTTTGAGACATTCAGAGAGACATGTTTGAGAAACTATAAACTAGATCCCGCTCATTTTTACACGGCCCCTGGATTAGCTTGGCAGGCATGCCTGAAAAAGACAGATGTTAAGCTGGATTTGTTGTCCGATATGGATATGTTACTGTTTGTGGAGATGGGTATTAGGGGTGGTCTCTGTCAGGCCGTTCACAGACACGCGAAGGCAAATAATCCATATATGGGCGATATGTATAATACTTCAGAAGATACAACCTATCTGCAGTATCTTGATGCTAAAAATCTGTATGGATGGGCCATGATACAGAAGATGCCCACCGGAGGGTTTGAGTGGGATGATTCCGGTAAATTTACACCCGAACTCATTTCAGAGTTGGCTGTGGAAAACGGTGAAAAGGGGTACATGCTTGAGGTTGATGTTAGATATCCACATGATCTTCATGACGCACATAACGATCTTCCTTTCATGCATGAGAGGAAGGTTATCAATTGTGTTGAGAAGCTGACACCATGTCTTTCGGACAAGAGGAACTATGTGATTCATATCCGTGCGCTTGCTCAAGCTTTGAATCACGGTCTTGTTCTGGATAAGGTTTATAGGGTACTGAGGTTTGATCAGAGCGCATGGTTGAAACCCTATATCGACTTCAATACACAGCTGCGCACGGAGTCGAAGAATGACTTTGAAAAGGATTTCTTCAAGCTGATGAACAATTCTGTCTTTGGTAAGACAATGGAGAATCAGCGGAGACAGAAGGATATACGTTTGGCCACCAACCAAAAGAATTATGAGAAAATGGTGATGAAGCCAAACTTCAGGGGTGCAATCCGTTTCTCGGAAACACTGATGGGGATAGAGATGTCCAAGATCAAGATCAAATTGAACAAACCGATCTACCTCGGCCCCACGATCCTCCATCTATCCAAGATGGTTATGTATGAGTTCCACCATGATTACATGAGACCGAAATATGGTGATGATTTGAAGCTTTGCTACATGGATACTGATTCATTCGTATACCACATCAAAACCAACGACTTTTACAGAGATATCGCCGATGATGTGCCTGCGAGATTTGACACATCGGGGTATGATAAGGAAGATGGTAGACCTCTACCATTAGGTTTGAATAGAAAGATCATTGGGCTGATGAAGGACGAGTTAGGTGGTAAGGTGATGACTGAGTTTGTAGCCCTAAGAGCTAAGACCTATGCATACAAACAACTATGTGGTAAGGAGGATAAGAGGTGTAAGGGGGTGAAGAAATGTGTGGTAAGGGAGACCATAGGTTTCAATGATTATAAGAGATGCCTGTTTGAGGGTGAGAACATTTACAGAACCCAAATGACCTTTCGATCCATTAAGCATGATGTTCACACAATAAAAACAAATAAACTGGCGCTCAATGCCGATGATGATAAACGCATAATTTTGGAAGATGGTATTACCACACTGGCTAGAAGACATTATAGACACACATAACACTATAAATTATAGGGCACGACAGATGAGGGTGGGTAGGGACCCATGGGGCCATGGGGACACGGCCGGGGAGCGGGTTTTGGACAGATATTATAGAGCATGCCCGCTTATTTGACGTAAAGTGGTAAAGTGCACATGGATTTTATTGACTCCTCTATCGTTGATTTGACGTGGATGATCTATAAATTGACGTGGAGTGGTACAACATTATTAATCACTGTCCTAGGATCCACATTTTCCTATCTCTTCTTCTTAATTTGATATGATTCCTGGGATTCAGCGGTTACATTAGGCTCTGCGGTGGCGCTTTATTTAAAAATTTAGATAAATAAGATTTTCCTACTGTGGGACCAATCCTGGCCGTTAGCACGCGCTGAAGAAATAAATACATTCACAAAAACTACATTTCATTGATTTCTTGGCGGTATAATTCCTTTTGAGTTACAACGGTTGCGTCACATATTCGTACCAACATGTATTTAGCGAAAGTATTCGGATATTACTAGGTTGCATCGCCTTTAACTGTGAAACGTTTGACTGTGCGACTTAATTGAACTGATTTTGGACTTTGACCTTATAAATGTTATAAGTGAGACAATTGGACTCCAAGAAATAACATTCTTCTTAATTTGACATGATTGCTGGAACTCAGCGATTACACTGGGCGCTGTGGTAGCGCTTTATTTAAAAATTAAGATAAATAAGTCTTCTCCTACTGTGGGACCAATCCTAGCCATTATTGCGCGCTGAAGAAATAGAGACAGTTTCTAAAACTAAATTTCATTGATTTTCTAACGGAGTCAATCCGTTTGAGTTACAACGGTTGTGTCACATATTCGTACGAACATGTATTTAGTGATTTTTTTCCGATATTACTAAGTTGTATCGCTTTCAACAGTGAAACGATTGACTGTGGGTCTTAATTGAACTGATTTTGGACTTTGACCTCGTAAGTGTGATAAATGAGACAATTGGACTCCAAGAAAGAACGTTCTTCTTAATTTGAAATGATTGCCGGAACTCAGCGATTACACTGGACCCTGTGGTAGCGATTCATTTAAAAATTTAGATAAATCAGTCATTTTTACTGTGGGACCAATCCTAGCCGTTAGCGTGCGCTGAAGATATAGAGACAGTTTCAAAAACTCCATTTCATTGTCTTTCTAACGGTGTCAATCCGTTTGAGTTACAACGGTTGCGTCACACATTCGTACCAACATGTATTTAGTGATTGTTTTCCGATATTACTCAGTTGTATCGCTTTCAACAGTGAAACGATTGACTGTGGGACTTAATTGAACTGATTTTGGACTTTGACCTTATAAATGTTATAAGTGAGACAATTGGACTCCAAGAAATAACATTCTTCTTAATTTGACATGATTGCTGGAACTCAGCGATTACACTGGACCCTGTGGTAGCGATTCATTTAAAAATTTAGATAAATCAGTCATTTTTACTGTGGGACCAATCCTAGCCGTTAGCGCGCGCTGAAGATAGAGAGACAGTTTCAAAAACTCCATTTCATTGTCTTTCTAACGGTGTCAATCCGTTTGAGTTACAACGGTTGCGTCACACATTCGTACCAACATGTATTTAGTGATTTTTCTCCGATATTACTAAGTTGTATCGCTTTCAACAGTGAAACGATTGACTGTGGGACTTAATTGAACTGATTTTGGACTTTGACCTTATAAATGTTATAAGTGAGACAATTGGACTCCAAGAAATAACATTCTTCTTAATTTGACATGATTGCTGGAACTCAGCGATTACACTGGGCGCTGTGGTAGCGCTTTATTTAAAAATTAAGATAAATAAGTCTTGTTTTACTGTGGGACCAATCCTTGCCGTTATCGCGCGCTGAAGAAATAGACACAGTTTCAAAAACCACATTTCATTGACTTTCTAACGGTGTCAATCTGTTTGAGTTACAACAGTTGCGTCACATATTCGTACCAAAATGTATTTAGTGATTTTCTTCGGATATTACTAAGTTGTATCGCTTTTAACAGTGAAACGATTGACTGTGGGAATTATTTGAACTGATTCAGGACTGTGAACTTATAAATGTGATAAATGAGGCAATAGGTCTCCAAGAAATAACATTCTTCTTAATTTGACATGATTGCTGGACTTCAGCGATTACATTAGGCTCTGTGGTAGCGCTTTTTTAAAAATTTAGGTAAGTAAGTCATTTTTTACTGTGGAACCAATCCTAGCCGTTAGTTCGCGCTGAAGAAATGGAGACAGTTTCTAAAACTAAATTTCATTGATTTTCTAACGGTGTCAATCCGTTTGAGTTACAACGGTTGCGTCACACATTCGTGCCAACATGTATTTAGTGATTTTTTCCGATATTACTAAGTTGTATCGCTTTCAACAGTGAAACGATTGCCTGTGGGACTTAATTGAACTGATTTTGGACTTTGACTTTATAAATGTGATTAATGCGCCAATTATGATTCCTGGAATTCAGCGGATACATTAGGCTCTGCGGTAGCGCTTTATTTAAAAATTTAGATAAATAAGATTTTCCTACTGTGGGACCAATCCTGGCCGTTAGCACGCGCTGAAGAAATAAATACATTCACAAAAACTACATTTCATTGATTTCTTGGCGGTATAATTCCGTTTGAGTTACAACGGTTGCGTCACATATTCGTACCAACATGTATTTAGCGAAAGTATTCGGATATTACTAGGTTGCATCGCCTTTAACTGTGAAACGTTTGACTGTGCGACTTAACTGAACTGATTTTGGACTTTGACCTTATAAATGTTATAAGTGAGACAATTGGACTCCAAGAAATAACATTCTTTTTAATTTGACATGATTGCTAGAACTCAGCGAATACACTGGGCGCTGTGGTAGCGCTTTATTTAAAAATTAAGATAAATAAGTCTTCTCTTACTGTGGGACCAATCCTAGCCGCTATTGCGCGCTGAAGAAAAAGAGACAGTTTCTAAAACTAAATTTCATTGATTTTCTAACGGAGTCAATCCGTTTGAGTTACAACGGTTGCGTCACAGATTCGTACCAACATGTATTTAGTGATTTTTTTCGGATATTACTAAGTTGTATCGCTTTCAACAGTGAAACGATTGACTGTGGGACTTAATTGAACTGATTTTGGGCTTTCACCTTATAAATGTAATAAATGTGCCATTTTGACTAAAAGAAATAACATTCTTCTTAATGTGACATGATTGCTGGAACTCAGCAATTACACTGGGCGCTGTGGTAGCGCTTTGTTTAAAAGTTAAGATAAATAAGTCATTTATTACTGTGGAAACAATCCTAGCCGTTATCGCGCGCTGAAGAAGTAGAGACAGTTTCAAAAACTACATTTCATTGATTTTCTAACGGTGTCAATCCGTTTGAGTTACAACGGTTGCGTCACATATTCGTACCAACATGTATTTAGTGATTTCCTTCCGATATTACTAAGTTGTATCGCTTTTAACAGTGAAACGATTGACCGTGGGAATTAATTCAACTGATTCTGGACTGTGACCTTATAAATGTGATTAATGCGCCAATTGGTCTCCAAGGAATAACATTCTTCTTAATTTGATATGATTCCTGGAATTCAGCGGTTACATTAGGCTCTGCGGTAGCGCTTTATTTAAAAATTTAGATAAATAAGATTTTCCTACTGTGGGACCAATCCTGGCCGTTAGCACGCGCTGAAGAAATAAAGACATTCTCAAAAACTACATTTCATTGATTTCTTGGCGGTATAATTCCGTTTGGTTTACAACGGTTGCGTCACATATTCGTACCAACATGTATTTAGCGATATTTTTCTGATATTACTAGGTTGCATCGCTTCTAACAGTGAAACGATTGACTGTGGGACTTAATTGAACTAACTTTGGACTGTGACCTCATAAGTGTGATAAATGAGAGAATTGGACTCCAAGAAAGAACATTCTTCTTAATATGACACGATTGCCGGAACTCAGCGATTACACTGGACCCAGTGGTAGCGATTCATTTAAAAATTTAGATAAATAAGTCATTTTTTACTGTGGGACCAATCCTAGCCGTTATCACGCGCTGAAGAAATAGAGACAGTTTCTAAAACTAAATTTCATTGATTTTCTAACGGAGTCAATCCGTTTGAGTTACAACGGTTGCGTCACATATTCGTACCAACATGTACTTAGTGATTTTTTTCCGATATTACTAAGTTATATCGCTTTCAACAGTGAAACGATTGACTGTGGGAATTATTTGAACTGATTCAGGTCTGTGACCTTGTAAATGTGATGAATGAGGCAATAGGTCTCCAAGGAATAACATTCTTCTTAATTTGACATGATTGCCGGAACTCAGCGATTACACTGGACCCTGTTGTAGCGATTCATTTAAAAATTTAAATAAATAAGTCATTTTTACTGTGGGTCCAATCCTAGCCGTCGGCGCTCGCTGAAGATATAGAGACAGTTTCAAAAACTCCATTTCATTGACTTTCTAACGGTGTCAATGCGTTTGATTTACAACGGTTGCGTCACATAATCGTACCAACATGTATTTAGTGATTTTCTTCCGATATTACTAAGTTGTATCGCTTTCAACAGTGAAACGATTGACCGTGGGAATTAATTCAACTGATTTTGGACTGTGACCTTATAAATGTGATTAATGCGCCAATTGGTCTCCAAGGAATAACATTCTTCTTAATTTGATATGATTGCTGGAATTCAGCGGTTACATTAGGCTCTGCCGTAGCGCTTTATTTAAAAATTTAGATAAATAAGATTTTCCCACTGTGGGACCAATCCTGGCCGTTAGCACGTGCTGAGGAAATAAAAACATTCTCAAAAACTACATTTCATTGATTTCTTGGCGGTATAATTCCGTTTGAGTTACAACGGTTGCGTCACATATTCGTACCAACATGTATTTAGCGAAAGTATTCGGATATTACTAGGTTGCATCGCTTTTAACTGTGAAACGTTTGACTGTGCGACTTAATTAAACTGCTTTTGGACTTTGACCTTATAAATGTTATAAGTGAGACAATTGGACTCCAAGAAATAACATTCTTCTTAATTGGACATGATTGCTGGAACTCAGCGATTACACTGGGCGCTGTGGTAGCGCATTATTTAAAAATTAAGATGAATAAGTCATTTTTTTCTGTGGGACCAATCCTAGCCGTTAGTTTGCGCTGAAGAAGTAGAGACAGCTTCAAAAAGTACATTTCATTGACTTTCTAACGGTGTCAATCGGTTTAAGTTGCAACGGTTGGGTCACATATTCGTACCAACATGTATTTAGCGAAATTTTTCGGATATTACTAGGTTGCATCGTTCTAACAGTGAAACGATTGAGTGTGGGACTTAATTGAACTAACTTTGGACTTTGACCCCATAAGTGTGATAAATGAGACAATTCGACTCCAAGAAAGAACATTCTTCTTAATTTGACATGATTGCCGGAACTCAGCGATTACACTGGGCGCTGTGGTAGCGCTTTATATAAAAATTAAGATAAATAAGTCTTTTTTTACTGTGGGACCAATCCTAGCCGTTATCGCGCGCTGAAGAAATAGAGACAGTTTCAAAAACCACATTTCATTGACTTTCTAACGGTGTCAATGCGTTTGAGTTACAACAGTTGCGTCACATATTCGTACCAAAATGTATTTAGTGATTTTCTTCGGATAATACTAAGTTGTATCGCTTTTAACAGTGAAACTATTGACTGTGGTAATTATTTAAACTGATTTAGGACTGTGACCTTATAAATGTGATAAATGAGGCAATAGGTCTTCAAGGAATAACATTCTTCTTAATTTGACATGATTGCTGGAATTCAGCGATTACATTAGGCTCTGTGGTAGCCCTTTTTTAAAAATTTAGATAAATAAGTCATTTTTTACTGTGGGACAAATCCTAGCCGTTAGTTCGCTCTGAAGAAATAGAGACAGCTTCAAAAAGTACATTTCATTGACTTCCTAACGGTGTCAATCGGTTTGAGTTACAACGGTTGCGTCACATATTCGTACCAACATGTATTTAGTGATTTTTTTCCGATATTACTAAGTTGCATCGCTTTCAACAGTGAAACGATTAACTGTGGGACTTAATTGAACTGATTTTGGACTTTGACCTTATAAATGAGATAAATGAGCCATTTTGACTACAAGAAGTAACATTTTTCTTAATTTGACATGATTGCTGGAACTCAGTGATTACACTGGGCGCTGCGGTAGCGCTTTATTTAAAAATTAAGATAAATAAGTCATTCTTTACTGTGGGACCACTCCTAGCCTTTAGTTTGCGCTGAAGAAATGAAGACATTCTCAAAAACTACATTTCATTGATTTCTTGGCGGTATAATTCCGTTTGAGTTACAACGGTTGCGTCACATATTCGTACCAACATGTATTTAGCGAAAGTATTCGGATAATACTAGGTTGCATCGCTATTAACTGTGAAACGTTTGACTGTGCGACTTAATTAAACTGCTTTTGGATTTTGACCTTATAAATGTTGTAAGTGAGACAATTGGACTACAAGAAATAACATTCTTCTTAATTTGACATGATTGCCGGACCTCAGCGATTACACTGGACCCTGTGGTAGCGATTCATTTAAAAATTTAGGTAAATAAGTCATTTTTACTGTGGGACCAATCCTAGCCGTTAGCGCGCGCTGAAGATATAGAGACAGTTTCACAAACTCCATTTCATTGACTTTCTAACGGTGTCAATCCGTTTGAGTTACAGCGGTTGCGTCACATATTCGTACCAACATGTATTTAGCGAAAGTATTCTGATATTACTAGGTTGCATCGCTTTTAACTGTGAAACGTTTGACTGTGCGACTTAATTGAACTGATTTTGGACTTTGACCTTATAAATGTTATAAGTGAGACAATTGGACTCCAAGAAATAACATTCTTCTTAATTTGACATGATTGCTGGAACTCAGCGATTACACTGGTCGCTGTGGTAGCGCTTTATTTAAAAATTAAGATAAATAAGTCTTTTTTTACTGTGGGACCAATCCTAGCAGTTATCGCGCGCTGAAGAAATAGAGACAGTTTCAAAAACCACATTTCATTGACTTTTTAACGGTGTCAATCCGTTTGAGTTACAACAGCTGCGTCACATATTCGTACCAAAATGTATTTAGTGATTTTCTTCCGATATTACTAAGTTGTATCGCTTTTAACAGTGAAACGATTGACTGTGGGAATTATTTTAACTGATTCAGGACTTTGACCTTATAAATGTAATAAATGAGCCATTGTGACTAAAAGAAATATCACTTTTCTTAATTTTACATGATTGCTGGAACTCAGCGATTACACTGGGCGCTGTGGTAGCGCTTTATTTAAATATTTAGATAAATAAGACTTTCTTACTGTGGGACCAATCCTGGCCGTTAGCACGCGCTGAAGAAATAAAGACATTCTCAAAAACTACATTTCATTGATTTCTTGGCGGTATAATTCCGTTTGAGTTACAACGGTTGCGTCACATATTCGTACCAACATGTATTTTGCGAAAGTATTCGGATATTACTAAGTTGTATCGCTTTCAACAGTGAAACGATTGACTGTGGGACTTAGTTGAACTGATTTTGGACTTTGACCTTATAAATGTGATAAATGAGTCATTTTGACTACAAGAAATAACATTCTTCTTAATTTGACATGATTGCTGGAACTCAGCGATTACACTGGGCGATGTGGTAACGCTTTATTTAAAAATTAAGATAAATAAGTCATTTTGTACTGTGGGACCAATCCTAGCCGTTATCGCGCGCTGAAGAAATAGAGACAGATTCAAAAACTACATTTCATTGACTTTCTAACGGTGTCAATCCGTTTGAGTTAGAACGGATACGTCACATTATCGTACCAGCATGTATTTAGTGATTTTCTTCCGATATTACTAAGTTGTATCGCTTTCAACAGAGAAACGATTGACTGTGGGACTTAATTGAACTGATTTTGGGCTTTGTCCTTATAAATGTAATAAATGAGCCATTATGACTAGAAGAAATAACATTCTTCTTAATTTAACATGATTGCTGGAATTCAGCGATTACATTAGGCTCTGTGGTAACATTTTTTAAAAATTTAGATAAATAAGTCATTTTTTACTGTGGGACCAATCCTAGCCGTTAGTTCGCGCTGAAAAAATAGAGACAGTTTCAAAAACTCCATTTCATTGACTTTCTAACGGTGTCAATGCGTTTGATTTACAACGGTTGCGTCACATAATCGTACCAACATGTATTTAGTGATTTTCTTCCGATATTACTAAGTTGTATCGCTTTCAACAGTTAAACGATTGACCGTGGGAATTAATTCAACTGATTTTGGACTGTGACCTTATAAATGTGATTAATGCGCCAATTGGTCTCCAAGGAATAACATTCTTCTTAATTTGATATGATTGCTGGAATTCAGCGGTTACATTAGGCTCTGCGGTAGCGCTTTATTTAAAAATTTAGATAAATAAGATTTTCCCACTGTGGGACCAATCCTGGCCGTTAGCACGTGCTGAAGAAATAAAAACATTCTCAAAAACTACATTTCATTGATTTCTTGGCGGTATAATTCCGTTTGAGTTACAACGGTTGCGTCACATATTCGTACCAACATGTATTTAGCGAAAGTATTCTGATATTACTAGGTTGCATCGTTCTAACAGTGAAACGATTGACTGTGGGACTTAATTGAACTAACTTTGGACTTTGACCTCATAAGTGTGATAAATGAGACAATTGGACTCCAAGAAATAACATTCTTCTTAATTTGACATGATTGCTGGAACTCAGCGATTACACTGGGCGCTGTGGTAGCGCTTTATTTAAAAATTAAGATGAATAAGTCATTTTTTTCTGTGGGACCAATCCTAGCCGTTAGTTTGCGCTGAAGAAGTAGAGACAGCTTCAAAAAGTACATTTCATTGACTTTCTAACGGTGTCAATCCGTTTGAGTTGCAACGGTTGGGTCACATATTCGTACCAACATGTATTTAGCGAAATCTTTCGGATATTACTAGGTTGCATCGTTCTAACAGTGAAACGATTGACTGTGGGACTTAATTGAACTAACTTTGGACTTTGACCCCATAAGTGTGATAAATGAGACAATTGGACTCCAAGAAAGAACATTCTTCTTAATTTGACATGATTGCCGGAACTCAGCGATTACACTGGGCGCTGTGGTAGCGCTTTATTTAAAAATTAAGATAAATAAGTCTTTTTTTACTGTGGGACCAATCCTAGCCGTTATCGCGCGCTGAAGAAATAGAGACAGTTTCAAAAACCACATTTCATTGACTTTCTAACGGTGTCAATCCGTTTGAGTTACAACAGTTGCGTCACATATTCGTACCAAAATGTATTTAGTGATTTTCTTCGGATAATACTAAGTTGTATCGCTTTTAACAGTAAAACTATTGACTGTGGTAATTATTTGAACTGATTTAGGACTGTGACCTTATAAATGTGATAAATGAGGCAATAGGTCTTCAAGGAATAACATTCTTCTTACTTTGACATGATTGCTGGAATTCAGCGATTACATTAGGCTCTGGGGTAGCCCTTTTTTAAAAATTTAGATAAATAAGTATTTTTTACTGTGGGACCAATCCTAGCCGTTAGTTCGCTCTGAAGAAATAGAGACAGCTTCAAAAAGTACATTTCATTGACTTTCAAACGGTGTAAATCCGTTTGAGTTACAACGGTTGCGTCACATATTCGTACCAACATGTATTTAGTGATTTTTTTCCGATGTTACTAAGTTGCATCGCTTTCAACAGTGAAACGATTGACTGTGGGACTTAATTGAACTGCTTTTGGATTTTGACCTTATAAATGTTGTAAGTGAGACAATTGGACTCCAAGAAATAACATTCTTCTTAATTTGACATGATTGCCGGACCTCAGCGATTACACTGGACCCTGTGGTAGCGATTCATTTAAAAATTTAGATAAATAAGTCATTTTTACTGTGGGACCAATCCTAGCCGTTAGCGCGCGCTGAAGATATAGAGACAGTTTCACAAACTCCATTTCATTGACTTTCTAACGGTGTCAATTCGTTTGAGTTACAGCGGTTGCGTCACATATTCGTACCAACATGTATTTAGCGAAAGTATTCTGATATTACTAGGTTGCATCGCTTTTAACTGTGAAACGTTTGACTGTGCGACTTAATTGAACTGATTTTGGACTTTGACCTAATAAATGTTATAAGTGAGACAATTGGACTCCAAGAAATAACATTCTTCTTAATTTGACATGATTGCTGGAACTCAGCGATTACACTGGGCGCTGTGGTAGCGCTTTATTTAAAAATTAAGATAAATAAGTCTTTTTTTACTGTGGGACCAATCCTAGCAGTTATCGCGCGCTGAAGAAATAGAGACAGTTTCAAAAACCACATTTCATTGACTTTTTAACGGTGTCAATCCGTTTGAGTTACAACAGCTGCGTCACATATTCGTACCAAAATGTATTTAGTGATTTTCTTCCGATATTACTAAGTTGTATCGCTTTTAACAGTGAAACGATTGACTGTGGGAATTATTTGAACTGATTCAGGACTTTGACCTTATAAATGTAATAAATGAGCCATTTTGACTAAAAGAAGTATCATTCTTCTTAATTTTACATGATTGCTGGAACTCAGCGATTACACTGGGCGCTGTGGTAGCGCTTTGTTTAAAAGTTAAGATAAATAAGTCATTTATTACTGTGGAAACAATCCTAGCCGTTATCGCACGCTGAAGAAATAGAGACAGTTTCAAAAACTACATTTCATTGACTTTCTAACGGTGTCAATCCGTTTGAATTAAAACGGTCGCGTCACACATTCGTACCAACATGTATTTAGTGATATTTTTCCGATATTACTAAGTTGTATCGCTTTCAACAGTGAAACGATTGACTATGGGACTTAGTTGAACTGATTTTGGACTTTGACCTTATAAATGTGATAAATGAGTCATTTTGACTACAAGAAATGACATTCTTCTTAGTTTGACATGATTGCTGGAACTCAGCGATTACACTGGGCGCTGTGGAAACGCTTTATTTAAAAATTAAGATAAATAAGTCATTTTGTACTGTGGGACCAATCCTGGCTGTTTTAGCGCGCTGAAGAAATAGAGACAGTTTCAAAAACTACATTTCATTGACTTTCTAACGGTGTCAATCCGTTGAGTTAGAACGGTTGCGTCACATAATCGTACCAGCATGTATTTAGTGATTTTCTTCCGATATTACTAAGTTGTATCGCTTTCAACAGAGAAACGATTGACTGTGGGACTTAATTGAACTGATTTTGGGCTTTGACCTTATAAATGTAATAAATGAGCCATTTTGACTAAAAGAAATAACATTCTCCTTAATTTGACATGATTGATGAAACTCAGCGATTACACTGGGCGCTGTGATAGCGCTTTGTTTAAAAGTTAAGATAAATAAGTCATTTATTACTGTGGAAACAATCCTAGCCGTTATCGCACGCTGAAGAAATAGAGACAGTTTCAAAAACTACATTTCATTGACTTTCTAACGGTGTCAATCCGTTTGAATTAAAACGGTCGCGTCACACATTCGTACCAACATGTATTTAGTGATATTTTTCCGATATTACTAAATTGTATCGCTTTTAACAGTGAAACGATTGACTGTGGGACTTAATTGAACTGATTTTGGACTTTGACCTTATAAATGTGATAAATGAGTCATTTTGACTACAAGAAATGACATTCTTCTTAGTTTGACATGATTGCTGGAACTCAGCCATTACACTGGGCGCTGTGGAAACGCTTTATTTAAAAATTAAGATAAATAAGTCATTTTGTACTGTGGGACCAATCCTGGCCGTTTTAGCGCGCTGAAGAAATAGAGACAGTTTCAAAAACTACATTTCATTGACTTTTTAACGGTGTCAATCCGTTTGAGTTAGAACGGTTGCGTCACATAATCGTACCAGCATGTATTTAGTGATTTTCTTCCGATATTACTAAGTTGTATCGCTTTCAACAGAGAAAGGATTGACTGTGAGACTTAATTGAACTGATTTTGGACTTTGACCTTATAAATGTAATAAATGAGCCATTATGACTAGGAGAAATATCATTCTCCTTAATTTGACATGATTGCTGGAACTCAGCGATTACACTGGGCGCTGTGGTAGCGCTTTGTTTAAAAGTTAAGATAAATAAGTCATTTTTTACTGTGGGACCAATCCTAGCCGTTAGTTCGCGCTGAAAAAATAGAGAAAGCTTTAAAAAGTACATTTCATTGACTTTCTAACGGTTTCAATCCGTTTGAGTTACAACGGTTGGGTCACATATTCGTACCAACATGTATTTAGCGATATTTTTCTGATATTACTAGGTTGCATCGCTTCTAACAGTGAAACGATTGACTGTGGGACTTAATTGAACTAACTTTGGACTGTGACCTTATAAATGTTATAAGTGAGACAATTGGACACCAAGAGATACCATTCTTCTTAATTTGACATGATTGGTGGAACTAAGCGTATACACTGGTGCTGTGGTAGCGATTCATTTAAAAACTTAGATAAATAAGTCATTTTTACTGTGGGACCAATCCTAGCCGTTAGCGCGCGCTGAAGATATAAAGACAGTTTCACAAACTCCATTTCATTGACTTTCTAACGGTGTCAATCCGTTTGAGTTACAACGGTTGCGTCACATATTCGTACCAACATGTATTTAGCGAAAGTATTCGGATATTACTAGGTTGCATCGCTTTTAACTGTGAAACGTTTGACTGTGCGACTTAATTGAACTGATTTTGAACTTTGACCTTATAAATGTTATAAGTGAGACAATTGGACACCAAGAAATACCATTCTTCTTAATTTGACATGATTGGTGGAACTAAGCGTATACACTGGCGCTGTGGTAGCGATTCATTTAAAAATTTATATAAATAAGTCATTTTTACTGTGGGACCAATCCTAGCTGTTAGCGCGCGCTGAAGATATAGAGATAGTTTCAAAAACTCCATTTCATTGACTTTCTAACTGTGTCAATCCGTTTGAGTTAGAACGGTTGCGTCACATAATCGTACCAACATGTATTTAGTGATTTTCTTCCGATATTACTAAGTTGTATCGCTTTCAACAGAGAAACGATTGACTGTGGGACTTAATTGAACTGATTTTGGACTTTGACCTCATAAGTGTAATAAATGAGACAATTGGACTCCAAGAAAGAACATTCTTCGTAATTTGACACGATTGCTGGAACTCAGCGATTACACTGGACCCTGTGGTAGCGATTCATTTAAAAATTTAGATAAATAAGTCATTTTTTACTGTGGGACCAATCCTAGCCGTTAGTTCGCGCTGAAGAAATAGAGAAAGCTTTAAAAAGT
Source organism: Hydractinia symbiolongicarpus (assembly GCF_029227915.1). Classification (NCBI taxonomy): domain Eukaryota; kingdom Metazoa; phylum Cnidaria; class Hydrozoa; order Anthoathecata; family Hydractiniidae; genus Hydractinia; species Hydractinia symbiolongicarpus. The sequence goes on from NC_079877.1 coordinate 2,449,937, forward strand.
ACATTTCATTGACTTTCTAACGGTGTCAATCCGTTTGAGTTACAACGGTTGCGTCACATATTCGTACCAACATGTATTTAGCGAAAGTAGTCGGATATTACTAGGTTGCATCGCTTTTAACTGTGAAACGTTTGACTGTGCGACTTAATTGAACTGATTTTGAACTTTGACCTTATAAATGTTATAAGTGAGACAATTGGACACCAAGAAATACCATTCTTCTTAATTTGATATGATTGGTGGAACTAAGCGTATACACTGGTGCTGTGGTAGCGATTCATTTAAAAATTTAGATAAATAAGTCATTTTTACTGTGGGACCAATCCTAGCCGTTAGCGCGCGCTGAAGATATAGAGATAGTTTCAAAAACTCCATTTCATTGACTTTCTAACTGTGTCAATCCGTTTGAGTTAGAACAGTTGCGTCACATAATCGTACCAACATGTATTTAGGGATTTTCTTCCGATATTACTAAGTTGTATCGCTTTCAACAGAGAAACGATTGACTGTGCGACTTAATTGAACTGATTTTGGACTTTGACCTCATAAGTGGGATATATGAGACAATTGGACTCCAAGAAAGAACATTCTTCGTAATTTGACATGATTGCTGGAACTCAGCGATTACACTGGGCGCTGCGGTAGCGCTTTGTTTAAAAGTTAAGATAAATAAGTCATTTATTACTGTGGAAACAATCCTAGCCGTTATCGCACGCTGAAGAAATAGAGACAGTTTCAAAAACTACATTTCATTGACTTTCTAACGGTGTCAATCCGTTTGAATTAAAACGGTCGCGTCACACATTCGTACCAACATGTATTTAGTGATATTTTTCCGATATTACTAAATTGTATCGCTTTTAACAGTGAAACGATTGACTGTGGGACTTAATTGAACTGATTTTGGACTTTGACCTTATAAATGTGATAAATGAGTCATTTTGACTACAAGAAATGACATTCTTCTTAGTTTGACATGATTGCTGGAACTCAGCCATTACACTGGGCGCTGTGGAAACGCTTTATTTAAAAATTAAGATAAATAAGTCATTTTGTACTGTGGGACCAATCCTGGCCGTTTTAGCGCGCTGAAGAAATAGAGACAGTTTCAAAAACTACATTTCATTGACTTTTTAACGGTGTCAATCCGTTTGAGTTAGAACGGTTGCGTCACATAATCGTACCAGCATGTATTTAGTGATTTTCTTCCGATATTACTAAGTTGTATCGCTTTCAACAGAGAAAGGATTGACTGTGAGACTTAATTGAACTGATTTTGGACTTTGACCTTATAAATGTAATAAATGAGCCATTATGACTAGGAGAAATATCATTCTCCTTAATTTGACATGATTGCTGGAACTCAGCGATTACACTGGGCGCTGTGGTAGCGCTTTGTTTAAAAGTTAAGATAAATAAGTCATTTTTTACTGTGGGACCAATCCTAGCCGTTAGTTCGCGCTGAAAAAATAGAGAAAGCTTTAAAAAGTACATTTCATTGACTTTCTAACGGTTTCAATCCGTTTGAGTTACAACGGTTGGGTCACATATTCGTACCAACATGTATTTAGCGATATTTTTCTGATATTACTAGGTTGCATCGCTTCTAACAGTGAAACGATTGACTGTGGGACTTAATTGAACTAACTTTGGACTGTGACCTTATAAATGTTATAAGTGAGACAATTGGACACCAAGAGATACCATTCTTCTTAATTTGACATGATTGGTGGAACTAAGCGTATACACTGGTGCTGTGGTAGCGATTCATTTAAAAACTTAGATAAATAAGTCATTTTTACTGTGGGACCAATCCTAGCCGTTAGCGCGCGCTGAAGATATAAAGACAGTTTCACAAACTCCATTTCATTGACTTTCTAACGGTGTCAATCCGTTTGAGTTACAACGGTTGCGTCACATATTCGTACCAACATGTATTTAGCGAAAGTATTCGGATATTACTAGGTTGCATCGCTTTTAACTGTGAAACGTTTGACTGTGCGACTTAATTGAACTGATTTTGAACTTTGACCTTATAAATGTTATAAGTGAGACAATTGGACACCAAGAAATACCATTCTTCTTAATTTGACATGATTGGTGGAACTAAGCGTATACACTGGCGCTGTGGTAGCGATTCATTTAAAAATTTATATAAATAAGTCATTTTTACTGTGGGACCAATCCTAGCTGTTAGCGCGCGCTGAAGATATAGAGATAGTTTCAAAAACTCCATTTCATTGACTTTCTAACTGTGTCAATCCGTTTGAGTTAGAACGGTTGCGTCACATAATCGTACCAACATGTATTTAGTGATTTTCTTCCGATATTACTAAGTTGTATCGCTTTCAACAGAGAAACGATTGACTGTGGGACTTAATTGAACTGATTTTGGACTTTGACCTTATAAATGTGATAAATTTGACAATTGGACTCCAAGAAAGAACATTCTTCTTAATTTGACATGATTGCCGGAACTCAGCGACTACACTGGACCCTGTGGTAGCAATTCATTTAAAAATTTAGATAAATAAGTCATTTTTACTGTGGGACCAATCCTAGCCGTTAGCGCGCGCTGAAGATATAAAGACAGTTTCACAAACTCCATTTCATTGACTTTCTAACGTTGTCAATCCGTTTGAGTTACAACGGTTGCGTCACATATTCGTACCAACATGTAATTAACGAAAGTATTCGGATATTACTAGGTTGCATCGCTTTTAACTGTGAAACGTTTGACTGTGCGACTTAATTGAACTGATTTTGAACTTTGACCTTATAAATGTTATAAGTAAGACAATTGGACACCAAGAAATACCATTCTTCTTAATTTGACATGATTGGTGGAACTAAGCGTATACACTGGCGCTGTGGTAGCGATTCATTTAAAAATTTAGATAAATAAGTCATTTTTACTGTGGGACCAATCCTAGCCGTTAGCGCGCGCTGAAGATATAGAGATAGTTTCAAAAACTCCATTTCATTGACTTTCTAACTGTGTCAATCCGTTTGAGTTAGAACGGTTGCGTCACATAATCGTACCAACATGTATTTAGTGATTTTCTTCCGATATTACTAAGTTGTATCGCTTTCAACAGAGAAACGATTGACTGTGCGACTTAATTGAACTGATTTTGGACTTTGACCTCATAAGTGTGATAAATGAGACAATTGGACTCCAAGAAAGAACATTCTTCGTAATTTGACATGATTGCTGGAACTCAGCGATTACACTGGACCCTGTGGTAGCGATTCATTTAAAAATTTAGATAAATAAGTCATTTTTTACTGTGGGACCAATCCTAGCCGTTAGTTCGCGCTGAAGAAATAGAGAAAGCTTTAAAAAGTACATTTCATTGACTTTCTAACGGTTTCAATCCGTTTGAGTTACAACGGTTGGGTCACATATTCGTACCAACATGTATTTAGCGATATTTTTCTGATATTACTAGGTTGCATCGCTTCTAACAGTGAAACGATTGACTGTGGGACTTAATTGAACTAACTTTGGACTGTGACCTCATAAGTGTGATAAATGAGACAATTGGACTCCAGGAAAGGACATTCTTCTTACTTTGACATGATTGCCGGAACTCAGCGATTACACTGGACCCTGTGGTAGCGATTCATTTAAAAATTTAGATAAATAAGTCATTTTTACTGTGGGACCAATCCTAGCCGTTAGCGCGCGCTGAAGATAAAGAGACAGCTTCAAAAACTCCATTTCATTGACTTTCTAACGGTGTCATTCCGTTTGAGTTACAACGGTTGCGTCACACATTCGTACCAACATGTATTTAGTGACTTTTTTCCGATATTACTAAGTTGTATCGCTTTAAACAGTGAAACGGTTGACTGTGGGACTTAATTGAACTGATTTTGGACTTTGACCTTATAAATGTGATAAATGAGTCATTTTGACTACAAGAATTGATATTATTCGTAATTTGACATGATTGCTAGAACTCAGCGATTACATTAGGCTCTGTGGTAGCGCTTTATTTAAAAATTAAGACAAATAAGTCATTCTTTACTGTGGGACCAATCCTAGCCGTTAGTTCGCGCTGAAGAAATGAAGGCATTCTCAAAAACTACATTTCATTGATTTCTTGGCGGTATAATTCCGTTTGAGTTACAACGGTTGCGTCACATATTTGTACTAACATGTATTTAGCGAAAGTATTCTGATATTACTATGTTGCATCGCTTTTAACTGTGAAACGTTTGACTGTGCGACTTAATTGAACTGATTTTGGACTTTGACCTCATAAGTGTGATAAATGAGACAATTGGACTCCAAGAAAGCACATTCTTCGTAAATTGACATGATTGCTGGAACTCAGCGATTACACTGGACCCTTTGGTAGCGATTCATTTAAAAATTTAGATAAATAAGTCATTTTTTACTGTGGGACCAATCCTAGCCGTTAGTTCGCGCTGAAAAGATAGAGAAAGCTTTAAAAAGTACATTTCATTGACTTTCTAACGGTTTCAATCCGTTTGAGTTACAACGGTTGGGTCACATATTCGTACCAACATGTATTTAGCGACTTTTTTCCGATATTACTAAGTTGTATCGCTTCTAACAGTGAAACGATTGACTGTGGGACTTAATTGAACTAACTTTGGACTGTGATCTCATAAGTGTGATAAATGTGACAATTGGACACCAAGAAATAACATTCTTCTTAATTTGACATGATTGGTGGAACTAAGCGTATACACTGGACCCTGTGGTAGCGATTCATTTAAAAATTTAGATAAATAAGTCATTTTTACTGTGGGACCAGTCCTAGCCGTTAGCGCGCGCTGAAGATATAGAGATAGTTTCAAAAACTCCATTTCATTGACTTTCTAACGGTGTCAATCCGTTTGAGTTAGAACGGTTGCGTCACATAATCGTACCAACATGTATTTAGTGATTTTCTTCCGATATTACTAAGTTGTATCGCTTTCAACAGAGAAACGATTGACTGTGCGACTTAATTGAACTGATTTTGGACTTTCACCTCATAAGTGTGATAAATGAGACAATTGGACTCCAAGAAAGAACATTCTTCGTAATTTGACATGATTGCTGGAACTCAGCGATTACACTGGACCCTGTGGTAGCGATTCATTTAAAAATTTAGATAAATAAGTCATTTTTTACTGTGGGACCAATCCTAGCCGTTAGTTCGCGCTGAAGAAATAGAGAAAGCTTTAAAAAGTACATTTCATTGACTTTCTAACGGTTTCAATCCGTTTGAGTTACAACGGTTGGGTCACATATTCGTACCAACATGTATTTACCAATATTTTTCTGATATTACTAGGTTGCATCGCTTCTAACAGTGAAACGATTGACTGTGGGACTTAATTGAACTAACTTTGGACTGTGACCTCATAAGTGTGATAAATGTGACAATTGGACTCCAAGAAAGAATATTCTTCTTAATTTGACATGATTGCCGGAACTCAGCGATTACACTGGACCCTGTGGTAGCGATTCATTTAAAAATTTAGATAAATAAGTCATTTTTACTGTGGGACCAATCCTAGCCGTTAGCGCGCGCTAAAGATATAGAGACAGTTTCACAAACTCCATTTCATTGACTTTCTAACGGTGTCAATCCGTTTGAGTTACAACGGTTGCGTCACATATTCGTACCAACATGTATTTAGCGAAAGTATTCGGATATTACTAGGTTGCATCGCTTTTAACTGTAAAACGTTTGACTGTGCGACTTAATTGAACTGATTTTGAACTTTGACCTTATAAATGTTATAAGTGAGACAATTGGACCCCAAGAAATACCATTCTTCTTAATTTGACATGATTGGTGGAACTAAGCGTATACACTGGACCCTGTGGTAGCGATTCATTTAAAAATTTAGATAAATAAGTCATTTTTACTGTGGGACCAGTCCTAGCCGTTAGCGCGCGCTTAGCTGCGCGAGATAGTTTCAAAAACTCTATTTCATTGACTTTCTAACGGTTTCAATCCGTTTGAGTTACAACGGTTGGGTCACATATTCGTACCAACATGTATTTAGCGATATTTTTCTGATATTACTAGGTTGCATCGCTTCTAACAGTAAAACGATTGACTGTGGGACTTAATTGAACTAACTTTGGACTGTGACCTCATAAGTGTGATAAATGAGACAATTGGACTCCAGGAAAGAACATTCTTCTTACTTTGACATGATTGCCGGAACTCAGCGATTACACTGGACCCTGTGGTAGCGATTCATTTAAAAATTTTGAAAAATAAGTCATTTTTACTGTGGGACCAATCCTAGCCGTTAGCGCGCGCTGAAGATAGAGAGACAGTTTCGAAAACTCCATTTCATTGACTTTCTAACGGTGTCAATCCGTTTGAGTTACAACAGTTGCGTCACACATTCGTACCAACATGTATTTAGTGATTTTTTTCCGATATTACTAAGTTGTATCGCTTTAAACAGTGAAACGATTGACTGTGGGACTAAATTGAACTAACTTTGGACTGTGACCTCATAAGTGTGATAAATGAGAAAATTGGACTCCAGGAAAGAACATTCTTCTTACTTTGACATGATTGCCGGAACTCAGCGATTACACTGGACCCTGTGGTAGCAATTCATTTAAAAATTTAGATAAATAAGTCGTTTTTACTGTGGGTCCAATCCTAGCCGTTAGCGCGCGCTGAAGATAGAGAGACAGTTTCAAAAACTTCATTTCATTGAATTTCTAACGGTGTCAATCCGTTTGAGTTACAACAGTTGCGTCACACATTCGTACCAACATGTATTTAGTGATTTTTTTCCGATATTACTAAGTTGTATCGCTTTAAACAGTGACACGATTGACTGTGGGACTTAATTGAACTGATTTTGGACTTTGACCTTATAAATGTGATAAATGAGTCAGTTTGACTACAAGAAATGATATTATGCGTAATTTGACATGATTGCTGGAACTCAGCGATTACATTAGGCTTTGTGGTAGCGCTTTATTTAAAAATTAAGTTAAATAAGTCAATCTTTACTGTGGGACCAATCCTAGCCGTTAGTTCGCGCTGAAGAAATGAAGACATTCTCAAAAACTACATTTCATTGATTTCTTGGCGGTATAATTCCGTTTGAGTTACAACGGTTGCCTCACATATTCGTACCAACATGTATTTAGCGAAAGTATTCTGATATTACTATGTTGCATCGCTTTTAACTGTGAGACGTTTGACTGTGCGACTTAATCGAACTGATTTTGGACTTTGACCTCATAAGTGTGATAAATGAGACAATTGGACTCCAAGAAAGAACATTCTTCGTAAATTGACATGATTGCTGGAACTCAGCGATTACACTGGACCCTTTGGTAGCGATTCATTTAAAAATTTAGATAAATAAGTCATTTTTTACTGTGGGACCAATCCTAGCCGTTAGTTCGCGCTGAAAAAATAGAGAAAGTTTTAAAAAGTACATTTCATTGACTTTCTAACGGTTTCAATCCGTTTGAGTTACAACGGTTGGGTCACATATTCGTACCAACATGCATTTAGCGATATTTTTCTGATATTACTAGGTTGCATCGCTTCTAACAGTGAAACGATTGACTGTGGGACTTAATTGAACTAACTTTGGACTGTGACCTCATAAGTGTGATGAATGTGACAATTGGACTCCAAGAAAGAACATTCTTCTTAATTTGACATGGCTGCCGGAACTCAGCGATTACACTGGACCCTGTGGTAGCGATTCATTTAAAAATTTAGATAAATAAGTCATTTTTACTGTGGGACCAATCCTAGCCGTTAGCGCGCGCTAAAGATATAGAGACAGTTTCAAAAACTCCATTTCTTTGACTTTCTAACGGTGTCAATCCGTTTGAGTTACAACTGTTGCGTCACACATTCGTACCAACATGTATTTAGTGATTTTTTTCCGATATTACTAAGTTGTATCGCTTTAAACAGTGAAACGATTGACTGTGGGACTTAATTGAACTAACTTTGGACTGTGACCTCATAAGTGTGATAAATGAGACAATTGGACTCCAGGAAAGAACATTCTTCTCACTTTGACATGATTGCCGGAACTCAGCGATTACACTGTACCCTGTGGTAGCGATTCATTTAAAAATTTAGATAAATAAGTCATTTTTACTGTGGGACCAATCCTAGCCGTTAGCGCGCGCTGAAGATAGAGAGACAGTTTCAAAAACTCCATTTCATTGAATTTCTAACGGTGTCAATCCGTTTGAGTTACAACAGTTGCGTCACACATTCGTACCAACATGTATTTAGTGATTTTTTTCCGATATTACTAAGTTGTATCGCTTTAAACAGTGAAACGATTGACTGTGGGACTTAATTGAACTGATTTTGGACTTTGACCTTATAAATGTGATAAATGAGTCAGTTTGACTACAAGAAATAACATTATTCGTAATTTGACATGATTGCTGGAACTCAGCGATTACATTAGGCTCTGTGGTAGCGCTTTAATTAAAAATTAAGATAAATAAGTCAATCTTTACTGTGGGACCAATCCTAGCCGTTAGTTCGCGCTGAAGAAATGAAGACATTCTCAAAAACTACATTTCATTGATTTCTTGGCGGTATAATTCCGTTTGAGTTACAACGGTTGCGTCACATATTCGTACCAACATGTATTTAGCAAAAGTATTCTGATATTACTAGGTTGCATCGCTTCTAACAGTAAAACGATTGACTGTGGGACTTAATTGAACTAACTTTGGACTGTGACCTCATAAGTGTGATAAATGAGACAATTGGACTCCAGGAAAGAACATTCTTCTTACTTTGAGATGATTGCCGGAACTCAGCGATTACACTGGACCCTGTGGTAGCGATTCATTTAAAAATTTTGAAAAATAAGTCATTTTTACTGTGGGACCAATCCTAGCCGTTAGCGCGCGCTGAAGATAGAGAGACAGTTTCGAAAACTCCATTTCATTGACTTTCTAACGGTGTCAATCCGTTTGAGTTACAACAGTTGCGTCACACATTCGTACCAACATGTATTTAGTGATTTTTTTCCGATATTACTAAGTTGTATCGCTTTAAACAGTGAAACGATTGACTGTGGGACTTAATTGAACTAACTTTGGACTGTGACCTCATAAGTGTGATAAATGAGAAAATTGGACTCCAGGAAAGAACATTCTTCTTACTTTGACATGATTGCCGGATCTCAGCGATTACACTGGACCCTGTGGTAGCAATTCATTTAAAAATTTAGATAAATAAGTCGTTTTTACTGTGGGTCCAATCCTAGCCGTTAGCGCGCGCTGAAGATAGAGAGACAGTTTCAAAAACTTCATTTCATTGAATTTCTAACGGTGTCAATCCGTTTGAGTTACAACAGTTGCGTCACACATTCGTACCAACATGTATTTAGTGATTTTTTTCCGATATTACTAAGTTGTATCGCTTTAAACAGTGACACGATTGACTGTGGGACTTAATTGAACTGATTTTGGACTTTGACCTTATAAATGTGATAAATGAGTCAGTTTGACTACAAGAAATGATATTATGCGTAATTTGACATGATTGCTGGAACTCAGCGATTACATTAGGCTTTGTGGTAGCGCTTTATTTAAAAATTAAGTTAAATAAGTCAATCTTTACTGTGGGACCAATCCTAGCCGTTAGTTCGCGCTGAAGAAATGAAGACATTCTCAAAAACTACATTTCATTGATTTCTTGGCGGTATAATTCCGTTTGAGTTACAACGGTTGCGTCACATATTCGTACCAACATGTATTTAGCGAAAGTATTCTGATATTACTATGTTGCATCGCTTTTAACTGTGAAACGTTTGACTGTGCGACTTAATCGAACTGATTTTGGACTTTGACCTCATAAGTGTGATAAATGAGACAATTGGACTCCAAGAAAGAACATTCTTCGTAAATTGACATGATTGCTGGAACTCAGCGATTACACTGGACCCTTTGGTAGCGATTCATTTAAAAATTTAGATAAATAAGTCATTTTTTACTGTGGGACCAATCCTAGCCGTTAGTTCGCGCTGAAAAAATAGAGAAAGTTTTAAAAAGTACATTTCATTGACTTTCTAACGGTTTCAATCCGTTTGAGTTACAACGGTTGGGTCACATATTCGTACCAACATGCATTTAGCGATATTTTTCTGATATTACTAGGTTGCATCGCTTCTAACAGTGAAACGATTGACTGTGGGACTTAATTGAACTAACTTTGGACTGTGACCTCATAAGTGTGATGAATGTGACAATTGGACTCCAAGAAAGAACATTCTTCTTAATTTGACATGGCTGCCGGAACTCAGCGATTACACTGGACCCTGTGGTAGCGATTCATTTAAAAATTTAGATAAATAAGTCATTTTTACTGTGGGACCAATCCTAGCCGTTAGCGCGCGCTAAAGATATAGAGACAGTTTCAAAAACTCCATTTCTTTGAATTTCTAACGGTGTCAATCCGTTTGAGTTACAACGGTTGCGTCACATATTCGTACCAACATGTATTTAGCGAAAGTATTCGGATATTATTAGGTTGCATCGCTTTTAACTGTGAAACGTTTGACTGTGCGACTTAATTGAACTGATTTTGAACTTTGACCTTATGAATGTTATAAGTGAGACAATTGGACACCAAGAAATACCATTCTTCTTAATTTGACATGATTGGTGGAACTAAGCGTATACACTGGACCCTGGGGTAGCGATTCATTTAAAAATTTAGATAAATAAGTCATTTTTACTGTGGGACCAATCCTAGCCGTTAGCGCGCGCTGAAGATATAAAGATAGTTTCAAAAAATCCATTTCATTGATTTTCTAACGGTGTCAATCCGTTTCAGTTAGAACGGTTGCGTCACATAGTCGTACCAACATGTATTTAGTGATTTTCTTCCGATATTACTAAGTTGTATCGCTTTCAACAGAGAAACGATTGACTGTGCGACTTAATTGAACTGATTTTGGACTGTGACCTCATAAGTGTGGTAAATGAGACAATTGGAATCCAAGAAAGAACATTCTTCGTAATTTGACATGATTGCCGGAACTCAGCGATTACACTGGACCCTGTGGTAGCGATTCATTTAAAAATTTAGATAAATAAGTCATTTTTACTGTGGGACCAATCCTAGCCGTTAGCGCGCGCTAAAGATATAGAGACAGTTTCACAAACTCCATTTCATTGACTTTCTAACGGTGTCAATCCGTTTGAGTTACAACGGTTGCGTCACATATTCGTACCAACATGTATTTAGCGAAAGTATTCGGATATTATTAGGTTGCATCGCTTTTAACTGTGAAACGTTTGACTGTGCGACTTAATTGAACTGATTTTGAACTTTGACCTTATGAATGTTATAAGTGAGACAATTGGACACCAAGAAATACCATTCTTCTTAATTTGACATGATTGGTGGAACTAAGCGTATACACTGGACCGTGGGGTAGCGATTCATTTAAAAATTTAGATAAATAAGTCATTTTTACTGTGGGACCAATCCTAGCCGTTAGCGCGCGCTGAAGATATAAAGATAGTTTCAAAAAATCCAATTCATTGATTTTCTAACGGTGTCAATCCGTTTCAGTTAGAACGGTTGCGTCACATAGTCGTACCAACATGTATTTAGTGATTTTCTTCCGATATTACTAAGTTGTATCGCTTTCAACAGAGAAACGATTGACTGTGCGACTTAATTGAACTGATTTTGGACTGTGACCTCATAAGTGTGATAAATGAGACAATTGGAATCCAAGAAAGAACATTCTTCGTAATTTGACATGATTGCTGGAACTCAGCGATTACACTGGACCCTGTGGTAGCGATTCATTTAAAAATTTAGATAAATAAGTCATTTTTTACTGTGGGAGCAATCCTAGCCGTTAGTTCGCGCTGAAGAAATAGAGAAAGCTTTAAAAAGTACATTTCATTGACTTTCTAACGGTTTCAATCCGTTTGAGTTACAACGGTTGGCTCACATATTCGTACCAACATGCATTTAGCGACATTTTTCTGATATTACTAGGTTGCATCGCTTCTAACAGTGAAAGGATTGACTGTGGGACTTAATTGAACTAACTTTGGACTGTGACCTCATAAGTGTGATAAATGAGACAATTGGACTCCAAGAAAGAACATTCTTCTTAATTTGACATGATTGCCGGAACTCAGCGATTACACTGGACCCTGTGGTAGCGATTCATTTAAAAATTTAGATAAATAAGCCATTTTTACTGTGGGACCAATCCTAGCCGTTAGCGCGCACTGAAGATATAGAGACAGTTTCACAAACTCCATTTCATTGACTTTCTAACGGTGTCAATCCGTTTGAGTTACAATGGTTGCGTCACATATTCGTACCAACATGTATTTAGCGAAAGTATTCTGATATTACTAGGTTGCATCGCTTTTAACTGTGAAACGTTTGACTGTGCGACTTAATTGAACTTATTTTGGACTTTGACCTTGTAAATGTTATAAGTGAGACAATTGGACTCCAAGGAATAACATTCTTCTTAATTTGACATGATTGCTGGAACTCAGCGATTACACTGGGCGCTGTGGTAGCGCTTTATTTAAAAATTAAGATAAATAAGTCTTTTTTTACTGTGGGACCAATCCTAGGAGTTATCGCGCGCTGAAGAAATAGAGACAGTTTCAAAAACCACATTTCATTGACTTTTTAACGGTGTCAATCCGTTTGAGTTACAACAGCTGCGTCACATATTCGGACCAAAATGTATTTAGTGATTTTCTTCCGATATTACTAAGTTGTATCGCTTTCAACAGTGAAACGATTGACTGTGGGAATTATTTGAACTGATTCAGGACTTTGACCTTATAAATGTAATAAATGAGCCATTTTGACTAAAAGAAATATCATTCTTCTTAATTTTACATGATTGCTGGAACTCAGCGATTACACTGGGCGCTGTGGTAGCGCTTTATTTAAATACTTAGATAAATAAGATTTTCTTACTGTGGGACCAATCCTGGCCGTTAGCACGCGCTGAAGAAATAAAGACATTCTCAAAAACTACATTTCATTGATTTCTTGGCGGTATAATTCGGTTTGAGTTACAACGGTTGCGTCACATATTCGCACCAACATGTATTTAGCGAAAGTATTCGGATATTACTAGGTTGCATCGCTTTTAACTGTGAAACGTTTGACTGTGCGACTTAATTGAACTGATTTTGAACTTTGACCTTATAAATGTTATAAGTGAGACAATTGGACACCAACAAATACCATTCTTCTTAATTTGACATGATTGGTGGAACTAAGCGTATACACTGGACCCTGTGGTAGCGATTCATTTAAAAATTTAGATAAATAAGTCATTTTTACTGTGGGACCAATGCTAGCCGTTAGCGCGCGCTGAAGATATAGAGATAGTTTCGAAAAATCCATTTCATTGATTTTCTAACGGTGTCAATCCGTTTCAGTTAGAACGGTTGCGTCACATAGTCTTACCAACATGTATTTAGTGATTTTCTTCCGATATTACTAAGTTGTATCGCTTTCAACAGAGAAACGATTGACTGTGCGACTTAATTGAACTGATTTTGGACTTTGACCTCATAAGTGTAATAAATGAGACAATTGGAATCCAAGAAAGAACATTCTTCGTAATTTGACATGATTGCTGGAACTCAGCGATTACACTGGACCCTGTGGTAGCGATTCATTTAAAAATTTAGATAAATAAGTCATTTTTTACTGTGGGACCAATCCTAGCCGTTAGTTCGTGCTGAAGAAATAGAGAAAGCTTTAAAAAGTACATTTCATTGACTTTCTAACGGTTTCAATCCGTTTGAGTTACAACGGTTGGGTCACATATTCGTACCAACATGTATTTAGCGATATTTTTCTGATATTATTAGGTTGCATCGCTTCTAACAGTGAAACGATTGACTGTGCGACTTAATTGAACTGATTTTGGACTGTGACCTCATAAGTGTGATAAATGAGACAATTGGAATCCAAGAAAGAACATTCTTCGTAATTTGACATGATTGCCGGAACTCAGCGATTACACTGGACCCTGTGGTAGCGATTCATTTAAAAATTTAGATAAATAAGTCATTTTTACTGTGGGACCAATCCTAGCCGTTAGCGCGCGCTAAAGATATAGAGACAGTTTCACAAACTCCATTTCATTGACTTTCTAACGGTGTCAATCCGTTTGAGTTACAACGGTTGCGTCACATATTCGTACCAACATGTATTTAGCGAAAGTATTCGGATATTATTAGGTTGTATCGCTTTTAACTGTGAAACGTTTGACTGTGCGACTTAATTGAACTGATTTTGAACTTTGACCTTATGAATGTTATAAATGAGACAATTGGACACCAAGAAATACCATTCTTCTTAATTTGACATGATTGGTGGAACTAAGCGTATACACTGGACCGTGGGGTAGCGATTCATTTAAAAATTTAGATAAATAAGTCATTTTTACTGTGGGACCAATCCTAGCCGTTAGCGCGCGCTGAAGATATAAATATAGTTTCAAAAAATCCATTTCATTGATTTTCTAACGGTGTCAATCCGTTTCAGTTAGAACGGTTGCGTCACATAGTCGTACCAACATGTATTTAGTGATTTTCTTCCGATATTACTAAGTTGTATCGCTTTCAACAGAGAAACGATTGACTGTGCGACTTAATTGAACTGATTTTGGACTGTGACCTCATAAGTGTGATAAATGAGACAATTGGAATCCAAGAAAGAACATTCTTCGTAATTTGACATGATTGCTGGAACTCAGCGATTACACTGGACCCTGTGGTAGCGATTCATTTAAAAATTTAGATAAATAAGTCATTTTTTACTGTGGGAGCAATCCTAGCCGTTAGTTCGCGCTGAAGAAATAGAGAAAGCTTTAAAAAGTACATTTCATTGACTTTCTAACGGTTTCAATCCGTTTGAGTTACAACGGTTGGCTCACATATTCGTACCAACATGCATTTAGCGACATTTTTCTGATATTACTAGGTTGCATCGCTTCTAACAGTGAAAGGATTGACTGTGGGACTTAATTGAACTAACTTTGGACTGTGACCTCATAAGTGTGATAAATGAGACAATTGGACTCCAAGAAAGAACATTCTTCTTAATTTGACATGATTGCCGGAACTCAGCGATTACACTGGACCCTGTGGTAGCGATTCATTTAAAAATTTAGATAAATAAGCCATTTTTACTGTGGGACCAATCCTAGCCGTTAGCGCGCACTGAAGATATAGAGACAGTTTCACAAACTCCATTTCATTGACTTTCTAACGGTGTCAATCCGTTTGAGTTACAATGGTTGCGTCACATATTCGTACCAACATGTATTTAGCGAAAGTATTCTGATATTACTAGGTTGCATCGCTTTTAACTGTGAAACGTTTGACTGTGCGACTTAATTGAACTTATTTTGGACTTTGACCTTGTAAATGTTATA
Organism: Hydractinia symbiolongicarpus; assembly: GCF_029227915.1. Lineage (NCBI taxonomy): Eukaryota > Metazoa > Cnidaria > Hydrozoa > Anthoathecata > Hydractiniidae > Hydractinia > Hydractinia symbiolongicarpus. Next base: position 2,465,387 of record NC_079877.1, read on the forward strand.
AGTGAGACAATTGGACTCCAAGGAATAACATTCTTCTTAATTTGACATGATTGCTGGAACTCAGCGATTACACTGGGCGCTGTGGTAGCGCTTTATTTAAAAATTAAGATAAATAAGTCTTTTTTTACTGTGGGACCAATCCTAGGAGTTATCGCGCGCTGAAGAAATAGAGACAGTTTCAAAAACCACATTTCATTGACTTTTTAACGGTGTCAATCCGTTTGAGTTACAACAGCTGCGTCACATATTCGGACCAAAATGTATTTAGTGATTTTCTTCCGATATTACTAAGTTGTATCGCTTTCAACAGTGAAACGATTGACTGTGGGAATTATTTGAACTGATTCAGGACTTTGACCTTATAAATGTAATAAATGAGCCATTTTGACTAAAAGAAATATCATTCTTCTTAATTTTACATGATTGCTGGAACTCAGCGATTACACTGGGCGCTGTGGTAGCGCTTTATTTAAATACTTAGATAAATAAGATTTTCTTACTGTGGGACCAATCCTGGCCGTTAGCACGCGCTGAAGAAATAAAGACATTCTCAAAAACTACATTTCATTGATTTCTTGGCGGTATAATTCCGTTTGAGTTACAACGGTTGCGTCACATATTCGCACCAACATGTATTTAGCGAAAGTATTCGGATATTACTAGGTTGCATCGCTTTTAACTGTGAAACGTTTGACTGTGCGACTTAATTGAACTGATTTTGAACTTTGACCTTATAAATGTTATAAGTGAGACAATTGGACACCAACAAATACCATTCTTCTTAATTTGACATGATTGGTGGAACTAAGCGTATACACTGGACCCTGTGGTAGCGATTCATTTAAAAATTTAGATAAATAAGTCATTTTTACTGTGGGACCAATGCTAGCCGTTAGCGCGCGCTGAAGATATAGAGATAGTTTCGAAAAATCCATTTCATTGATTTTCTAACGGTGTCAATCCGTTTCAGTTAGAACGGTTGCGTCACATAGTCTTACCAACATGTATTTAGTGATTTTCTTCCGATATTACTAAGTTGTATCGCTTTCAACAGAGAAACGATTGACTGTGCGACTTAATTGAACTGATTTTGGACTTTGACCTCATAAGTGTAATAAATGAGACAATTGGAATCCAAGAAAGAACATTCTTCGTAATTTGACATGATTGCTGGAACTCAGCGATTACACTGGACCCTGTGGTAGCGATTCATTTAAAAATTTAGATAAATAAGTCATTTTTTACTGTGGGACCAATCCTAGCCGTTAGTTCGTGCTGAAGAAATAGAGAAAGCTTTAAAAAGTACATTTCATTGACTTTCTAACGGTTTCAATCCGTTTGAGTTACAACGGTTGGGTCACATATTCGTACCAACATGTATTTAGCGATATTTTTCTGATATTATTAGGTTGCATCGCTTCTAACAGTGAAACGATTGACTGTGGGACTTAATTGAACTAACTTTGGACTGTGACCTCATAAGTGTGATAAATGAGACAATTGGACTCCAAGAAAGAACATTCTTCTTAATTTGACATGATTGCCGGAACTCAGCGATTACACTGGACCCTGTGGTAGCGCCTCATTTAAAAATTTAGATAAATAAGTCATTTTCACTGTGGGACCAATCCTAGCCGTTAGTGCGCGCTGAAGATATAGAGACAGTTTCACAAACTCCATTTCATTGACTTTCTAACGGTGTCAATCCGTTTGAGTTACAATGGTTGCGTCACATATTCGTACCAACATGTATTTAGCGAAAGTATTCTGATATTACTAGGTTGCATCGCTTTTAACTGTGAAACGTTTGACTGTGTGACTTAATTGAACTGATTTTGGACTTTGACCTTGTAAATGTTATAAGTGAGACAATTGGACTCCAAGAAATAACATTCTTCTTAATTTGACATGATTGCTGGAACTAAGCGATTACACTGGGCGCTGTGGTAGCGCTTTATTTAAAAATTAAGATAAATAAGTCTTTTTTTACTCTGGGACCAATCCTAGCAGTTATCGCGCGCTGAAGAAATGGAGACAGTTTCAAAAACCACATTTCATTGACTTTTTAACGGTGTCAATCCGTTTGAGTTACAACAGCTGCGTCACATATTCGTACCAAAATGTATTTAGTGATTTTCTTCCGATATTACTAAGTTGTATCGCTTTTAACAGTGAAACGATTGACTGTGGGAATTATTTAAACTGATTCAGGACTTTGACCTTATAAATGTAATAAATGAGCCATTTTGACTAAAAGAAATATCATTCTTCTTAATTTTACATGATTGCTGGAACTCAGCGATTACACTGGGCGCTGTGGTAGCGCTTTATTTAAATATTTAGATAAATAAGATTTTCTTACTGTGGGACCAATCCTGGCCGTTAGCACGCGCTGAAGAAATAAAGACATTCTCAAACACTACATTTCATTGATTTCTTGGCGGTATAATTCCGTTTGAGTTACAACGGTTGCGTCACATATTCGTACCAACATGTATTTAGCGAAAGTATTCGGATATTACTAGGTTGCATCGCTTTTAACTGTGAAACGTTTGACTGTGCGACTTAATTGAACTGCTTTTGGATTTTGACCTTATAAATGTTGTAAGTGAGACAATTGCACTCCAAGAAATAACATTCTTCTTAATTTGACATAATTGCTGGAACTCAGCAATTACACTGTGCGCTGTGGTAGCGCTTTATTTAAAAATTAAGATGAATAAGTCATTTTTTACTGTGGAAGCAATCCTAGCCGTTAGTTTGCGCTGAAGAAGTAGAGACAGCTTCAAAAAGTACATTTCATTGAATTTCTCACGGTGTCAATCCGTTTGAGTTACAACGGTTGTGTCACACATTCGTACCAACATGTATTTAGTGATATTTTTCCGATATTACTAAGTTGTATCGCTTTCAACAGTGAAACGATTGACTGTGGGACTTAGTTGAACTGATTTTGGAGTTTGACCTTATAAATGTGATAATTGAGTCATTTTGACTACAAGAAATGACATTCTTCTTAGTTTGACATGATTGCTGGAACTCAGCGATTACACTGGGCGCTGTGGTAACGCTTTATTTAAAAATTAAGATAAATAAGTCATTTTGTACTGTGGGACCAATCCTAGCCGTTATCGCGCGCTGAAGAAATAGAGACAGTTTCAAAAACTACATTTCATTGACTTTCTAACGGTGTCAATCCGTTTGAGTTAGAACGGTTGCGTCACATAATCGTACCAGCATGTATTAAGTGATTTTCTTCCGATATTACTAAGTTGCATCGCTTTCAACAGAGAAACGATTGACTGTGGGAATTAATTGAACTGATTTTGGGCTTTGACCTTATAAATGTAATAAATGAGCCATTATGACTAGAAGAAATAACATTCTCCTTAATTTGACATGATTGCTGGAACTCAGCGATTACACTGTGCGCTGTGGTAGCGCTTTGTGTAAAAGTTAAGATAAATAAGTCATTTATTACTGTGGAAACAAACCTAGCCGTTATCGCACGCTGAAGAAATAGAGACAGTTTCAAAAACTACATTTCATTGACTTTCTAACGGTGTAAATCCGTTTGAATTAAAACGGTTGCGTCACACATTCGTACCAACATGTATTTAGTGATATTTTTCCAATATTACTAAGTTGTATCGCTTTCAACAGTGAAACGATTGACTGTGGGACTTAGTTGAACTGATTTTGGACTTTGACCTTATAAATGTGATAAATGAGTCATTTTGACTACAAGAAATGACATTCTTCTTAGTTTGACATGATTGCTGGAACTCAGCGATTACACTGGGCGCTGTGGAAACGCTTTATTTAAAAATTAAGATAAATAAGTCATTTTGTACTGTGGGACCAATCCTAGCCGTTATCGCGCGCTGAAGAAATAGAGACAGTTTCAAAAACTACATTTCATTGACATTCTAACGGTCTCAATCCGTTTGAGTTAGAACGGTTGCGTCACATAATCGTACCAGCATGTATTTAGTGATTTTCTTCCGATATTACTAAGTTGTATCGCTCTTAACAGTGAAACGATTGACTGTGGGAATTATTTGAACTGATTCAGGACTTTGACCTTATAAATGTAATAAATGAGCCATTTTGACTATAAGAAATATCATTCTTCTTAATTTTACATGATTGCTGGAACTCAGCGATTACACTGGGCGCTGTGGTAGCGCTTTATTTAAATATTTAGATAAATAAGATTTTCTTACTGTGGGACCAATCCTAGCCGTTAGCACGCGCTGAAGAAATAAAGACATTCTCAAAAACTACATTTCATTGATTTCTTGGCGGTATAATTCCGTTTGAGTTACAACGGTTGCGTCACATATTCGTACCAACATGTATTTAGCGAAAGTATTCGGATATTACTAGGTTGCATCGCTTTTAACTGTGAAACGTTTGACTGTGCGACTTAATTGAACTGCTTTTGGATTTTGACCTTATAAATGTTGTAAGTGAAACAATTGCACTCCAAGAAATAACATTCTTCTTAATTTGACATAATTGCTGGAACTCAGCAATTACACTGGGCGCTGTGGTAGCGCTTTATTTAAAAATTAAGATGAATAAGTCATTTTTTACTGTGGAAGCAATCCTAGCCGTTAGTTTGCGCTGAAGAAGTAGAGACAGCTTCAAAAAGTACATTTCATTGAATTTCTTACGGTGTCAATCCGTTTGAGTTACAACGGTTGTGTCACACATTCGTACCAACATGTATTTAGTGATATTTTTCCGATATTACTAAGTTGTATCGCTTTCAACAGTGAAACGATTGACTGTGGGACTTAGTTGAACTGATTTTGGAGTTTGACCTTATAAATGTGATAATTGAGTCATTTTGACTACAAGAAATGACATTCTTCTTAGTTTGACATGATTGCTGGAACTCAGCGATTACACTGGGCGATGTGGTAACGCTTTATTTAAAAATTAAGATAAATAAGTCATTTTGTACTGTGGGACCAATCCTAGCCGTTATCGCGCGCTGAAGAAATAGAGACAGTTTCAAAAACTACATTTCTTTGACTTTCTAACGGTGTCAATCCGTTTGAGTTAGAACGGTTGCGTCACATAATCGTACCAGCATGTATTTAGTGATTTTCTTCCGATATTACTAAGTTGTATCGCTTTCAACAGAGAATCGATTGACTGTGGGACTTAATTGAACTGATTTTGGGCTTTGTCCTTATAAATGTAATAAATGAGCCATTATGACTAGAAGAAATAACATTCTCCGTAATTTGACATGATTGCTGGAACTCAGCGATTACACTATGCGCTGTTGTAGCGCTTTGTTTAAAAGTTAAGATAAATAAGTCATTTATTACGGTGGAAACAATCCTAGCCGTTATCGCACGCTGAAGAAATAGAGACAGTTTCAAAAACTACATTTCATTGACTTTCTAACGGTGTCAATCCGTTTGAGTTAAAACGGTTGCGTCACATAATCGTACCAGCATGTATTTAGTGATTTTTTTCCGATATTACTAAGTTCTATCGCTTTCAACAGAGAAACGATTGACTGTGAGACTTAATTGAACTGATTTTGGACTTTGACTTTATAAATGTGATAAATGAGTCATTTTGACTACAAGAAATGACATTCTTCTTAGTTTGACATGATTGCTGAAACTCAGCGATTACACTGGGCGCTGTGGAAACGCTTTATTTAAAAATTAAGATAAATAAGTCATTTTGTACTGTGGGACCAATCCTAGCCGTTTTAGCGCGCTGAAGAAATAGAGACAGTTTCAAAAACTACATTTCATTGACTTTCTAACGGTGTCAATCCGTTTGAGTTAGAACGGTTGCGTCACATAATCGTACCAGCATGTATTTAGTGATTTTCTTACGATATTACTAAGTTGTATCGCTTTCAACAGTGAAACGATTGACTGTGGGACTTAGTTGAACTGATTTTGGACTTTGACCTTATAAATGTGATAAATGAGTCATTTTGAATACAAGAAATGACATTCTTCTTAGTTTGACATGATTGCTGGAACTCAGCGATTACACTGGGCGATGTGGTAACGCTTTATTTAAAAATTAAGATAAATAAGTCATTTATTACTGTGGAAACAATCCTAGCCGTTATCGCACGCTGAAGAAATAGAGACAGTTTCAAAAACTACATTTCATTGACTTTCTAACGGTCTCAATCCGTTTGAGTTAGAACGGTTGCGTCACATAATCGTACCAGCATGTATTTAGTGATTTTCTTCCGATATTACTAAGTTGAATCGCTTTCAACAGAGAAACGATTGACTGTGGGACTTAATTGAACTGATTTTGGGCTTTGACCTTATAAATGTAATAAATGAGCCATTATGACTAGAAGAAATAACATTCTCCTTAATTTGACATGATTGCTGGAACTCAGCGATTACACTATGCGCTGTGGTAGTGCTTTGTTTAAAAGTTAAGATAAATAAGTCATTTATTACTGTGGAAACAATCCTAGCTGTTATCGCACGCTGAAGAAATAGAGACAGTTTCAAAAACTACATTTCATTGACTTTCTAACGGTGTCAATCCGTTTGAATTAAAACAGTTGCGTCACATATTCGTACCAATATGTATTTAGTGATTTCCTTCCGATAATACTAAGTTGTATCGCTTTCAACAGTGAAACAATTGACTGTGGGACTTAGTTGAACTGATTTTAGACTTTGACCTTATAAATGTGATAAATGAGTCATTTTGACTACAAGAAATGACATTCTTCTTAGTTTGACATGATTGATGGAACTCACCGATTACACTGGGCGCTGTGATAACGCTTTATTTAAAAATTTAGATAAATAAGTCATTTTGTACTGTGGGACCAATCCTAGCCGTTATCGCGCGCTGAAGAAATAGAGACAGTTTTAAAAACTACATTTCATTGACTTTCTAACGGTGTCAATTCGTTTGAGTTAAAACGGTTGCGTCACACATTCGTACCAACATGTATTTAGTGATATTTTTCCGATATTACTAAGTTGTATCGCTTTCAACAGTGAAACGATTGACTGTGGGACTTAGTTGAACTGATTTTGGACTTTGACCTTATAAATGTGATAAATGAGTCATTTTGACTACAAGAAATGACATTCTTCTTAGTTTGATATGATTGCTGGAACTCAGCGATTACACTGGGCGCTGTGGAAACGCTTTATTTAAAAATTAAGATAAATAAGTCATTTTGTACTGTGGGACCAATCCTAGCCGTTATCGCGCGCTGAAGAAATAGAGACAGTTTCAAAAACTACATTTCATTGACTTTCTAACGGTGTCAATCCGTTTGAGTTAGAACGGTTGCGTCACATAATCGTACCAGCATGTATTTAGTGATTTTCTTCCGATATTACTAAGTTGAATCGCTTTCAACAGAGAAACGATTGACTGTGGGACTTAATTGAACTGATTTTGGGCTTTGACCTTATAAATGTAATAAATGAGCCATTATGACTAGAAGAAATAACATTCTCCTTAATTTGACATGATTGCTGGAACTCAGCAATTACACTATGCGCTGTGGTAGCGCTTTGTTTAAAAGTTAAGATAAATAAGTCATTTATTACTGTGGAAACAATCCTAGCCGTTATCGCACGCTGAAGAAATAGAGACAGTATCAAAAACTACATTTCATTGACTTTCTAACGGTGTCCATCCGTTGGAATTAAAACGGTTGCGTCACATATTCGTACCAACATGTATTTAGTGATTTCCTTCCGATAATACTAAGTTGTATCGCTTTCAACAGTGAAACGATTGACTGTGGGACTTAGTTGAACTGATTTTAGACTTTGACCTTATAAATGTGATAAATGAGTCATTTTGACTACAAGAAATGACATTCTTCTTAGTTTGACATGATTGATGGAACTCACCGATTACACTGGGCGCTGTGGTAACGCTTTATTTAAAAATTTAGATAAATAAGTCATTTTGTACTGTGGGACCAATCCTAGCCGTTATCGCGCGCTGAAGAAATAGAGACAGTTTTAAAAACTACATTTCATTGACTTTCTAACGGTGTCAATCCGTTTGAGTTAAAACAGTTGCGTCACACATTCGTACCAACATGTATTTAGTGATATTTTTCCGATATTACTAAGTTGCATCGCTTTCAACAGTGAAACGATTGACTGTGGGACTTAGTTGAACTGATTTTGGACTTTGACCTTATAAATGAGGTAAATGAGTCATTTTGACTACAAGAAATGACATTCTTCTTAGTTTGACATGATTGATGGAACTCACGGATTACACTGGGCGCTGTGGTAACGCTTTATTTAAAAATTTAGATAAATAAGTCATTTTGTACTGTGGGACCAATCCTAGCCGTTATCGCGCGCTGAAGAAATAGAGACAGTTTTAAAAACTACATTTCATTGACTTTCTAACGGTGTCATTCCGTTTGAGTTACAACGGTTGCGACACATAATCGTACCAACATGTATTTACTGATTTTCTTCCGATATTACTAAGATGTATCGCTTTCAACAGTGAAACGATTGACTGCGGGACTTAGTTGAACTGATTTTGGACTTTGACCTTATAAATGTGATTAATGCGCCAATTGGTCTCCAAGGAATAACATTCTTCTTAATTTGACATGATTACTGGAATTCAGCGGTTACAATAGGCTCTGCGGTAGCGTTTTATTTAAAAATTTAGATAAATAAGATTTTCTTACTGTGGGACCAATCCTGGCCGTTACCATGCGCTGAAGAAATAAAGACATTCTCAAGAACTACATTTCATTGATTTCTTGGTGGTATAATTCCGTTTGAGTTACAACGGTTGCGTCACATATTCGTACCAACATGTATTTAGCGAAAGTGTTCGGATATTACTAAGTTGCATCGCTTTCAACAGTGAAACGATTGACTGTGGGACTTAGTTGAACTGATTTTAGACTTTGACCTTATAAATGTGATAAATGAGTCATTTTGACTACAAGAAATACCATTCTTCTTAATTTGACATGATTGGTAGAACTAAGCGTATACACTGGACCCTGTGGTAGCGATTCATTTAAAAATTTAGATAAATAAGTCATTTTTACTGTGGGACCAATCCTAGCTGTTAGCGCGCGCTGAAGATATAGAGATAGTTTCAAAAACTCCATTTCATTGACTTTCTAACGGTGTCAATCCGTTTGAGTTAGAACGGTTGCGTCACACAATCGTACCAACATGTATTTAGTGATTTTCTTCCGATATTACTAAGTTGTATCGCTTTCAAAAGAGAAACGATTGACTGTGGGACTTAATTGAACTGATTTTGGACTTTGACCTTATAAATGTAATAAATGAGCCATTTTGACTAGAAGAAATAACATTTTCCGTAATTTGACATGATTGATGGAACTCACCGATTACACTGGGCGCTGTGGTAACGGTTTATTTATAAATTGAGATAAATAAGTCATTTTGTACTGTGGGACCAATCCTAGCCGTTATCGCGCGCTGAAGAAATAGAGACAGTTTCAAAAACTACATTTCATTGACTTTCTAACGGTGTCAATCCGTTTGAGTTAAAACAGTTGCGTCACATATTCGTACCAAAATGTATTTAGTGATTTTTTTCGGATATTCCTAAGTTGCATCGCTTTTAATAGTGAAACGATTGACTGTGGGAATTATTTGAACTGATTCAGGACTGTGACCTTATAAATGTGATAAATGAGGGAAAAGGTCTCCAAGGAATAACATTCTTCTTAATTTAACATGATTGCTGGAATTCAGCGATTACATTAGGCTCTGTGGTAGCCTTTTTTAAAAAATTTAGATAAATAAGTCATTTTTTACTGTGGGACCAATCCTAGCCGTTAGTTCGCGCTGAAGAAATAGAGACAGCTTCAAAAAGTACATTTCATTGACTTTCTAACGGTGTCAAACTGTTTGAGTTACAACGGTTGGGTCACATATTCGTACCAACATGTATTAACGATGTTTTTCTGATATTACTAGGTTGCATCGCTTCTAACAGTGAAACGATTGACTGTGGGAATTAATTGAACTAACTTTGGACTTTGACCTTGTAAATGTTATAAGTGAGACAATTGGACTCCAAGAAATAACATTCTTCTCAATTTGGCATGATTGCTGGAACTCAGCGATTACACTGGGCGCTGTGGTAGCGCTTTATTTAAAAATTAAGATAAATAAGTCTTTTTTTACTGTGGGACCAATCCTAGCCGTTAGTTCGCGCTGAAGAAATAGAGAGAGCTTCAAAATGTACATTTCATTGACTTTCTAACGGTGTCAATCTGTTTGAGTTACAACGGTTGGGTCACATATTCGTACCAACATGTATTTAGTGATTTTCTTCCGATATTACTAAGTTGTATCGCTTTCAACAGAGAAACGATTGACTGTGGGACTTAATTGAACTGATTTTGGACTTTGACCTTATAAATGTAATAAATGAGCCATTTTGACTAGAAGATATAACATTCTCCTTAATTTGACATGATTGATGGAAATCACCGATTACACTGGGCGCTGTGGTAACGGTTTATTTATAAATTGAAATAAATAAGTCATTTTGTACTGTGGGACCAATCCTAGCCGTTATCGCGCGCTGAAGAAATAGAGACAGTTTCAAAAACTACATTTCATTGACTTTCTAACGGTGTCAATCCGTTTGAGTTAAAACAGTTGCGTCACATATTCGTACCAAAATGTATTTAGTGATATTTTTCGGATATTCCTAAGTTGCATCGCTTTTAACAGTGAAACGATTGACTGTGGGAATTATTTGAACTGATTCAGGACTGTGACCTTATAAATGTGATAAATGAGGGAAAAGGTCTCCAAGGAATAACATTCTTCTTAATTTAACATGATTGCTGGATTCAGCGATTACATTAGGCTCTGTGGTAGCCTTTTTTAAAAAATTTAGATAAATAAGTCATTTTTTACTGTGGGACCAATCCTAGCCGTTAGTTCGCGCTGAAGAAGTAGAGACAGCTTCAAAAAGTACATTTCATTGACTTTTTAACGGTGTCAATCTGTTTGAGTTAAAACGGTTGGGTCACATATTCGTACCAACATGTATTAACGATGTTTTTCTGATGTTACTAGGTTGCATCGCTTCTAACAGTGAAACGATTGACTGTGGGACTTAATTGAACTAACTTTGGACTTTGACCTTGTAAATGTTATAAGTGAGACAATTGGACTCCAAGAAATAACATTCTTCTTAATTTGGCATGATTGCTGGAACTCAGCGATTACACTGGGCGCTGTGGTAGCGCTTTATTTAAAAATTAAGATAAATAAGACTTTTTTTACTGTGGGACCAATCCTAGCAGTTATCGCGCGCTGAAGAAATAGAGACAGTTTCAAAAACCACATTTCATTGACTTTTTAACGGTGTCAATCCGTTTGAGTTACAACAGCTGCGTCACATATTCGTACCAAAATGTATTTAGTGATTTTCTTCCGATATTACTAAGTTGTATCGCTTTTAACAGTGAAACGATTGACTGTGGGAATTATTTGAACTGATTCAGGACTTTGACCTTATAAATGTAATAAATGAGCCATTTTGACTAAAAGAAATATCATTCTTCTTAATTTTACATGATTGCTGGAACTCAGCGATTACACTGGGCGCTGTGGTAGCGCTTTATTTAAATATTTAGATAAATAAGATTTTCTTACTGTGGGACCAATCCTGGCCGTTAGCACGCGCTGAAGAAATAAAGACATTCTCAAAAACTACATTTCATTGATTCCTTGGCGTATAATTCCGTTTGAGTTACAACGGTTGCGTCACATATTCGTACCAACATGTATTTAGCGAAAGTATTCGGATATTACTAGGTTGCATCGCTTTTAACTGTTAAACGTTTGACTGTGCGACTTAAATGTACTGATTTTGGACTTTGACCTTATAAATGTTGTAAGTGAGACAATTGCACTCCAAGAAATAACATTCTTCTTAATTTGACATAATTGCTGGAACTCAGCGATTACACTGGGCGCTGTGGTAGCGCTTTATTTAAAAATTAAGATGAATAAGTCATTTTTTACTGTGGAAGCAATCCTAGCCGTTAGTTTGCGCTGAAGAAGTAGAGACAGCTTCAAAAAGTACATTTCATTGAATTTCTCACGGTGTCAATCCGTTTGAGTTACAACGGTTGTGTCACACATTCGTACCAACATGTATTTAGTGATATTTTTCCGATATTACTAAGTTGTATCGCTTTCAACAGTGAAACTATTGACTGTGGGACTTAGTTGAACTGATTTTGGAGTTTGACCTTATAAATGTGATAATTGAGTCATTTTGACTACAAGAAATGACATTCTTCTTAGTTTGACATGATTGCTGGAACTCAGCGATTACACTGGGCGATGTGGTAACGCTTTATTTAAAAATTAAGATAAATAAGTCATTTTGTACTGTGGGACCAATCCTAGCCGTTATCGCGCGCTGAAGAAATAGAGACAGTTTCAAAAACTACATTTCATTGACTTTCTAACGGTGTCAATCCGTTTGAGTTAGAACGGTTGCGTCACATAATCGTACCAGCATGTATTTAGTGATTTTCTTCCGATATTACTAAGTTGTATCGCTTTCAACAGAGAATCGATTGACTGTGGGACTTAATTGAACTGATTTTGGGCTTTGTCCTTATAAATGTAATAAATGAGACATTATGACTAGAAGAAATAACATTCTCCGTAATTTGACATGATTGCTGGAACTCAGCGATTACACTATGCGCTGTGGTAGCGCTTTGTTTAAAAGTTAAGATAAATAAGTCATTTATTACGGTGGAAACAATCCTAGCCGTTATCGCACGCTGAAGAAATAGAGACAGTTTCAAAAACTACATTTCATTGACTTTCTAACGGTGTCAATCCGTTTGAGTTAAAACGGTTGCGTCACATAATCGTACCAGCATGTATTTAGTGATTTTCTTCCGATATTACTAAGTTCTATCGCTTTCAACAGAGAAACGATTGACAGTGAGACTTAATTGAACTGATTTTGGACTTTGACCTTATAAATGTGATAAATGAGTCATTTTGACTACAAGAAATGACATTCTTCTTAGTTTGACATGATTGCTGGAACTCAGCGATTACACTGGGCGCTATGGAAACGCTTTATTTAAAAATTAAGATAAATAAGTCATTTTGTACTGTGGGACCAATCCTAGCCGTTTTAGCGCGCTGAAGAAATAGAGACAGTTTCAAAAACTACATTTCATTGACTTTCTAACGGTGTCAATCCGTTTGAGTTAGAACGGTTGCGTCACATAATCGTACCAGCATGTATTTAGTGATTTTCTTCCGATATTACTAAGTTGTATCGCTTTCAACAGTGAAACGATTGACTGTGGGCTTAGTTGAACTGATTTTGGAGTTTGACCTTATAAATGTGATAATTGAGTCATTTTGACTACAAGAAATGACATTCTTCTTAATTTAACATGATTGCTGGATTCAGCGATTACATTAGGCTCTGTGGTAGCCTTTTTTAAAAAATTTAGATAAATAAGTCATTTTTTACTGTGGGACCAATCCTAGCCGTTAGTTCGCGCTGAAGAAATAGAGACAGCTTCAAAAAGTACATTTCATTGACTTTCTAACGGTGTCAATCTGTTTGAGTTACAACGGTTGGGTCACATATTCGTACCAACATGTATTAACGATGTTTTTCTGATATTACTAGGTTGCATCGCTTCTAACAGTGAAACGATTGACTGTGGGACTTAATTGAACTAACTTTGGACTTTGACCTTGTAAATGTTATAAGTGAGACAATTGGACTCCAAGAAGTAACATTCTTCTTAATTTGGCATGATTGCTGGAACTCAGCGATTACACTGGGCGCTGTGGTAGCGCTTTATTTAAAAATTAAGATAAATAAGACTTTTTTTTACTGTGGGACCAATCCTAGCAGTTATCGCGCGCTGAAGAAATAGAGACAGTTTCAAAAACCACATTTCATTGACTTTTTAACGGTGTCAATCCGTTTGAGTTACAACAGCTGCGTCACATATTCGTACCAAAATGTATTTAGTGATTTTCTTCCGATATTACTAAGTTGTATCGCTTTTAACAGTGAAACGATTGACTGTGGGAATTATTTGAACTGATTCAGGACTTTGACCTTATAAATGTAATAAATGAGCCATTTTGACTAAAAGAAATATCATTCTTCTTAATTTTACATGATTGCTGGAACTCAGCGATTACACTGGGCGCTGTGGTAGCGCTTTATTTAAATATTTAGATAAATAAGATTTTCTTACTGTGGGACCAATCCTGGCCGTTAGCACGCGCTGAAGAAATAAAGACATTCTCAAAAACTACATTTCATTGATTTCTTGGCGTATAATTCCGTTTGAGTTACAACGGTTGCGTCACATATTCGTACCAACATGTATTTAGCGAAAGTATTCGGATATTACTAGGTTGCATCGGTTTTAACTGTGAAACGTTTGACTATGCGACTTAATTGAACTGCTTTTGGATTTTGACCTTATAAATGTTGTAAGTGAGACAATTGCACTCCAAGAAATAACATTCTCCTTAATTTGACATAATTGCTGGAACTCAGCGATTACACTGGGCGCTGTGGTAGCGCTTTATTTAAAAATTAAGATGAATAAGTCATTTTTTACTGTGGAAGCAATCCTAGCCGTTAGTTTGCGCTGAAGATGTAGAGACAGCTTCAAAAAGTACATTTCATTGAATTCCTCACGGTGTCAATCCGTTTGAGTTACAAGGGTTGTGTCACACATTCGTACCAACATGTATTTAGTGATATTTTTCCGATATTACTAAGTTGTATCGCTTTCAACAGTGAAACGATTGACTGTGGGACTTAGTTGAACTGATTTTGGAGTTTGACCTTATAAATGTGATAATTGAGTCATTTTGACTACAAGAAATGACATTCTTCTTAGTTTGACATGATTGCTGGAACTCAGCGATTACACTGGGCGATGTGGTAACGCTTTATTTAAAAATTAAGATAAATAAGTCATTTTGTACTGTGGGACCAATCCTAGCCGTTATCGCGCGCTGAAGAAATAGAGACAGTTTCAAAAACTACATTTCATTGACTTTCTAACGGTGTCAATCCGTTTGAGTTAGAACGGTTGCGTCACATAATCGTACCAGCATGTATTTAGTGATTTTCTTCCGATATTACTAAGTTGTATCGCTTTCAACAGAGAATCGATTGACTGTGGGACTCAATTGAACTGATTTTGGGCTTTGTCCTTATAAATGTAATAAATGACACATTATGACTAGAAGAAATAACATTCTCCGTAAATTGACATGATTGCTGGAACTCAGCGATTACACTATGCGCTGTGGGAGCGCTTTGTTTAAAAGTTAAGATAAATAAGTCATTTAATACGGTGGAAACAATCCTAGCCGTTATCGCACGCTGAAGAAATAGAGACAGTTTCAAAAACTACATTTCATTGACTTTCTAACGGTGTCAATCCGTTTGAGTTAAAACGGTTGCGTCACATAATCGTACCAGCATGTATTTAGTGATTTTTTTCCGATATTACTAAGTTCTATCGCTTTCAACAGAGAAACGATTGACAGTGAGACTTAATTGAACTGATTTTGGACTTTGACCTTATAAATATTATAAATGAGTCATTTTGACTACAAGAAATGACATTCTTCTTAGTTTGACATGATTGCTGGAATTCAGCGATTACACTGGGCGCTATGGAAACGCTTTATTTAAAAATTAAGATAAATAAGTCATTTTGTACTGTGGGACCAATCCTAGCCGTTTTAGCGCGCTGAAGAAATAGAGACAGTTTCAAAAACTACATTTCATTGACTTTCTAACGGTGTCAATCCGTTTGAGTTAGAACGGTTGCGTCACATAATCGTACCAGCATGTATTTAGTGATTTTCTTCCGATATTACTAAGTTGTATCGCTTTCAACAGTGAAACGATTGACTGTGGGACTTAGTTGAACTGATTTTGGAGTTTGACCTTATAAATGTGATAATTGAGTCATTTTGACTACAAGAAATGACATTCTTCTTAGTTTGACATGATTGCTGTAACTCAGCGATTACACTGGGCGCTGTGGTAGCGCTTTATTTAAATATTTAGATAAATAAGATTTTCTTACTGTGGGACCAATCCTGGCCGTTAGCACGCACTGAAGAAATAGAGACAGTTTCAAAAACCACATTTCATTGACTTTTTAACGGTGTCAATCCGTTTGAGTTACAACAGCTGCGTCACATAATCGTACCAAAATGTATTTAGTGATTTTCTTCCGATAATACTAAGTTGTATCGCTTTCAACAGTGAAACGATTGACTGTGGGACTTAGTTGAACTGATTTTAGACTTTGACCTTATAAATGTGATAAATGAGTCATTTTGACTACTAGAAATGATATTCTTCTTAGTTTGACATGATTGATGGAACTCACCGATTACACTGGGCGCTGTGGTAATGCTTTAATAAAAAATTTAGATAAATAAGTCATTTTGTACTGTGGGACCAATCCTAGCCGTTATCGCGCGCTGAAGAAATAGAGACAGTTTTAAAAACTACATTTCATTGACTTTCTAACGGTGTCAATCCGTTTGAGTTACAACGGTTGCGACACATAATCGTACCAACATGTATTTACTGATTTTCTTCCGATATTACTAAGATGTATCGCTTTCAACAGTGAAACGATTGACTGCGGGACTTAGTTGAACTGATTTTGGACTTTGACCTTATAAATGTGATTAATGCGCCAATTGGTCTCCAAGGAATAACATTCTTCTTAATTTGACATGATTGCTGGAATTCAGCGGTTACAATAGGCTCTGCGGTAGCGCTTTATTTAAAAATTTAGAAAAATAAGATTTTCTTACTGTGGGACCAATCCTGGCCGTTACCATGCGCTGAAGAAATAAAGACATTCTCAAGAACTACATTTCATTGATTTCTTGGTGGCATAATTCCGTTTGAGTTACAACAGTTGCGTCACATATTCGTACCAACATGTATTTATCGAAAGTATTCGGATATTACTAGGTTGCATCGCTTTTAACTGTGAAACGTTTGACTGTGCGACTTAATTGAACTGATTTTGAACTTTAACCTTATAAATGTTATAAATGAGACAATTGGACACCAAGAAATACCATTCTTCTTAATTTGACATGATTGGTGGAACTAAGCGTATACACTGGACCCTGTGGTAGCGATTCATTTAAAAATTTAGATAAATAAGTCATTTTTACTGTAGGACCAATCCTAGCCGTTAGCGCGCGCTGAAGATATAGAGATAGTTTCAAAAACTCCATTTCATTGACTTTCTATCGGTGTCAATCCGTTTGAGTTAGAACGGTTGCGTCACACAATCGTACCAACATGTATTTAGTGATTTTCTTCCGATATTACTAAGTTGTATCGCTTTCAACAGGGAAACGATTGACTGTGGGACTTAATTGAACTGATTTTGGACTTTGACCTTATAAATGTAATAAATGAGCCATTTTGACTAGAAGAAATAACATTTTCCGTAATTTGACATGATTGATGGAACTCACCGATTACACTGGGCGCTGTGGTAACGGTTTATTTATAAATTGAGATAAATAAGTCATTTTGTACTGTGGGACCAATTCTAGCCGTTATCGCGCGCTGAACAAATAGGGACAGTTTCAAAAACTACATTTCATTGACTTTCTAACGGTGTCAATCCGTTTGAGTTAAAACAGTTGCGTCACATATTCGTACCAAAATGTATTTAGTGATTTTTTTCGGATATTCCTAAGTTGCATCGCTTTTAACAGTGAAACGATTGACTGTGGGAATTATTTGAACTGATTCAGGACTGTGACCTTATAAATGTGATAAATGAGGGAAAAGGTCTCCAAGGAATAACATTCTTCTTAATTTAACATGATTGCTGGAATTCAGCGATTACATTAGGCTCTGTGGTAGCCTTTTTTAAAAAATTTAGATAAATAAGTCATTTTTTACTGTGGGACCAATCCTAGCCGTTAGTTCGCGCTGAAGAAATAGAGACAGCTTCAAAAAGTACATTTCATTGACTTTCTAACGGTGTCAATCTGTTTGAGTTACAACGGTTGGGTCACATATTCGTACCAACATGTATTAACGATGTTTTTCTGATATTACTAGGTTGCATCGCTTCTAACAGTGAAACGATTGACTGTGGGACTTAATTGAACTAACTTTGGACTTTGACCTTGTAAATGTTATAAGTGAGACAATTGGACTCCAAGAAATAACATTCTTCTTAATTTGGCATGATTGCTGGAACTCAGCGATTACACTGGGCGCTGTGGTAGCGCTTTATTTAAAAATTAAGATAAATAAGTCTTTTTTTACTGTGGGACCAATCCTAGCCGTTAGTTCGCGCTGAAGAAATAGAGAGAGCTTCAAAATGCACATTTCATTGACTTTCTAACGGTGTCAATCTATTTGAGTTACAACAGCTGCGTCACATATTCGTACCAAAATGTATTTAGTGATTTTCTTCCGATATTACTAAGTTGTATCGCTTTTAACAGTGAAACGATTGACTGTGGGAATTATTTGAACTGATTCAGGACTTTGACCTTATAAATGTAATAAATGAGCCATTTTGACTAAAAGAAATATCATTCTTCTTAATTTTACATGATTGCTGGAACTCAGCGATTACACTGGGCGCTGTGGTAGCGCTTTATTTAAATATTTAGATAAATAAGATTTTCTTACTGTGGGACCAATCCTGGCCGTTAGCACGCGCTGAAGAAATAAAGACATTCTCAAAAACTACATTTCATTGATTCCTTGGCGTATAATTCCGTTTGAGTTACAACGGTTGCGTCACATATTCGTACCAACATGTATTTAGCGAAAGTATTCGGATATTACTAGGTTGCATCGCTTTTAACTGTTAAACGTTTGACTGTGCGACTTAAATGTACTGATTTTGGACTTTGACCTTATAAATGTTATAAGTGAGACAATTGCACTCCAAGAAATAACATTCTTCTTAATTTGACATAATTGCTGGAACTCAGCGATTACACTGGGCGCTGTGGTAGCGCTTTATTTAAAAATTAAGATGAATAAGTCATTTTTTACTGTGGAAGCAATCCTAGCCGTTAGTTTGCGCTGAAGAAGTAGAGACAGCTTCAAAAAGTACATTTCATTGAATTTATCACGGTGTCAATCCGTTTGAGTTACAACGGTTGTGTCACACATTCGTACAAACATGTATTTAGTGATATTTTTCCGATATTACTAAGTTGTATCGCTTTCAACAGTGAAACTATTGACTGTGGGACTTAGTTGAACTGATTTTGGAGTTTGACCTTATAAATGTGATAATTGAGTCATTTTGACTACAAGAAATGACATTCTTCTTAGTTTGACATGATTGCTGGAACTCAGCGATTACACTGGGCGATGTGGTAACGCTTTATTTAAAAATTAAGATAAATAAGTCATTTTGTACTGTGGGACCAATCCTAGCCGTTATCGCGCGCTGAAGAAATAGAGACAGTTTCAAAAACTACATTTCATTGACTTTCTAACGGTGTCAATCCGTTTGAGTTAGAACGGTTGCGTCACATAATCGTACCAGCATGTATTTAGTGATTTTCTTCCGATATTACTAAGTTGTATCGCTTTCAACAGAGAATCGATTGACTGTGGGACTTAATTGAACTGATTTTGGGCTTTGTCCTTATAAATGTAATAAATGAGACATTATGACTAGAAGAAATAACATTCTCCGTAATTTGACATGATTGCTGGAACTCAGCGATTACACTATGCGCTGTGGTAGCGCTTTGTTTAAAAGTTAAGATAAATAAGTCATTTATTACGGTGGAAACAATCCTAGCCGTTATCGCACGCTGAAGAAATAGAGACAGTTTCAAAAACTACATTTCATTGACTTTCTAACGGTGTCAATCCGTTTGAGTTAAAACGGTTGCGTCACATAATCGTACCAGCATGTATTTAGTGATTTTCTTCCGATATTACTAAGTTCTATCGCTTTCAACAGAGAAACGATTGACAGTGAGACTTAATTGAACTGATTTTGGACTTTGACCTTATAAATGTGATAAATGAGTCATTTTGACTACAAGAAATGACATTCTTTTTAGTTTGACATGATTGCTGGAACTCAGCGATTACACTGGGCGCTATGGAAACGCTTTATTTAAAAATTAAGATAAATAAGTCATTTTGTACTGTGGGACCAATCCTAGCCGTTTTAGCGCGCTGAAGAAATAGAGACAGTTTCAAAAACTACATTTCATTGACTTTCTAACGGTGTCAATCCGTTTGAGTTAGAACGGTTGCGTCACATAATCGTACCAGCATGTATTTAGTGATTTTCTTCCGATATTACTAAGTTGTATCGCTTTCAACAGTGAAACGATTGACTGTGGGCTTAGTTGAACTGATTTTGGAGTTTGACCTTATAAATGTGATAATTGAGTCATTTTGACTACAAGAAATGACATTCTTCTTAATTTAACATGATTGCTGGATTCAGCGATTACATTAGGCTCTGTGGTAGCCTTTTTTAAAAAATTTAGATAAATAAGTCATTTTTTACTGTGGGACCAATCCTAGCCGTTAGTTCGCGCTGAAGAAATAGAGACAGCTTCAAAAAGTACATTTCATTGACTTTCTAACGGTGTCAATCTGTTTGAGTTACAACGGTTGGGTCACATATTCGTACCAACATGTATTAACGATGTTTTTCTGATATTACTAGGTTGCATCGCTTCTAACAGTGAAACGATTGACTGTGGGACTTAATTGAACTAACTTTGGACTTTGACCTTGTAAATGTTATAAGTGAGACAATTGGACTCCAAGAAGTAACATTCTTCTTAATTTGGCATGATTGCTGGAACTCAGCGATTACACTGGGCGCTGTGGTAGCGCTTTATTTAAAAATTAAGATAAATAAGACTTCTTTTTACTGTGGGACCAATCCTAGCAGTTATCGCGCGCTGAAGAAATAGAGACAGTTTCAAAAACCACATTTCATTGACTTTTTAACGGTGTCAATCCGTTTGAGTTACAACAGCTGCGTCACATATTCGTACCAAAATGTATTTAGTGATTTTCTTCCGATATTACTAAGTTGTATCGCTTTTAACAGTGAAACGATTGACTGTGGGAATTATTTGAACTGATTCAGGACTTTGACCTTATAAATGTAATAAATGAGTCATTTTGACTACAAGAAATGACATTCTTCTTAGTTTGACATGATTGCTGGAACTCAGCGATTACACTGGGCGATGTGGTAACGCTTTATTTAAAAATTAAGATAAATAAGTCATTTTGTACTGTGGGACCAATCCTAGCCGTTATCGCGCGCTGAAGAAATAGAGACAGTTTCAAAAACTACATTTCATTGACTTTCTAACGGTGTCAATCCGTTTGAGTTAGAACGGTTGCGTCACATAATCGTACCAGCATGTATTTAGTGATTTTCTTCCGATATTACTAAGTTGTATCGCTTTCAACAGAGAATCGATTGACTGTGGGACTCAATTGAACTGATTTTGGGCTTTGTCCTTATAAATGTAATAAATGACACATTATGACTAGAAGAAATAACATTCTCCGTAATTTGACATGATTGCTGGAACTCAGCGATTACACTATGCGCTGTGGGAGCGCTTTGTTTAAAAGTTAAGATAAATAAGTCATTTATTACGGTGGAAACAATCCTAGCCGTTATCGCACGCTGAAGAAATAGAGACAGTTTCAAAAACTACATTTCATTGACTTTCTAACGGTGTCAATCCGTTTGAGTTAAAACGGTTGCGTCACATAATCGTACCAGCATGTATTTAGTGATTTTCTTCCGATATTACTAAGTTCTATCGCTTTCAACAGAGAAACGATTGACAGTGAGACTTAATTGAACTGATTTTGGACTTTGACCTTATAAATGTTATAAATGAGTCATTTTGACTACAAGAAATGACATTCTTCTTAGTTTGACATGATTGCTGGAACTCAGCGATTACACTGGGCGCTATGGAAACGCTTTATTTAAAAATTAAGATAAATAAGTCATTTTGTACTGTGGGACCCATCCTAGCCGTTTTAGCGCGCTGAAGAAATAGAGACAGTTTCAAAAACTACATTTCATTGACTTTCTAACGGTGTCAATCCGTTTGAGTTAGAACGGTTGCGTCACATAATCGTACCAGCATGTATTTAGTGATTTTCTTCCGATATTACTAAGTTGTATCGCTTTCAACAGTGAAACGATTGACTGTGGGACTTAGTTGAACTGATTTTGGAGTTTGACCTTATAAATGTGATAATTGAGTCATTTTGACTACAAGAAATGACATTCTTCTTAGTTTGACATGATTGCTGGAACTCAGCGATTACACTGGGCGCTGTGGTAGCGCTTTATTTAAATATTTAGATAAATAAGATTTTCTTACTGTGGGACCAATCCTGGCCGTTAGCACGCACTGAAGAAATAGAGACAGTTTCAAAAACCACATTTCATTGACTTTTTAACGGTGTCAATCCGTTTGAGTTACAACAGCTGCGTCACATAATCGTACCAAAATGTATTTAGTGATTTTCTTCCGATAATACTAAGTTGTATCGCTTTCAACAGTGAAACGATTGACTGTGGGACTTAGTTGAACTGATTTTAGACTTTGACCTTATAAATGTGATAAATGAGTCATTTTGACTACTAGAAATGATATTCTTCTTAGTTTGACATGATTGATGGAACTCACCGATTACACTGGGCGCTGTGGTAATGCTTTAATAAAAAATTTAGATAAATAAGTCATTTTGTACTGTGGGACCAATCCTAGCCGTTATCGCGCGCTGAAGAAATAGAGACAGTTTTAAAAACTACATTTCATTGACTTTCTAACGGTGTCAATCCGTTTGAGTTACAACGGTTGCGACACATAATCGTACCAACATGTATTTACTGATTTTCTTCCGATATTACTAAGATGTATCGCTTTCAACAGTGAAACGATTGACTGCGGGACTTAGTTGAACTGATTTTGGACTTTGACCTTATAAATGTGATTAATGCGCCAATTGGTCTCCAAGGAATAACATTCTTCTTAATTTGACATGATTGCTGGAATTCAGCGGTTACAATAGGCTCTGCGGTAGCGCTTTATTTAAAAATTTAGAAAAATAAGATTTTCTTACTGTGGGACCAATCCTGGCCGTTACCATGCGCTGAAGAAATAAAGACATTCTCAAGAACTACATTTCATTGATTTCTTGGTGGCATAATTCCGTTTGAGTTACAACAGTTGCGTCACATATTCGTAAAAACATGTATTTATCGAAAGTATTCGGATATTACTAGGTTGCATCGCTTTTAACTGTGAAACGTTTGACTGTGCGACTTAATTGAACTGATTTTGAACTTTAACCTTATAAATGTTATAAATGAGACAATTGGACACCAAGAAATACCATTCTTCTTAATTTGACATGATTGGTGGAACTAAGCGTATACACTGGACCCTGTGGTAGCGATTCATTTAAAAATTTAGATAAATAAGTCATTTTTACTGTAGGACCAATCCTAGCCGTTAGCGCGCGCTGAAGATATAGAGATAGTTTCAAAAACTCCATTTCATTGACTTTCTATCGGTGTCAATCCGTTTGAGTTAGAACGGTTGCGTCACACAATCGTACCAACATGTATTTAGTGATTTTCTTCCGATATTACTAAGTTGTATCGCTTTCAACAGGGAAACGATTGACTGTGGGACTTAATTGAACTGATTTTGGACTTTGACCTTATAAATGTAATAAATGAGCCATTTTGACTAGAAGAAATAACATTTTCCGTAATTTGACATGATTGATGGAACTCACCGATTACACTGGGCGCTGTGGTAACGGTTTATTTATAAATTGAGATAAATAAGTCATTTTGTACTGTGGGACCAATTCTAGCCGTTATCGCGCGCTGAACAAATAGAGACAGTTTCAAAAACTACATTTCATTGACTTTCTAACGGTGTCAATCCGTTTGAGTTAAAACAGTTGCGTCACATATTCGTACCAAAATGTATTTAGTGATTTTTTTCGGATATTCCTAAGTTGCATCGCTTTTAACAGTGAAACGATTGACTGTGGGAATTATTTGAACTGATTCAGGACTGTGACCTTATAAATGTGATAAATGAGGGAAAAGGTCTCCAAGGAATAACATTCTTCTTAATTTAACATGATTGCTGGAATTCAGCGATTACATTAGGCTCTGTGGTAGCCTTTTTTAAAAAATTTAGATAAATAAGTCATTTTTTACTGTGGGACCAATCCTAGCCGTTAGTTCGCGCTGAAGAAATAGAGACAGCTTCAAAAAGTACATTTCATTGACTTTCTAACGGTGTCAATCTGTTTGAGTTACAACGGTTGGGTCACATATTCGTACCAACATGTATTAACGATGTTTTTCTGATATTACTAGGTTGCATCGCTTCTAACAGTGAAACGATTGACTGTGGGACTTAATTGAACTAACTTTGGACTTTGACCTTGTAAATGTTATAAGTGAGACAATTGGACTCCAAGAAATAACATTCTTCTTAATTTGGCATGATTGCTGGAACTCAGCGATTACACTGGGCGCTGTGGTAGCGCTTTATTTAAAAATTAAGATAAATAAGTCTTTTTTTACTGTGGGACCAATCCTAGCCGTTAGTTCGCGCTGAAGAAATAGAGAGAGCTTCAAAATGCACATTTCATTGACTTTCTAACGGTGTCAATCTGTTTGAGTTACAACGGTTGGGTCACATATTCGTACCAACATGTATTAACGATGTTTTTCTGATGTTACTAGGTTGCATCGCTTCTAACAGTGAAACGATTGACTGTGGGACTTAATTGAACTAACTTTGGACTTTGACCTTGTAAATGTTATAAGTGAGACAATTGGACTCCAAGAAATAACATTCTTCTTAATTTGGCATGATTGCTGGAACTCAGCGATTACACTGGGCGCTGTGGTAGCGCTTTATTTAAAAATTAAGATAAATAAGACTTTTTTTACTGTGGGACCAATCCTAGCAGTTATCGCGCGCTGAAGAAATAGAGACAGTTTCAAAAACCACATTTCATTGACTTTTTAACGGTGTCAATCCGTTTGAGTTACAACAGCTGCGTCACATATTCGTACCAAAATGTATTTAGTGATTTTCTTCCGATATTACTAAGTTGTATCGCTTTTAACAGTGAAACGATTGACTGTGGGAATTATTTGAACTGATTCAGGACTTTGACCTTATAAATGTAATAAATGAGCCATTTTGACTAAAAGAAATATCATTCTTCTTAATTTTACATGATTGCTGGAACTCAGCGATTACACTGGGCGCTGTGGTAGCGCTTTATTTAAATATTTAGATAAATAAGATTTTCTTACTGTGGGACCAATCCTGGCCGTTAGCACGCGCTGAAGAAATAAAGAAATTCTCAAAAACTACATTTCAATGATTCCTTGGTGTATAATTCCGTTTGAGTTACAACGGTTGCGTCACATATTCGTACCAACATGTATTTAGCGAAAGTATTCGGATATTACTAGGTTGCATCGCTTTTAACTGTGAAACGTTTGACTGTACGACTTAATTGAACTGCTTTTGGATTTTGACCTTATAAATGTTGTAAGTGAGACAATTGCACTCCAAGAAATAACATTCTTCTTAATTTGACATAATTGCTGAAACTCAGCGATTACACTGGGCGCTGTGGTAGCGCTTTATTTAAAAATTAAGATGAATAAGTCATTTTTTACTGTGGAAGCAATCCTAGCCGTTAGTTTGCGCTGAAGAAGTAGAGACAGCTTCAAAAAGTACATTTCATTAAATTTCTCACGGTGTCAATCCGTTTGAGTTACAACGGTTGTGTCACACATTCGTACCAACATGTATTTAGTGATATTTTT
The DNA here is from genome assembly GCF_029227915.1 of Hydractinia symbiolongicarpus. NCBI lineage: Eukaryota > Metazoa > Cnidaria > Hydrozoa > Anthoathecata > Hydractiniidae > Hydractinia > Hydractinia symbiolongicarpus. Next base: position 2,491,365 of record NC_079877.1, read on the forward strand.
CCGATATTACTAAGTTGTATCGCTTTCAACAGTGAAACGATTGACTGTGGGACTTAGTTGAACTGATTTTGGAGTTTGACCTTATAAATGTGATAATTGAGTCATTTTGACTACAAGAAATGACATTCTTCTTAGTTTGACATGATTGCTGGATCTCAGCGATTACACTGGGCGATGTGGTAACGCTTTATTTAAAAATTAAGATAAATAAGTCGTTTTGTACTGTGGGACCAATGCTAGCCGTTATCGCGCGCTGAAGAAATAGAGACAGTTTCAAAAACTACATTTCATTGACTTTCTAACGGTGTCAATCCGTTTGAGTTAGAACGGTTGCGTCACATAATCGTACCAGCATGTATTTAGTGATTTTCTTCCGATATTACTAAGTTGTATCGCTTTCAATAGAGAATCGATTGACTGTGGGACTTAATTGAACTGATTTTGGGCTTTGTCCTTATAAATGTAATAAATGAGACATTATGACTAGAAGAAATAACATTCTCCGTAATTTGACATGATTGCTGGAACTCTGCGATTACACTATGCGCTGTGGTAGCGCTTTGTTTAAAAGTTGAGATAAATAAGTCATTTATTACGGTGGAAACAATCCTAGCCGTTATCGCACGCTGAAGAAATAGAGACAGTTTCAAAAACTACATTTCATTGACTTTCTAACGGTGTCAATCCGTTTGAGTTAAAACGGTTGCGTCACATAATCGTACCAGCATGTATTTAGTGATTTTCTTCCGATATTACTAAGTTCTATCGCTTTCAACAGAGAAACGATTGACAGTGAGACTTAATTGAACTGATTTTGGACTTTGACCTTATAAATGTGATAATTGAGTCATTTTGACTACAAGAAATGACATTCTTCTTAATTTAACATGATTGCTGGATTCAGCGATTACATTAGGCTCTGTGGTAGCCTTTTTTAAAAAATTTAGATAAATAAGTCATTTTTTACTGTGGGACCAATCCTAGCCGTTAGTTCGCGCTGAAGAAATAGAGACAGCTTCAAAAAGTACATTTCATTGACTTTCTAACGGTGTCAATCTGTTTGAGTTACAACGGTTGGGTCACATATTCGTACCAACATGTATTAACGATGTTTTTCTGATATTACTAGGTTGCATCGCTTCTAACAGTGAAACGATTGACTGTGGGACTTAATTGAACTAACTTTGGACTTTGACCTTGTAAATGTTATAAGTGAGACAATTGGACTCCAAGAAATAACATTCTTCTTAATTTGGCATGATTGCTGGAACTCAGCGATTACACTGGGCGCTGTGGTAGCGCTTTATTTAAAAATTAAGATAAATAAGTCTTTTTTTACTGTGGGACCAATCCTAGCCGTTAGTTCGCGCTGAAGAAATAGAGAGAGCTTCAAAATGCACATTTCATTGACTTTCTAACGGTGTCAATCTGTTTGAGTTACAACGGTTGGGTCACATATTCGTACCAACATGTATTAACGATGTTTTTCTGATGTTACTAGGTTGCATCGCTTCTAACAGTGAAACGATTGACTGTGGGACTTAATTGAACTAACTTTGGACTTTGACCTTGTAAATGTTATAAGTGAGACAATTGGACTCCAAGAAATAACATTCTTCTTAATTTGGCATGATTGCTGGAACTCAGCGATTACACTGGGCGCTGTGGTAGCGCTTTATTTAAAAATTAAGATAAATAAGACTTTTTTTACTGTGGGACCAATCCTAGCAGTTATCGCGCGCTGAAGAAATAGAGACAGTTTCAAAAACCACATTTCATTGACTTTTTAACGGTGTCAATCCGTTTGAGTTACAACGGTTGCGTCACACATTCGTACCAACATGTATTTAGCGAAAGTATTCGGATATTACTAAGTTGTATCGCTTTTAACAGTGAAACGATTGACTGTGGGAATTATTTGAACTGATTCAGGACTTTGACCTTATAAATGTAATAAATGAGCCATTTTGACTAAAAGAAATATCATTCTTCTTAATTTTACATGATTGCTGGAACTCAGCGATTACACTGGGCGCTGTGGTAGCGCTTTATTTAAATATTTAGATAAATAAGATTTTCTTACTGTGGGACCAATCCTGGCCGTTAGCACGCGCTGAAGAAATAAAGAAATTCTCAAAAACTACATTTCAATGATTCCTTGGTGTATAATTCCGTTTGAGTTACAACGGTTGCGTCACATATTCGTACCAACATGTATTTAGCGAAAGTATTCGGATATTACTAGGTTGCATCGCTTTTAACTGTGAAACGTTTGACTGTACGACTTAATTGAACTGCTTTTGGATTTTGACCTTATAAATGTTGTAAGTGAGACAATTGCACTCCAAGAAATAACATTCTTCTTAATTTGACATAATTGCTGAAACTCAGCGATTACACTGGGCGCTGTGGTAGCGCTTTATTTAAAAATTAAGATGAATAAGTCATTTTTTACTGTGGAAGCAATCCTAGCCGTTAGTTTGCGCTGAAGAAGTAGAGACAGCTTCAAAAAGTACATTTCATTGAATTTCTCACGGTGTCAATCCGTTTGAGTTACAACGGTTGTGTCACACATTCGTACCAACATGTATTTAGTGATATTTTTCCGATATTACTAAGTTGTATCGCTTTCAACAGTGAAACGATTGACTGTGGGACTTAGTTGAACTGATTTTGGAGTTTGACCTTATAAATGTGATAATTGAGTCATTTTGACTACAAGAAATGACATTCTTCTTAGTTTGACATGATTGCTGGATCTCAGCGATTACACTGGGCGATGTGGTAACGCTTTATTTAAAAATTAAGATAAATAAGTCGTTTTGTACTGTGGGACCAATGCTAGCCGTTATCGCGCGCTGAAGAAATAGAGACAGTTTCAAAAACTACATTTCATTGACTTTCTAACGGTGTCAATCCGTTTGAGTTAGAACGGTTGCGTCACATAATCGTACCAGCATGTATTTAGTGATTTTCTTCCGATATTACTAAGTTGTATCGCTTTCAATAGAGAATCGATTGACTGTGGGACTTAATTGAACTGATTTTGGGCTTTGTCCTTATAAATGTAATAAATGAGACATTATGACTAGAAGAAATAACATTCTCCGTAATTTGACATGATTGCTGGAACTCTGCGATTACACTATGCGCTGTGGTAGCGCTTTGTTTAAAAGTTGAGATAAATAAGTCATTTATTACGGTGGAAACAATCCTAGCCGTTATCGCACGCTGAAGAAATAGAGACAGTTTCAAAAACTACATTTCATTGACTTTCTAACGGTGTCAATCCGTTTGAGTTAAAACGGTTGCGTCACATAATCGTACCAGCATGTATTTAGTGATTTTCTTCCGATATTACTAAGTTCTATCGCTTTCAACAGAGAAACGATTGACAGTGAGACTTAATTGAACTGATTTTGGACTTTGACCTTATAAATGTGATAATTGAGTCATTTTGACTACAAGAAATGACATTCTTCTTAATTTAACATGATTGCTGGATTCAGCGATTACATTAGGCCCTGTGGTAGCCTTTTTTAAAAAATTTAGATAAATAAGTCATTTTTTACTGTGGAACCAATCCTAGCCGTTAGTTCGCGCTGAAGAAATAGAGACAGCTTCAAAAAGTACATTTCATTGACTTTCTAACGGTGTCAATCTGTTTGAGTTACAACGGTTGGGTCACATATTCGTACCAACATGTATTAACGATGTTTTTCTGATATTACTAGGTTGCATCGCTTCTAACAGTGAAACGATTGACTGTGGGACTTAGTTGAACTGATTTTGGAGTTTGACCTTATAAATGTGATAATTGAGTCATTTTGACTACAAGAAATGACATTCTTCTTAATTTGGCATGATTGCTGGAACTCAGCGATTACACTGGGCGCTGTGGTAGCGCTTTATTTAAAAATTAAGATAAATAAGACTTTTTTTACTGTGGGACCAATCCTAGCAGTTATCGCGCGCTGAAGAAATAGAGACAGTTTCAAAAACCACATTTCATTGACTTTTTAACGGTGTCAATCCGTTTGAGTTACAACAGTTGCGTCACATATTCGTACCAAAATGTATTTAGTGATTTTCTTCCGATATTACTAAGTTGTATCGCTTTTAACAGTGAAACGATTGACTGTGGGAATTATTTGAACTGATTCAGGACTTTGACCTTATAAATGTAATAAATGAGCCATTTTGACTAAAAGAAATATCATTCTTCTTAATTTTACATGATTGCTGGAACTCAGCGATTACACTGGGCGCTGTGGTAGCGCTTTATTTAAATATTTAGATAAATAAGATTTTCTTACTGTGGGACCAATCCTGGCCGTTAGCACGCGCTGAAGAAATAAAGACATTCTCAAAAACTACATTTCATTGATTTCTTGGCGTATAATTCCGTTTGAGTTACAACGGTTGCGTCACATATTCGTACCAACATGTATTTAGCGAAAGTATTCGGATATTACTAGGTTGCATCGCTTTTAACTGTGAAACGTTTGACTGTGCGACTTAATTGAACTGCTTTTGGATTTTGACCTTATAAATGTTGTAAGTGAGACAATTGCACTCGAAGAAATAACATTCTCCTTAATTTGACATAATTGCTGGAACTCAGCGATTACACTGGGCGCTGTGGTAGCGCTTTATTTAAAAATTAAGATGAATAAGTCATTTTTTACTGTGAAAGCAATCCTAGCCGTTAGTTTGCGCTGAAGAAGTAGAGACAGCTTCAAAAAGTACATTTCATTGAATTTCTCACGGTGTCAATCCGTTTGAGTTAGAACGGTTGTGTCACACATTCGTACCAACATGTATTTAGTGATATTTTTCCGATATTACTAAGTTGTATCGCTTTCAACAGTGAAACGATTGACTGTGGGACTTAGTTGAACTGATTTTGGAGTTTGACCTTATAAATGTGATAATTGAGTCATTTTGACTACAAGAAATGACATTCTTCTTAGTTTGACATGATTGCTGGAACTCAGCGATTACACTGGGCGATGTGGTAACGCTTTATTTAAAAATTAAGATAAATAAGTCATTTTGTACTGTGGGACCAATCCTAGCCGTTATCGCGCGCTGAAGAAATAGAGACAGTTTCAAAAACTACATTTCATTGACTTTCTAACGGTGTCAATACGTTTGACTTAGAACGGTTGCGTCACATAATCGTACCAGCATGTATTTAGTGATTTTCTTCCGATATTACTAAGTTGTATCGCTTTCAACAGAGAATCGATTGACTGTGGGACTTAATTGAACTGATTTTGGGCTTTGTCCTTATAAATGTAATAAATGAGACATTATGACTAGAAGAAATAACATTCTCCGTAATTTGACATGATTCCTGGAACTCTGCAATTACACTATGCGCTGTGGTAGCGCTTTGTTTAAAAGTTAAGATAAATAAGTCATTTATTACGGTGGAAACAATCCTAGCCGTTATCGCACGCTGAAGAAATAGAGACAGTTTCAAAAACTACATTTCATTGACTTTCTAACGGTGTCAATCCGTTTGAGTTAAAACGGTTGCGTCACATAATCGTACCAGCATGTATTTAGTGATTTTCTTCCGATATTACTAAGTTCTATCGCTTTCAACAGAGAAACGATTGACAGTGAGACTTAATTGAACTGATTTTGGACTTTGACCTTATAAATGTGATAAATGAGTCATTTTGACTACAAGAAATGACATTCTTCTTAGTTTGACTTGATTGCTGGAACTCAGCGATTACACTGGGCGCTATGGAAACGCTTTATTTAAAAATTAAGATAAATAAGTCATTTTGTACTGTGGGACCAATCCTAGCCGTTTTAGCGCGCTGAAGAAATAGAGACAGTTTCAAAAACTACATTTCATTGACTTTCTAACGGTGTCAATCCGTTTGAGTTAGAACGGTTGCGTCACATAATCGTACCAGCATGTATTTAGTGATTTTCTTCCGATATTACTAAGTTGTATCGCTTTCAACAGTGAAACGATTGACTGTGGGACTTAGTTGAACTGATTTTGGAGTTTGACCTTATAAATGTGATAATTGAGTCATTTTGACTACAAGAAATGACATTCTTCTTAGTTTGACTTGATTGCTGGAACTCAGCGATTACACTGGGCGCTATGGAAACGCTTTATTTAAAAATTAAGATAAATAAGTCATTTTGTACTGTGGGACCAATCCTAGCCGTTTTAGCGCGCTGAAGAAATAGAGACAGTTTCAAAAACTACATTTCATTGACTTTCTAACGGTGTCAATCCGTTTGAGTTAGAACGGTTGCGTCACATAATCGTACCAGCATGTATTTAGTGATTTTCTTCCGATATTACTAAGTTGTATCGCTTTCAACAGTGAAACGATTGACTGTGGGACTTAGTTGAACTGATTTTGGAGTTTGACCTTATAAATGTGATAATTGAGTCATTTTGACTACAAGAAATGACATTCTTCTTAGTTTGACATGATTGCTGGAACTCAGCGATTACACTGGGCGTGGTGGTAGCGCTTTATTTAAATATTTAGATAAATAAGATTTTCTTACTGTGGGACCAATCCTGGCCGTTAGCACGCACTGAAGAAATAGAGACAGTTTCAAAAACTACATTTCATTGACTTTCTAACGGTGTCAATCCGTTTGAGTTAGAACGGTTGCGTCACATAATCGTACCAGCATGTATTTAGTGATTTTCTTCCGATATTACTAAGTTGTATCGCTTTCAACAGTGAAACGATTGACTGTGGGACTTAGTTGAACTGATTTTGGAGTTTGACCTTATAAATGTGATAATTGAGTCATTTTGACTACAAGAAATGACATTCTTCTTAGTTTGACATGATTGCTGGAACTCAGCGATTACACTGGGCGCTGTGGTAGCGCTTTATTTAAATATTTAGATAAATAAGATTTTCTTACTGTGGGACCAATCCTGGCCGTTAGCACGCACTGAAGAAATAGAGACAGTTTCAAAAACCACATTTCATTGACTTTTTAACGGTGTCAATCCGTTTGAGTTACAACAGCTGCGTCACATATTCGTACCAAAATGTATTTAGTGATTTTCTTCCGATATTACTAAGTTGTATCGCTTTCAACAGAGAATCGATTGACTGTGGGATTAATTGAACTGATTTTGGGCTTTGTCCTTATAAATGTAATAAATGAGACATTATGACTAGAAGAAATAACATTCACCGTAATTTGACAAGATTGCTGGAACTCAGCGATTACACTATGCGCTGTGGTAGCGCTTTGTTTAAAAGTTAAGATAAATAAGTCATTTATTACGGTGGAAACAATCCTAGCCGTTATCGCACGCTGAAGAAATAGAGACAGTTTCAAAAACTACATTTCATTGACTTTCTAACGGTGTCAATCCGTTTGAGTTAAAACGGTTGCGTCACATAATCGTACCAGCATGTATTTAGTGATTATGTTCCGATATTACTAAGTTCTATCGCTTTCAACAGAGAAACGATTGACAGTGAGACTTAATTGAACTGATTTTGGACTTTGACCTTATAAATGTGATAAATGAGTCATTTTGACTACAAGAAATGACATTCTTCTTAGTTTGACATGATTGCTGGAACTCAGCGATTACACTGGGCGCTGTGGAAACGCTTTATTTAAAAATTAAGATAAATAAGTCATTTTGTATTGTGGGACCAATCCTAGCCGTTTTAGCGCGCTGAAGAAATAGAGACAGTTTCAAAAACTACATTTCATTGACTTTCTAACGGTGTCAATCCGTTTGAGTTAGAACGGTTGCGTCACATAATCGTACCAGCATGTATTTAGTGATTTTCTTCCGATATTACTAAGTTGTATCGCTTTCAACAGTGAAACGATTGACTGTGGGACTTAGTTGAACTGATTTTGGACTTTGACCTTATAAATGTGATAAATGAGTCATTTTGACTACAAGAAATGACATTCTTCTTAGTTTGACATGATTGCTGGAACTCAGCGATTACACTGGGCGCTGTGGTAACGCTTTATTTAAAAATTAAGATTAATAAGTCATTTTGTACTGTGGGACCAATCCTAGCCGTTATCGCGCGCTGAAGAAATAGAGACAGTTTCAAAAACTACATTTCATTGACTTTCTAACGGTGTCAATCCGTTTGAGTTAGAACGGTTGCGTCACATAATCGTACCAGCATGTATTTAGTGATTTTCTTTCGATATTACTAAGTTGCATCGCTTTCAACAGAGAAACGATTGACTGTGGGAATTAATTGAACTGATTTTGGGCTTTGACCTTATAAATGTAATAAATGAGCCATTATGACTAGAAGAAATAACATTCTCCTTAATTTGACATGATTGCTGGAACTCAGCGATTACACTGGGCGCTGTGGTAGCGCTTTGTTTAAAAGTTAAGATAAATAAGTCATTTATTACTGTGGAAACAATCCTAGCCGTTATCGCACGCTGAAGAAATAGAGACAGTTTCAAAAACTACATTTCATTGACTTTCTAACGGTGTCAATCCGTTTGAATTAAAACGGTTGCGTCACACATTCGTACCAACATGTATTTAGTGATATTTTTCCGATATTACTAAGTTGTATCGCTTTCAACAGTGAAACGATTGACTGTGGGACTTAGTTGAACTGATTTTGGACTTTGACCTTATAAATGTGATAAATGTGTCATTTTGACTACAAGAAATGACATTCTTCTTAGTTTGACATGATTGCTGGAACTCAGCGATTACACTGGGCGCTGTGGAAACGCTTTATTTAAAAATTAAGATAAATAAGTCATTTTGTACTGTGGGACCAATCCTAGCCGTTATCGCGCGCTGAAGAAATAGAGACAGTTTCAAAAACTACATTTCATTGACTTTCTAACGGTGTCAATCCGTTTGAGTTAGAACGGTTGCGTCACATAATCGTACCAGCATGTATTTAATGATTTTCTTCCGATATTACTAAGTTGAATCGCTTTCAACAGAGAAACGATTGACTGTGGGACTTAATTGAACTGATTTTGGGCTTTGACCTTATAAATGTAATAAATGAGCCATTATGACTAGAAGAAATAACATTCTCCATAATTTGACATGATTGCTGGAACTCAGCGATTACACTATGCGCTGTGGTAGCGCTTTGTTTAAAAGTTAAGAAAAATAAGTCATTTATTACTGTGGAAACAATCCTAGCCGTTATCGCACGCTGAAGAAATTGAGACAGTTTCAAAAACTACATTTCATTGACTTTCTAACGGTGTCAATCCGTTTGAATTAAAACGGTTGCGTCACATATTCGTACCAACATGTATTTAGTGATTTCCTTCCGATAATACTAAGTTGTATCGCTTTCAACAGTGAAACGATTGACTGTGGGACTTAGTTGAACTGATTTTAGACTTTGACCTTATAAATGTGATAAATGAGTCATTTTGACTACAAGAAATGACATTCTTCTTAGTTTGACATGATTGCTGGAACTCAGCGATTACACTGGGCGATGTGGTAACGCTTTATTTAAAAATTAAGATAAATAAGTCATTTTGTACTGTGGGACCAATCCTAGCCGTTATCGCGCGCTGAAAAAATAGAGACAGTTTCAAAAACTACATTTCATTGACTTTCTAACGGTGTCAATCCGTTTGAGTTAGAACGGTTGCGTCACATAATCGTACCAGCATGTATTTAGTGATTTTCTTCCGATATTACTAAGTTGTATCGCTTTCAACAGAGAATCGATTGACTATGGGACTTAATTGAACTGATTTTGGGCTTTGTCCTTATAAATGTAATAAATGAGCCATTATGACTAGAAGAAATAACATTCTCCGTAATTTGACATGATTGCTGGAAGTCAGCGATTACACTATGCGCTGTGGTAGCGCTTTGTTTAAAAGTTAAGATAAATAAGTCATTTATTACGGTGGAAACAATCCTAGCCGTTATCGCACGCTGAAGAAATAGAGACAGTTTCAAAAACTACATTTCATTGACTTTCTAACGGTGTCAATCCGTTTGAATTAAAACGGTTGCGTCACACATTCGTACCAACATGTATTTTGTGATATTTTTCCGATATTACTAAGTTGTATCGCTTTCAACAGTGAAACGATTGACTGTGGGACTTAGTTGAACTGATTTTGGACTTTGACCTTATAAATGTGATAAATGAGTCATTTTGACTACAAGAAATGACATTCTTCTTAGTTTGACATGATTGCTGGAACTCAGCGATTACACTGGGCGCTGTGGAAACGCTTTATTTAAAAATTAAGATAAATAAGTCATTTTGTACTGTGGGACCAATCCTAGCCGTTTTAGCGCGCTGAAGAAATAGAGACAGTTTCAAAAACTACATTTCATTGACTTTCTAACGGTGTCAATCCGTTTGAGTTAAAACGGTTCCGTCACATAATCGTACCAGCATGTATTTAGTGATTTTCTTCCGATATTACTAAGTTCTATCGCTTTCAACAGAGAAAAGATTGACAGTGAGACTTAATTGAACTGATTTTGGACTTTGACCTTATAAATATGATAAATGAGTCATTTTGACTACAAGAAATGACATTCTTCTTAGTTTGACATGATTGCTGGAACTCAGCGATTACACTGGGCGCTGTGGAAACGCTTTATTTAAAAATTAAGATAAATAAGTCATTTTGTACTGTGGGACCAATCCTAGCCGTTTTAGCGCGCTGAAGAAATAGAGACAGTTTCAAAAACTACATTTCATTGACTTTCTAACGGTGTCAATCCGTTTGAGTTAGAACGGTTGCGTCACATAATCGTACCAGCATGTATTTAGTGATTTTCTTCCGATATTACTAAGTTGTATCGCTTTCAACAGTGAAACGATTGACTGTGGGACTTAGTTGAACTGATTTTGGACTTTGACCTTATAAATGTGATAAATGAGTCATTTTGACTACAAGAAATGATATTCTTCTTAGTTTGACATGATTGCTGGAACTCAGCGATTACACTGGGCGCTGTGGTAACGCTTTATTTAAAAATTAAGATAAATAAGTCATTTTGTACTGTTGGACCAATCCTAGCCGTTATCGTGCGCTGAAGAAATAGAGACAGTTTCAAAAACTACATTTCATTGACTTTCTAACGGTGTCAATCCGTTTGAGTTAGAACGGTTGCGTCACATAATCGTACCAGCATGTATTTAATGATTTTCTTCCGATATTACTAAGTTGCATCGCTTTCAACAGAGTAACGATTGACTGTGGGAATTAATTGAACTGATTTTGGGCTTTGACCTTATAAATGAAACAAATGAGCCATTTTGACTACAAGAAATGACATTCTTCTTAGTTTGACATGATTGCTGGAACTCAGCGATCACACTGGGCGCTGTGGAAACGCTTTATTTAAAAATTAAGATAAATAAGTCATTTTGTACTGTGGGACCAATCCTAGCCGTCATCGCGCGCTGAAGAAATAGAGACAGTTTCAAAAACTACATTTCATTGACTTTCTAACGGTCTCAATCCGTTTGAGTTAGAACGGTTGCGTCACATAATCGTACCAGCATGTATTTAGTGATTTTCTTCCGATATTACTAAGTTGAATCGCTTTCAACAGAGAAACGATTGACTGTGGGACTTAATTGAACTGATTTTGGGCTTTGACCTTATAAATGTAATAAATGAGCCATTATGACTAGAAGAAATAACATTCTCCTTAATTTGACATGATTGCTGGAACTCAGCGATTACACTATGCGCTGTGGTAGCGCTTTGTTTAAAAGTTAAGATAAATAAGTCATTTATTACTGTGGAAACAATCCTAGCCGTTATCGCACGCTGAAGAAATAGAGACAGTTTCAAAAACTACATTTCATTGACTTTCTAACAGTGTCAATCCGTTTGAATTAAAACGGTTGCGTCACATATTCGTACCAACATGTATTTAGTGATTTCCTTCCGATAATACTAAGTTGTATCGCTTTCAACAGTGAAACGATTGACTGTGGGACTTAGTTGAACTGATTTTAGACTTTGACCTTATAAATGTAATAAATGAGTCATTTTGACTACAAGAAATGACATTCTTCTTAGTTTGACATGATTGATGGAACTCACCTATTACACTGGGCGCTGTGGTAACGCTTTATTTAAAAATTTAGATAAATAAGTCATTTTGTACTGTGGGACCAATCCTAGCCGTTATCGCGCCCTGAAGAAATAGAGACAGTTTTAAAAACTACATTTCATTGACTTTCTAATGGTGTCAATCCGTTTGAGTTAAAACGGTTGCGTCACATATTCGTACCAACATGTATTTGGTGATTTCCTTCCGATATTACTAAGTTGAATCGCTTTCAACAGAGAAACGATTGACTGTGGGACTTAATTGAACTGATTTTGGGCTTTGACCTTATAAATGTAATAAATGAGCCATTATGACTAGAAGAAATAACATTCTCCTTAATTTGACATGATTGCTGGAACTCAGCGATTACACTATGCGCTGTGGTAGCGCTTTGTTTAAAAGTTAAGATAAATAAGTCATTTATTACTGTGGAAACAATCCTAGCCGTTATCGCACGCTGAAGAAATAGAGACAGTTTCAAAAACTACATTTCATTGACTTTCTAACAGTGTCAATCCGTTTGAATTAAAACGGTTGCGTCACATATTCGTACCAACATGTATTTAGTGATTTCCTTCCGATAATACTAAGTTGTATCGATTTCAACAGTGAAACGATTGACTGTGGGACTTAGTTGAACTGATTTTAGACTTTGACCTTATAAATGTAATAAATGAGTCATTTTGACTACAAGAAATGACATTCTTCTTAGTTTGACATGATTGATGGAACTCACCTATTACACTGGGCGCTGTGGTAACGCTTTATTTAAAAATTTAGATAAATAAGTCATTTTGTACTGTGGGACCAATCCTAGCCGTTATCGCGCGCTGAAGAAATAGAGACAGTTTTAAAAACTACATTTCATTGACTTTCTAACGGTGTCAATCCGTTTGAGTTACAACGGTTGCGACACATAATCGTACCAACATGTATTTACTGATTTTCTTCCGATATTACTAAGATGTATCGCTTTCAACAGTGAAACAATTGACTGCGGGACTTAGTTGAACTGATTTTGGACTTTGACCTTATAAATGTGATTAATGCGCCAATTGGTCTCCAAGGAATAACATTCTTCTTAATTTGACATGATTGCTGGAATTCAGCGGTTACAATAGGCTCTGCGGTAGCGCTTTATTTAAAAATTTAGATAAATAAGATTTTCTTACTGTGGGACCAATCCTGTCCGTTACCATGCGCTGAAGAAAAAAAGACATTCTCAAGAACTACATTTCATTGATTTCTTGGTGGTATAATTCCGTTTGAGTTACAACGGTTGCGTCACATATTCGTACCAACATGTATTTAGCGAAAGTATTCGGATATTACTAGGTTGCATCGCTTTTAACTGTGAAACGTTTGAATGTGCGACTTAATTGAACTGATTTTGAACTTTGACCTTATAAATGTTATAAGTGAGACAATTGGACACCAAGAAATACCATTCTTCTTAATTTGACATGATTGGTGGAACTAAGCGTATACACTGGACCCTGTGGTAGCGATTCATTTAAAAATTTAGATAAATAAGTCATTTTTACTGTGGGACCAATCCTAGCCGTTAGCGCGCGCTGAAGATATAGAGATAGTTTCAAAAACTCCATTTCATTGACTTTCTAACGGTGTCAATCCGTTTGAGTTAGAACGGTTGCGTCACATAATCGTACCAACATGTATTTAGTGATTTTCTTCCGATATTTCTAAGTTGTATCGCTTTCAACAGAGAAACGATTGACTGGGGGACTTAATTGAACTGATTTTGGACTTTGACCTTATAAATGTAATAAATGAGCCATTTTGACTAGAAGAAATAACATTCTCCTTAATTTGACATGATTGATGGAACTCACCGATTACACTGGGCGCTGTGGTAACGGTTTATTTATAAATTGAGATAAATAAGTCATTTTGTACTGTGGGACCAATCCTAGCCGTTATCGCGCGCTGAAGAAATAGAGACAGTTTTAAAAACTACATTTCATTGACTTTCTAACGGTGTCAATCCGTTTGAGTTAAAACAGTTGCGTCACATATTCGTACCAAAATGTATTTAGTGATTTTTTTCGGATATTCCTAAGTTGCATCGCTTTTAATAGTGAAACGATTGACTGTGGGAATTATTTGAACTGATTCAGGTCTGTGACCTTATAAATGTGATAAATGAGGGAAAAGGTCTCCAAGGAATAGCATTCTTCTTAATTTAACATGATTGCTGGAATTCAGCGGTTACATAGGGCTCTGTGGTAGCCTTTTTTAAAAAATTTAGATAAATAAGTCATTTTTTACTGTGGGACCAATCCTAGCCGTTAGTTCGCGCTGAAGAAATAGAGACAGCTTCAAAAAGTACATTTCATTGACTTTCTAACGGTGTCAATCTGTTTGAGTTACAACGGTTGTGTCTCATATTCGTACCAACATGTATTTAGTGATTTTCTTCCGATATTACTAAGTTGTATCGCTTTCAACAGAGAAACGATTGACTGTGGGACTTAATTGAACTGATTTTGGCCTTTGACCTTATAAATGTAATAAATGAGCCATTTTGACTAGAAGAAATAACATTCTCCTTAATTTGACATGATTGATGGAACTCACCGATTACACTGGGCGCTGTGGTAACGGTTTATTTATAAATTGAGATAAATAAGTCATTTTGTACTGTGGGACCAATCCTAGCCGTTATCGCGCGCTGAAGAAATAGAGACAGTTTCAAAAACTACATTTCTTTGACTTTCTAACGGTGTCAATCCGTTTGAGTTGAAACAGTTGCGTCACATATTCGTACCAAAATGTATTTAGTGATTTCCTTCCGATATTACTAAGTTGTATCGCTTTTAACAGTGAAACGATTGACCGTGGGAATTAATTCAATGATTCTGGACTGTGACCTAATAAATGTGTTTAATGCGACAATTGGTCTCCAAGGAATAACATTCTTCTTAATTTGACATGATTGCTGGAATTCAGCGATTACATTAGGCTCTGTGGTAGCCTTTTTTAAAAAATTTAGATAAATAAGTCATTTTTTACTGTGGGACCAGTCCTAGCCGTTAGTTCGCGCTGAAGGAATAAAGACATTCTCAAAAACTACCTTTCATTGATTTCTTGGCGGTATAATTCCGTTTGAGTTACAACGGTTGCGTCACATATTCGTAGCAACA
This sequence comes from Hydractinia symbiolongicarpus, assembly GCF_029227915.1. Classification (NCBI taxonomy): domain Eukaryota; kingdom Metazoa; phylum Cnidaria; class Hydrozoa; order Anthoathecata; family Hydractiniidae; genus Hydractinia; species Hydractinia symbiolongicarpus. The sequence continues at coordinate 2,506,620 of NC_079877.1, forward strand.
TGTATTTAGCAAAAGTATTCGGATATTACTAGGTTGCATTCCTTTTAACTGTGAAACGTTTGACTGTGCGACTTAATTGAACTGATTTTGGACTTTGACCTTATAAATGATTTAAGTGAGACAATTGGACTCCAAGAAATGACATTCTTCTTAATTTGACATGATTGCTGGAACTCAGCGATTACACTGGGCGCTGTGGTAGCGCTTTATTTAAAAATTAAGATAAATAAGTCTTTTTTTACTGTGGGACCAATCCTAGCCGTTATCGCGCGCTGAAGAAACAGAGACAGTTTCAAAAACCACATTTGTGTCAATCCGTTTGAGTTACAACAGTTGCGTCACATAATCGTACCAAAATTTATTTAGTGATTTTCTGCGGATATTCCTAAGTTGTATCGCTTTTAACAGTGAAACGATTGACTGTGGGAATTATTTGAACTGATTCAAGACTGTGACCTTATAAATGTGATAAATGAGGGAAAAGGTCTCCGAGGAATAACATTCTTCTTAATTTAACATGATTGCTGGAATTCAGCGATTACATTAGGCTCTGTGGTAGCCTTTTTTTAAAAATTTAGATAAATAAGTCATTTTTTACTGTGGGACCAATCGTAGCCGTTAGTTCGCGCTGAAGAAATAGAGACAGCTTCAAAAAGTACATTTCATTGACTTTCTAACGGTGTCAATCCGTTTGAGTTACATCGGTTGAGTCACATATTCGCACCAACAGGTATTAACGATGTTTTTCTGATATTATTAGGTTGCATCGGTTCTAACAGTGAAACGATTGACTGTGGGATTTAATTGAACTGATTTTGGACTATGACCTTATAAATGTAATAAATGAGCCATTTTGACTAGAAGAAATAACATTCTCCTTAATTTGACATGATTGATGGAACTCACCGATTACACTGGGCGCTGTGGTAACGGTTTATTTATAAATTGAGATAAATAAGTCATTTTGTACTGTGGGACCAATCCTAGCCGTTATCGCGCGCTGAAGAAATAGAGACAGTTTCAAAAACTACATTTCTTTGACTTTCTAACGGTGTCAATCCGTTTGAGTTGAAACAGTTGCGTCACATATTCGTACCAAAATGTATTTAGTGATTTCCTTCCGATATTACTAAGTTGTATCGCTTTTAACAGTGAAACGATTGACCGTGGGAATTAATTCAATGATTCTGGACTGTGACCTAATAAATGTGTTTAATGCGACAATTGGTCTCCAAGGAATAACATTCTTCTTAATTTGACATGATTGCTGGAATTCAGCGATTACATTAGGCTCTGTGGTAGCCTTTTTTAAAAAATTTAGATAAATAAGTCATTTTTTACTGTGGGACCAGTCCTAGCCGTTAGTTCGCGCTGAAGGAATAAAGACATTCTCAAAAACTACCTTTCATTGATTTCTTGGCGGTATAATTCCGTTTGAGTTACAACGGTTGCGTCACATATTCGTAGCAACATGTATTTAGCAAAAGTATTCGGATATTACTAGGTTGCATTCCTTTTAACTGTGAAACGTTTGACTGTGCGACTTAATTGAACTGATTTTGGACTTTGACCTTATAAATGATTTAAGTGAGACAATTGGACTCCAAGAAATGACATTCTTCTTAATTTGACATGATTGCTGGAACTCAGCGATTACACTGGGCGCTGTGGTAGCGCTTTATTTAAAAATTAAGATAAATAAGTCTTTTTTTACTGTGGGACCAATCCTAGCCGTTATCGCGCGCTGAAGAAACAGAGACAGTTTCAAAAACCACATTTGTGTCAATCCGTTTGAGTTACAACAGTTGCGTCACATAATCGTACCAAAATTTATTTAGTGATTTTCTGCGGATATTCCTAAGTTGTATCGCTTTTAACAGTGAAACGATTGACTGTGGGAATTATTTGAACTGATTCAAGACTGTGACCTTATAAATGTGATAAATGAGGGAAAAGGTCTCCGAGGAACAACATTCTTCTTAATTTAACATGATTGCTGGAATTCAGCGATTACATTAGGCTCTGTGGTAGCCTTTTTTTAAAAATTTAGATAAATAAGTCATTTTTTACTGTGGGACCAATCGTAGCCGTTAGTTCGCGCTGAAGAAATAGAGACAGCTTCAAAAAGTACATTTCATTGACTTTCTAACGGTGTCAATCCGTTTGAGTTACATCGGTTGAGTCACATATTCGCACCAACAGGTATTAACGATGTTTTTCTGATATTATTAGGTTGCATCGGTTCTAACAGTGAAACGATTGACTGTGGGATTTAATTGAACTGATTTTGGACTATGACCTTATAAATGTAATAAATGAGCCATTTTGACTAGAAGAAATAACATTCTCCTTAATTTGACATGATTGATGGAACTCACCGATTACACTGGGCGCTGTGGTAACGGTTTATTTATAAATTGAGATAAATAAGTCATTTTGTACTGTGGGACCAATCCTAGCCGTTATCGCGCGCTGAAGAAATAGAGACAGTTTTAAAAACTACATTTCATTGACTTTCTAACGGTGTCAATCCGTTTGAGTTAAAACAGTTGCGTCACATATTCGTACCAAAATGTATTTAGTGATTTTTTTCGGATATTCCTAAGTTGCATCGCTTTTAATAGTGAAACGATTGACTGTGGGAATTATTTGAACTGATTCAGGTCTGTGACCTTATAAATGTGATAAATGAGGGAAAAGGTCTCCAAGGAATAGCATTCTTCTTAATTTAACATGATTGCTGGAATTCAGCGGTTACATAGGGCTCTGTGGTAGCCTTTTTTAAAAAATTTAGATAGATAAGTCATTTTTTACTGTGGGACCAATCCTAGCCGTTAGTTCGCGCTGAAGAAATAGAGACAGCTTCAAAAAGTACATTTCATTGACTTTCTAACGGTGTCAATCTGTTTGAGTTACAACGGTTGTGTCTCATATTCGTACCAACATGTATTTAGTGATTTTCTTCCGATATTACTAAGTTGTATCGCTTTCAACAGAGAAACGATTGACTGTGGGACTTAATTGAACTGATTTTGGCCTTTGACCTTATAAATGTAATAAATGAGCCATTTTGACTAGAAGAAATAACATTCTCCTTAATTTGACATGATTGATGGAACTCACCGATTACACTGGGCGCTGTGGTAACGGTTTATTTATAAATTGAGATAAATAAGTCATTTTGTACTGTGGGACCAATCCTAGCCGTTATCGCGCGCTGAAGAAATAGAGACAGTTTCAAAAACTACATTTCTTTGACTTTCTAACGGTGTCAATCCGTTTGAGTTGAAACAGTTGCGTCACATATTCGTACCAAAATGTATTTAGTGATTTCCTTCCGATATTACTAAGTTGTATCGCTTTTAACAGTGAAACGATTGACCGTGGGAATTAATTCAATGATTCTGGACTGTGACCTAATAAATGTGTTTAATGCGACAATTGGTCTCCAAGGAATAACATTCTTCTTAATTTGACATGATTGCTGGAATTCAGCGATTACATTAGGCTCTGTGGTAGCCTTTTTTAAAAAATTTAGATAAATAAGTCATTTTTTACTGTGGGACCAGTCCTAGCCGTTAGTTCGCGCTGAAGGAATAAAGACATTCTCAAAAACTACCTTTCATTGATTTCTTGGCGGTATAATTCCGTTTGAGTTACAACGGTTGCGTCACATATTCGTAGCAACATGTATTTAGCAAAAGTATTCGGATATTACTAGGTTGCATTCCTTTTAACTGTGAAACGTTTGACTGTGCGACTTAATTGAACTGATTTTGGACTTTGACCTTATAAATGATTTAAGTGAGACAATTGGACTCCAAGAAATGACATTCTTCTTAATTTGACATGATTGCTGGAACTCAGCGATTACACTGGGCGCTGTGGTAGCGCTTTATTTAAAAATTAAGATAAATAAGTCTTTTTTTACTGTGGGACCAATCCTAGCCGTTATCGCGCGCTGAAGAAACAGAGACAGTTTCAAAAACCACATTTGTGTCAATCCGTTTGAGTTACAACAGTTGCGTCACATAATCGTACCAAAATTTATTTAGTGATTTTCTGCGGATATTCCTAAGTTGTATCGCTTTTAACAGTGAAACGATTGACTGTGGGAATTATTTGAACTGATTCAAGACTGTGACCTTATAAATGTGATAAATGAGGGAAAAGGTCTCCGAGGAATAACATTCTTCTTAATTTAACATGATTGCTGGAATTCAGCGATTACATTAGGCTCTGTGGTAGCCTTTTTTTAAAAATTTAGATAAATAAGTCATTTTTTACTGTGGGACCAATCGTAGCCGTTAGTTCGCGCTGAAGAAATAGAGACAGCTTCAAAAAGTACATTTCATTGACTTTCTAACGGTGTCAATCCGTTTGAGTTACATCGGTTGAGTCACATATTCGCACCAACAGGTATTAACGATGTTTTTCTGATATTATTAGGTTGCATCGGTTCTAACAGTGAAACGATTGACTGTGGGATTTAATTGAACTAACTTTGGACTATGACCTCATAAGTGTAATAAATGAGACAATTGGACTCCAAGAAAGAACATTCTTCTTAATTTGACATGATTGCTGGAACTCAGCGATTACACTGGACCCTGTGGTAGCGATCCATTTAAAAATTTAGATAAATAAGTCAATTTTACTGTGGGACCAATCCTAGCCGTTAGCGCGCGCTGAAGATATAGAGACACTTTCAAAAGCTCCATTTCATTGACTTTCTAACGGTGTCAATCCGTTTGAGTTACAACGGTTGCGTCACACATTCGTACCAACATGTATTTAGTGATTTTTTTCCGATATTACTAAGTTTTATCGCTTTCAACGGTGAAACTATTGACTGTGGGATTTAATTGACCTGATTTGGGACTTTCACCTTATAAATGTAATAAATGAGCCATTTTGACTAAAAGAAAAAACATTCTTCTTAATTTGACATGATTGCTGGAACTCAGCGATTACACTGGGCGCTGTGGTAGCGCTTTGTTTAAAAGTTAAGATAAATAAGTCATTTATTACTGTGGGACCAATCATAGCCGTTAGCGCGCGCTGAAGATATAGAGACAGTTTCAAAAACTCCATTTCATTGACTTTCTAACGGTGTCAATCCGTTTGAGTTACAACGGTTGCGTCACACATTCGTACCAACATGTATTTAGCGAAAGTATTCGGATATTACTAGGTTGCATCGCTTTTAACTGTGAAACGTTTGATTGTGCGACTTAAATGAACTGATTTCGGACTTTGACCTTATAAATGTGATAAATGAGTCATTTTGACTACAAGAAATGACATTCTTCTTAGTTTGACATGATTGATGGAACTCACCGATTACACTGGGCGCTGTGGTAACGGTTTATTTATAAATTGAGATAAATAAGTCATTTTGTACTGTGGGACCAATCCTAGCCGTTATCGCGCGCTGAAGAAATAGAGACAGTTTCAAAAACTACATTTCTTTGACTTTCTAACGGTGTCAATCCGTTTGAGTTGAAACAGTTGCGTCACATATTCGTACCAAAATGTATTTAGTGATTTCCTTCCGATATTACTAAGTTGTATCGCTTTCAACAGAGAAACGATTGACTGTGGGACTTAATTGAACTGATTTTGGCCTTTGACCTTATAAATGTAATAAATGAGCCATTTTGACTAGAAGAAATAACATTCTACTTAATTTGACATGATTGATGGAACTCACCGATTACACTGGGCGCTGTGGTAACGGTTTATTTATAAATTGAGATAAATAAGTCATTTTGTACTGTGGGACCAATCCTAGCCGTTATCGCGCGCTGAAGAAATAGAGACAGTTTCAAAAACTACATTTCTTTGACTTTCTAACGGTGTCAATCCGTTTGAGTTGAAACAGTTGCGTCACATATTCGTACTAAAATGTATTTAGTGATTTCCTTCCGATATTACTAAGTTGTATCGCTTTTAACAGTGAAACGATTGACCGTGGGAATTAATTCAATGATTCTGGACTGTGACCTAATAAATGTGTTTAATGCGACAATTGGTCTCCAAGGAATAACATTCTTCTTAATTTGACATGATTGCTGGAATTCAGCGATTACATTAGGCTCTGTGGTAGCCTTTTTTAAAAAATTTAGATAAATAAGTCATTTTTTACTGTGGGACCAGTCCTAGCCGTTAGTTCGCGCTGAAGGAATAAAGACATTCTCAAAAACTACCTTTCATTGATTTCTTGGCGGTATAATTCCGTTTGAGTTACAACGGTTGCGTCACATATTCGTAGCAACATGTATTTAGCAAAAGTATTCGGATATTACTAGGTTGCATTCCTTTTAACTGTGAAACGTTTGACTGTGCGACTTAATTGAACTGATTTTGGACTTTGACCTTATAAATGATTTAAGTGAGACAATTGGACTCCAAGAAATGACATTCTTCTTAATTTGACATGATTGCTGGAACTCAGCGATTACACTGGGCGCTGTGGTAGCGCTTTATTTAAAAATTAAGATAAATAAGTCTTTTTTTACTGTGGGACCAATCCTAGCCGTTATCGCGCGCTGAAGAAACAGAGACAGTTTCAAAAACCACATTTGTGTCAATCCGTTTGAGTTACAACAGTTGCGTCACATAATCGTACCAAAATTTATTTAGTGATTTTCTGCGGATATTCCTAAGTTGTATCGCTTTTAACAGTGAAACGATTGACTGTGGGAATTATTTGAACTGATTCAAGACTGTGACCTTATAAATGTGATAAATGAGGGAAAAGGTCTCCGAGGAATAACATTCTTCTTAATTTAACATGATTGCTGGAATTCAGCGATTACATTAGGCTCTGTGGTAGCCTTTTTTTAAAAATTTAGATAAATAAGTCATTTTTTACTGTGGGACCAATCGTAGCCGTTAGTTCGCGCTGAAGAAATAGAGACAGCTTCAAAAAGTACATTTCATTGACTTTCTAACGGTGTCAATCCGTTTGAGTTACATCGGTTGAGTCAAATATTCGCACCAACAGGTATTAATGATGTTTTTCTGATATTATTAGGTTGCATCGGTTCTAACAGTGAAACGATTGACTGTGGGATTTAATTGAACTAACTTTGGACTATGACCTCATAAGTGTAATAAATGAGACAATTGGACTCCAAGAAAGAACATTCTTCTTAATTTGACATGATTGCCGGAACTCAGCGATTACACTGGACCCTGTGGTAGCGATCCATTTAAAAATTTAGATAAATAAGTCATTTTTACTGTGGGACCAATCCTAGCCGTTAGCGCGCGCTGAAGATATAGAGACACTTTCAAAAGCTCCATTTCATTGACTTTCTAACGGTGTCAATCCGTTTGAGTTACAACGGTTGCGTCACACATTCGTACCAACATGTATTTAGTGATTTTTTTCCGATATTACTAAGTTGTATCGCTTTCAACGGTGAAACGATTGACTGTGGGATTTAATTGACCTGATTTGGGACTTTCACCTTATAAATGTAATAAATGAGCCATTTTGACTAAAAGAAAAATTATTCTTCTTAATTTGACATGATTGCTGGAACTCAGCGATTACACTGGGCGCTGTGGTAGCGCTTTGTTTAAAAGTTAAGATAAATAAGTCATTTATTACTGTGGGACCAATCATAGCCGTTAGCGCGCGCTGAAGATATAGAGACAGTTTCAAAAACTCCATTTCATTGACTTTCTAACGGTGTCAATCCGTTTGAGTTACAACGGTTGCGTCACACATTCGTACCAACATGTATTTAGCGAAAGTATTCGGATATTACTAGGTTGCATCGCTTTTAACTGTGAAACGTTTGATTGTGCGACTTAAATGAACTGATTTCGGACTTTGACCTTATAAATGTGATAAATGAGTCATTTTGTCTACAAGAAATGACATTCTTCTTAGTTTGACATGATTGATGGAACTCACCGATTACACTGGGCGCTGTGGTAACGTATTATTTAAAAATTTAGATAAATAAGTCATTTTGTACTGTGGGACCAATCCTAGCCGTTATCGTGCGCTGAAGAAATAGAGACAGTTTTAAAAACTACAATTCATTGACTTTCTAACGGTGTCAATCCGTTTGAGTTAAAAGGGTTGCGTCACATTTTCGTACCAACATGTATTTAGTGATTTCCTTCCGATAATACTAAGTTGTATCGCTTTCAAGAGTGAAACGATTGACTGTGGGACTTAGTTGAACTGATTTTAGACTTTGACCTTATAAGTGTGATAAATGAGTCATTTTGACTACAAGAAATGACATTCTTCTTAGTTTGACATGATTGATGGAACTCACCGATTACACTGGGCGCTGTGGTAACGCTTTATTAAAAAATTTAGATAAATAAATCATTTTGTACTGTGGGACCAATCCTAGCCGTTATCTCGCGCTGAAGAAATAGAGACAGTTTTAAAAACTACATTTCATTGACTTTCTAACGGTGTCAATCCGTTTGAGTTACAACGGTTGCGTCACATAGTCGTACCAACATGTATTTACTGATTTTCTTCCGATATTACTAAGATGTATCGCTTTCAACAGTGAAACGATTGACTGTGGGACGTAGTTGAACTGATTTTGGACTTTGACCTTATAAATGTGATTAATGCGCCAATTGGTCTCCAAGGAATAACATTCTCCTTAATTTGACATGATTGCTGGAATTCAGCGGTTACAACAGGCTCTTCGGTAGCGCTTTATTTAAAAATTTAGATAAATAAGATTTTCTTACTGTGGGACCAATCCTGGCCGTTACCATGCGCTGAAGAAATAAAGACATTCTCAAAAACTACATTTCATTGATTTCTTGGTGGTATAATTCCGTTTGAGTTACAACGGTTGCGTCACATATTCGTACCAACATGTATTTAGTGATTTCCTTCCGATAATACTAGGTTGCATCGCTTTTAACTGTGAAACGTTTGACTGTGCGACTTAATTGAACTGATTTTGAACTTTGACCTTATAAATGTTATAAGTGAGACAATTGGACACCAAGAAATACCATTCTTCTTAATTTGACATGATTGGTGGAACTAAGCGTATACACTGGACCCTGTGGTAGCGATTCATTTAAAAATTTAGATAGATAAGTCATTTTTACTGTGGGACCAGTCCTAGCCGTTAGCGCGCGCTGAAGATATAGAGATAGTTTCAAAAACTCCATTTCATTGACTTTCTAACGGTGTCAATCCGTTTGAGTTAGAACGGTTGCGTCACATAATCGTACCAACATGTATTTAGTGATTTTCTTCCGATATTACTAAGTTGTATCGCTTTCAACAGAGAAATGATTGACTGTGGGACTTAATTGAACTGATTTTGGACTTTGACCTTATAAATGTAATAAATGAGCCATTTTGACTAGAAGAAATAACATTCTCCTTAATTTGGTATGATTGACGGAACTCAACGATTACACTGGGCGCTGTGGTAACGGTTTATTTATAAATTGAGATAAATAAGTCATTTTGTACTGTGGGACCAATCCTAGCCGTTATCGCGCGCTGAAGAAATAGAGACAGTTTCAAAAACTACATTTCATTGACTTTTTAACGGTGTTAATCCGTTTGACTTACAACGGTTGCGTCACATAATCGTACCAACATGTATTTAGTGATTTTCTTCCGATATTACTAAGTTGTATCGCTTTCAACAGTGAAACGATTGACTGTGGGACTTAGTTGAACTGATTTTGGACTTTGACCTTATAAATGCAATAAATGAGCCATTTTGACTAGAAGAAATAACATTCTTCTTAAATTGACATGATTGCCGGAACTCAGCAATTACACTGGACCCTGTGGTAGCGATTCATTAAAAAATTTAAATAAATAAGTCATTTTTACTGTGGGACCAATCCTAGCCGTTAGCGCGCGCTGAAGATATTGAGACAGTTTCAAAAACTCCATTTCATTGACTTTCTAACGGTGTCAATCCGTTTGAGTTACAACGGTTGCGTCACACATTCGTACCAACATGTATTTTGTGATATTTTTCTGATATTACTAGGTTGCATCGGTTCTAACAGTGAAACGATTGACTGTGGGATTTAATTGAACTAACTTTGGAATGTGACCTCATAAGTGTGATAAATGAGACAATTGGACTCCAAAAAAGAACATTCTTCTTAATTTGACATGATTGCCGGAACTCAGCGATTACACTGGACCCTGTGGTAGCGATCCATTTAAAAATTTAGATAAATAAGTCATTTTTACTGTGGGACCAATCATAGCCGTTAGCGCGCGCTGAAGATATAGAGACAGTTTCAAAAACTCCATTTCATTGACTTTCTAACGGTGTCAATCCGTTTGAGTTACAACGGTTGCGTCACACATTCGTACCAACATGTATTTAGCGAAAGTATTCGGATATTACTAGGTTGCATCGCTTTTAACTGTGAAACGTTTGATTGTGCGACTTAAATGAACTGATTTCGGACTTTGACCTTATAAATGTGATAAATGAGTCATTTTGACTACAAGAAATGACATTCTTCTTAGTTTGACATGATTGATGGAACTCACCGATTACACTGGGCGCTGTGGTAACGTATTATTTAAAAATTTAGATAAATAAGTCATTTTGTACTGTGGGACCAATCCTAGCCGTTATCGCGCGCTGAAGAAATAGAGACAGTTTTAAAAACTACAATTCATTGACTTTCTAACGGTGTCAATCCGTTTGAGTTGTAACGGTTGCGTCACATTTTCGTACCAACATGTATTTAGTGATTTCCTTCCGATAATACTAAGTTGTATCGCTTTCAACAGTGAAACGATTGACTGTGGGACTTAGTTGAACTGATTTTGGACTTTGACCTTATAAGTGTGATAAATGAGTCATTTTGACTACAAGAAATGACATTCTTCTTAGTTTGACATGATTGATGGAACTCACCGATTACACTGGGCGCTGTGGTAACGCTTTATTAAAAAATTTAGATAAATAAGTCATTTTGTACTGTGGGACCAATCCTAGCCGTTATCTCGCGCTGAAGAAATAGAGACAGTTTTAAAAACTACATTTCATTGACTTTCTAACGGTGTCAATCCGTTTGAGTTACAACGGTTGCGTCACATAGTCGTACCAACATGTATTTACTGATTTTCTTCCGATATTACTAAGATGTATCGCTTTCAACAGTGAAACGATTGACTGTGGGACGTAGTTGAACTGATTTTGGACTTTGACCTTATAAATGTGATTAATGCGCCAATTGGTCTCCAAGGAATAACATTCTCCTTAATTTGACATGATTGCTGGAATTCAGCGGTTACAACAGGCTCTTCGGTAGCGCTTTATTTAAAAATTTAGATAAATAAGATTTTCTTACTGTGGGACCAATCCTGGCCGTTACCATGCGCTGAAGAAATAAAGACATTCTCAAAAACTACATTTCATTGATTTCTTGGTGGTATAATTCCGTTTGAGTTACAACGGTTGCGTCACATATTCGTACCAACATGTATTTAGTGATTTCCTTCCGATAATACTAGGTTGCATCGCTTTTAACTGTGAAACGTTTGACTGTGCGACTTAATTGAACTGATTTTGAACTTTGACCTTATAAATGTTATAAGTGAGACAATTGGACACCAAGAAATACCATTCTTCTTAATTTGACATGATTGGTGGAACTAAGCGTATACACTGGACCCTGTGGTAGCGATTCATTTAAAAATTTAGATAGATAAGTCATTTTTACTGTGGGACCAGTCCTAGCCGTTAGCGCGCGCTGAAGATATAGAGATAGTTTCAAAAACTACATTTCTTTGACTTTCTAACGGTGTCAATCCGTTTGAGTTGAAACAGTTGCGTCACATATTCGTACCAAAATGTATTTAGTGATTTCCTTCCGATATTACTAAGTTGTATCGCTTTTAACAGTGAAACGATTGACCGTGGGAATTAATTCAATGATTCTGGACTGTGACCTAATAAATGTGTTTAATGCGACAATTGGTCTCCAAGGAATAACATTCTTCTTAATTCGACATGATTGCTGGAATTCAGCGATTACATTAGGCTCTGTGGTAGCCTTTTTTTAAAAATTTAGATAAATAAGTCATTTTTTACTGTGGGACCAGTCCTAGCCGTTAGTTCGCGCTGAAGGAATAAAGACATTCTCAAAAACTACCTTTCATTGATTTCTTGGCGGTATAATTCCGTTTGAGTTACAACGGTTGCGTCACATATTCGTAGCAACATGTATTTAGCAAAAGTATTCGGATATTACTAGGTTGCATTCCTTTTAACTGTGAAACGTTTGACTGTGCGACTTAATTGAACTGATTTTGGACTTTGACCTTATAAATGTTTTAAGTGAGACAATTGGACTCCAAGAAATGACATTCTTCTTAATTTGACATGATTGCTGGAACTCAGCGATTACACTGGGCGCTGTGGTAGCGCTTTATTTAAAAATTAAGATAAATAAGTCTTTTTTTACTGTGGGACCAATCCTAGCCGTTATCGCGCGCTGAAGAAACAGAGACAGTTTCAAAAACCACATTTCAATGACTTTCTAACTGTGTCAATCCGTTTGAGTTACAACAGTTGCGTCACATAATCGTACCAAAATTTATTTAGTGATTTTCTGCGGATATTCCTAAGTTGTATCGCTTTTAACAGTGAAACGATTGACTGTGGGAATTATTTGAACTGATTCAGGACTGTGACCTTATAAATGTGATAAATGAGGGAAAAGGTCTCCAAGGAATAACATTCTTCTTAATTTAACATGATTGCTGGAATTCAGCGATTACATTAGGCTCTGTGGTAGCCTTTTTTTAAAAATTTAGATAAATAAGTCATTTTTTACTGTGGGACCAATCGTAGCCGTTAGTTCGCGCTGAAGAAATAGAGACAGCTTCAAAAAGTACATTTCATTGACTTTCTAACGGTGTCAATCCGTTTGAGTTACATCGGTTGAGTCACATATTCGCACCAACAGGTATTAACGATGTTTTTCTGATATTATAAGGTTGCATCGGTTCTAACAGTGAAACGATTGACTGTGGGATTTAATTGAACTAACTTTGGACTATGACCTCATAAGTGTAATAAATGAGACAATTATACTCCAAGAAAGAACATTCTTCTTAATTTGACATGATTGCCGGAACTCAGCGATTACACTGGACCCTGTGGTAGCGATCCATTTAAAAATTTAGATAAATAAGTCATTTTTACTGTGGGACCAATCCTAGCCGTTAGCGCGCGCTGAAGATATAGAGACACTTTCAAAAGCTCCATTTCATTGACTTTCTAACGGTGTCAATCCGTTTGAGTTACAACGGTTGCGTCACACATTCGTACCAACATGTATTTAGTGATTTTTTTCCGATATTACTAAGTTGTATCGCTTTCAACGGTGAAACGATTGACTGTGGGATTTAATTGACCTGATTTGGGACTTTCACCTTATAAATGTAATAAATGAGCCATTTTGACTAAAAGAAAAAACATTCTTCTTAATTTGACATGATTGCTGGAACTCAGCGATTACACTGGGCGCTGTGGTAGCGCTTTGTTTAAAAGTTAAGATAAATAAGTCATTTATTACTGTGGGACCAATCATAGCCGTTAGCGCGCGCTGAAGATATAGAGACAGTTTCAAAAACTCCATTTCATTGACTTTCTAACGGTGTCAATCCGTTTGAGTTACAACGGTTGCGTCACACATTCGTACCAACATGTATTTAGCGAAAGTATTCGGATATTACTAGGTTGCATCGCTTTTAACTGTGAAACGTTTGATTGTGCGACTTAAATGAACTGATTTCGGACTTTGACCTTATAAATGTGATAAATGAGTCATTTTGACTACAAGAAATGACATTCTTCTTAGTTTGACATGATTGATGGAACTCACCGATTACACTGGGCGCTGTGGTAACGTATTATTTAAAAATTTAGATAAATAAGTCATTTTGTACTGTGGGACCAATCCTAGCCGTTATCGCGCGCTGAAGAAATAGAGACAGTTTTAAAAACTACAATTCATTGACTTTCTAACGGTGTCAATCCGTTTGAGTTAACACGGTTGCGTCACATTTTCGTACCAACATGTATTTAGTGATTTCCTTCCGATAATACTAAGTTGTATCGCTTTCAACAGTGAAACGATTGACTGTGGGACTTAGTTGAACTGATTTTAGACTTTGACCTTATAAGTGTGATAAATGAGTCATTTTGACTACAAGAAATGACATTCTTCTTAGTTTGACATGATTGATGGAACTCACCGATTACACTGGGCGCTGTGGTAACGCTTTATTAAAAAATTTAGATAAATAAGTCATTTTGTACTGTGGGACCAATCCTAGCCGTTATCTCGCGCTGAAGAAATAGAGACAGTTTTAAAAACTACATTTCATTGACTTTCTAACGGTGTCAATCCGTTTGAGTTACAACGGTTGCGTCACATAGTCGTACCAACATGTATTTACTGATTTTCTTCCGATATTACTAAGATGTATCGCTTTCAACAGTGAAACGATTGACTGTGGGACGTAGTTGAACTGATTTTGGACTTTGACCTTATAAATGTGATTAATGCGCCAATTGGTCTCCAAGGAATAACATTCTCCTTAATTTGACATGATTGCTGGAATTCAGCGGTTACAACAGGCTCTTCGGTAGCGCTTTATTTAAAAATTTAGATAAATAAGATTTTCTTACTGTGGGACCAATCCTGGCCGTTACCATGCGCTGAAGAAATAAAGACATTCTCAAAAACTACATTTCATTGATTTCTTGGTGGTATAATTCCGTTTGAGTTACAACGGTTGCGTCACATATTCGTACCAACATGTATTTAGTGATTTCCTTCCGATAATACTAGGTTGCATCGCTTTTAACTGTGAAACGTTTGACTGTGCGACTTAATTGAACTGATTTTGAACTTTGACCTTATAAATGTTATAAGTGAGACAATTGGACACCAAGAAATACCATTCTTCTTAATTTGACATGATTGGTGGAACTAAGCGTATACACTGGACCCTGTGGTAGCGATTCATTTAAAAATTTAGATAGATAAGTCATTTTTACTGTGGGACCAATCCTAGCCGTTAGCACGCGCTGAAGAAATAAAGACATTCTCAAAAACTACATTTCATTGATTTCTTGGCGGTATAATTCCGTTTGAGTTACAACGGTTGCGTCACATAATCGTACCAACATGTATTTAGTGATTTTCTTCCGATATTACTAAGTTGTATCGCTTTCAACAGTGAAACGATTGACTGTGGGACTTAGTTGAACTGATTTTGGACTTTGACCTTATAAATGCAATAAATGAGCCATTTTGACTAGAAGAAATAACATTCTTCTTAAATTGACATGATTGCCGGAACTCAGCAATTACACTGGACCCTGTGGTAGCGATTCATTAAAAAATTTAAATAAATAAGTCATTTTTACTGTGGGACCAATCCTAGCCGTTAGCGCGCGCTGAAGATATTGAGACAGTTTCAAAAACTCCATTTCATTGACTTTCTAACGGTGTCAATCCGTTTGAGTTACAACGGTTTCGTCACACATTCGTACCAACATGTATTTTGTGATATTTTTCTGATATTACTAGGTTGCATCGGTTCTAACAGTGAAACGATTGACTGTGGGATTTAATTGAACTAACTTTGGACTGTGACCTCATAAGTGTGATAAATGAGACAATTGGACTCCAAAAAAGAACATTCTTCTTAATTTGACATGATTGCCGGAACTCAGCGATTACACTGGACCCCGTGGTAGCGATCCATTTAAAAATTTAGATAAATAAGTCATTTTTACTGTGGGACCAATCATAGCCGTTAGCGCGCGCTGAAGATATAGAGACAGTTTCAAAAACTCCATTTCATTGACTTTCTAACGGTGTCAATCCGTTTGAGTTACAACGGTTGCGTCACACATTCGTACCAACATGTATTTAGCGAAAGTATTCGGATATTACTAGGTTGCATCGCTTTTAACTGTGAAACGTTTGATTGTGCGACTTAAATGAACTGATTTCGCACTTTGACCTTATAAATGTGATAAATGAGTCATTTTGACTACAAGAAATGACATTCTTCTTAGTTTGACATGATTGATGGAACTCACCGATTACACTGGGCGCTGTGGTAGCGTATTATTTAAAAATTTAGATAAATAAGTCATTTTGTACTGTGGGACCAATCCTAGCCGTTATCGCGCGCTGAAGAAATAGAGACAGTTTTAAAAACTACAATTCATTGACTTTCTAACGGTGTCAATCCGTTTGAGTTGGAACGGTTGCGTCACATTTTCGTACCAACATGTATTTAGTGATTTCCTTCCGATAATACTAAGTTGTATCGCTTTCAACAGTGAAACGATTGACTGTGGGACTTAGTTGAACTGATTTTAGACTTTGACCTTATAAGTGTGATAAATGAGTCATTTTGACTACAAGAAATGACATTCTTCTTAGTTTGACATGATTGATGGAACTCACCGATTACACTGGGCGCTGTGGTAACGCTTTATTAAAAAATTTAGATAAATAAGTTATTTTGTACTGTGGGACCAATCCTAGCCGTTATCTCGCGCTGAAGAAATAGAGACAGTTTTAAAAACTACATTTCATTGACTTTCTAACGGTGTCAATCCGTTTGAGTTACAACGGTTGCGTCACATAGTCGTACCAACATGTATTTACTGATTTTCTTCCGATATTACTAAGATGTATCGCTTTCAACAGTGAAACGATTGACTGTGGGACGTAGTTGAACTGATTTTGGACTTTGACCTTATAAATGTGATTAATGCGCCAATTGGTCTCCAAGGAATAAGATTCTTCTTAATTTGACATGATTGCTGGAATTCAGCGGTTACAACAGGCTCTTCGGTAGCGCTTTATTTAAAAATTTAGATAAATAAGATTTTCTTACTGTGGGACCAATCCTGGCCGTTACCATGCGCTGAAGAAATAAAGACATTCTCAAAAACTACATTTCATTGATTTCTTGGTGGTATAATTCCGTTTGAGTTACAACGGTTGCGTCACATATTCGTACCAACATGTATTTAGTGATTTCCTTCCGATAATACTAGGTTGCATCGCTTTTAACTGTGAAACGTTTGACTGTGCGACTTAATTGAACTGATTTTGAACTTTGACCTTATAAATGTTATAAGTGAGACAATTGGACACCAAGAAATACCATTCTTCTTAATTTGACATGATTGGTGGAACTAAGCGTATACACTGGACCCTGTGGTAGCGATTCATTTAAAAATTTAGATAGATAAGTCATTTTTACTGTGGGACCAGTCCTAGCCGTTAGCGCGCGCTGAAGATATAGAGATAGTTTCAAAAACTCCATTTCATTGACTTTCTAACGGTGTCAATCCGTTTGAGTTAGAACGGTGGCGTCACATAATCGTACCAACATGTATTTAGTGATTTTCTTCCGATATTACTAAGTTGTATCGCTTTCAACAGAGAAACGATTGACTGTGGGACTTAATTGAACTGATTTTGGACTTTGACCTTATAAATGTAATAAATGAGCCATTTTGACTAGAAGAAATAACATTCTCCTTAATTTGATATGATTGATGGAACTCAACGATTACACTGGGCGCTGTGGTAACGGTTTATTTATAAATTGAGATAAATAAGTCATTTTGTACTGTGGGACCAATCCTAGCCGTTATCGCGCGCTGAAGAAATAGAGACAGTTTCAAAAACTACATTTCATTGACTTTTTAACGGTGTTAATCCGTTTTACTTACAACGGTTGCGTCACATAATCGTACCAACATGTATTTAGTGATTTTCTTCCGATATTACTAAGTTGTATCGCTTTCAACAGTGAAACGATTGACTGTGGGACTTAGTTGAACTGATTTTGGACTTTGACCTTATAAATGCAATAAATGAGCCATTTTGACTAGAAGAAATAACATTCTTCTTAACTTGACATGATTGCCGGAACTCAGCAATTACACTGGACCCTGTGGTAGCGATTCATTAAAAAATTTAAATAAATAAGTCTATTTTACTGTGGGACCAATCCTAGCCGTTAGCGCGCGCTGAAGATATTGAGACAGTTTCAAAAACTTCATTTCATTGACTTTCTAACGGTGTCAATCCGTTTGAGTTACAACGGTTGCGTCACACATTCGTACCAACATGTATTTTGTGATATTTTTCTGATATTACTAGGTTGCATCGGTTCTAACAGTGAAACGATTGACTGTGGGATTTAATTGAACTAACTTTGGACTGTGACCTCATAAGTGTGATAAATGAGACAATTGGACTCCAAAAAAGAATATTCTTCTTAATTTGACATGAGTGCCGGAACTCAGCAATTACACTGGACCCTGTGGTAGCGATCCATTTAAAAATTTAGATAAATAAGTCATTTTTACTGGGGGACCAATCATAGCCGTTAGCGCGCGCTGAAGATATAGAGACAGTTTCAAAAACTCCATTTCATTGACTTTCTAACGGTGTCAATCCGTTTGAGTTACAACGGTTGCGTCACACATTCGTACCAACATGTATTTAGCGAAAGTATTCGGATATTACTAGGTTGCATCGCTTTTAACTGTGAAACGTTTGATTGTGCGACTTAAATGAACTGATTTCGGACTTTGAACTTATAAATGTGATAAATGAGTCATTTTGACTACAAGAAATGACATTCTTCTTAGTTTGACATGATTGCCGGAACTCAGCAATTACACTGGACCCTGTGGTAGCGATCCATTTAAAAATTTAGATAAATAAGTCATTTTTACTGTGGGACCAATCATAGCCGTTAGCGCGCGCTGAAGATATAGAGACAGTTTCAAAAACTCCATTTCATTGACTTTCTAAAGGTGTCAATCCGTTTGAGTTACAACGGTTGCGTCACACATTCGTACCAACATGTATTTAGCGAAAGTATTCGGATATTACTAGGTTGCATCGCTTTTAACTGTGAAACGTTTGATTGTGCGACTTAAATGAACTGATTTCGGACTTTGAACTTATAAATGTGATAAATGAGTCATTTTGACTACAAGAAATGACATTCTTCTTAGTTTGACATGATTGATGGAACTCACCGATTACACTGGGCGCTGTGGTAACGTATTATTTAAAAATTTAGATAAATAAGTCATTTTGTACTGTGGGACCAATCCTAGCCGTTATCGCGCGCTGAAGAAATAGAGACAGTTTTAAAAACTACAATTCATTGACTTTCTAACGGTGTCAATCCGTTTGAGTTAAAACGGTTGCGTCACATTTGCGTACCAACATGTATTTAGTGATTTCCTTCCGATAATACTAAGTTGTATCGCTTTCAACAGTGAAACGATTGACTGTGGGACTTAGTTGAACTGATTTTAGACTTTGACCTTATAAGTGTGATAAATGAGTCATTTTGACTACAAGAAATGACATTCTTCTTAGTTTGACATGATTGCTGGAATTCAGCGGTTACAACAGGCTCTTCGGTAGCGCTTTATTTAAAAATTTAGATAAATAAGATTTTCTTACTGTGGGACCAATCCTGGCCGTTACCATGCGCTGAAGAAATAAAGACATTCTCAAAAACTACATTTCATTGATTTCTTGGTGGTATAATTCCGTTTGAGTTACAACGGTTGCGTCACATATTCGTACCAACATGTATTTAGTGATTTCCTTCCGATAATACTAGGTTGCATCGCTTTTAACTGTGAAACGTTTGACTGTGCGACTTAATTGAACTGATTTTGAACTTTGACCTTGTAAATGTTAAAAGTGAGACAATTGGACACCAAGAAATACCATTCTTCTTAATTTGACATGATTGGTGGAACTAAGCGTATACACTGGACCCTGTGGTAGCGATTCATTTAAAAATTTAGATAGATAAGTCATTTTTACTGTGGGACCAGTCCTAGCCGTTAGCGCGCGCTGAAGATATAGAGATAGTTTCAAAAACTCCATTTCATTGACTTTCTAACGGTGTCAATCCGTTTGAGTTAGAACGGTTGCGTCACATAATCGTACCAACATGTATTTAGTGATTTTCTTCCGATATTACTAAGTTGTATCGCTTTCAACAGAGAAACGATTGACTGTGGGACTTAATTGAACTGATTTTGGACTTTGACCTTATAAATGTAATAAATGAGCCATTTTGACTAGAAGAAATAACATTCTCCTTAATTTGATATGATTGATGGAACTCAACGATTACACTGGGCGCTGTGGTAACGGTTTATTTATAAATTGAGATAAATAAGTCATTTTGTACTGTGGGACCAATCCTAGCCGTTATCGCGCGCTAAAGAAATAGAGACAGTTTCAAAAACTACATTTCATTGACTTTTTAACGGTGTTAATCCGTTTGACTTACAACGGTTGCGTCACATAATCGTACCAACATGTATTTAGTGATTTTCTTCCGAAATTACTAAGTTGTATCGCTTTCAACAGTGAAACGATTGACTGTGGGACTTAGTTGAACTGATTTTGGAGTTTGACCTTATAAATGCAATAAATGAGCCATTTTGACTAGAAGAAATAACATTCTTCTTAACTTGACATGATTGCCGGAACTCAGCAATTACACTGGACCCTGTGGTAGCGATTCATTAAAAAATTTAAATAAATAAGTCTATTTTACTGTGGGACCAATCCTAGTCGTTAGAGCGCGCTGAAGATATTGAGACAGTTTCAAAAACTTCATTTCATTGACTTTCTAACGGTGTCAATCCGTTTGAGTTACAACGGTTGCGTCACACATTCGTACCAACATGTATTTTGTGATATTTTTCTGATATTACTAGGTTGCATCGGTTCTAACAGTGAAACGATTGACTCTGGGATTTAATTGAACTAACTTTGGACTGTGACCTCATAAGTGTGATAAATGAGACAATTGGACTCCAAAAAAGAACATTCTTCTTAATTTGACATGATTGCCGGAACTCAGCGATTACACTGGACCCTGTGGTAGCGATCCATTTAAAAATTTAGATAAATAAGTCATTTTTACTGTGGGACCAATCATAGCCGTTAGCGCGCGCTGAAGATATAGAGACAGTTTCAAAAACTCCATTTCATTGACTTTCTAACGGTGTCAATCCGTTTGAGTTACAACGGTTGCGTCACACATTCGTACCAACATGTATTTAGCGAAAGTATTCGGATATTACTAGGTTGCATCGCTTTTAACTGTGAAACGTTTGATTGTGCGACTTAAATGAACTGATTTCGGACTTTGAACTTATAAATGTGATAAATGAGTCATTTTGACTACAAGAAATGACATTCTTCTTAGTTTGACATGATTGATGGAACTCACCGATTACACTGGGCGCTGTGGTAACGTATTATTTAAAAATTTAGATAAATAAGTCATTTTGTACTGTGGGACCAATCCTAGCCGTTATCGCGCGCTGAAGAAATAGAGACAGTTTTAAAAACTACAATTCATTGACTTTCTAACTGTGTCAATCCGTTTGAGTTAAAACGGTTGCGTCACATTTGCGTACCAACATGTATTTAGTGATTTCCTTCCGATAATACTAAGTTGTATCGCTTTCAACAGTGAAACGATTGACTGTGGGACTTAGTTGAACTGATTTTAGACTTTGACCTTATAAGTGTGATAAATGAGTCATTTTGACTACAAGAAATGACATTCTTCTTAGTTTGACATGATTGATGGAACTCACCGATTACACTGGGCGCTGTGGTAACGCTTTATTAAAAAATTTAGATAAATAAGTCATTTTGTACTGTGGGACCAATCCTAGCCGTTATCTCGCGCTGAAGAAATAGAGACAGTTTTAAAAACTACATTTCATTGACTTTCTAACGGTGTCAATCCGTTTGAGTTACAACGGTTGCGTCACATAGTCGTACCAACATGTATTTACTGATTTTCTTCCGATATTACTAAGATGTATCGCTTTCAACAGTGAAACGATTGACTGTGGGACGTAGTTGAACTGATTTTGGACTTTGACCTTATAAATGTGATTAATGCGCCAATTGGTCTCCAAGGAATAACATTCTTCTTAACTTGACATGATTGCTGGAATTCAGCGGTTACAACAGGCTCTTCGGTAGCGCTTTATTTAAAAATTTAGATAAATAAGATTTTCTTACTGTGGGACCAATCCTGGCCGTTACCATGCGCTGAAGAAATAAAGACATTCTCAAAAACTACATTTCATTGATTTCTTGGTGGTATAATTCCGTTTGAGTTACAACGGTTGCGTCACATATTCGTACCAACATGTATTTTGTGATATTTTTCCGATATTACTAAGTTGTATCGCTTTCAACAGTGAAACGATTGACTGTGGGATTTAATTGAACTAACTTTGGACTGTGACCTCATAAGTGTGATAAATGAGACAATTGGACTCCAAAAAAGAACATTCTTCTTAATTTGACATGATTGCCGAACTCAGCGATTACACTGGACCCTGTGGTAGCGATCCATTTAAAAATTTAGATAAATAAGTCATTTTTACTGTAGGACCAATCATAGCCGTTAGCGCGCGCTGAAGATATAGAGACAGTTTCAAAAACTCCATTTCATTGACTTTCTAACGGTGTCAATCCGTTTGAGTTACAACGGTTGCGTCACACATTCGTACCAACATGTATTTAGCGAAAGTATTCGGATATTACTAGGTTGCATCGCTTTTAACTGTGAAACGTTTGATTGTGCGACTTAAATGAACTGATTTCGGACTTTGAACTTATAAATGTGATAAATGAGTCATTTTGACTACAAGAAATGACATTCTTCTTAGTTTGACATGATTGATGGAACTCACCGATTACACTGGGCGCTGTGGTAACGTATTATTTAAAAATTTAGATAAATAAGTCATTTTGTACTGTGGGACCAATCCTAGCCGTTATCGCGCGCTGAAGAAATAGAGACAGTTTTAAAAACTACAATTCATTGACTTTCTAACTGTGTCAATCCGTTTGAGTTAAAACGGTTGCGTCACATTTGCGTACCAACATGTATTTAGTGATTTCCTTCCGATAATACTAAGTTGTATCGCTTTCAACAGTGAAACGATTGACTGTGGGACTTAAATGAACTGATTTCGGACTTTGAACTTATAAATGTGATAAATGAGTCATTTTGACTACAAGAAATGACATTCTTCTTAGTTTGACATGATTGATGGAACTCACCGATTACACTGGGCGCTGTGGTAACGTATTATTTAAAAATTTAGATAAATAAGTCATTTTGTACTGTGGGACCAATCCTAGCCGTTATCGCGCGCTGAAGAAATAGAGACAGTTTTAAAAACTACAATTCATTGACTTTCTAACTGTGTCAATCCGTTTGAGTTAAAACGGTTGCGTCACATTTGCGTACCAACATGTATTTAGTGATTTCCTTCCGATAATACTAAGTTGTATCGCTTTCAACAGTGAAACGATTGACTGTGGGACTTAGTTGAACTGATTTTAGACTTTGACCTTATAAGTGTGATAAATGAGTCATTTTGACTACAAGAAATGACATTCTTCTTAGTTTGACATGATTGATGGAACTCACCGATTACACTGGGCGCTGTGGTAACGCTTTATTAAAAAATTTAGATAAATAAGTCATTTTGTACTGTGGGACCAATCCTAGCCGTTATCTCGCGCTGAAGAAATAGAGACAGTTTTAAAAACTACATTTCATTGACTTTCTAACGGTGTCAATCCGTTTGAGTTACAACGGTTGCGTCACATAGTCGTACCAACATGTATTTACTGATTTTCTTCCGATATTACTAAGATGTATCGCTTTCAACAGTGAAACGATTGACTGTGGGACGTAGTTGAACTGATTTTGGACTTTGACCTTATAAATGTGATTAATGCGCCAATTGGTCTCCAAGGAATAACATTCTTCTTAACTTGACATGATTGCTGGAATTCAGCGGTTACAACAGGCTCTTCGGTAGCGCTTTATTTAAAAATTTAGATAAATAAGATTTTCTTACTGTGGGACCAATCCTGGCCGTTACCATGCGCTGAAGAAATAAAGACATTCTCAAAAACTACATTTCATTGATTTCTTGGTGGTATAATTCCGTTTGAGTTACAACGGTTGCGTCACATATTCGTACCAACATGTATTTTGTGATATTTTTCCGATATTACTAAGTTGTATCGCTTTCAACAGTGAAACGATTGACTGTGGGACTTAATTGAACTAACTTTGGACTGTGACCTCATAAGTGTGATAAATGAGACAATTGGACTCCAAGAAAGAACATTCTTCTTAATTTGACATGATTGCCGGAACTCAGCGATTACACTGGACCCTATGGTAGCGATTCATTTTAAAATTTAGATAAATAAGTCATTTTTACTGTGGGACCAATCCTAGCCGTTAGCGCGCGTTGAAGATATAGAGACAGTTTCAAAAGCTCCATTTCATTGATTTCTTGGCGGTATAATTCCGTTTGAGTTACAACGGTTGCGTCACATATTCGTACCAACATGTATTTAGCGAAAGTATTCGCATATTACTAGGTTGCATTGCTTTTAACTGTGAAACGTTTGACTGTGCGACTTAATTGAACTGATTTTGGACTTTGACCTTATAAATTTTATAAGTGAGACAATTGGACTCCTAGAAATAACTTTCTTCTTAATTTGACATGATTGCTGGAACTCAGCGATTACACTGGGCGCTGTGGTAGCGCTTTATTTAAAAATTAAGATAAATAAGTCTTTTTTTACTGTGGGACCAATCCTAGCCGTTATCGCGCGCTGAAGAAATAGAGACAGTTTCTAAAACTAGATTTCATTGATTTTCTAACGGTGTCAATCCGTTTGAGTTAAAACAGTTGCGTCACATATTCGTACCAAAATGTATTTAGTGATTTTTTTCGGAGATTCCTAAGTTGTATTGCTTTTAACAGTGAAACGATTGACTGTGGGAATTATTTGAACTGATTCAAGACTGTGACCTTATAAATGTGAGAAATGAGGCAAAAGGTCTCCAAGGAATAACATTCTTTTTAATTTGACATTATTGCTGGAATTCAGCGATTACATTAGGCTCTGTGGTAGCCTTTTTTTAAAAATTTAGATAAATAAGTCATTTTTTACTGTGGGACCAATCCTAGCCGTTAGTTCGCGCTGAAGAAATAGAGACAGCTTCAAAAAGTACATTTCATTGACTTTCTAACGGTGTCAATCTGTTTGAGTTACAACGGTTGGGTCACATATTCGTACAAACATGTATTAACGATTTTTTTCTGATATTACTAGGTTGCATCGGTTCTAACAGTAAAACGATTGACTGTGGGATTTAATTGAACTAACTTTGGACTGTGACCTCATAAGTGTGATAAATATGACAATTGGACTCCAAGAAAGAACATTCTTCTTAATTTGACATGATTGCCGGAACTCAGCGATTACACTGGGCGCTGTGGTAGCGCTTTGTTTAAATGTTAAGATAAATAAGTCATTTATTACTGTGGAAACAATCCTAGCCGTTATCGCGCGCTGAAGAAGTAAAGACAGTTTCAAAAACTACATTTCATTGACTTTCTAACCGTGTCAATCCGTTTGAGTTACAACGGTTGGGTCACATATTCGTACCAATATGTATTTAGTGATTTCCTTCCGATATTACTAAGTTGTATCGCTTTTAACAGTGAAACGATTGACCGTGGGGATTAATTCAACTGATTCTGGACTGTGACCTTATAAATGTGATTAATGCGCCAATTGGTCTCCAAGGAATAACATTCTTCTTAATTTGACATGATTGCTGTAATTCAGCGGTTACAACAGGCTCTTCGGTAGCGCTTTATTTAAAAATTTAGATAAATAAGATTTTCTTACTGTGGGACCAATCCTGGCCGTTACCATGCGCTGAAGAAATAAAGACATTCTCAGAAACTACATTTCATTGATTTCTTGGTGGTATAATGCCGTTTGAGTTACAACGGTTGCGTCACATGTTCGTACCAACATGTATTTAGCGAAAGTATTCGGATATTACTAGGTTGCATCGCTTTTAACTGTGAAACGTTTGACTGTGCGACTTAATTGAACTGATTTTGAACTTTGACCTTATAAATGTTATAAGTGAGACAATTGGACACCAAGAAATACCATTCTTCTTAATTTGACATGATTGGTGGAACTAAGCGTATACACTGGACCCTGTGGTAGCGATTCACTTAAAAATTTAGATAAATAAGTCATTTTTACTGTGGGACCAATCCTAGCCGTTAGCGCGCGCTGAAGATATAGAGATAGTTTCAAAAACTCCATTTCATTGACTTTCTAACGGTGTCAATCCGTTTGAGTTAGAACGGTTGCGTCACATAATCGTACCAACATGTATTTAGTGATTTTCTTCCGATATTACTAAGTTGTATCGCTTTCAACAGAGAAACGATTGACTGTGGGACTTAGTTGAACTGATTTTGGACTTTGACCTTATAAATGCAATAAATGAGCCATTTTGACTAGAAGAAGTAACATTCTTCTTAATTTGACATGATTGCCGGAACTCAGCAATTACACTGGACCCTGTGGTAGCGATTCATTAAAAAATTTAAATAAACATGTCATGTTTACTGTGGGACCAATCCTAGCCGTTAGCGCGCGCTGAAGATATTGAGACAGTTTCAAAAACTCCATTTCATTGACTTTCTAAAGGTGTCAATCCGTTTGAGTTACAACGGTTGCGTCACACATTCGTACCAACATGTATTTTGTGATATTTTTCCGATATTACTAAGTTGTATCGCTTTCAACAGTGAAACAATTGAATGTGGGACTTAATTGAACTAACTTTGGACTGTGACCTCATAAGTGTGATAAATGAGACAATTGGACTCCAAGAAAGAACATTCTTCTTAATTTGACATGATTGCCGGAACTCAGCGATTACACTGGACCCTGTGGTAGCGATTCATTTAAAAATTTAGATAAATAAGTCATTTTTACTGTGGGACCAATCCTAGCCGTTAGCGCGCGCTGAAGATATAGAGACAGTTTCAAAAGCTCCATTTCAATGATTTCTTGGCGGTATAATACCGTTTGAGTTACAACGGTTGCGTCACATATTCGTACCAACATGTATTTAGCAAAAGTATTCGGATATTATTAGGTTGCATTGCTTTTAACTGTGAAACGTTTGACTGTGCGACTTAATTGAACTGATTTTGGACTTTGACCTTATAAATGTTATAAGTGAGACAATTGGACTCCAAGAAATAACTTTCTTCTTAATTTGAAATGATTGCTGGAACTCAGCGATTACACAGGGCGCTGTGGTAGCGCTTTATTTAAAAATTAAGATAAATAAGTCTTTTTTTACTGTGGGACCAATCCTAGCCGTTATCGCGCGCTGAAGAAATAGAGACAGTTTCTAAAACTAAATTTCGTCACATATTCGTACCAATATGTATTTAGTGATTTCCTTCCGATATTACTAAGTTGTATCGCTTTTAACAGTGAAACGATTGACTGTGGGACTTAATTGAACTAACTTTGGACTGTGACCTCATAAGTGTGATAAATGAGACAATTGGACTCCAAGAAAGAACATTCTTCTTAATTTGACATGATTGCCGGAACTCAGCGATTACACTGGACCCTGTGGTAGCGATTCATTTAAAAATTTAGATAAATAAGTCTTTTTTTACTGTGGGACCAATCCTAGCCGTTATCGCGCGCTGAAGAAATAGAGACAGTTTCTAAAACTAAATTTCATTGATTTTCTAACGGTGTCAATCCGTTTGAGTTAAAACAGTTGCGTCACATATTCGTACCAAAATGTATTTAGTGATTTCTTTCGGATATTCCTAAGTTGTATCGCTTTTAACAGTGAAACGATTGACTGTGGGATTTAATTGAACTAACTTTGGACTGTGACCTCATAAGTGTGATAAATATGACAATTGGACTCCAAGAAAGAACATTCTTCTTAATTTGACATGATTGCCGGAACTCAGCGATTACACTGGGCGCTGTGGTAGCGCTTTGTTTAAAAGTTAAGATAAATAAGTCATTTATTACTGTGGAAACAATCCTAGCCGTTATCGCGCGCTGAAGAAGTAGAGACAGTTTTAAAAACTACATTTCATTGACTTTCTAACCGTGTCAATCCGTTTGAGTTAAAACGGTTGCGTCACATAATCGTACCAGCATGTATTTAGTGATTTTCTTCCGATATTACTAAGTTGTATCGCTTTTAACAGTAAAACGATTGACCGTGGGGATTAATTCAACTGATTCTGGACTGTGACCTTCTAAATGTGATTAATGCGCCAATTGGTCTTCAAGGAATAACATTCTTCTTAATTTGACATGATTGCTGGAATTCAGCGGTTACATTAGGCTCTGCGGTAGCGCTTTATTCAAAAATTTAGATAAATAAGATTTTCTTACTGTAGGAGCAATCCTGGCCGTTAGCACGCGCTGAAGAAACAAAGACATTCTCAAAAACTACATTTCATTGATTTCTTGGCGGTATAATTCCGTTTGAATTACAACGGTTGCGTCACATATTCGTACCAACATGTATTTAGCGAAAGTATTCGGATATTACTAGGTTGCATTCCTTTTAACTGTGAAACGTTTGACTGTGCGACTTAATTGAACTGATTTTGGACTTTGACCTTATAAATGTTATAAGTGAGACAATTGGACTTCAAGAAATAACATTCTTTTTAATTTGACATGATTGCTGGAACTCAGCGATTACACTGGGCGCTGTGGTAGCGCTTTATTTAAAAATTAAGATAAATAAGTCTTTTTTTACTGTGGGACCAATCCTAGCCGTTATCGCGCGCTGAAGAAATAGAGACAGACTCAAAAATCACATTTCATTGACTTTCTAACGGTGTCAATCCGTTTGAGTTACAACAGTTGCGTCACATAATCGTACCAAAATGTATTTAGTGTTTTTCTGCGGATATTCCTAAGTTGTATCGGTTCTAACAGTGAAACGATTGACTGTTGGATTTAATTGAACTAACTTTGGACTGTGACCTCATAAGTGTGATAAATGAGACAATTGGACTGCAAGAAAGAACATTCTTCTTAATTTGACATGATTGCCGGAACTCAGCGATTACACTGGACCCTGTGGTAGCGATCCATTTAAAAATTTAGATAAATAAGTCATTTTTACTGTGGGACCAATCCTAGCCGTTAGCGCGCGCTGAAGATATAGAGACAGTTTCAAAAACTCCATTTTATTGACTTTCTAACGGTGTCAATCCGTTTGAGTTACAACGGTTGCGTCACACATTCGTACCAACATGTATTTAGCGAAAGTATTCGGATATTACCAGGTTACATCGCTTTTAACTGTGAAACGTTTGACTGTGCGACTTAAATGAACTGATTTTGGACTTTGACCTTATAAATGTTATAAGTGAGACAATTGGACACCAAGAAATAAAATTCTTCTTAATTTGACGTGATTGCCGGAACTCAGCGATTACACTGGACCCTGTGGTAGCGATTTATTTAAAAATTTAGATAAATAAGTCATTTTTACTGTGGGACCAATCCTAGCCGTTAGCGTGCGCTGAAGATATAGAGACAGTTTCAAAAGCTCCATTTCATTGACTTTCTAACGGTGTCAATCCGTTTGAGTTACAACGGTTGCGTCACACATTCGTACCAACATGTATTTAGTGATTTTTTTCCGATATTACTAAGTTGTATCGCTTTCAACGGTGAAACGATTGACTGTGGGATTTAATTGACCTGATTTTGGACTTTCACCTTATAAATGTAATAAATGAGCCATTTTGACTAAAAGAAAAAACATTCTTCTTAATTTGACATGATTGCTGGAACTCAGCGATTACACTGGGCGCTGTGGTAGCGCTTTCTTTAAAAGTTAAGATAAATAAGTCATTTATTACTGTGGAAACAATCCTAGCCGTTATCGCGCGCTGAAGAAATAGAGACAGTTTCAAAAACTACATTTCATTGACTTTCTAACGGTGTCAATCCGTTTGAGTTACAACGGTTGCGTCACATATTCGTACCAACATGTATTTAGTGATTTTCTTCGGATAATACCAAGTTGTATCGCTTTTAACAGTGAAACTATTGACTGTGGTAATTATTTGAACTGATTCAGGACTGTGACCTTATAAATGTGATAAATGAGGCAATAGGTCTTCAAGGAATATCATTCTTCTTAATTTGACATGATTGCTGGAATTCAGCGATTACATTAGGCTCTGTGGTAGCCCTTGTTTAAAAATTTAGATAAATAAGTCATTTTTTACTGTGGGACCAATCCTAGCCGTTAGTTCGCGCGGAAGAAATAGAGACAGCTTCAAAAAGTACATTTCATTGACTTTCTAACGGTGTCAATCCGTTTGAGTTACAACGGTTGGGTCACATATTCGAACCAACATGTATTTAGCGATATTTTTCTGATATTACTAGGTTGCATTGCTTCAAACAGTGAAACGATTGACTGTGAGACTTAATTGAACTAACTTTGGACTGTGACCTCATAAGTGTGATAAATGAGACAATTGGACTCCAGGAAAGAACATTCTTCTTAATTTGACATGATTGCCGGAACTCAGCGATTACACTGGACCCTGTGGTAGCGATTCATTAAAAGTTTAGATAAATAAGTCATTTTTACTGTAGGCCCAATCCTAGCCGTTAGCGCGCGCTGAAGATATAGAGACAGTTTCAAAAACTCCATTTCATTGACTTTCTAACGGTGTCAATCCGTTTGAGTTACAGCGGTTGCGTCACACATTCGTACCAACATGTATTTAGTGATTTTTTTCCGATATTACTAAGTTGTATCGCTTTCAACAGTGAAACGATTGACTGTGGGACTTAATTGAACTGATTTTGGACTTTGACCTTATAAATGTGATAAATGAGTCATTTTGACTACAAGAAATGATATTATTCGTAATTTGACATGATTGCTGGAACTCAGCGATTACACCGGACCCTGTGGTAGCGATTCAATTAAAAATTTAGATAAATAAGTCATTTTTACTGTGGGACCAATCATAGCCGTTAGCGCGCGCTGAAGATATAGAGACAGTTTCACAAACTCCATTTCATTGACTTTTTAACGGTGTCAATCCGTTTGAGTTACAACGGTTGCGTCACATATTCGTACCACCGTGTATTTAGCGAAAGTCTTCTGATATTACTAGGTTGCATCGCTTTTAACTGTGAAACGTTTGACTGTGCAACTTAATTGAACTGATTTTGGACTTTGACCTTATAAATGTTATAAGTGAGACAATTGGACTCCAAGAAATGACATTCTTCTTAATTTGACATGATTGCTGGAACTCAGCGATTACACTGGGCGCTGTGGTAGCGCTTTATTTAAAAATTAAGATAAATAAGTCTTTTTTACTGTGGGACCAATCCTAGCAGATATCGCGCGCTGAAGAAATAGAGACAGTTTCAAAAACCACATTTCATTGACTTTCTAACGGTGTCAATGCGTTTTAGTTACAACGGTTGTGTCACATAATCGTACCATCATGTATTTAGTGATTTTCTTCCGATATTACTAAGTTGTATCGCTTTTAACAGTGAAACGATTGACTGTGGGAATTATTTGAACTGATTCAGGACTTTGACCTTATAAATGTAATAAATGAGCCATTATGACTACAAGAAATAACATTCTCCTTAATTTGACATGATTGCTGGAACTCAGCGATTACACTGGGCGCTGTTGTAGCGCTTTGTTTAAAAGTTAAGATAAATAAGTCATTTATTACTGTGGAAACAATCCTAGCCGTTATCGCACGCTGAAGAAATCGAGACAGTTTCAAAAACTACATTTCATTGACTTTCTAACGGTGTCAATCCGTTTGAGTTACAACGGTTGCGTCACATATTCGTACCAACATGTATTTAGCGAAAGTATTCGGATATTACTTGGTTGCATCGCTTTTAACTGTGAAACGTTTGGTTGTGCGACTTAATTGAACTGCTTTTGGACTTTGACCTTATAAATGTTATAAGTGAGACAATTGGACTCCAGGAAAGAACATTCTTCTTAATTTGACATGATTGCCGGAACTCAGCGATTACACTGGACCCTGTGGTAGCGATTCATTAAAAGTTTAGATAAATAAGTCATTTTTACTGTGGGACCAATCCTAGCCGTTAGCGCGCGCTGAAGATATAGAGACAGTTTCAAAAACTCCATTTCATTGACTTTCTAACGGTGTCAATCCGTTTGAGTTACAGCGGTTGCGTCACACATTCGTACCAACATGTATTTAGTGATTTTTTTTTGATATTACTAAGTTGTATCGCTTGCAACAGTGAAACGATTGACTGTGGGACTTAATTGAACTGATTTTGGACTTTGACCTTATAAATGTTATAAGTGAGACAATTGGACTCCAAGAAATGACATTCTTCTTAATTTGACATGATTGCTGGAACTCAGCGATTACACTGGGCGCTGTGGTAGCGCTTTATTTAAAAATTAAGATAAATAAGTCTTTTTTACTGTGGGACCAATCCTAGCAGATATCGCGCGCTGAAGAAATAGAGACAGTTTCAAAAACCACATTTCATTGACTTTCTAACGGTGTCAATGCGTTTGAGTTACAACGGTTGTGTCACATCATCGTACCATCATGTATTTAGTGATTTTCTTCCGATATTACTAAGTTGTATCGCTTTTAACAGTGAAACGATTGACTGTGGGAATTATTTGAACTGATTCAGGACTTTGACCTTATAAATGTAATTAATGAGCCATTATGACTAGAAGAAATAACATTCTCCTTAATTTGACATGATTGCTGGAACTCAGCGATTACACTGGGCGCTGTGGTAGCGCTTTGTTTAAAAGTTAAGATAAATAAGTCATTTATTACTGTGGAAACAATCCTAGCCGTTATCGCACGCTGAAGAAATCGAGACAGTTTCAAAAACTACATTTCATTGACTTTCTAACGGTGTCAATCCGTTTGAGTTACAACGGTTGCGTCACATATTCGTACCAACATGTATTTAGTGATTTCCTTCCGATATTACTAAGTTGTATCGCTTTTAACAGTGAAACGATTGACCGTGGGAATTATTTCAATTGATTCTGGACTGTGACCTTAAAAATGTGATTAATGCGCCAATTGGTCTCCAAGGAATAACATTTTTCTTAATTTGTCATGATTGCTGGAATTCAGCGGTTACATTAGGCTCTGCGGTAGCGCTTTATTTAAATATTTAGATAAATAAGATTTTCTTACTGTGGGACCAATCATGGCTGTTAGCACGCGCTGAAGAAATAAAGACATTCTCAAAAACTACATTTCATTGATTTCTTGGCGGTATAATTCCGTTTGAGTTACAACGGTTGCGTCACATATTCGTACCAACATGTATTTAGCGAAAGTATTCGGATATTACTTGGTTGCATCGCTTTTAACTGTGAAACGTTTGGCTGTGCGACTTAATTGAACTGCTTTTGGACTTTGACCTTATAAATGTTGTAAGTGAGACAATTGGTCTCCAAGAAATAACATTCTTCTTAATTTGACATAATTGCTGGAACTCAGCGATTACACTGGGCGCTGTGGTAATGCTTTATTTAAAAATTAAGATGAATAAGTCATTTTTTACTGTGGGACCAATCCTAGCCGTTAGTTTGCGCTGAAGAAGTAGAGACAGCTTCAAAAAGTACATTTCATTGACTTTCTCACGGTGTCAATCCGTTTGAGTTACAACGGTTGCGTCACACATTCGTACCAACATGTATTTAGTGATATTTTTCCGATGTTACTAAGTTGAATCGCTTTCAACAGTAAAACGATTGACTGTGGGATTTAGTTGAACTGATTTTGGACTTTGACCTTATAAATGTGATAAATGAGTCATTTTGACTACAAGAAATGACATTCTTCTTAGTTTGACATGATTGCTGGAACTCAGCGATTACACTGGGCGCTGTGATAACGCTTTATTTAAAAATTAAGATAAATAAGTCATTTTGTACTGTGGGACCAATCCTAGCCGTTATCGCGAGCTGAAGAAATAGAGAAAGTTTCAAAAACTACATTTCATTGACTTTCTAACGGTGTCAATCCGTTTGAATTAAAACGGTTGCGTCACATATTCGTACCAACATGTATTTAGCGAAAGTATTCGGATATTACTAGGTTGCATCGCTCTTAACTGTGAAACGCTTGGCTGTGCGACTTAATTGAACTGCTTGTGGACTTTGACCTTATAAATGTTGTAAGTGAGACAATTGGACTCCAAGAAAAAACATTCTTCTTAATTTGACATAATTGCTGCAACTCACCGATTACACTGGGCGCTGTGGTAAGGCTTTATTTAAAAATTAAGATAAATAAGTCATTTTTTACTGTGGGACCAATCCTAGCCGTTAGTTTGCGCTGCAGAAGTAGAGACAGCTTCCAAAAGTACATTTCATTGACTTTTTCAAGGTGTCAATCCGTTTGAGTTACAACGGTTGCGTCACACATTCGTACCAACATATATTTAGTGATATTTTTCCGATATTACTAAGTTGTATCGCTTTCAACAGTGAAACGCTTGACTGTGGGACTTAGTTGAACTGATTTTGGACTTTGACCTTATAAATGTGATAAATGAGTCATTTTGACTACAAGAAATGACATTCTTCTTAGTGTGACATGATTGCTGGAACTCAGCGATTACACTGGACGCTGTGGTAACGCTTTATTTAAAAATTAAGATAAATAAGTCATTTGGTACTGTGGGACCAATCCTAGCCGTTATCGCGCGCTGAAGAAATAGAGACAGTTTCAAAAACTACATTTCATTGACTTTCTAACAGTGTCAATAAGTTTGAGTTAGAACGGTTGCGTCACATAATCGTACCAGCATGTATTTAGTGATTTTCTTCCGATATTACTAAGTTGTATCGCTTTCAACAGAGAAACGATTGACTGTGAAACTTAATTGAACTGATTTTGGACTTTGACCTTATAAATGTAATAAATGAGCCATTATGACTAGAAGAAATAACATTCTCCTTAATTTGACATGATTGCTGGAACTCAGCGATTACACTGGGCGCTGTGGTAGCGCTTTGTTTAAAAGTTAAGATAAATAAGTCATTTATTACTGTGGAAACAATCCTAGCCGTTATCACACCCTGAAGAAATAGAGACAGTTTCAAAAACTACATTTCATTGACTTTCTAACGGTGTCAATCCGTTTGAATTAAAACGGTTGCGTCACACATTCGTACCAACATGTATTTAGTGATATTTTTCCGATATTACTAAGTTGTATCGCTTTCAACAGTGAAACGATTGACTGTGGGACTTAGTTGAACTGATTTTGTACTTTGACCTTATAAATGTGATAAATGAGTCATTTTGACAACAAGAAATGACATTCTTCTTAGTTTGACATGATTGCTGGAACTCAGCGATTACACTGGGCGCTGTGTTAACGCTTTATTTAAAAATTAAGATAAATAAGTCATTTTGTACTGTGGGACCAATCCTAGCCGTTACCGCGCGCTAAAGAAATAGAGACAGTTTCAAAAACTACATTTCATTGACTTTCTAACGATGTCAATCCGTTTGAATTAGAACGGTTGCGTCACATAATCGTACCAGCATGTATATAGTGATTTTCTTCCGATATTACTAAGTTGTATCGCTTTCAACAGAGAAAGGATTGACTGTGGGACTTAATTGAACTGATTTTGGGCTTTGACCTCATAAATGTAATAAATGAGCCATTGTGACTAGAAGAAATAACATTCTCCTTAATTTGACATGATTGCTGGAACTCAGCGATTACACTATGCGCTGTGGTAGCGCTTTGTTTAAAAGTTAAGATAAATAAGTCATTTATTACGGTGGAAACAATCCTAGCCGTTATCGCACGCTGAAGAAATAGAGACAGTTTTAAAAACTACATTTCATTGACTTTCTAACGGTGTCAATCCGTTTGAGTTAAAACGGTTGCGTCACATATTCGTACCAACATGTATTTAGTGATTTCCTTCCGATAATACTAGGTTGCATCGCTTTTAACTGTGAAACGTTTGACTGTGCGACTTAATTGAACTGATTTGGAACTTTGACCTTATAAATGTTATAAGTGAGACAATTGGACACCAAGAAATACCATTCTTCTTAATTTGACATGATTGGTGGAACTAAGCGTATACACTGGACCCTGTGGTAGCGATTCATTTAAAAATTTAGATAAAGAAGTCAATTTTACTGTGGGACCAATCCTAGCCGTTAGCGCGCGCTGAAGATATAGAGATAGTTTCAAAAACTCCATTTCATTGACTTTCTAACGGTGTCAATCCGTTTGAGTTAGAACGTTTGCTTCACATAATCGTACCAACATGTATTTAGTGATTTTCTTCCGATATTACTAAGTTGTATCGCTTTCAACAGAGAAACGATTGACTGTGGCACTTAATTGAACTGATTTTTGACTTTGACCTTATAAATGTAATAAATGAGCCATTTTGACTAGAAGAAATAACCTTCTCCTTAATTTGACATGATTGCTGGAACTCAGCGATTACACTATGCGCTGTGGTAGCGCTTTGTTTAAAAGTTTAGATAAATAAGTCATAAATAAGAAACAATCCTAGCCGTTATAGCACGCTGAAGAAATAGAGCCAGTTTCAAAAACTACATTTCATTGACTTTCTAACGGTGTCAATCCGTTTGAGTTAAAACGGTTGCGTCACATATTCGTACCAACATGTATTTAGCGAAAGTATTCTGATATTACTAGGTTGCATCGCTTTTAACTGTGAAACGTTTGACTGTGCGACTTAATTGAACTGATTTTGGACTTTGACCTTATAAATGTTATAAGTGAGACAATTGGACTCCAAGAAATGACATTCTTCTTAATTTGACATGATTGCTGGAACTCAGCGATTACACTGGGCGCTGTGGTAGCGCTTTATTTAAAAATTAAGATAAATAAGTCATTTTGTACTGTGGGACCAATCCTAGCCGTTATCGCGCGCTGAAGAAATAGAGACAGTTTCAAAAACGACATTTCATTGACTTTCTAACGGTGTCAATCCGTTTGAGTTAAAACGGTTGCGTCACATAATCGTACCAGCATGTATTTAGTGATTTTCTTCCGATATTTCTAAGTTGTATCGCTTTCAACAGAGAAACGATTGACTGTGAAACTTAATTGAACTGATTTTGGACTTTGACCTTATAAATGTAACAAATGAGCCATTATGACTAGAAGAAATAACATTCTCCTTAATTTGACATGATTGCTGGAACTCAGCGATTACACTGGGCGCTGTGGTGGCGCTTTGTTTAAAAGTTAAGATAAATAAGTCATTTATTACTGTGGAAACAATCCTAGCCGTTATCGCACCCTGAAGAAATAGAGACAGTTTCAAAAACTACATTTCATTGACTTTCTAACGGTGTCAATCCGTTTGAATTAAAACGGTTGCGTCACACATTCGTACCAACATGTATTTAGTGATATTTTTCCGATATTACTAAGTTGTATCGCTTTCAACAGTGAAACGATTGACTGTGGGACTTAGCTGAACTGATTTTGGACTTTGACCTTATAAATGTGATAAATGAGTCATTTTGACAACAAGAAATGACATTCTTCTTAGTTTGACATGATTGCTGGAACTCAGCGATTACACTAGGCGCTGTGGTAACGCATTTTTTAAAAATTAAGATAAATAAGTCATTTTGTACTGTGGGACCAATCCTAGCCGTTACCGCGCGCTGAAGAAATAGAGACAGTTTCAAAACTACATTTCATTGACTTTCTAACGGTGTCAATCCGTTTGAGTTAGAACGGTTGCGTCACATAATCGTACCAGCATGCATTTAGTGATTTTCTTCCGATATTACTAAGTTGTATCGCTTTCAACAGAGAAACGATTGACTGTGGGACTTAATTGAACTGATTTCGGGCTTTGACCTTATAAATGTAATAAATGAGCCATTATGACTAGAAGAAATAACATTCTCCTTAATTTGACATGATTGCTGGGACTCAGCGATTACACTATGCGCTGTGGTAGCGCTTTGTTTAAAAGTTAAGATAAATAAGTCATTTATTACGGTGGAAACAATCCTAGCCGTTATCGCACGCTGAAGAAATAGAGACAGTTTTAAAAACTACATTTCATTGACTTTCTAACGGTGTCAATCTGTTTGAGTTAAAACGGTTGCGTCACATATTCGTACCAACATGTATTTAGTGATTTCCTTCCGATAATACTAGGTTGCATCGCTTTTAACTGTGAAACGTTTGGCTGTGCAACTTAATTGAACTGATTTTGAACTTTGACCTTATAAATGTTATAAGTGAGACAATTGGACACCAAGAAATACCATTCTTCTTAATTTGATATGATTGGTGGAACTAAGCGTATAGACTGGACCCTGTGGTAGCGATTCATTTAAAAATTTAGATAAAGAAGTCATTTTTACTGTGGGACCAATCCTAGCCGTTAGCGCGCGTTGAAGATATAGAGATAGTTTCAAAAACTCCATTTCATTGACTTTCTAACGGTGTCAATCTGTTTGAGTTAGAACGGTTGCTTCACATAATCGTACCAACATGTATTTAGTGATTTTCTTCCGATATTACTAAGTTGTATCGCTTTCAACAGAGAAACGATTGACTGTGGCACTTAATTGAACTGATTTTTGACTTTGACCTTATAAATGTAATAAATGAGCCATTTTGACTAGAAGAAATAACATTCTCCTTAATTTGACATGATTGCTGGAACTCAGCGATTACACTATGCGCTGTGGTAGCGCTTTGTTTAAAAGTTAAGATAAATAAGTCATTTATTACGGTGGAAACAATCCTAGCCGTTATCGCACGCTGAAGAAATAGAGACAGTTTCAAAAACTACATTTCATTGACTTTCTAACGGTGTCAATCCGTTTGAGTTAAAACGGTTGCGTCACATAATCGTACCAGCATGTATTTAGTGATTTTCTTCCGATATTACTAAGTTGTATCGCTTTCAACAGAGAAACGATTGACTGTGAGACTTAATTGAACTGATTTTGGACTTTGACCTTATAAATGTAATAAATGAGCCATTATGACTAAAAGAAATAACATTCTCCTTAATTTGACATGATTGCTGGAACTCAGCGATTACACTGGGCGCTGTGGTAGCGCTTTGTTTAAAAGTTAAGATAAATAAGTCATTTATTACTGTGGAAACAATCCTAGCCGTTATCGCACCCTGAAGAAATAGAGACAGTTTCAAAAACTACATTTCATTGACTTTCTAACGGTGTCAATCCGTTTGAGTTAGAACGGTTGCTTCACATAATCGTACCAACATGTATTTAGTGATTTTCTTCCGATATTACTAAGTTGTATCGCTTTCAACAGAGAAACGATTGACTGTGGCACTTAATTGAACTGATTTTTGACTTTGACCTTATAAATGTAATAAATGAGCCATTTTGACTAGAAGAAATAACATTCTCCTTAATTTGACATGATTGCTGGAACCCAGCGATTACACTATGCGCTGTGGTAGCGCTTTGTTTAAAAGTTAAGATAAATAAGTCATTTATTACGGTGGAAACAATCCTAGCCGTTATCGCACGCTGAAGAAATAGAGACAGTTTCAAAAACTACATTTCATTGACTTTCTAACGGTGTCAATCCGTTTGAGTTACAACGGTTGCGTCACACATTCGTACCAAAATGTATTTAGTGATATTTTTCCGATATTACTAAGTTGTATCGCTTTCAACAGTGAAAAGATTGACTGTGGGACTTAGTTGAACTGATTTCGGACTTTGACCATATAAATGTGATAAATGAGTCATTTTCACTACAGGAAATGACATTCTTCTTAGTTTGACATGATTGATGGAACTCACCGATTACACTGGGCGCTGTGGTAACGCTTTGTTTAAAAGTTAAGATAAATAAGTCATTTATTACGGTGGAAACAATCCTAGCCGTTATCGCACGCTGAAGAAGTAGAGACAGTTTCAAAAACTACATTTCATTGACTTTCTAACGGTGTCAATCCGGTTGAGTTAAAACGGTTGCGTCACATAATCATACCAGCATGTATTTAGTGATTTTCTTCCGATATTAATAAGTTGTATCGCTTTCAACAGAGAAACGATTGACTGTGGGACTTAATTGAACTGATTTTGGGCTTTGACCTTATAAATGTAATAAATGAGCCATTATGACTAGAAGAAATAACATTCTCCTTAATTTGACATGGTTGCTGGAACTCAGCGATTACACTATGCGCTGTGGTAGCGCTTTGTTTAAAAGTTAAGATAAATAAGTCATTTATTACGGTGGAAGCAATCCTAGCCGTTATCGCACGCTGAAGAAATAGAGACAGTTTCAAAAACTCCATTTCATTGACTTTCTAACGGTGTCAATCCGTTTGAGTTAAAACGGTTGCGTCACATAATCGTACCAGCATGTATTTAGTGATTTTCTTCCGATATTACTAAGTTGTATCGCTTTCAACAGAGAAACGATTGACTGTGAGACTTAATTGAACTGATTTTGGACATTGACCTTATAAATGTAATAAATGAGCCATTATGACTAAAAGAAATAACATTCTCCTTAATTTGACATGATTGCTGGAACTCAGCGATTACACTGGGCGCTGTGGTAGCGCTTTGTTTAAAAGTTAAGATAAATAAGTCATTTATTACTGTGGAAACAATCCTAGCCGTTATCGCACCCTGAAGAAATAGAAACAGTTTGAAAAACTACATTTCATTGACTTTCTAACGGTGTCAATCCGTTTGAATTAAAACGGTTGCGTCACACATTCGTACCAAAATGTATTTAGTGATATTTTTCCGATATTACTAAGTTGTATCGCTTTCAACAGTGAAACGATTGACTGTGGGACTTAGTTGAACTGATTTCGGACTTTGACCTTATAAATGTGATAAATGAGTCATTTTGACTAGAGGAATTGACATTCTTCTTAGTTTGACATGATTGATGGAACTCACCGATTACACT
Source organism: Hydractinia symbiolongicarpus (assembly GCF_029227915.1). NCBI lineage: Eukaryota > Metazoa > Cnidaria > Hydrozoa > Anthoathecata > Hydractiniidae > Hydractinia > Hydractinia symbiolongicarpus. The sequence goes on from NC_079877.1 coordinate 2,547,657, forward strand.
GGGCGCTAACGGTGTCAATCTGTTTGAGTTAGAACGGTTGCTTCACATAATCGTACCAACATGTATTTAGTGATTTTCTTCCGATATTACTAAGTTGTATCGCTTTCAACAGAGAAACGATTGACTGTGGCACTTAATTGAACTGATTTTTGACTTTGACCTTATAAATGTAATAAATGAGCCATTTTGACTAGAAGAAATAACATTCTCCTTAATTTGACATGATTGCTGGAACTCAGCGATTACACTATGCGCTGTGGTAGCGCTTTGTTTAAAAGTTAAGATAAATAAGTCATTTATTACGGTGGAAACAATCCTAGCCGTTATCGCACCCTGAAGAAATAGAGACAGTTTCAAAAACTACATTTCATTGACTTTCTAACGGTGTCAATCCGTTTGAGTTAGAACGGTTGCTTCACATAATCATACCAACATGTATTTAGTGATTTTCTTCCGATATTACTAAGTTGTATCGCTTTCAACAGAGAAACGATTGACTGTGGCACTTAATTGAACTGATTTTTGACTTTGACCTTATAAATGTAATAAATGAGCCATTTTGACTAGAAGAAATAACATTCTCCTTAATTTGACATGATTGCTGGAACCCAGCGATTACACTATGCGCTGTGGTAGCGCTTTGTTTAAAAGTTAAGATAAATAAGTCATTTATTACGGTGGAAACAATCCTAGCCGTTATCGCACGCTGAAGAAATAGAGACAGTTTCAAAAACTACATTTCATTGACTTTCTAACGGTGTCAATCCGTTTGAGTTACAACGGTTGCGTCACATATTCGTACCAACATGTATTTAGTGATTTCCTTCCGATATTACTAAGTTGTATCGCTTTTAACAGTGAAACGATTGACCGTGGGAATTAATTCAACTGATTCTGGACTTTGACCTTATAAATGTAATAAATGAGCCATTATGACTAAAAGAAATAACATTCTTCTTAATTTGACATGATTGCTGGAACTCAGCGATTACACTGGGCGCTGTGGTAGCGCTTTGTTTAAAAGTTAAGATAAATAAGTCATTTATTACGGTGGAAACAATCCTAGCCGTTATCGCACGCTGAAGAAATAGAGACAGTTTCAAAAACTACATTTCATTGACTTTCTAACGGTGTCAATCCGTTTGAATTAAAACGGTTGCGTCACACATTCGTACCAAAATGTATTTAGTGATATTTTTCCGATATTACTAAGTTGTATCGCTTTCAACAGTGAAACGATTGACTGTGGGACTTAGTTGAACTGATTTCGGACTTTGACCTTATAAATGTGATAAATGAGTCATTTTCACTACAGGAAATGACATTCTTCTTAGTTTGACATGATTGATGGAACTCACCGATTACACTGGGCGCTGTGGTAACGCTTTGTTTAAAAGTTAAGATAAATAAGTCATTTATTACGGTGGAAACAATCCTAGCCGTTATCGCACGCTGAAGAAGTAGAGACAGTTTCAAAAACTACATTTCATTGACTTTCTAACGGTGTCAATCCGGTTGAGTTAAAACGGTTGCGTCACATAATCATACCAGCATGTATTTAGTGATTTTCTTCCGATATTAATAAGTTGTATCGCTTTCAACAGAGAAACGATTGACTGTGGGACTTAATTGAACTGATTTTGGGCTTTGACCTTATAAATGTAATAAATGAGCCATTATGACTAGAAGAAATAACATTCTCCTTAATTTGACATGGTTGCTGGAACTCAGCGATTACACTATGCGCTGTGGTAGCGCTTTGTTTAAAAGTTAAGATAAATAAGTCATTTATTACGGTGGAAGCAATCCTAGCCGTTATCGCACGCTGAAGAAATAGAGACAGTTTCAAAAACTACATTTCATTGACTTTCTAACGGTGTCAATCCGTTTGAGTTAAAACGGTTGCGTCACATAATCGTACCAGCATGTATTTAGTGATTTTCTTCCGATATTACTAAGTTGTATCGCTTTCAACAGAGAAACGATTGACTGTGAGACTTAATTGAACTGATTTTGGACTTTGACCTTATAAATGTAATAAATGAGCCATTATGACTAAAAGAAATAACATTCTCCTTAATTTGACATGATTGCTGGAACTCAGCGATTACACTGGGCGCTGTGGCAGCGCTTTGTTTAAAAGTTAAGATAAATAAGTCATTTATTACTGTGGAAACAATCCTAGCCGTTATTGCACCCTGAAGAAATAGAAACAGTTTCAAAAACTACATTTCATTGACTTTCTAACGGTGTCAATCCGTTTGAATTAAAACGGTTGCGTCACACATTCGTACCAAAATGTATTTAGTGATATTTTTCCGATATTACTAAGTTGTATCGCTTTCAACAGTGAAACGATTGACTGTGGGACTTAGTTGAACTGATTTCGGACTTTGACCTTATAAATATGATAAATGAGTCATTTTGACTACAGGAATTGACATTCTTCTTAGTTTGACATGATTGATGGAACTCACCGATTACACTGGGCGCTGTGGTAACGCTTTGTTTAAAAGTTAAGATAAATAAGTCATTTATTACGGTGGAAACAATCCTAGTCGTTATCGCACGCTGAAGAAAGAGAGACAGTCTCAAAAACTACATTTCATTGACTTTCTAACGGTGTCAATCCGTTTGAATTAAAACGGTTGCGTCACACATTCGTACCAAAATGTATTTAGTGATATTTTTCCGATATTACTAAGTTGTATCGCTTTCAACAGTGAAACGATTGACTGTGGGACTTAGTTGAACTGATTTCGGACTTTGACCTTATAAATGTGATAAATGAGTCATTTTGACTACAGGAATTGACATTCTTCTTAGTTTGACATGATTGATGGAACTCACCGATTACACTGGGCGCTGTGGTAACGCTTTGTTTAAAAGTTAAGATAAATAAGTCATTTATTACGGTGGAAACAATCCTAGCCGTTATCGCACGCTGAAGAAATAGAGACAGTTTCAAAAACTACATTTCATTGACTTTCTAACGGTGACAATCCGGTTGAGTTAAAACGGTTGCGTCACATAAGCGTACCAGCATGTATTTAGTGATTTTCTTCCGATATTACTAAGTTGTATCGCTTTCAACAGAGAAACGATTGACTGTGGGACTTAATTGAACTGATTTTGGGCTTTGACCTTATAAATGTAATAAATGAGCCATTATGACTAGAAGAAATAACATTCTTCTTAATTTGACATGGTTGCTGGAACTCAGCGATTACACTATGCGCTGTGGTAGCGCTTTGTTTAAAAGTTAAGATAAATAAGTCATTTATTACGGTGGAAACAATCCTAGCCGTTATCGCACGCTGAAGAAAGAGAGACAGTCTCAAAAACTACATTTCATTGACTTTCTAACGGTGTCAATCCGTTTGAGTTAAAACGGTTGCGTCACATAATCGTTTCAGCATGTACTTAGTGATTTTCTTCCGATATTACTAAGTTGTATCGCTTTCAACAGTGAAACGAATGACTGTGGGACTTAGTTGAACTGATTTTAGACTTTGACCTTATAAATGTGATAAATGAGTCATGTTGACTACAAGAAATGACATTCTTCTTAGTTTGACATGATTGATGGAACTCACCGATTACACTTGGCGCTGTGGTAACGCTTTATTAAAAAATTTAGATAAATAAGTCATTTTGTACTGTGGGACCAATCCTAGCCGTTATCGCGCGCAGAAGAAATAGAGACAGTTTTAAAAACTACATTTCATTGACTTTCTAACAGTGTCAATCCGTTTGACTTACAAAGCTTGCGTCACATAATCGTACCAACATGTATTTAGTGATTTCCTTCCGATATTACTAAGTTGCATAGCTTTCAACAGTGAAACGATTGACTGTGGGACTTAATTGAACTGATTTTGGACTTTGACCTTATAAATGTGATTGATGCGCCAATTGGTCTCCAAGGAATAACATTCTTCTTAATTTGACATGATTGCTGGAATTCAGCGGTTACATTAGGCTCTGCGGTAGCGCTTTATTAAAAAATTTAGAGAAATAAGATTTTCTTACTATGGGACCAATCCTGGCCGTTACCATGCGCTGAAGAAATAAAGACATTCTTAAAAACTACATTTCATTGATTTCTTGGCGGTATAATTCCGTTTGAGTTACAACGGTTGCGTCACATATTCGTACCAACATGTATTTAGCGAAAGTGTTCGGATATTACTAGGTTGCATCGCTTTTAACTGTGAAACGTTTGACTGTGCGACTTAATTGAACTGATTTTGGACTTTGACCTTATAAATGTAATAAATGAGCCATTTTGACTAGAAGAAATAACATTCTCCTTAATTTGCCATGATTGATGAAACTCACCGATTACACTGGGCGCTGTGGTAACGCTTTATTTAAAAATTAAGATAAATAAGTCATTTTGTACTGTGGGACCAATCATAGCCGTTATCGCGCGCTGAAGAAATAGAGACAGTTTCAAAAACTACATTTTATTGACTTTCTAACGGTGTCAATCCGTTTGAATTACAAAGCTTGCGTCACATAATCGTACCAACATGTATTTAGTGATTTTCTTCCGATATTACTAAGTTGCATCGCTTTCAACAGTGAAACGATTGACTGTGGGACTTAATTGAACTGATTTTAGACTTTAACCTTATAAATGTGATAAATGAGTCATTTTGACTACAAGAAATGATATTCTTCTTAATTTGACATGATTGCTGGAACTCAGCGATTTCACTGGGCGCTTTGGTAAGGCTTTATTTAAAAATTAAGATAAATAAGTCATTTTTCACTGTGGGACTAATCCTAGCCGTTATCGCGCGCTGAAGAAATAGAGACAGTTTCTAAAACTAAATTTCATTGATTTTCTAACGGTGTCAATCCGTTTGAGTTACAACGGTTGCGTCACATAATCGTACCAGAATGTATTTAGTGATTTTCTTCCGATATTACTAAGTTGTATCGCTTTCAACAGAGAAACGATTGACTGTGAGACTTAATTGAACTGATTTTGGACTTTGACCTTATAAATGTAATAAATGAGCCATTATGACAAGAAGAAATAACATTCTCCTTAATTTGACATGATTGCTGGAACTCAGCGATTACACTGGGCGCTGTGGTAGCGCTTTGTTTAAAAGTTAAGATAAATAAGTCATTTATTACTGTGGAAACAATCCTAGCCGTTATCGCACGCTGAAGAAATAGAGACAGTTTCAAAAACTACATTTCATTGACTTTCTAACGGTGTCAATCCGTTTGAGTTAAAACGGTTGCGTCACATATTCGTACCAACATGTATTTAGTGATTTCCTTCCGATAATACTAAGTTGTATCGCTTTCAACAGTGAAACGATTGACTGTGGGACTTAGTTGAACTGATTTTAGACTTTGACCTTATAAATGTGATTGATGCGCCAATTGGTCTCCAAGGAATAACATTCTTCTTAATTTGACATGATTGCTGGAATTCAGCGGTTACATTAGGCTCTGCGGTAGCGCTTTATTTAAAAATTTAGATAAATATGATTTTCTTACTGTGGGACCAATCCTGGCCGTTACCATGCGCTGAAGAAATAAAGACATTCTTAAAAATTACATTTCATTGATTTCTTAGCGGTATAATTCCGTTTGAGTTACAACGGTTGCGTCACATATTCGTACCAACATGTATTTAGCGAAAGTGTTCCGATATTTCTAAGTTGTATCGCTTTCAACAGAGAAACGTTTGACTGTGCGACTTAATTGAACTGATTTTGGACTTTGACCTTATAAATGTAATAAATGAGCCATTATGACAAGAAGAAATAACATTCTCCTTAATTTGACATGATTGCTGGAACTCAGCGATTACACTGGGCGCTGTGGTAGCGCTTTGTTTAAAAGTTAAGATAAATAAGTCATTTATTACTGTGGAAACAATCCTAGCCGTTATCGCACGCTGAAGAAATAGAGACAGTTTCAAAAACTACATTTCATTGACTTTGTAACGGTGTCAATCCGTTTGAGTTAAAACGGTTGCGTCACATATTCGTACCAACATGTATTTAGTGATTTCCTTCCGATAATACTAAGTTGTATCGCTTTCAACAGTGAAACGATTGACTGTGGGACTTAGTTGAACTGATTTTAGACTTTGACCTTATAAATGTGATTGATGCGCCAATTGGTCTCCAAGGAATAACATTCTTCTTAATTTGACATGATTGCTGGAATTCAGCGGTTACATTAGGCTCTGCGGTAGCGCTTTATTTAAAAATTTAGATAAATATGATTTTCTTACTGTGGGACCAATCCTGGCCGTTACCATGCGCTGAAGAAATAAAGACATTCTTAAAAATTACATTTCATTGATTTCTTGGCGGTATAATTCCGTTTGAGTTACAACGGTTGCGTCACATATTCGTACCAACATGTATTTAGCGAAAGTGTTCGGATATTACTAGGTTGCATCGCTTTTAACTGTGAAACGTTTGACTGTGCGACTTAATTGAACTTATTTTGGACTTTGACCTTATAAATGTAATAAATGAGCCATTTTGACTACAAGAAATGACATTCTTCTTAGTTTGACATGATTGATGGAACTCACCGATTACACTGGGCGATGTGGTAACGCTTTATTAAAAAATTTAGATAAATAAGTCATTTTGTACTCTGGGACCAATCCTAGCCGTTATCGCGCGCTGAAGAAATAGAGACAGTTTTAAAAACTACATTTCATTGACTTTCTAACGGTGTCAATCCGTTTGAGTTACAACGGTTGCGTCACATAATCGTACCAACATGTATTTACTGATTTTCTTCCGATATTACTAAGATGTATCGCTTTTAACAGTGAAACGATTGATTGTGGGACTTAATTGAACTGATTTTGGACTTTGACCTTATAAATGTGATTGATGCGCCAATTGGTCTCCAAGGAATAACATTCTTCTTAATTAGACATGATTGCTGGAATTCAGCGGTTACATTAGGCTCTGCGGTAGCGCTTTATTTAAAAATTTAGATAAATAAGACTTCCTTACTGTGGGACCAATCCTGGCCATTACCATGCGCTGAAGAAATAAAGACATTCTCAAAAACTACATTTCATTGATTTCTTGGCGGTATAATTCCGTTTGAGTTGCAACGGTTGCGTCACATATTCGTACCAACATGTATTTAGCGAAAGTATTCGGATATTACTAGGTTGCATCGCTTTTAACTGTGAAACGTTTGACTGTGCGACTTAATTGAACTGATTTTGAACTTTGACCTTATAAATGTTATAAGTGAGAAAATTGGACACCAAGAAATACCATTCTTCTTAAATTGACATGATTGGTGGAACTAAGCGTATACACTGGACCCTGTGGTAGCGATTCATTTAAAAATTTAGATAAATAAGTCATTTTTACTGTGGGACCAATCCTAGCCGTTAGCGTGCGCTGAAGATATAGAGATAGTTTCAAAAACTCCATTTCATTGACTTTCTAACGGTGTCAATCCGTTTGAGTTAGAACGGTTGCGTCACATAATCGTACCAACATGTATTTAGTGATTTTCTTCCGATATTACTAAGTTGTATCGCTTTCAACAGAGAAACGATTGACTGTGGGACTTAATTGAACTGATTTTGGACTTTGACCTTGTAAATGTAATAAATGAGCCATTTTGACTAGAAGAAATAACATTCTCCTTAATTTGACATGATTGATGAAACTCACCGATTACACTGGGCGCTGTGGTAAGGCTTTATTTAAAAATTAAGATAAATAAGTCATTTTTCACTGTGGGACTAATCCTAGCCGTTATCGCGCGCTGAAGAAATAGAGACAGTTTCTAAAACTAAATTTCATTGATTTTCTAACGGTGTCAATTCGTTTGAGTTACAACGGTTGCGTCACACATTCGTACTAACATGTATTTAGTGATTTTTTTCCGATATTACTAAGTTGTATCGCTTTCAACAGTGAAACGATTGATTGTGGGACTTAATTGAACTGATTTTGGACTTTGACCTTATAAATGTAATAAATGAGCCATTATGACTAGAAGAAATAACATTCTCCTTAATTTGACATGATTGCTGGAACTCAGCGATTACACTGGGCGCTGTGGTAGCGCTTTGTTTAAAAGTTAAGATAAATAAGTCATTTATTACTGTGGAAACAATCCTAGCCGTTATCGCACGCTGAAGAAATAGAGACAGTTTCAAAAACTACATTTCATTGACTTTCTAACGGTGTCAATCCGTTTGAGTTAAAACGGTTGCGTCACATATTCGTACCAACATGTATTTAGTGATTTCCTTCCGATAATACTAAGTTGTATCGCTTTCAACAGTGAAACGATTGACTGTGGGACTTAGTTGAACTGATTTTAGACTTTGACCTTATAAATGTGATAAATGAGTCATTTTGACTACAAGAAATGACATTATTCTTAGTTTGACATGATTGATGGAACTCACCGATTACACTGGGCGCTGTGGTAACGCTTTATTTAAAAATTTAGATAAATAAGTCATTTTGTACTGTGGGACCAATCCTAGCCGTTATTGCGCGCTGAAGAAATAGAGACAGTTTTAAAAACTACATTTCATTGACTTTCTAACGGTGTCAATCCGTTTGAGTTAAAACGGTTGCGTCACATATTCGTACCAACATGTATTTAGTGGTTTCCTTCGATAATACTAAGTTGTATCGCTTTCAACAGTGAAACGATTGACTGTGGGACTTAGTTGAACTGATTTTAGACTTTGACCTTATAAATGTGATAAATGAGTCATTTTGACTACAAGAAATGACATTCTTCTTAGTTTGACATGATTGATGGAACTCACCGATTACACTGGGCGCTGTGGTAACGCTTTATTAAAAAATTTAGATAAATAAGTCATTTTGTACTGTGGGACCAATCCTAGCCGTTATTGCGCGCTGAAGAAATAGAGACAGTTTTAAAAACTACATTTCATTGACTTTCTAACGGTGTCAATCCGTTTGAGTTAAAACGGTTGCGTCACATATTCGTACCAACATGTATTTAGTGGTTTCCTTCGATAATACTAAGTTGTATCGCTTTCAACAGTGAAACGATTGACTGTGGGACTTAGTTGAACTGATTTTAGACTTTGACCTTATAAATGTGATAAATGAGTCATTTTGACTACAAGAAATGACATTCTTCTTAGTTTGACATGATTGATGGAACTCACCGATTACACTGGGCGCTGTGGTAACGCTTTATTAAAAAATTTAGATAAATAAGTCATTTTGTACTGTGGGACCAATCCTAGCCGTTATCGCGCGCTCAAGAAATAGAGACAGTTTTAAAAACTACATTTCATTGACTTTCTAACGGTGTCAATCCGTTTGAGTTACAACGGTTGCGTCACATAATCGTACCAACATGTATTTACTGATTTTCTTCCGATATTACTAAGATGTATCGCTTTCAACAGTGAAACGATTGATTGTGGGACTTAATTGAACTGATTTTGGACTTTGACCTTATAAATGTGATTGATGCGCCAATTGGTCTCCAAGGAATAACATTCTTCTTAATTTGACATGATTGCTGAAATTCAGCGGTTACATTAGGCTCTGCGGTAGCGCTTTATTTAAAAATTAAGATAAATAAGTCATTTTTCACTGTGGGACTAATCCTAGCCGTTATCGCGCGCTGAAGAAATAGAGACAGTTTCTAAAACTAAATTTCATTGATTTTCTAACGGTGTCAATCCGTTTGAGTTACAACGGTTGCGTCACACATTCGTACCAACATGTATTTAGTGATTTTTTTCCGATATTACTAAGTTGTATCGCTTTCAACAGTGAAACGATTGATTGTGGGACTTAATTGAACTGATTTTGGACTTTGACCTTATAAATGTAATAAATGAGCCATTATGACTAGAAGAAATAACATTCTCCTTAATTTGACATGATTGCTGGAACTCAGCGATTACACTGGGCGCTGTGGTAGCGCTTTGTTTAAAAGTTAAGATAAATAAGTCATTTATTACTGTGGAAACAATCCTAGCCGTTATCACACGCTGAAGAAATAGAGACAGTTTCAAAAACTACATTTCATTGACTTTCTAAAGGTGTCAATCCGTTTGAGTTAAAACGGTTGCGTCACATATTCGTACCAACATGTATTTAGTGATTTCCTTCCGATAATACTAAGTTGTATCGCTTTCAACAGTGAAACGATTGACTGTGGGACTTAGTTGAACTGATTTTAGACTTTGACCTTATAAATGTGATAAATGAGTCATTTTGACTACAAGAAATGACATTCTTCTTAGTTTGACATGATTGATGGAACTCACCGATTACACTGGGCGCTGTGGTAACGCTTTATTTAAAAATTTAGATAAATAAGTCATTTTGTACTGTGGGACCAATCCTAGCCGTTATTGCGCGCTGAAGAAATAGAGACAGTTTTAAAAACTACATTTCATTGACTTTCTAACGGTGTCAATCCGTTTGAGTTAAAACGGTTGCGTCACATATTCGTACCAACATGTATTTAGTGATTTCCTTCGATAATACTAAGTTGTATCGCTTTCAACAGTGAAACGATTGACTGTGGGACTTAGTTGAACTGATTTTAGACTTTGACCTTATAAATGTGATAAATGAGTCATTTTGACTACAAGAAATGACATTCTTCTTAGTTTGACATGATTGATGGAACTCACCGATTACACTGGGCGCTGTGGTAACGCTTTATTAAAAAATTTAGATAAATAAGTCATTTTGTACTGTGGGACCAATCCTAGCTGTTATCGCGCCCTCAAGAAATAGAGACAGTTTTAAAAACTACATTTCATTGACTTTCTAACGGTGTCAATCCGTTTGAGTTACAACGGTTGCGTCACATATTTGTACCAACATGTATTTAGCGAAAGTATTCGGATATTACTAGGTTGCATCGCATTTAACTGTGAAACGTTTGACTGTGCGACTTAATTGAACTGATTTTGAACTTTGACCTTATAAATGTTATAAGTGAGAAAATTGGGACACCAAGAAATACCATTCTTCTTAATTTGACATGATTGGTGGAACTAAGCGTATACACTGGACCCTGTGGTAGCGATTCATTTTAAAATTTAGATAAATAAGATTTCCTTACTGTGGGACCAATCCTGGCCGTTAGCACGCGGTATAACTCCGCTTGAGTTACAACGGTTGCGTCACATATTCGTACCAACATGTATTTAGCGAAAGTACTCGGATTTTACTAGGTTGCATCGCTTTTAACTGTGAAACGTTTGACTGTGCGACTTAAATGAACTGATTTTGGACTTTGACCTTATAAATGTTATAAGTGAGACAATTGGACGCCAAGAAATAACATTCTTCTTAATTTGACATGATTGCTGGAATTCAGCATTTACATTAGGCTCTGCGGAAGCGCTTTATTTAAAAATTTAGATAAATAAGATTTTCTTACTGTGGGACCAATCCTGGCCGTTAGCACGCGCTGAAGAAATAAAGACATTCACAAAAACTACATTTCATTGATTTCTTGGCGGTATAATTCCGTTTGAGTTACAACGGTTGCGTCACATATTCGTACCAACATGTATTTGGCGAAAGTATTCGGATATTACTAGGTTGCATCGCTTTTAACTGTGAAACGTTTGACTGTGCGACTTAATTGAACTGATTTTGGACTTTGACCTTATAAATGTTATAAGTGAGACAATTGGACTCCAAGAAATAACATTCTTCTTAATTTGACATGATTGATGGAACTCAGCGATTACACTGGGCGCTGTGGTAGCGCTTTATTTAAAAATTAAGATAAATAAGTCTTTTTTTACTGTGGGACCAATCCTAGCCGTTAGTTCGCACCGAAGAAATAGAGACAGTTTCAAAAACCACATTTCATTGACTTTCTAACGGTGTCAATCCGTTTGAGTTACAACGGTTGGGTCACATATTCGTACCAACATGTATTAACGATGTTTTTCTGATACTACTAGGTTGCATCGCTTCTAACAGTGAAACGATTGACTGTGGGATTTAATTGAACTAACTTTGGACTGTGACCTCATAAGTGTGATAAATGAGACAATTGGACTCCAAGAAAGAACATTCTTCTGAATTTAACATGATTGCCGGAACTCAGCGATTACACTGGACCCTGTGGTAGCGATTCATTTAAAAATTCAGATAAATAAGTCATTTTTGCTGTGGGACCAATCCTAGCCGTTAGGGCGCGATGAAGATATAGAAACAGTTTTAAAAACTCCATTTTATTGACTTTCTAACGGTGTCAATCCGTTTGAGTTACAACGGTTGCCTCACACATTCGTACCAACATGTATTTAGTGATATTTTTCCGATATTACTAAGTTGTATCGCTTTCAACAGCGAAACGATTGACTGTGGGAATTATTTGAACTGATTCAGGACCGTGACCTTATAAATGTTATAAGTGAGACAATTGGACGCCAAGAAATAACATTCTTCTTAATTTGACATGATTGCCGGAACTCAGCGATTACACTGGGCGCTGTGGTAGCGCTTTATTTAAAAATTTAGATAAATAAGTCATTTTTTACTGTGGGACCAATCCTAGCCGTTAGTTCGCGCTGAAGAAATAGAGACAGCTTCAAAAACTCCATTTTATTGACTTTCTAACGGTGTCAATCCATTTGAGTTACAACAGTTGCGTCACATATTCGTACCAAAATGTATTTAGTGATTTTCTTCGGATAATACTAAGTTGTATCGCTTTTAACAGTGAAACGATTGACTGTGGGAATTTTTTGAACTGATTCAGGACTGTGACCTTATAAATGTGATAAATGAGTCAATAGGTTTCCAAGGAATAACATTCTTCTTAATTTGACATGATCGCTGGAATTCAGCGATTACATTAGGCTCTGTGGTAGCCCTTTTTTAAAAATTTAGATAAATAAGTCATTTTTTACTGTGGGACCAATCCTAGCCGTTAGTTCGCGCTGAAGAAATAGAGACAGCTTCAAAAAGTACATTTCATTGACTTTCTAACGGTGTCAATCCGTTTGAGTTACAACGGTTGGGTCACATATTCGTACCAACATGTATTAACAATGTTTTTCTGATATTACTAGGTTGCATCGGTTCTAACAGTGAAACGATTGACTGTGGGATTTAATTGAACTAACTTTGGACTGTGACCTCATAAGTGTGATAAATGAGACAATTGGACTCCAAGAAATGATATTCTTCTTAATTTGACATGATTGCTGGAACTCAGCGATTACACTGGGCGCTGTGGTAAGGCTTTATTTAAAAATTAAGATAAATAAGTCATTTTTTATTGTGGGACCAAAACTAGCCGTTATCGCGCGCTGAAGAAATAGAGACAGTTTCTAAAACTAAATTTCATTAATTTTCTAACGGTGTCAATCCGTTTGAGTTACAACGGTTGCGTCACATAATCGTACCAACATGTATTTAGTGATTTTCTTCCGATAATACTAAGTTGCATCGCTTTCAACAGTGAAACGATTGACTGTGGGACTTAATTGAACTGATTTTAGACTTTGACCTTATAAATGTGATAAATGAGTCATCTTGACTACAAGAAATGATATTCTTCTTAATTTGACATGATTGCTGGAACTCAGCGATTTCACTGGGCGCTGTGGTAGCGCTTTATTTAAAAATTAAGATAAATAAGTCATTTTTCACTGTGGGACTAATCCAAGCCGCTATCGCGCGCTGAAGAAATAGAGACAGTTTCTAAAACTAAATTTCATTGATTTTCTAACGGTGTCAATCCGTTTGAGTTACAACGGTTGCGTCACATAATCGTACCAGAATGTATTTAGTGATTTTCTTCCGATATTACTAAGTTGTATCGCTTTCAACAGAGAAACGATTGACTGTGAGACTTAATTGAACTGATTTTGGACTTTGACCTTATAAATGTAATAAATGAGCCATTATGACTAGAAGAAATAACATTCTCCTTAATTTGACATGATTGCTGGAACTCAGCGATTACACTGGGCGCTGTGGTAGCACTCTGTTTAAAAGTTAAGATAAATAAGTCATTTATTACTGTGGAAACAATCCTAGCCGTTATCGCACGCTGAAGAAATAGAGACAGTTTCAAAAACTACATTTCATTGACTTTCTAACGGTGTCAATCCGTTTGAGTTAAAACGGTTGCGTCACATATTCGTACCAACATGTATTTAGTGATTTCCTTCCGATAATACTAAGTTGTATCGCTTTCAACAGTGAAACGATTGACTGTGGGACTTAGTTGAACTGATTTTAGACTTTGACCTTATAAATGTGATAAATGAGTCATTTTGACTACAAGAAATGACATTCTTCTTAGTTTTGACATGATTGATGGAACTCACCGATTACACTGGGCGCTGTGGTAACGCTTTATTTAAAAATTTAGAAAAATAAGTCATTTTGTACTGTGGGACCAATCCTAGCCGTTATTGCGCGCTGAAGAAATAGAGACAGTTTTAAAAACTACATTTCATTGACTTTCTAACGGTGTCAATCCGTTTGAGTTAAAACGGTTGCGTCACATATTCGTACCAACATGTACTTAGTGATTTCCTTCGATAATACTAAGTTGTATCGCTTTCAACAGTGAAACGATTGACTGTGGGATTTAGTTGAACTGATTTTAGACTTTGACCTTATAAATGTGATAAATGAGTCATTTTGACTACAAGAAATGACATTCTTCTTAGTTTGACATGATTGATGGAACTCACCGATTACACTGGACGCTGTGGTAACGCTTTATTAAAAAATTTAGATAAATAAGTCATTTTGTACTGTGGGACCAATCCTAGCCGTTATAGCGCGCTGAAGAAATAGAGACAGTTTTAAAAACTACATTTCATTGACTTTCTAACGGTGTCAATCCGTTTGAGTTACAACAGTTGCGTCACATAATCGTACCAACATGTATTTACTGATTTTCTTCCGATATTACTAAGATGTATCGCTTTCAACAGTGAAACGATTGATTGTGGGACTTAATTGAACTGATTTTGGACTTTGACCTTATAAATGTGATTGATGCGCCAATTGGTCTCCAAGGAATAACATTCTTCTTAATTTGACATGATTGCTGGAATTCAGCGGTTACATTAGGCTCTGCGGTAGCGCTTTATTTAAAAATTTAGATAAATAAGATTTTCTTACTGTGGGACCAATCCTGGCCGTTACCATGCGCTGAAGAAATAAAGACATTCTCAAAAACTACATTTCATTGATTTCTTGGCGGTATAATTCCGTTTGAGTTGCAACGGTTGCGTCACATATTCGTACCAACATGTATTTAGCGAAAGTATTCGGATATTACTAGGTTGCATCGCTTTTAACTGTGAAACATTTGACTGTGCGACTTAATTGAACTGATTTTGAACTTTGACCTTATAAATGTTATAAGTGAGAAAATTGGACACCAAGAAATACCATTCTTCTTAATTTGACATGACTGGTGGAACTAAGCGTATACACTGGACCCTGTGGTAGCGATTCATTTAAAAATTTAGATAAATAAGTCATTTTTACTGTGGGACCAATCCTAGCCGTTAGCGCGCGCTGAAGATATAGAGATAGTTTCAAAAACTCCATTTCATTGACTTTCTAACGGTGTCAATCCGTTTGAGTTAGAACGGTTGCGTCACATAATCGTACCAACATGTATTTAGTGATTTTCTTCCGATATTACTAAGTTGTATCGCTTTCAACAGAGAAACGATTGACTGTGGGACTTAATTGAACTGATTTTGGACTTTGACCTTGTAAATGTAATAAATGAGCCATTTTGACTAGAAGAAATAACATTCTCCTTAATTTGACATGATTGATGAAACTCACCGATTACACTGGGCGCTGTGGTAACGCTTTATTTAAAAATTAAGATAAATAAGTCATTTTGTACTGTGGGACCAATCCTAGCCGTTATCGCGCGCTGAAGAAATAGAGACAGTTTCAAAAACTAAATTTCATTGACTTTCTAACGGTGTCAATCCGTTGACTTACAAAGCTTGCGTCACATAATCGTACCAACATGTATTTAGTGATTTTCTTCCGATATTACTAAGTTGTATCGCTTTCAACAGTGAAACGATTGACTGTGGGACTTAATTGAACAGATTTTGGACTTTGACCTTAAAAATGCGATAAATGAGCCATTATGACTAGAAGAAATAACATTCTCCTTAATTTGACATGATTGCTGGAACTCAGCGATTACACTGGGAGCTGTGGTAGCGCTTTGTTTAAAAGTTAAGATAAATAAGTCATTTATTACTGTGGAAACAATCCTAGCCGTTATCGCACGCTGAAGAAATAGAGACAGTTTCAAAAACTACATTTCATTGACTTTCTAACGGTGTCAATCCGTTTGAGTTAAAACGGTTGCGTCACATATTCGTACCAACATGTATTTAGTGATTTCCTTCCGATATTACTAATTTGTATCGCTTTCAACAGTGAAACGATTGACTGTGGGACTTAGTTGAACTGATTTTAGACTTTGACCTTATAAATGTGATAAATGAGTCATTTTGACAACAAGAAATGACATTCTTCTTAGTTTGACATGATTGATGGAACTCACCGATTACACTGGGCGCTGTGGTAACGCTTTATTTAAAAATTTAGATAAATAAGTCATTTTGTACTGTGGGACCAATCCTAGCCGTTATTGCGCGCTGAAGAAATAGAGACAGTTTTAAAAACTACATTTCATTGACTTTCTAACGGTGTCAATCCGTTTGAGTTAAAACGGTTGCGTCACATATTCGTACCAACATGTATTTAGTGATTTCCTTCGATAATACTAAGTTGTATCGCTTTCAACAGTGAAACGATTGACTGTGGGACTTAGTTGAACTGATTTTAGACTTTGACCTTATAAATGTGATAAATGAGTCATTTTGACTACAAGAAATGACATTCTTCTTAGTTTGACATGATTGATGGAACTCACCGATTACACTGGGCGCTGTGGTAACGCTTTATTAAAAAATTTAGATAAATAAGTCATTTTGTACTGTGGGACCAATCCTAGCCGTTATCGCGCGCTGAAGAATTAGAGACACTTTTAAAAACTACATTTCATTGACTTTCTAACGGTGTCAATCCGTTTGAGTTACAACGGTTGCGTCACATAATCGTACCAACATGTATTTACTGATTTTCTTCCGATATTACTAAGATGTATCGCTTTCAACAGTGAAACGATTGATTGTGGGATTTAATTGAACTGATTTTGGACTTTGACCTTATAAATGTGATTGATGCGCCAATTGGTCTCCAAGGAATAACATTCTTCTTAATTTGACATGATTGCTGGAAGTCAGCGGGTACATTAGGCTCTGCGGTAGCGCTTTATTTAAAAATTTAGATAAATAAGATTTTCTTACTGTGGGACCAATCCTGGCCGTTACCATGCGCTGAAGAAATAAAGACATTCTCAAAAACTACATTTCATTGATTTCTTGGCGGTATAATTCCGTTTGAGTTGCAACGGTTGCGTCACATATTCGTACCAACATGTATTTAGCGAAAGTATTCGGATATTACTAGGTTGCATCGTTTTTAACTGTGAAACGTTTGACTGTGCGACTTAATTGAACTGATTTTGAACTTTGACCTTATAAATGTTATAAGTGAGAAAATTGGACACCAAGAAATACCATTCTTCTTAATTTGACATGATTGGTGGAACTAAGCGTATACACTGGACCCTGTGGTAGCGATTCATTTAAAAATTTAGATAAATAAGTCATTTTTACTGTGGGACCAATCCTAGCCGTTAGCGCGCGCTGAAGATATAGAGATAGTTTCAAAAACTCCATTTCATTGACTTTCTAACGGTCTCAATCCGTTTGAGTTAGAACGGTTGCGTCACATAATCGTACCAACATGTATTTAGTGATTTTCTTCCGATATTACTAAGTTGTATCGCTTTCAACAGAGAAACGATTGACTGTGGGACTTAATTGAACTGATTTTGGACTTTGACCTTGTAAATGTAATAAATGAGCCATTTTGACTAGAAGAAATAACATTCTCCTTAATTTGACATGATTGATGAAACTCACCGATTACACTGGGCGCTGTGGTAACGCTTTATTTAAAAATTAAGATAAATAAGTCATTTTGTACTGTGGGACCAAACCTAGCCGTTATCGCGCGCTGAAGAAATAGAGACAGTTTCAAAAACTACATTTCATTGACTTTCTAACGGTGTCAATCCGTTTGACTTACAAAGCTTGCGTCACATAATCGTACCAACATGTATTTAGTGATTTTCTTCCGATATTACTAAGTTGTATCGCTTTCAACAGTGAAACGATTGACTGTGGGACTTAATTGAACAGATTTTGGACTTTGACCTTATAAATGTGATAAATGAGTCATTTTGACTACAAGAAATGATATTCTTCTTAATTTAACATGATTGCTGGAACTCAGCGATTTCACTGGGCGCTGTGGTAAGGCTTTATTTAAAAATTAAGATAAATAAGTCATTTTTCACTGTGGGACTAATCCTAGCCGTTATCGCGCGCTGAAGAAATAGAGACAGTTTCTAAAACTAAATTTCATTGATTTTCTAACGGTGTCAATCCGTATGAGTTACAACGGTTGCGTCACACATTCGTACCAACATGTATTTAGTGATTTTTTTCCGATATTACTAAGTTGTATCGCTTTCAACAGTGAAACGATTGACTGTGGGACTTAATTGAACTGATTTTGGACTTTGACCTTATAAATGTGATAAATGAGTCATTTTGACTACAAGAAATGATATTCTTCTTAATTTGACATGATTGCTGGAACTCAGCGATTACACTGGGCGCTGTGGTAAGGCTTTATTTAAAAATTAAGATAAATAAGTCATTTTTACTGTGGGACCAATCCTAGCCGTTAGCGCGCGCTGAAGATATAGAGACAGTTTCAAAAACTCCATTTCATTGACTTTCTAACGGTGTCAATCCGTTTGAGTTACAACGGTTGGGTCACATATTCGTACCAACATGTATTAACGATGTTTTTCTGATATTACTACGTTGCATCGCTTCTAACAGTGAAACCATTGACTGTGGGATTTAATTGAACTAACTTTGGACTGTGACCTCATAAGTGTGATAAATGAGACAATTGGACTCCAAGAAAGAACATTCTTCTTAATTTGACATGATTGCCGGAACTCAGCGATTACACTGGACCCTGTGGTATCGATTCATTTAAAAATTTAGATAAATAAGTCATTTTTACTGTGGGACCAATCCTAGCCGTTAGCGCGCGCTGAAGATATAGAGACAGTTTCAAAAACTCAATTTCATTGACTTTCTAACATTGTCAATCCGTTTGAGTTCAACGGTTGCGTCACACATTCGTACCAACATGTATTTAGTGATTTTTTTCCGATATTACCAAGTTGTATCGCTTTCAACAGCGAAACGATTGACTGTGGGACTTAATTGAACTGATTTTGGACTTTCACCTTATAAATGTGATAAATGAGTCATTTTGACTACAAGAAATGATATTCTTCTTAATTTGACGTGATTGCCAGAACTCAGCGATTACACTGGACCCTGTGGTAGCGCTTTATTTAAAAATTAAGATAAATAAGTCTTTTTTTACTGTGAGACCAATCCTAGCCGTTATCGCGCGCTGAAGAAATAGAGACAGTTTCAAAAACCACATTTCATTGACTTTCTAACGGTGTCAATCCGTTTGAGTTACAACAGTTGCGTCACATATTCGTACCAGAATGTATTTAGTGATTTTCTGCGGATAATACTAAGTTGTATCGCTTTTAACAGTGAAACGATTGACTGTGGGAATTATTTGAACTGATTCAGGACTGTGACCTTATAAATGTGATAAATGAGGCAATAGGTTTCCAAGGAATAACATTCTTCTTAATTTGACATGATTGCTGGAATTCAGCGATTACATTAGGCTCTGTGGTAGCCCTTTTTTAAAAATTTAGATAAATAAGTCATTTTTTACTGTGGGACCAATCCTAGCCGTTAGTTCGCGCTGAAGAAATAGAGACAGCTTCAAAAAGTACATTTCATTGACTTTCTAACGGTGTCAATCCGTTTGAGTTACAACGGTTGCGTCACATATTCGTACCAACATGTATTTAGCGATATTTTTCTGATATTACTAGGTTGCATCGCTTCAAACAGTGAAACGATTGACTGTGGGACTTAATTGAACTAACTTTGGACAGTGACCTCATAAGTGTGATAAATGAGACAATTGGACTCCAAGAAAGAACATTCTTCTTAATTTGACATGATTGCCGGAACTCAGCGATTACACTGGACCCTGTGGTAGCGATTCATTACAAATTTAGATAAATAAGTCATTTTTACTGTGGGACCAATCCAGCCGTTAGCGCGCGCTGAAGATATAGAGACAGTTTCAAAAACTCCATTTCATTGACTTTCTAACAGTGTCAATCCGTTTGAGTTACAACGGTTGCGTCACATAATCGTACCAACATGGGTTTACTGATTTTTTCTAATATTACTAAGTTGTATCGATTTTAACAGTGAAACGATTGACTGTGGGACTTAATTAAACTGATTCTAGACTGTGACCTTATAAATGTGATAAATAAGCCAGTTTGACTACAAGAAATGATGTTCTTCTTAATTTGACATGATTGCCGGAACTCAGCGATTACACTGGACCGTGTGGTAGCGATTCATTTTAAAATTTAGATAAATAAGATTTTCTTACTGTGGGACCAATCCTGGCCGTTAGCACGCGCTGAAGAAATAAAGACATTCTCAAAAACTACATTTCATTGATTTCTTGGCGGTATAATTCCGTTTGAGTTACAACGGTTGCGTCACATATTCGTACCAACATGTATTTAGCGAAAGTATTCGGATATTACTAGGTTGCATCGCTTTTAACTGTGAAACGTTTGACTGTGCGACTTAAATGAACTGATTTTGGACTTTGACCTTATAAATGTTATAAGTGAGACAATTGGACGCCAAGAAATAACATTCTTCTTAATTTCACATGATTGCTGGAATTCAGCGGTTACATTAGGCTCTGCGGAAGCGCTTTATTTAAAAATTTAGATAAATAAGATTTTCTTACTGTGGGACCAATCCTGGCCGTTAGCACGCGCTGAAGAAATAAAGACATTCTCGAAAACTACATTTCATTGATTTCTTGGCGGTATAATTCCGTTTGAGTTACAACGGTTGCGTCACATATTCGTACCAACATGTATTTGGCGAAAGTATTCGGATATTACTAGGTTGCATCGCTTTTAACTGTGAAACGTTTGACTGTGCGACTTAATTGAACTGATTTTGGACTTTGACCTTATAAATGTTATAAGTGAGACAATTGGACTCCAAGAAATAACATTCTTCTTAATTTGACATGATTGCTGGAACTCAGCGATTACACTGGGCGCTGTGGTAGCGCTTTATTTAAAAATTAAGATAAATAAGTGTTTTTTTACTGTGGGACCAATGCTAGCCGTTAGTTCGCACCGAAGAAATAGAGACAGTTTCAAAAACCACATTTCATTGACTTTCTAACGGTGTCAATCCGTTTGAGTTACAACAGTTGGGTCACATATTCGTACGAACATGTATTAACGATGTTTTTCTGATACTACTAGGTTGCATCGCTTCTAACAGTGAAACGATTGACTGTGGGATTTATTTGAACTAACTTTGGACTGTAACCTCATAAGTGTGATAAATGAGACAATTGGACTCCAAGAAAGAACATTCTTCTGAATTTGACATGATTGCCGGAACTCAGCGATTACACTGGACCCTGTGGTAGCGATTCATTTAAAAATTTAGATAAATAAGTCATTTTTACAGTGGAACCAATCCTAGCCGTTAGCGCGCGATGAAGATATAGAAACAGTTTTAAAAACTCCATTTTATTGACTTTCTAACGGTGGTTTGAGTTACAACGGTTGCCTCACACATTCGTACCAACATGTATTTAGTGATATTTTTCCGATATTACTAAGTTGTATCGCTTTCAACAGCGAAACGATTGACTGTGGGAATTATTTGAACTGATTCAGGACCGTGACCTTATAAATGTTATAAGTGAGACAATTGGACGCCAAGAAATAACATTCTTCTTAATTTGACATGATTGCCGGAACTCAGCGATTACACTGGGCGCTGTGGTAGCGCTTTATTTAAAAATTAAGATAAATAAGTCTTTTTTTACTGTGAGACCAATCCTAGCCGTTATCACGCGCTGAAGAAATTGAGACAGTTTCAAAAACTCCATTTCATTGACTTTCTAACGGTGTCAATCCGCTTGAGTTACAACAGTTGCGTCACATATTCGTACCAAAATGTATTTAGTGATTTTCTTCGGATAATACTAAGTTGTATCGCTTTTAACAGTGAAACGATTGACTGTGGGAATTTTTTGAACTGATTCAGGACTGTGACCTTATAAATGTGATAAATGAGTCAATAGGTTTCCAAGGAATAACATTCTTCTTAATTTGACATGATTGCTGGAATTCAGCGATTACATTAGGCTCTGTGGTAGCCCTTTTTTAAAAATTTAGATAAATAAGTCATTTTTTACTGTGGGACCAATCCTAGCCGTTAGTTCTTGCTGAAGAAATAGAGACAGATTCAAAAAGTACATTTCATTGACTTTCTAACGGTGTAATCCGTTTGAGTTACAACGGTTGGGTCACATATTCGTACCAACATGTATTAACAATGTTTTTCTGATATTACTAGGTTGCATCGGTTCTAACAGTGAAACGATTGACTGTGGGATTTAATTGAACTAACTTAGGACTGTGACCTCATAAGTGTGATAAATGAGACAATTGGACTCCAAGAAATGATATTCTTCTTAATTTGACATGATTGCTGGAACTCAGCGATTACACTGGGCGCTGTGGTAGCGCTTTATTTAAAAATTAAGATAAATAAGTCATTTTTTACTGTGGGACCAATCCTAGCCGTTATCGCGCGCTGAAGAAGTAGAGACAGTTTCAAAAACTACATTTCATTGACTTTCTAACGGTGTCAATCCGTTTGAGTTACAAAGGTTGGGTCACATATTCGTACCAACATGTATTAACGATGTTCTTCTGATGTTACTAGGTTGCATCGGTTTTTACAGTGAAACGATTGACTGTGGGATTTAATTGAACTAACTTTGGACTGTGACCTCATAAGTGTGATAAATGAGACAATTGGAATCCAAGGAAGAACATTCTTCTTAATTTGACATGATTGCCGGAACTCAGCGATTACACTGGACACTGTGGTAGCGATCCATTTAAAAATTTAGATAAATAAGTCATTTTTACTGTGGGACCAATCCTAGCCGTTAGCGCGCGCTGAAGATATAGAGACAGTTTCAAAAACTCCATTTCATTGACTTTCTGACGGTGTCAATCCGTTTGAGTTACAACGGTTGCGTCACACATTCGTACCAACATGTATTTAGCGAAAGTATTCGGATATTACTAGGTTGCATCGCTTTTAACTGTGAAACGTTTGACTGTGCGACTTAAATGAACTGATTTTGGACTTTGACCTTATAAATGTTATAAGTGAGACAATTGGACGCCAAGAAATAACATTCTTCTTAATTTGACATGATTGCTGGAACTCAGCGATTACACTGGGCGCTGTGGTAGCGCTTTATTTAAAAATTAAGATAAATAAGTCTTTTTTTACTGTGGGACCAATCCTAGCCGTTATCGCGCGCTGAAGAAATAGAGACAGTTTCAAAAACCACATTTCATTGACTTTCTAACAGTGTCAATCCGTTTGAGTTACAACAGTTTTGTCACATATTCGTACCAAAATGTATTTAGTGATTTTCTTCGGATAATACTAAGTTGTATCGGTTTTAACAGTGAAACGATTGACTGTGGTAATTATTTGAACTGATCCAGGACTGTGACCTTATAAATGTGATAAATGAGGCAATAAGTCTTCAAGGAATAACATTCTTCTTAATTTGACATGATTGCCGGAACTCAGCGATTACACTGGGCGCTGTGGTAAGGCTTTATTTAAAAATTAAGATAAATAAGTCATTTATTACTGTGGAAACAATCCTAGCCGTTATCGCGCGCTGAAGAAGTAGAAACAGTTTCAAAAACTACATTTCATTGACTTTCTAACGGTGTCAATCCGTTTGAGTTACAACTTTTGGGTCACATATTCGTACCAACATGTATTTAGTGATTTCCTTCCGATATTACGAAGTTGTATCGCTTTTAACAGTGAAACGATTGACCGTGGGAATTAATTCAACTGATTCTGGACTGTGACCTTATAAATGTGATTAATGCGCCAATTGGTCTCCAAGGAATAACATTCTTCTTAATTTGACATGATTTCTGGAATTCAGCGGTTACATTAGGCTCTGCGGAAGCGCTTTATTTAAAAATTTAGATAAATAAGATTTTCTTACTCTGGGACCAATCCTGGCCGTTAGCACGCGCTGAAGAAATAAAGACATTCTCAAAAACTACATTTCATTGATTTCTTGGCGGTATAATTCCGTTTGAGTTACAACGGTTGCGTCACATATTCGTACCAACATGTATTTAGCGAAAGTATTCGGATATTACTAGGTTGCATCGCTTTTAACTGTGAAACGTTTGACTGTGCGACTTAAATGAACTGATTTTGGACTTTGACCTTATAAATGTTATAAGTGAGACAATTGGACGCCAAGAAATAACATTCTTCTTAATTTGACATGATTGCTGGAACTCAGCGATTACACTGGGCGCTGTGGTAGCGCTTTATTTAAAAATTAAGATAAATAAGTCATTTTTTACTGTGGGACCAATCCTAGCCGTTAGTTCGCGCTGAAGAAATAGAGACAGCTTCAAAAAGTACATTTCATTGACTTTCTAACGGTGTCAATCCGTTTGAGTTACAAAGGTTGGGTCACATATTCGTACCAACATGTATTAACGATGTTCTTCTGATGTTACTAGGTTGCATCGGTTCTTACAGTGAAACGATTGACTGTGGGATTTAATTGAACTAACTTTGGACTGTGACCTCATAAGTGTGATAAATGAGACAATTGGAATCCAAGGAAGAACATTCTTCTTAATTTGACATGATTGCCGGAACTCAGCGATTACACTGGACACTGTGGTAGCGATCCATTTAAAAATTTAGATAAATAAGTCATTTTTACTGTGGGACCAATCCTAGCCGTTAGCGCGCGCTGAAGATATAGAGACAGTTTCAAAAACTCCATTTCATTGACTTTCTGACGGTGTCAATCCGTTTGAGTTACAACGGTTGCGTCACACATTCGTACCAACATGTATTTAGCGAAAGTATTCGGATATTACTAGGTTGCATCGCTTTTAACTGTGAAACGTTTGACTGTGCGACTTAAATGAACTGATTTTGGACTTTGACCTTATAAATGTTATAAGTGAGACAATTGGACGCCAAGAAATAACATTCTTCTTAATTTGACATGATTGCTGGAACTCAGCGATTACACTGGGCGCTGTGGTAGCGCTTTATTTAAAAATTAAGATAAATAAGTCTTTTTTTACTGTGGGACCAATCCTAGCCGTTATCGCGCGCTGAAGAAATAGAGACAGTTTCAAAAACCACATTTCATTGACTTTCTAACAGTGTCAATCCGTTTGAGTTACAACAGTTTTGTCACATATTCGTACCAAAATGTATTTAGTGATTTTCTTCGGATAATACTAAGTTGTATCGGTTTTAACAGTGAAACGATTGACTGTGGTAATTATTTGAACTGATCCAGGACTGTGACCTTATAAATGTGATAAATGAGGCAATAAGTCTTCAAGGAATAACATTCTTCTTAATTTGACATGATTGCCGGAACTCAGCGATTACACTGGGCGCTGTGGTAAGGCTTTATTTAAAAATTAAGATAAATAAGTCATTTATTACTGTGGAAACAATCCTAGCCGTTATCGCGCGCTGAAGAAGTAGAAACAGTTTCAAAAACTACATTTCATTGACTTTCTAACGGTGTCAATCCGTTTGAGTTACAACTTTTGGGTCACATATTCGTACCAACATGTATTTAGTGATTTCCTTCCGATATTACGAAGTTGTATCGCTTTTAACAGTGAAACGATTGACCGTGGGAATTAATTCAACTGATTCTGGACTGTGACCTTATAAATGTGATTAATGCGCCAATTGGTCTCCAAGGAATAACATTCTTCTTAATTTGACATGATTTCTGGAATTCAGCGGTTACATTAGGCTCTGCGGAAGCGCTTTATTTAAAAATTTAGATAAATAAGATTTTCTTACTCTGGGACCAATCCTGGCCGTTAGCACGCGCTGAAGAAATAAAGACATTCTCAAAAACTACATTTCATTGATTTCTTGGCGGTATAATTCCGTTTGAGTTACAACGGTTGCGTCACATATTCGTACCAACATGTATTTAGCGAAAGTATTCGGTTATTACTAGGTTGCATCGCTTTTAACTGTGAAACGTTTGACTGTGCGACTTAAATGAACTGATTTTGGACTTTGACCTTATAAATGTTATAAGTGAGACAATTGGACGCCAAGATATAACATTCTTCTTAATTTGACATGATTGCTGGAACTCAGCGATTACACTGGGCGCTGTGGTAGCGCTTTATTTAAAAATTAAGATAAATAAGTCTTTTTTTACTGTGGGACCAATCCTAGCCATTATCGCGCGCTGAAGAAATAGAGACAGTTTCAAAAACCACATTTCATTGACTTTCTAACAGTGTCAATCCGTTTGAGTTACAACAGTTTTGTCACATATTCGTACCAAAATGTATTTAGTGATTTTCTTCGGATAATACTAAGTTGTATCGGTTTTAACAGTGAAACGATTGACTGTGGTAATTATTTGAACTGATCCAGGACTGTGACCTTATAAATGTGATAAATGAGGCAATAAGTCTTCAAGGAATAACATTCTTCTTAATTTGACATGATTGCCGGAACTCAGCGATTACACTGGGCGCTGTGGTAAGGCTTTATTTAAAAATTAAGATAAATAAGTCATTTATTACTGTGGAAACAATCCTAGCCGTTATCGCGCGCTGAAGAAGTAGAAACAGTTTCAAAAACTACATTTCATTGACTTTCTAACGGTGTCAATCCGTTTGAGTTACAACTTTTGGGTCACATATTCGTACCAACATGTATTTAGTGATTTCCTTCCGATATTACGAAGTTGTATCGCTTTTAACAGTGAAACGATTGACCGTGGGAATTAATTCAACTGATTCTGGACTGTGACCTTATAAATGTGATTAATGCGCCAATTGGTCTCCAAGGAATAACATTCTTCTTAATTTGACATGATTTCTGGAATTCAGCGGTTACATTAGGCTCTGCGGAAGCGCTTTATTTAAAAATTTAGATAAATAAGATTTTCTTACTCTGGGACCAATCCTGGCCGTTAGCACGCGCTGAAGAAATAAAGACATTCTCAAAAACTACATTTCATTGATTTCTTGGCGGTATAATTCCGTTTGAGTTACAACGGTTGCGTCACATATTCGTACCAACATGTATTTAGCGAAAGTATTCGGTTATTACTAGGTTGCATCGCTTTTAACTGTGAAACGTTTGACTGTGCGACTTAAATGAACTGATTTTGGACTTTGACCTTATAAATGTTATAAGTGAGACAATTGGACGCCAAGATATAACATTCTTCTTAATTTGACATGATTGCTGGAACTCAGCGATTACACTGGGCGCTGTGGTAGCGCTTTATTTAAAAATTAAGATAAATAAGTATTTTTTTACTGTGAGACCAATCCTAGCCGTTATCGCGCGCTGAAGAAATAGAGACAGTTTCAAAAACTCCATTTCATTGACTTTTTAACGGTGTCAATCCGTTTGAGTTACAACAGTTGCGTCACATATTCGTACCAAAATGTATTTAGTGATTTTCTTCGGATAATACTAAGTTGTATCGCTTTTAACAGTGAAACGATTGACTGTGGGATTTAATTGAACTAACTTTGGACTGTGACCTCATAAGTGTGATAAATGAGACAATTGGACTCCAAGAAAGAACATTCTTCTTAATTTGACATGATTGCCGGAACTCAGCGATTACACTGGACACTGTGGTAGCGATCCATTTAAAAATTTAGATAATAAAGTCATTTTTACTGTGGGACCAATCCTAGCCGTTAGCGCGCGCTGAAGATATAGAGACAGTTTCAAAAACTCCATTTCATTGACTTTCTAACGGTGTCAATCCGTTTGAGTTACAACGGTTGCGTCACACATTCGTACCAACATGTATTTAGCGAAAGTATTCGGATATTACTAGGTTGCATCGCTTTTAACTGTGAAACGTTTGACTGTGCGACTTAAATGAACTGATTTTGGACTTTGACCTTATAAATGTTATAAGTGAGACAATTGGACGCCAAGAAATAACATTCTTCTTAATTTGACATGATTGCTGGAACTCAGCGATTACACTGGGCGCTGTGGTAGCGCTTTATTTAAAAATTAAGATAAATAAGTCATTTTTTACTGTGGGACCAATCCTAGCCGTTAGTTCGCGCTGAAGAAATAGAGACAGCTTCAAAAAGTACATTTCATTGACTTTCTAACGGTGTCAATCCGTTTGAGTTACAAAGGTTGGGTCACATATTCGTACCAACATGTATTAACGATGTTCTTCTGATGTTACTAGGTTGCATCGGTTCTTACAGTGAAACGATTGACTGTGGGATTTAATTGAACTAACTTTGGACTGTGACCTCATAAGTGTGATAAATGAGACAATTGGAATCCAAAGAAGAACATTCTTCTTAATTTGACATGATTGCCGGAACTCAGCGATTACACTGGACACTGTGGTAGCGATCCATTTAAAAATTTAGATAAATAAGTCATTTTTACTGTGGGACCAATCCTAGCCGTTAGCGCGCGCTGAAGATATAGAGACAGTTTCAAAAACTCCATTTCATTGACTTTCTGACGGTGTCAATCCGTTTGAGTTACAACGGTTGCGTCACACATTCGTACCAACATGTATTTAGCGAAAGTATTCGGATATTACTAGGTTGCATCGCTTTTAACTGTGAAACGTTTGACTGTGCGACTTAAATGAACTGATTTTGGACTTTGACCTTATAAATGTTATAAGTGAGACAATTGGACGCCAAGAAATAACATTCTTCTTAATTTGACATGATTGCTGGAACTCAGCGATTACACTGGGCGCTGTGGTAGCGCTTTATTTAAAAATTAAGATAAATAAGTCTTTTTTTACTGTGGGACCAATCCTAGCCGTTATCGCGCGCTGAAGAAATAGAGACAGTTTCAAAAACCACATTTCATTGACTTTCTAACAGTGTCAATCCGTTTGAGTTACAACAGTTTTGTCACATATTCGTACCAAAATGTATTTAGTGATTTTCTTCGGATAATACTAAGTTGTATCGGTTTTAACAGTGAAACGATTGACTGTGGTAATTATTTGAACTGATCCAGGACTGTGACCTTATAAATGTGATAAATGAGGCAATAAGTCTTCAAGGAATAACATTCTTCTTAATTTGACATGATTGCCGGAACTCAGCGATTACACTGGGCGCTGTGGTAAGGCTTTATTTAAAAATTAAGATAAATAAGTCATTTATTACTGTGGAAACAATCCTAGCCGTTATCGCGCGCTGAAGAAGTAGAAACAGTTTCAAAAACTACATTTCATTGACTTTCTAACGGTGTCAATCCGTTTGAGTTACAACTTTTGGGTCACATATTCGTACCAACATGTATTTAGTGATTTCCTTCCGATATTACGAAGTTGTATCGCTTTTAACAGTGAAACGATTGACCGTGGGAATTAATTCAACTGATTCTGGACTGTGACCTTATAAATGTGATTAATGCGCCAATTGGTCTCCAAGGAATAACATTCTTCTTAATTTGACATGATTTCTGGAATTCAGCGGTTACATTAGGCTCTGCGGAAGCGCTTTATTTAAAAATTTAGATAAATAAGATTTTCTTACTCTGGGACCAATCCTGGCCGTTAGCACGCGCTGAAGAAATAAAGACATTCTCAAAAACTACATTTCATTGATTTCTTGGCGGTATAATTCCGTTTGAGTTACAACGGTTGCGTCACATATTCGTACCAACATGTATTTAGCGAAAGTATTCGGTTATTACTAGGTTGCATCGCTTTTAACTGTGAAACGTTTGACTGTGCGACTTAAATGAACTGATTTTGGACTTTGACCTTATAAATGTTATAAGTGAGACAATTGGACGCCAAGATATAACATTCTTCTTAATTTGACATGATTGCTGGAACTCAGCGATTACACTGGGCGCTGTGGTAGCGCTTTATTTAAAAATTAAGATAAATAAGTATTTTTTTACTGTGAGACCAATCCTAGCCGTTATCGCGCGCTGAAGAAATAGAGACAGTTTCAAAAACTCCATTTCATTGACTTTCTAACGGTGTCAATCCGTTTGAGTTACAACAGTTGCGTCACATATTCGTACCAAAATGTATTTAGTGATTTTCTTCGGATAATACTAAGTTGTATCGCTTTTAACAGTGAAACGATTGACTGTGGGATTTAATTGAACTAACTTTGGACTGTGACCTCATAAGTGTGATAAATGAGACAATTGGACTCCAAGAAAGAACATTCTTCTTAATTTGACATGATTGCCGGAACTCAGCGATTACACTGGACACTGTGGTAGCGATCCATTTAAAAATTTAGATAATAAAGTCATTTTTACTGTGGGACCAATCCTAGCCGTTAGCGCGCGCTGAAGATATAGAGACAGTTTCAAAAACTCCATTTCATTGACTTTCTAACGGTGTCAATCCGTTTGAGTTACAACGGTTGCGTCACACATTCGTACCAACATGTATTTAGCGAAAGTATTCGGATATTACTAGGTTGCATCGCTTTTAACTGTGAAACGTTTGACTGTGCGACTTAAATGAACTGATTTTGGCCTTTGACCTTATAAATGTTATAAGTGAGACAATTGGACGCCAAGAAATAACATTCTTCTTAATTTGACATGAGTGCTGGAACTCAGCGATTACACTGGGCGCTGTGGTAGCGCTTTATTTAAAAATTAAGATAAATAAGTCTCTTTTTACTGTGGGACCAATCCTAGCCGTTATCGCGCGCTGAAGAAATAGAGACAGTTTCAAAAACCACATTTCATTGACTTTCTAACAGTGTCAATCCGTTTGAGTTACAACAGTTTTGTCACATATTCGTACCAAAATGTATTTAGTGATTTTCTTCGGATAATACTAAGTTGTATCGGTTTTAACAGTGAAACGATTGACTGTGGTAATTATTTGAACTGATCCAGGACTGTGACCTTATAAATGTGATAAATGAGGCAATAAGTCTTCAAGGAATACCATTCTTCTTAATTTGACATGATTGCCGGAACTCAGCGATTACACTGGACCCTGTGGTAGCGATTCATTAAAAACTTAGATAAATAAGTCATTTTTACTGTGGGACCAATCCTAGCCGTTAGCGCGCGCTGAAGATATAGAGACAGTTTCAAAAACTTCATTTCATTGACTTTCTAACGGTGTCAATCCGATTGAGTTACAACGGTTGCGTGAAACATTCGTACCAACATGTATTTAGTGATTTTTTTTTGATATTACTAAGTTGTATCGCTTTCAACAGTGAAACGATTGACTGTGGGACTTAATTGAACTGATTTTGGACTTTGACCTTATGAATGTGATAAATGAGTCATTTTGACTACAAAAAATGATATCTTCTTAATTTGACATGATTGCTGGAACTCAGCGATTACACTGGGCGCTGTGGAAAGGCTTTATTTAAAAATTAAGATAAATAACTCATTTTTTACTGTGGGACCAATCCTAGCCGTTATCGCGCGCTGAAGAAATAGAGACAGTTTCTAAAACTAAATTTCATTGATTTTCTAACGGTGTCAATTCGTTTTAGCTACAACGGTTGCGTCACATATTCGTACCAACATGTATTTAGTGATTTTTTTCCGATATTACTAAGTTGTATCGCTTTCAACAGTTAAACGATTGATTGTGGGTCTTAATTGAACTGATTTTAGACTTTGACCTCATAAGTGTGATAAATGAGACAATTGGACTACAAGAAAGAACATTCTTCTTAATTTGACATGATTGCCGGAACTCAGCGACTACACTAGACCCTGTGGTAGCGATTCATTTAAAAATTTAGATTAATAAGTCATTTTTACTGTGGGATCAATCCTAGCCGTTAGTTCGCGCTGAAGAAATAGAGACAGCTTCAAAAAGTACATTTCATTGACTTTCTAACGGTGTCAATCCGTTTGAGTTACAACGGTTGGGTCACATATTCGTACCAACATGTATTAACGATGTTCTTCTGATGTTACTAGGTTGCATCGGTTCTAACAGTGAAACGATTGACTGTGGGATTTAATTGAACTAACTTTGGACTGTGACCTCATAAGTGTGATAAATGAGACAATTGGACTCCAAGAAAGAACATTCTTCTTAATTTGACATGATTGCCGGAAATCAGCAATTACACTGGACACTGTGGTAGCTATCCATTTAAAAATTTAGATAAATAAGTCATTTTTACTGTGGGACCAATCCTAGCCGTTAGCGCGCGCTGAAGATATAGAGACAGTTTCAAAAACTCCATTTCATTGACTTTCTAACGGTGTCAATCCGTTTGAGTTACAACGGTTGCGTCACACATTCGTACCAACATGTATTTAGCGAAAGTATTCGGATATTACTAGGTTGCATCGCTTTTAACTCTGAAACGTTTGACTGTGCGACTTAAATGAACTGATTTTGGACTTTGACCTTATAAATGTTATAAGTGAGACAATTGGACGCCAAGAAATAACATTCTTCTTAATTTGACATGATTGCTGGAACTCAGCGATTACACTGGGCGCTGTGGTAGCGCTTTATTTAAAAATTAAGATAAATAAATCTTTTTTTACTGTGGGACCAATCCTAGCCGTTATCGCGCGCTGAAGAAATAGAGACAGTTTCAAAAACCACATTTCATTGACTTTCTAACAGTGTCAATCCGTTTGAGTTACAACGGTTGCGTCAAACATTCGTGCCAACATGTAATTAGTGATTTTTTTTTGATATTACTAAGTTGTATCGCTTTCAACAGTGAAACGATTGACTGTGGGACTTAATTGAACTGATTTTGGACTTTGACCTTATGAATGTGATAAATGAGTCATTTTGACTACAAAAAATGATATTCTTCTTAATTTGACATGATTGCTGGAACTCAGCGATTACACTGGGCGCTGTGGAAAGGCTTTATTTAAAAATTAAGATAAATAAGTCATTTTTTACTGTGGGACCAATCCTAGCCGTTATCGCGCGCTGAAGAAATTGAGACAGTTTGTAAAACTAAATTTCATTGATTTTCTAACGGTGTCAATTCGTATGAGCTACAACGGTTGCGTCACATATTCGTACCAACATGTATTTAGTGATTTTTTTCCGATATTACTAAGTTGTATCGCTTTCAACAGTTAAACGATTGACTGTGGGATTTAATTGAACTAACTTTAGACTGTAACCTCATAAGTGTGATAAATGAGACAATTGGACTCCAAGAAAACACATTATTCTGAATTTGACATGATTGCCGGAACTCAGCGATTACACTGGACCCTGTGGTAGCGATTCATTTAAAAATTTAGATAAATAAGTCATTTTTACAGTGGAACCAATCCTAGCCGTTAGGGCGCGATGAAGATATAGAGACAGTTTTAAAAACTCCATTTTATTGACTTTCTAACGGTGTCAATCCGTTTGAGTTACAACGGTTGCCTCACACATTCGTACCAACATGTATTTAGTGATATTTTTCCGATATTACTAAGTTGTATCGCTTTCAACAGCGAAACGATTGACTGTGGGAATTATTTGAACTGATTCAGGACCGTGACTTTATAAATGTTATAAGTGAGACAATTGGACGCCAAGAAATAACATTCTTCTTAATTTGACATGATTGCTGGAACTCAGCAATTACACTGGGCGCTGTGGTAGCGCTTTATTTAAAAATTAAGATAAATAAGTCATTTATTACTGTGGAAACAATCCTAGCCGTTATCGCGCGCTGAAGAAGTAGAGACAGTTTCAAAAACTACATTTCATTGACTTTCTAACGGTGTCAATCCGTTTGAGTTACAACGGTTGGGTCACATATTCGTACCAACATGTATTTAGTGATTTCCTTCCGATATTACGAAGTTGTATCGCTTTTAACAGTGAAACGATTGACCGTGGGAATTAATTCAACTGATTCTGGACTGTGACCTTATAAATGTGATTAATGCGCCAATTGGTCTCCAAGGAATAACATTCTTCTTAATTTGACATGATTGCTGGAATTCAGCGGTTACATTAGGCTCTGCGGAAGCGCTTTATTTAAAAATTTAGATAAATAAGATTTTCTTACTCTGGGACCAATCCTGGCCGTTAGCACGCACTGAAGAAATAAAGACATTCTCAAAAACTACATTTCATTGATTTCTTGGCAGTATAATTCCGTTTGAGTTACAACGGTTGCGTCACATATTCGTACCAACATGTATTTAGCAAAAGTATTCGGATATTACTAGGTTGCATCGCTTTTAACTGTGAAACGTTTGACTGTGCGACTTAAATGAACTGATTTTGGACTTTGACCTTATAAATGTTATAAGTGAGACAATTGGACGCCAAGATATAACATTCTTCTTAATTTGACATGATTGCTGGAACTCAGCGATTACACTGGGCGCTGTGGTAACACTTTAATTAAAAATTAAGATAAATAAGTCTTTTTTTACTGTGAGACCAATCCTAGCCGTTATCGCGCGCTGAAGAAATAGAGACAGTTTCAAAAACTCCATTTCATTGACTTTCTAACGGTGTCAATCCGTTTGAGTTACAACAGTTGCGTCACATATTCGTACCAAAATGTATTTAGTGATTTTCTTCGGATAATACTAAGTTGTATCGCTTTTAACAGTGAAACGATTAACTGTGGGAATTATTTGAACTGATTCAGGACTGTGACCTTATAAATGTTATAAGTGAGACAATTGGACGCCAAGAAATAACATTCTTCTTAATTTGACATGATTGCTGGAACTCAGCGATTACACTGGGCGCTGTGGTAGCGCTTTATTTAAAAATTAAGATAAATAAGTCATTTTTTACTGTGGGACCAATCCTAGCCGTTAGTTTGCGCTGAAGAAATAGAGACAGCTTCAAAAACACCATTTCATTGACTTTCTAACGGTGTCAATCCGTTTGAGTTACAAAGGTTGGGTCACATATTCGTACCAACATGTAATAACGATGTTCTTCTGATGTTACTAGGTTGCATCGGTTCTAACAGTGAAACGATTGACTGTGGGATTTAATTGAACTAACTTTGGACTGTGACCTCATAAGTGTGATAAATGAGACAATTGGAGTCCAAGAAAGAACATTCTTCTTAATTTGACATGATTGCCGGAACTCAGCGATTACACTGGACACTGTGGTAGCGATCCATTTAAAAATTTAGATAAATAAGTCATTTTTACTGTGGGACCAATCCTAGCCGTTAGCGCGCGCTGAAGATATAGAGACAGTTTCAAAAACTCCATTTCATTTACTTTCTGACGGTGTCAATCCGTTTGAGTTACAACGGTTGCGTCACACATTCGAACCAACATGTATTTAGCGAAAGTATTCGGATATTACTAGGTTGCATCGCTTTTAACTGTGAAACGTTTGACTGTGCGACTTAAATGAACTGATTTTGGACTTTGACCTTATAAATGTTATAAGTGAGACAATTGGACGCCAAGAAATAACATTCTTCTTAATTTGACATGATTGCTGGAACTCAGCGATTACACTGGGCGCTGTGGTAGCGCTTTATTTAAAAATTAAGATAAATAAGTCTTTTTTTACTGTGGGACCAATCCTAGCCGTTATCGCGCGCTGAAGAAATAGAGACAGTTTCAAAAACCACATTTCATTGACTTTCTAACAGTGTAAATCCGTTTGAGTTACAACAGTTTTGTCACATATTCGTACCAAAATGTATTTAGTGATTTTCTTCGGATAATACTAAGTTGTATCGGTTTTAACAGTGAAACGATTGACTGTGGTAATTATTTGAACTGATCCAGGAGTGTGACCTTATAAATGTGATAAATGAGGCAATAAGTCTTCAAGGAATAACATTCTTCTTAATTTGACATGATTGCCGGAACTCAGCGATTACACTGGGCGCTGTGGTAAGGCTTTATTTAAAAATTAAGATAAATAAGTCATTTTTTATTGTGGGACCAATCCTAGCCGTTAACACGCACTGAAGAAATAAAGACATTCTCAAAAACTACATTTCATTGATTTCTTGGCAGTATAATTCCGTTTGAGTTACAACGGTTGCGTCACATATTCGTACCAACATGTATTTAGCAAAAGTATTCGGATATTACTAGGTTGCATCGCTTTTAACTGTGAAACGTTTGACTGTGCGACTTAAATGAACTGATTTTGGACTTTGACCTTATAAATGTTATAAGTGAGACAATTGGACGCCAAGATATAACATTCTTCTTAATTTGACATGATTGCTGGAACTCAGCGATTACACTGGGCGCTGTGGTAACACTTTAATTAAAAATTAAGATAAATAAGTCTTTTTTTACTGTGAGACCAATCCTAGCCGTTATCGCGCGCTGAAGAAATAGAGACAGTTTCAAAAACTCCATTTCATTGACTTTCTAACGGTGTCAATCCGTTTGAGTTACAACAGTTGCGTCACATATTCGTACCAAAATGTATTTAGTGATTTTCTTCGGATAATACTAAGTTGTATCGCTTTTAACAGTGAAACGATTGACTGTGGGAATTATTTGAACTGATTCAGGACTGTGACCTTATAAATGTTATAAGTGAGACAATTGGACGCCAAGAAATAACATTCTTCTTAATTTGACATGATTGCTGGAACTCAGCGATTACACTGGGCGCTGTGGTAGCGCTTTATTTAAAAATTAAGATAAATAAGTCATTTTTTACTGTGGGACCAATCCTAGCCGTTAGTTTGCGCTGAAGAAATAGAGACAGCTTCAAAAACACCATTTCATTGACTTTCTAACGGTGTCAATCCGTTTGAGTTACAAAGGTTGGGTCACATATTCGTACCAACATGTAATAACGATGTTCTTCTGATGTTACTAGGTTGCATCGGTTCTAACAGTGAAACGATTGACTGTGGGATTTAATTGAACTAACTTTGGACTGTGACCTCATAAGTGTGATAAATGAGACAATTGGAGTCCAAGAAAGAACATTCTTCTTAATTTGACATGATTGCCGGAACTCAGCGATTACACTGGACACTGTGGTAGCGATCCATTTAAAAATTTAGATAAATAAGTCATTTTTACTGTGGGACCAATCCTAGCCGTTAGCGCGCGCTGAAGATATAGAGACAGTTTCAAAAACTCCATTTCATTTACTTTCTGACGGTGTCAATCCGTTTGAGTTACAACGGTTGCGTCACACATTCGTACCAACATGTATTTAGCGAAAGTATTCGGATATTACTAGGTTGCATCGCTTTTAACTGTGAAACGTTTGACTGTGCGACTTAAATGAACTGATTTTGGACTTTGACCTTATAAATGTTATAAGTGAGACAATTGGACGCCAAGAAATAACATTCTTCTTAATTTGACATGATTGCTGGAACTCAGCGATTACACTGGGCGCTGTGGTAGCGCTTTATTTAAAAATTAAGATAAATAAGTCTTTTTTTACTGTGGGACCAATCCTAGCCGTTATCGCGCGCTGAAGAAATAGAGACAGTTTCAAAAACCACATTTCATTGACTTTCTAACAGTGTAAATCCGTTTGAGTTACAACAGTTTTGTCACATATTCGTACCAAAATGTATTTAGTGATTTTCTTCGGATAATACTAAGTTGTATCGGTTTTAACAGTGAAACGATTGACTGTGGTAATTATTTGAACTGATCCAGGAGTGTGACCTTATAAATGTGATAAATGAGGCAATAAGTCTTCAAGGAATAACATTCTTCTTAATTTGACATGATTGCCGGAACTCAGCGATTACACTGGGCGCTGTGGTAAGGCTTTATTTAAAAATTAAGATAAATAAGTCATTTTTTATTGTGGGACCAATCCTAGCCGTTATCGCGCGCTGAAGAAATAGAGACAGTTTCTAAAACTAAATTTCATTGATTTTCTAACGGTGTCAATCCGTTTGAGTTACAACGGTTGCGTCACACCTTCGTACCAACATGTATTTAGTGATTTTTTTCCGATATTACTAAGTTGTATCGCTTTCAGCAGTGAAACGATTGACTGTGGGACTTAATTGAACTGATTTTGGACTTTGACCTTATAAATGTGATAAATGAGTTATTTTGACTACAAGAAATGACATTCTTCTTAATTTGACATGATTGCTGGAACTCAGCAATTACACTGGGCGCTGTGGTAGCGCTTTGTTTAAAAGTTAAGAAAAATAAGTCATTTATTACTGTGGAAACAATCCTAGCCGTTATCGCGCGCTGAAGAAGTAGAGACAGTTTCAAAAACTACATTTCATTGACTTTCTAACGGTGTCAATCCGTTTGAGTTACAACGGTTGGGTCACATATTCGTACCAACATGTATTTAGTGATTTCCTTCCGATATTACGAAGTTGTATCGCTTTTAACAGTGAAACGATTGACCGTGGGAATTAATTCAACTGATTCTGGACTGTGACCTTATAAATGTGATTAATGCGCCAATTGGTCTCCAATGAATAACATTCTTCTTAATTTGACATGATTGCTGGAATTCAGCGGTTACATTAGGCTCTGCGGAAGCGCTTTATTTAAAAATTTAGATAAATAAGATTTTCTTACTCTGGGACCAATCCTGGCCGTTAGCACGCGCTGAAGAAATAAAGACATTCTCAAAAACTACATTTCATTGATTTCTTGGCGGTATAATTCCGTTTGAGTTACAACGGTTGCGTCACATATTCGTACCAACATGTATTTAGCGAAAGTATTCGGATATTACTAGGTTGCATCGCTTTTAACTGTGAAACGTTTGACTGTGCGACTTAAATGAACTGATTTTGGACTTTGACCTTATAAATGTTATAAGTGAGACAATTGGACGCCAAGATATAACATTCTTCTTAATTTGACATGATTGCTGGAACTCAGCGATTACACTGGGCGCTGTGGTAGCGCTTTATTTAAAAATTAAGATAAATAAGTCTTTTTTTACTGTGAGACCAATCCTAGCCGTTATCGCGCGCTGAAGAAATAGAGACAGTTTCAAAAACTCCATTTCATTGACTTTCTAACGGTGTCAATCCGTTTGAGTTACAACAGTTGCGTCACATATTCGTACCAAAATGTATTTAGTGATTTTCTTCGGATAATACTAAGTTGTATCGCTTTTAACAGTGAAACGATTGACTGCGGGATTTAATTGAACTAACTTTGGACTGTGACCTCATAAGTGTGATAAATGAGACAATTGGACTCCAAGAAAGAACATTCTTCTTAATTTGACATGATTGCCGGAACTCAGCGATTACACTGGACACTGTGGTAGCGATCCATTTAAAAATTTAGATAATAAAGTCATTTTTACTGTGGGACCAATCCTAGCCGTTAGCGCGTGCTGAAGATATAGAGACAGTTTCAAAAACTCCATTTCATTGACTTTCTAACGGTGTCAATCCGTTTGAGTTACAACGGTTGCGTCACACATTCGTTCCAACATGTATTTAGCGAAAGTATTCGGATATTACTAGGTTGCATCGCTTTTAACTGTGAAACGTTTGACTGTGCGACTTAAATGAACTGATTTTGGCCTTTGACCTTATAAATGTTATAAGTGAGACAATTGGACGCCAAGAAATAACATTCTTCTTAATTTGACATGAGTGCTGGAACTCAGCGATTACACTGGGCGCTGTGGTAGCGCTTTATTTAAAAATTAAGATAAATAAGTCTTTTTTTACTGTGAGACCAATCCTAGCCGTTATCGCGCGCTGAAGAAATAGAGACAGTTTCAAAAACTCCATTTCATTGACTTTCTAACGGTGTCAATCCGTTTGAGTTACAACAGTTGCGTCACATATTCGTACCAAAATGTATTTAGTGATTTTCTTCGGATAATACTAAGTTGTATCGCTTTTAACAGTGAAACGATTGACTGCGGGATTTAATTGAACTAACTTTGGACTGTGACCTCATAAGTGTGATAAATGAGACAATTGGACTCCAAGAAAGAACATTCTTCTTAATTTGACATGATTGCCGGAACTCAGCGATTACACTGGACACTGTGGTAGCGATCCATTTAAAAATTTAGATAATAAAGTCATTTTTACTGTGGGACCAATCCTAGCCGTTAGCGCGCGCTGAAGATATAGAGACAGTTTCAAAAACTCCATTTCATTGACTTTCTAACGGTGTCAATCCGTTTGAGTTACAACGGTTGCGTCACACATTCGTTCCAACATGTATTTAGCGAAAGTATTCGGATATTACTAGGTTGCATCGCTTTTAACTGTGAAACGTTTGACTGTGCGACTTAAATGAACTGATTTTGGCCTTTGACCTTATAAATGTTATAAGTGAGACAATTGGACGCCAAGAAATAACATTCTTCTTAATTTGACATGAGTGCTGGAACTCAGCGATTACACTGGGCGCTGTGGTAGCGCTTTATTTAAAAATTAAGATAAATAAGTCTTTTTTTACTGTGGGACCAATCCTAGCCGTTATCGCGCGCTGAAGAAATAGAGAAAGTTTCAAAAACCACATTTCATTGACTTTCTAACAGTGTCAATCCGTTTGAGTTACAACAGTTTTGTCACATATTCGTACCAAAATGTATTTAGTGATTTTCTTCGGATAATACTAAGTTGTATCGGTTTTAACAGTGAAACGATTGACTGTGGTAATTATTTGAACTGATCCAGGACTGTGACCTTATAAATGTGATAAATGAGGCAATAAGTCTTCAAGGAATACCATTCTTCTTAATTTGACATGATTGCCGGAACTCAGCGATTACACTGGACCCTGTGGTAGCGATTCATTAAAAATTTAGATAAATAAGTCATTTTTACTGTGGGACCAATCCTAGCCGTTAGCGCGCGCTGAAGATATAGAGACAGTTTCAAAAACTCCATTTCATTGACTTTCTAACGGTGTCAATCCGTTTGAGTTACAACGGTTGCGTCACACATTCGTTCCAACATGTATTTAGCGAAAGTATTCGGATATTACTAGGTTGCATCGCTTTTAACTGTGAAACGTTTGACTGTGCGACTTAAATGAACTGATTTTGGCCTTTGACCTTATAAATGTTATAAGTGAGACAATTGGACGCCAAGAAATAACATTCTTCTTAATTTGACATGAGTGCTGGAACTCAGCGATTACACTGGGCGCTGTGGTAGCGCTTTATTTAAAAATTAAGATAAATAAGTCTTTTTTTACTGTGGGACCAATCCTAGCCGTTATCGCGCGCTGAAGAAATAGAGAAAGTTTCAAAAACCACATTTCATTGACTTTCTAACAGTGTCAATCCGTTTGAGTTACAACAGTTTTGTCACATATTCGTACCAAAATGTATTTAGTGATTTTCTTCGGATAATACTAAGTTGTATCGGTTTTAACAGTGAAACGATTGACTGTGGTAATTATTTGAACTGATCCAGGACTGTGACCTTATAAATGTGATAAATGAGGCAATAAGTCTTCAAGGAATACCATTCTTCTTAATTTGACATGATTGCCGGAACTCAGCGATTACACTGGACCCTGTGGTAGCGATTCATTAAAAATTTAGATAAATAAGTCATTTTTACTGTGGGACCAATCCTAGCCGTTAGCGCGCGCTGAAGATATAGAGACAGTTTCAAAAACTCCATTTCATTGACTTTCTAACGGTGTCAATCCGATTGAGTTACAACGGTTGCGTGAAACATTCGTACCAACATGTATTTAGTGATTTTTTTTTGATATTACTAAGTTGTATCGCTTTCAACAGTGAAACGATTGACTGTGGGACTTAATTGAACTGATTTTGGACTTTGACCTTATGAATGTGATAAATGAGTCATTTTGACTACAAAAAATGATATTCTTCTTAATTTGACATGATTGCTGGAACTCAGCGATTACACTGGGCGCTGTGGAAAGGCTTTATTTAAAAATTAAGATAAATAACTCATTTTTTACTGTGGGACCAATCCTAGCCGTTATCGCGCGCTGAAGAAATAGAGACAGTTTCTAAAACTAAATTTCATTGATTTTCTAACGGTGTCAATTCGTTTTAGCTACAACAGTTGCTTCACATATTCCTACCAACATGTATTTAGTGATTTTTTTCCGATATTACTAAGTTGTATCGCTTTCAACAGTTAAACGATTGACTGTGGGTCTTAATTGAACTGATTTTAGACTTTGACCTCATAAGTGTGATAAATGAGACAATTGGACTCCAAGAAAGAACATTCTTCTTAATTTGACATGATTGCCGGAACTCAGCGATTACACTAGACCCTGTGGTAGCGATTCATTTAAAAATTTAGATTAATAAGTCATTTTTACTGTGGGATCAATCCTAGCCGTTAATTCGCACTGAAGAAATAGAGACAGCTTCAAAAAGTACATTTCATTGACTTTCTAACGGTGTCAATCCCTTTGAGTTACAACGGTTGGGTCACATATTCGTACCAACATGTATTAACGATGTTCTTCTGATGTTACTAGGTTGCATCGGTTCTAACAGTGAAACGATTGACTGTGGGATTTAATTGAACTAACTTTGGACTGTGACCTCATAAGTGTGATAAATGAGACAATTGGACTCCAAGAAAGAACATTCTTCTTAATTTGACATGATTGCCGGAAATCAGCAATTACACTGGACACTGTGGTAGCGATCCATTTAAAAATTTAGATAAATAAGTCATTTTTACTGTGGGACCAATCCTAGCCGTTAGCGCGCGCTGAAGATATAGAGACAGTTTCAAAAACTCCATTTCATTGACATTCTAACGGTGTCAATCCGTTTGAGTTACAACGGTTGCGTCAAACATTCGTACCAACATGTATTTAGTGAATTTTTTTTGAAATTACTAAGTTGTATCGCTTTCAACAGTGAAACGAATGACTGTGGGACTTAATTGAACTGATTTTGGACTTTGACCTTATGAATGTGATAAATGAGTCATTT
Organism: Hydractinia symbiolongicarpus; assembly: GCF_029227915.1. NCBI lineage: Eukaryota > Metazoa > Cnidaria > Hydrozoa > Anthoathecata > Hydractiniidae > Hydractinia > Hydractinia symbiolongicarpus. The sequence goes on from NC_079877.1 coordinate 2,590,985, forward strand.
TGACTACAAAAAATGATATTCTTCTTAATTTGACATGATTGCTGGAACTCAGCGATTACACTGGGCGCTGTGGAAAGGCTTTATTTAAAAATTAAGATAAATAAGTCATTTTTTACTGTGGGACCAATCCTAGCCGTTATCGCGCGCTGAAGAAATAGAGACAGTTTGTAAAACTAAATTTCATTGATTTTCTAACGGTGTCAATTCGTATGAGCTACAACGGTTGCGTCACATATTCGTACCAACATGTATTTAGTGATTTTTTACCGATATTACTAAGTTGTATCGCTTTCAACAGTTAAACGATTGACTGTGGGTCTTAATTGAACTGATTTTAGACTTTGACCTCATAAGTGTGATAAATGAGACAATTGGACTCCAAGAAAGAACATTCTTCTTAATTTGACATGATTGCCGGAACTCAGCGATTACACTAGACCCTGTGGTAGCGATTCATTTAAAAATTTAGATAAATAAGTCATTTTTACTGTGGGACCAATCCTAGCCGTTAGCGCGCGCTGAAGATATAGAGACAGTTTCAAAAACTCCATTTCATTGAACTTCTAACGGTGTCAATCCGTTTGAGTTACAACGGTTGCGTCACACATTCGTACCAACATGTATTTAGTGATTTTTTTCCGATATTACTAAGTTGTATCGCTTTCAACAGTGAAACGATTGACTGTGGGACTTAATTGAACTGATTTTGGACTTTGACCTTATAAATGTGTTAAATGAGTCATTTTGACTATATTCTTCGTAATTTGACATGATTGCTGGAACTCAGCGATTACATTAGGCTCTGTGGTAGCCCTTTTATTAAAAATTTAGATAAATAAGTCATTTTTTACTGTGGGACCAATCGCGCTGAAGAAATAGAGACAGTTTTAAAAACTCCATTTCATTGACTTTCTAACGGTGTCAATCCGTTTGAGTTACAACGGCTGCGTCACATATTCGTACCAACATGTATTTAGTGATTTTTTTCCGATATTGCTAAGTTGCATCGCTTTCAACTGTGAAACGATTGACTGTGGGACTTAATTGAACTGATTTTGGACTTTGACTTCATAAGTGTGATAAATGAGACAATTGGAGTCCAAGAAAGAACATTCTTCGTAATTTGACATGATTGCTGGAACTCAGCGATTAACTGGACCCTGTGGTAGCGATTCATTTAAAAATTAAGATAAATAAGTCATTTTTTATTGTGGGACCACTACTAGCCGTTATCGCGCGCTGAAGAAAGAGAAACAGTTTCTAAAACCACATTTCATTGACTTTCTAACGGTGTCAATCCGTTTGAGTTACAACAGTTTTGTCACATATTCGTACCAAAATGTATTTAGTGATTTTCTTCGGATAATAGTAAGTTGTATCGGTTTTAACAGTGAAACGATTGACTGTGGGACGTAATTGAACTAACTTTGGACTGTGACCTCATAAGTGTGATAAATGAGGCAATAGGTCTTCAAGGAATAACATTCTTCTTAATTTGACATGATTGCTGGAATTCAGCGATTACATTACGCTCTCTGGTAGCCCTTTTTTAAAAATTTAGATAAATAAGTCATTTTTTACTGTGGGACCAATCCTAGCCGTTAGTTCGCGCTGAAGAAATAGAGACAGTTTCTAAAACTAAATTTCATTGATTTTCTAACGGTGTCAATCCGTTTGAGCTACAACGGTTGCGTCACATATTCGTACCAACATGTATTTAGTGATTTTTTTCCGATATTACTAAGTTGTATCGCTTTCAACAGTGAAACGATTGACTGTGGGTCTTAATTGAACTGATTTTAGACTTTGACCTCATAAGTGTGATAAATGAGACAATTGGACTCCAAGAAAGAACATTCTTCTTAATTTGACATGATGGCCGGAACTCAGCGTTTACACTGGACCCTGTGGTAGCGATTCATTTAAAAATTTAGATAAATAAGTCATTTTTACTGTGGGACCAATCCTAGCCGTTAGCGCGCGCTGAAGATATAGAGACAGTTTCAAAAACTCCATTTCATTGAATTTCTAACGGTGTCAATCCGTTTGAGTTACAACGGTTGCGTCACACATTCGTACCAACATGTATTTAGTGATTTTTTTCCGATATTACTAGGTTGAATCGCTTTCAACAGTGAAACGATTGACTGTGGGACTTAATTGAACTGATTTTGAACTTTGACCTTATAAATGTGATAAATGAGTCACTTTGACTACAAGAAATGATATTCTTCGTAATTTGACATGATTGCTGGAACTCAGCGATTACATTAGGCTCTGTGGTAGCCCTTTTATTAAAAATTTAGATAAATAAGTCATTTTTTACTGTGGGACCAATCCTAGCCGTTAGCGCGCGCTGAAGAAATAGAGACAGTTTTAAAAACTCCATTTCATTGACTTTCTAACGGTGTCAATCCGTTTGAGTTACAACGGCTGCGTCACATATTCGTACCAAAATATATTTAGTGATTTTCTTCGGATAATACTAAGTTGTATCGGTTTTAACAGTGAAACGATTGACTGTGGTAATTATTTGAACTGATCCAGGACTGTGACCTTATAAATGTGATAAATGAGGCAATAGGTCTTCACGGAATAACATTCTTCTTAATTTGACATGATTGCTGGAATTCAGCGATTACATTAGGCTCTCTGGTAGCCCTTTTTTAAAAATTTAGATAAATAAGTGATTTTTAACTGTGGGACCAATCCTAGCCGTTAGTTCGCGCTGAAAAAATAGAGACAGTTTCAAAAACACCATTTCATTGACTTTCTAACGGTGTCAATCCGTTTGAGTTACAACGGTTGCGTCAAACATTCGTACCAACATGTATTTACTGATTTTTTTCCGATATTACTAAGTTGTATCGCTTTCAACAGTGAAACGATTGACTGTGGGACTTAATTGAACTAACTTTGGACTGTGACCTCATAAGTGTGATAAATGAGGCAATAAGTCTTCAAGGAATAACATTCTTCTTAATTTGACATGATTGCCGGAACTCAGCGATTACACTGGACCCTGTGGTAGCGATTCATTAAAAATTTAGATAAATAAGTCATTTTTACTGTGGGACCAATCCTAGCCGTTAGCGCGCGCTGAAGATATAGAGACAGTTTCAAAAACACCATTTCATTGACTTTCTAACGGTGTCAATCCGTTTGAGTTACAACGGTTGCGTCAAACATTCGTACCAACATGTATTTACTGATTTTTTTCCGATATTACTAAGTTGTATCGCTTTCAACAGTGAAACGATTGACTGTGGGACTTAATTGAACTAACTTTGGACTGTGACCTCATAAGTGTGATAAATGAGGCAATAAGTCTTCAAGGAATAACATTCTTCTTAATTTGACATGATTGCCGGAACTCAGCGATTACACTGGACCCTGTGGTAGCGATTCATTAAAAATTTAGATAAATAAGTCATTTTTACTGTGGGACCAATCCTAGCCGTTAGCGCGCGCTGAAGATATAGAGACAGTTTCCAAAACTCCATTTCATTGACTTTCTAACGGTGTCAATCCGTTTGAGTTACAACGGTTGCTTCAAACATTCGTACCAACATGTATTTAGTAATTCTTTTTGATATTACTAAGTTGTATCGCTTTCAACAGTGAAACGATTGACTGTGGGACTTAATTGAACTGATTTTGGACTTTGACCTTATGAATGTGATAAATGAGTCATTTTGACTACAAAAAATGATATTCTTCTTAATTTGACATGATTGCTGGAACTGAGCGATTACACTGGGCGCTGTGGAAAGGCTTTATTTAAAAATTAAGGTAAATAAGTCATTTTTTACTGTGGGACCAATCCTAGCCGTTATCGCGCGCTGAAGAAATAGAGACAGTTTTTAAAACTAAATTTCATTGATTTTCTAACGGTGTCAATTCGTTTGAGTTACAACGGTTGCGTCACATATTCGTACCAACATGTATTTAGTGATTTTTTTCCGATATTACTAAGTTGTATCGCTTTCAACAGTTAAACGATTGACTGTGGGTCTTAATTGAACTGATTTTAGACTTTGACCTCATAAGTGTGATAAATGAGACAATTGGACTCCAAGAAAGAACATTCTTCTTAATTTGACATGATTGCCGGAACTCAGCGATTACACTGGACCCTGTGGTAGCGATTCATTTAAAAATTTAGATAAATAAGTCATTTTTTACTGTGGGACCAATCCTAGCCGTTAGCGCGCGCTGAAGAAATAGAGACAGTTTTAAAAACTCCATTTCATTGACTTTCTAACGGTGTCAATCCGTTTGAGTTCCAACAGCTGCGTCACATATTCGTGCCAACATGTATTTAGTGATTTTTTTCCGAAATTACTAAGTTGCATCGCTTTCAACAGTGGAACGATTGACTGTGGCACTTAATTGAACTGATTTTGGACTTTGACCTCATAAGTGTGATAAATGAGACAATTGGACTCCAAGAAAGAACATTCTTCGTAATTTGACATGATTGCTGGAACTCAGCGATTACACTGGACCCTGTGGTAGCGATTCATTTAAGATTTAAGATAAATAAGTCAATTTTTATTGTGGGACCAATCCTAGCCGTTATCGCGCGCTGAAGAAAGAGAGACAGTTTCTAAAACCACATTTCATTGACTTTCTAACGGTGTCAATCCGTTTGAGTTACAACAGTTTTGTCACATATTCGTACCAAAATGTATTTAGTGATTTTCTTCGGATAATACTAAGTTGTATCGGTTTTAACAGTGAAACGATTGACTGTGGTAATTATTTGAACTGATCCAGGACTGTGACCTTATAAATGTGATAAATGAGGCAATAGGTCTTCAAGGAATAACATTCTTCTTAATTTGACATGATTGCTGGAATTCAGCGATTACATTAGGCTCTCTGGTAGCCCTTTTTTAAAAATTTAGATAAATAAGTCATTTTATACTGTGGGACCAATCCTAGCCGTTAGTTCGCGCTGAAGAAATAGAGACAGTTTCAAAAACTCCATTTCATTGACTTTCTAACGGTGTCAATCCGTTTGAGTTACAACGGTTGCGTCACACATTCGTACCAACATGTATTTAGTGATTTTTTTCCGATATCACTAGGTTGTATCGCTCTCAACAGTGAAACGATTGACTGTGGGACTTAATTGAACTGATTTTGAACTTTGACCATATAAATGTGATAAATGATTCATTTTGACTACAAGAAATGATATTCTTCGTAATTTGACATGATTGCTGGAACTCAGCGATTACATTAGGATCTGTGGTAGCCCTTTTATTAAAAATTTAGATAAATAAGTCATTTTTTACTGTGGGACCAATCCTAGCCGATAGCGCGCGCTGAAGAAATAGAGACAGTTTTAAAAACTCCATTTCATTGACTTTCTAACGGTGTCAATCCGTTTGAGTTACAACGGCTGCGTCAAACATTCGTACCAACATGTATTTACTGATTTTTTTCCGATATTACTAAGTTGTATCGCTTTCAACAGTGAAACGATTGACTGTGGGACTTAATTGAACTAACTTTGGACTGTGACCTCATAAGTGTGATAAATGAGGCAATAAGTCTTCAAGGAATAACATTCTTCTTAATTTGACATGATTGCCGGAACTCAGCGATTACACTGGACCCTGTGGTAGCGATTCATTAAAAATTTAGATAAATAAGTCATTTTTACTGTGGGACCAATCTTAGCCGTTAGCGCGCGCTGAAGATATAGAGACAGTTTCCAAAACTCCATTTCATTGACTTTCTAACGGTGTCAATCCGTTTGAGTTACAACGGTTGCTTCAAACATTCGTACCAACATGTATTTAGTAATTTTTTTTGATATTACTAAGTTGTATCGCTTTCAACAGTGAAACGATTGACTGTGGGACTTAATTGAACTGATTTTGGACTTTGACCTTATGAATGTGATAAATGAGTCATTTTGACTACAAAAAATGATATTCTTCTCAATTTGACATGATTGCTGGAACTGAGCGATTACACTGGGCGCTGTGGAAAGGCTTTATTTAAAAATTAAGATAAATAAGTCATTTTTTACTGTGGGACCAATCCTAGCCGTTATCGCGCGCTGAAGAAATAGAGACAGTTTTAAAACTAAATTTCATTGATTTTCTAACGGTGTCAATTCGTTTGAGTTACAACGGTTGCGTCACATATTCGTACCAACATGTATTTAGTGATTTTTTTCCGATATTACTAAGTTGTATCGCTTTCAACAGTTAAACGATTGACTGCGGGTCTTAATTGAACTGATTTTAGACTTTGACCTCATAAGTGTGATAAATGAGACAATTGGACTCCAAGAAAGAACATTCTTCTTAATTTGACATGATTGCCGGAACTCAGCGATTACACTGGACCCTGTGGTAGCGATTCATTTAAAAATTTAGATAAATAAGTCATTTTTACTGTGGGACCAATCCTAGCCGTTAGCGCGCGCTGAAGATATAGAGACAGTTTCAAAAACTCCATTTCATTGAACTTCTAACGGTGTCAATCCGTTTGAGTTACAACGCTTGCGTCACACATTCGTACCAACATGTATTTAGTGATTTTTTTCCGATATTACTAAGTTGTATCGCTTTCAACAGTGAAACGATTGACTGTGGGACTTAATTGAACTGATTTTGGACTTTGACCTTATAAATGTGATAAATGAGTCATTTTGACTACAAAAAATGATATTCTTCGTAATTTGACATGATTGCTGTAACTCAGCGATTACATTAGACCCTGTGGTAGCCATTTTATTAAAAATTTAGATAAATAAGTCATTTTTTACTGTGGGACCAATCCTAGCCGTTAGCGCGCGCTGAAGAAATAGAGACAGTTTTAAAAACTCCATTTCATTGACTTTCTAACGGTGTCAATCCGTTTGAGTTCCAACAGCTGCGTCACATATTCGTGCCAACATGTATTTAGTGATTTTTTTCCGATATTACTAAGTTGCATCGCTTTCAACAGTGGAACGATTGACTGTGGCACTTAATTGAACTGATTTTGGACTTTGACCTCATAAGTGTGATAAATGAGACAATTGGACTCCAAGAAAGAACATTCTTCGTAATTTGACATGATTGCTGGAACTCAGCGATTACACTGGACCCTGTGGTAGCGATTCATTTAAGATTTAAGATAAATAAGTCATTTTTTATTGTGGGACCAATCCTAGCCGTTATCGCGCGCTGAAGAAAGAGAGACAGTTTCTAAAACCACATTTCATTGACTTTCTAACGGTGTCAATCCGTTTGAGTTACAACAGTTTTGTCACATATTCGTACCAAAATGTATTTAGTGATTTTCTTCGGATAATACTAAGTTGTATCGGTTTTAACAGTGAAACGATTGACTGTGGTAATTATTTGAACTGATCCAGGACTGTGACCTTATAAATGTGATAAATGAGGCAATAGGTCTTCAAGGAATAACATTCTTCTTAATTTGACATGATTGCTGGAATTCAGCGATTACATTAGGCTCTCTGGTAGCCCTTTTTTAAAAATTTAGATAAATAAGTCATTTTATACTGTGGGACCAATCCTAGCCGTTAGTTCGCGCTGAAGAAATAGAGACAGTTTCAAAAACTCCATTTCATTGACTTTCTAACGGTGTCAATCCGTTTGAGTTACAACGGTTGCGTCACACATTCGTACCAACATGTATTTAGTGAGTTTTTTCCGATATCACTAGGTTGTATCGCTCTCAACAGTGAAACGATTGACTGTGGGACTTAATTGAACTGATTTTGAACTTTGACCATATAAATGTGATAAATGATTCATTTTGACTACAAGAAATGATATTCTTCGTAATTTGACATGATTGCTGGAACTCAGCGATTACATTAGGCTCTGTGGTAGCCCTTTTATTAAAAATTTAGATAAATAAGTCATTTTTTACTGTGGGACCAATCCTAGCCGATAGCGCGCGCTGAAGAAATAGAGACAGTTTTAAAAACTCCATTTCATTGACTTTCTAACGGCTCGGCGACGTTAAGGCGCATTCTGAATGCCGCGGCATTTTTAACTCGCCTGCTACAATTTTACACTATGGCGAGTAATGTTGTTACGCGCTATCTGGTCCGCGTTTTTCAACTAAAATAGTCATATTGCGCGGCCTCGTGGCATTTTTGAATTTGATATAAAGCTTTGCCCTGACAGTCATCATTGTTGATTGTTGGTTCACATTTAAAGATTTAAAGAGGGGAAAGGAGTTATACAAACAAATAAATGGTAAGTCAGTTCTTTATTAATATTATTGATAAATAAACTTTTGGAATATTACAGTTTTATTGAGTATATAGCTACCTAGCTAGCAAAATGATTTTTATTTGCTGATATTGGCTTTTTCTCATTGTGAAGATTTTTGTTCTAAGAGAGCATTCTAAGACTGGTATTTTAATGTCTTGATTATCCCCTAGAATGAATTATCCAGGAAGATGTGGATTTAAGGTAAAAATTCAATGGATAGTAGCTAGCTAGCTAGCTATTATATAAGAAATGTAAAATGGGCCATTTTGTGTAAGCTGTTGACCAGCCTATTCAAAATATTATTTTGAGTCTCTAGCTATATCTATTAATGCTAAAAAAATTATTTCAACCTTTACGCCACTTTTCTCTTTTAAGTGGACAGGTAAACAAATTATAACTATAATAATATATATTTTATTTTTTTGTTTGCAGACAAAAGTTAAATATATTCTTGCGGTCGGAACGTTCTCCTTCGTTGCTCTCCGATGGGGTACAAAGTGGGCTTTTCACAGTCAAACCTTCACAATAGAAATCTTAAGTAAACAGAATTTACAAGCAAAACGGCGTTAAAATGTCACGAAATGGCAAAAATTAAGCAGTATCTAAAACATCTATATTATAATACCCGTATACGTCTGTCTGTCGCGCAAAATGGTACCGCAAGTAGCGACACGCGTGCAATGCTGTATAAAAAGGACGAGCGAACCCGTGGATTTTTCCAACGGCCACCGACTAGTATTAAAGATTTGACTAAAAAAAAAGAATTCTTCGAAAAATCCAGTATTGTATTTATAAAGGTTTCGCTACAAAAACATTACGATTACGGCATTTGTACACCATTTCATAATGGCTGCTTAATGTGAATACTGGCCCATGATTGGTTCAACCAGTATTATGATGCGAATCCGACCGCAAGAATAGAAAGGTGTGACTTTTTACTGCCTGTCAATTATTCAAATTTTTCCTGTATGTAACTGCGCTACATTTTGTTCAAAACGTCTCTCCACTGTAAATTAAAGATTATATGCTCATATATATAATATAATATAATTTGCAACAACGCAACAATTCTTAAAAAAAAATTTCTACTGGGCAAAAATTGACTCTGTTATGATTTGTTTTATAAATCAAGTTCCTTTTTTAAGGCAGCACAATATTTTAATAATGTTAAAATATTTTTGTATTTTGCCAACTCATTCTCACTTTTTGGGATCATTGACAATGCTGTGCTGTTTGTGCCAATGCAGCTCAACTCCAAGTTCTTTAATTTCTTTTTTATATTTTCCTCTGCCAATTTTAACTTCACCTCAACTTCTGCTATAATTTGCAGGTATTTTTCTTTTGCTAATTGACATGGATTAGCCTTCATTTCCTTTCTGGTTTTATTGTACTGGTATATTAGTGGAATGTCCCCAATAACAGCTTTCATCATGAGAGAAGTTCTTGACAGCTCAGAAGTGGATGATGAGGTGGGACATAGAGGTGGTTGGAATTTAAAACCTGTAATGTTTTCTTGTTTTTTTTGTGTTTCAGGTGATGAGATATTGGTAGCATTCTTATAAATTGGTGATAATTGATGCAGGGGAGTATTTAAATTGGTTGCAGAAACAGCATGTGGTGTTGAAGCAACTTGTGGCGGAAATAAGGAGGTTGGTGTTAAGTTGTTTTCAGTGCTAGTAGTGGTAGTATTGTGTTTGTTAGCTTTTGGAGTTGTGATTGGACTTTCTACGTAATTTTCAAATCTTTTTAAACTTTTCAGTACCATCTTTTTGTCATCTTTTCCAGTTACTTTCAACGCAGGTACACAATGCTTATTAACTAAGCATTTTTCCCACAATCTAAAGGTATAACAGTTACACATATAAAATATACATACATTCTCAGCCATTATATGCACAATGGTAAGGGTGTGCAGAAATTACCATGATTCTTCGTTCATGGTAATTTCTTATTCATTATTTTCAAAAAGTTTTATGTACCTTACATCTAGTTTTTGTACGCAAATAAAGAAAGTATTGTAAGCGAAATATTTTGACATCAGATTTGTAATAATCAAAATAGGTATATATACAAAGGAAAATGACAGTTAATAAACTTTGTAAATTTTTTTGAAAGGTTAAACAATGTCAAAGTATTATAAAAATTGTTGATAATATAATTTAGCACCAAATAGTAAAATTAAGACACTTGAAGTTTTAAAATGTTTTATTATTTTAAATTGCTTGCATCAACATTGCTAGGTACTGCAAGAAAGAGCTAAATGTGAACACCGTTGAAGGTATTGTTCTTCCTCTTTTAGTGTTGACGATCGATAATGATGAAGAATCAAGGAACTGTCACCAGGTAGAGAATCAACACTTTTAAATATAATTCCATCACTGGTTTCTTCCCACCATTTATGTGAATCCAATAGAAAGTCAGCTATTCTTTTCAAAAAGCATTCATGATCATTTGGATATTTCTCTATCCAAAATAATGGTATCACGGTCCCTGTTATAAAAATACTACACAATAATATTAAGCAAAAAAACGCATTTTATATTTTTTATAAATAATAGAACTATTGCTGTTTTCTTCATTAATGTAAATACTTCAGCCATAGCAATCTAAAAATTAGGGCGACGTCAATTTTAATTTCACCATCATTTCATGGCAGTTGATTAGTTGATTGAAAGGACGTTCTGTTCTATGTAACCAGAGCACAAATAACATAATCTTTTTTATATATTAAATGAAAAAAACAAAGTATAAAGTCAAAACGTAAAATATCGATAGAACATTGGGTAAAATATAGAACCTACCTGTTGAATGTCTCTGTATTCTTTGGGAAAGTTCCTCAAATGATTTATCTTTGCTCACTGCATTTTGGCCTGCACCTAATTTTATTGCGGCTTGCATTCTGATCAGGGCATTACATATGATGTTTTCTGGATGGTTATTTGATGTAAGTTTAGTTACGGTCTTGATGGGATTAAAACTAGCCTCTTCTTTTTCAGTGTTGGCTGTACGACCAGAAACAAGACGTAGCTGTGTGCCAGAATGTCTGATAATTGAATGGTAATACACACCAAAAAATTTCCTCTTTGTCAGTGATGTTAATTTACCACGGATATGGAGTTTTATCAACATGGCGTGGTGGTGTGTTGCAATTATCAAATGCAGAATACTTGGCATACTTCTTCTATTTGCTGGCAAGTACAATATTTCCTGGATCTTTGAAAGTGAGATCAGCAGTTTCAATGCAAAGTGGCCTAATAACAAGAAAAGACTAGTTTATACATTGGTGTAAGTTATATTTGTTATGTTTCTTTTGGTCCCATATTCAGGTGCAACTAAATCTTCAGATAATAATACTGTAGCCCTAATTTAGAAATATAGTAAATATTTACCTTCTAAATTTTTTAATGCCCAATTTGTTACGATCAGCAGGCTTCTTCTGTAATCAGAGGCATTTTTTGCTTCCTTGTTATTAAACGAAGCCTCAATTATTTCTAATAAAGTCTTCTTCTTTGCACCTACATGATGTGGAAGCTCACAGTAGATATTTTTAATGTAGTTTGACACATCATGCAAAGGTTCATTATTTAATATCTCGTATCCCTCAAGGTTGAGCTCACTCAAAGATCTATGGGACTTCCCAAACATGAGGGCTGGCAACCTTTGAATTCCATGCATTTCCTCTTGAAGCAAGTTGTTTAACTCCTTTGTAGGGAGATCACAGGAGAACTTTATTTTTCGTTGATGAAGTTCATTTATCAGCTCATGCTTCTTCAATCCATTGTGTAACTTTACTGCTCCACTTTTAAGTTTATTACATGATTCGACAGAAGATAAAGCATGACTGACCCGATCTTGCAAGGACAGATGTTGTTGTTTAAAAGTATGTACAAGACTGCTAACACAATCAGCGTGTACAGAGCATGAATGGCAAAAAAAATTGCCACCTTTTTGCTGCCCAGCTTCAAATGCCGCTGCGGGACTGTCACCCTTGAAAAATCTCATTACATCAGTTATACCATGTCCAACACTTTTCCTCATTTCTATGATATCTTTGCAGCGTTCATTTGAATATAAAAGCTGCTGGTCAGTTGCAGGACATCTGGCCAAAATGTAAAACTCCGGCTTTTCAATCACAGCTTGCACATTTATTTTTGTTTTAGTATTTTTCATATACTCGTCATCTGTGAGAAATAACGCAGGGTCGTACATACATGCAACAAGCATGAGGACATGGCTGTGGCTAGCTATAGATGACCCATCATGCCAAAACATCAAATGACGCCTCCTTTCAAAACACTTCAAGGTATGTACATACTCTTCTGAAGGCATTTGTTCACTGAACTCGTTAATTCTTTTTAAGTTAAGAATCAATTCTTCTTGTGTCATGTTTTCATAATCCTTATCAGATCTTAGTCGCATAAATGGCAAATGCTTTTCCAACATGTTTTTTCTTATTTCTGTTAAAGGCATTTTCCGTCCACTAACCTCAACAGTTTCATGTATTATCTTGTCTTCTTTTAAAATTGCTTTGGTGAATGACTGTGGCACAATCAGATCTCCAAGTGAGTATTCCCCTGTGGTTATTTTATCTTTTAGTTTTTCATTAACTTCTTTGTTTGTTGTTTCCACGGGAAAGGACATGTTCTTAAAGTTAGGGATGTCCAGTCTAAAAAAATTGTGTCACTTTTAAATAAATTGTTGCTGTGCAAACCTGCTAGATTAAAAAAAAGACTACACAAGAACTAGAATTATTGATTTTAGCAGTTTCTAAAAATGTGTGATTCCGATGTATAATAATACTAACTTCCGTTTTTTTCTTCTCACTTTAGTAAATTCAGTGCTAAGTTGGTTTGCTGTTACACAGTTTCGAAACCTGGTCAAATTGCATCCATTGTTAATTAGCAGTTCTTTTAAAACTTGCCCACAGTTTTGTGGTTGAATACCTGAATATAGATACTAAATTGGTAAGTTAACTTGCTACATGATAAAAAGATCTTACAAGCATGACGTTCAAAAACGTGGAGTTACAAACCACAAATTTTCATGTCTGCTATCGAAACCAATTTATTGAAAAGGAAATAGATAACCACGTTTTTGTATAAGAACATGCAAGACCACATCAAGTTTTATAAAATAATTAAAAATCGAAGGGAGACTGACCATTACTATTAACTAATTTATGTCGTCTTGCTAAATCGCTAAAATTAATCTGATGTCCTTCTGGATAATTGTTGATTTCTTCCAAACATTCGCTTTTGCTCCACTCGAAGTTTTCCAGCTGTCCGGTGTGGCTATGAGGTCTTTTAAGGCCCTTGAAAATTAAATAAATTTATTGATATTGGTATTATCATTACCTGAACAATATCATTCCGACAATTGAAACAGCATTCTTTACCTGTGTAATTTTTGCGACATTGTCATTTGTCCGTCTTACAGCATCGATTTTGCTTTCAAAGCTTAAATGCGACCGCAGTTTATCTCTGTTTCGTAACGAGATAGGTACTCCATAAGCACTAAAGAACAAGCAAAAAACAAACTTTTTAATGTTGCTTAATTTATATTTTAGATTAAGTATGCCGACTGTTATGTACTTATTGATTTTGGTCTAAATTAACAACAAACTTCATACCGTTCAACAGGTGTTTCCGCCCACTGATGCTCAATATCTTTTTTCGCTGTGCGCAAAAGACATCGTTTATCGCTCTCCTTTTTCTCCAGCAACATTGTTTCAAACTGGGATGTAAACGAACTCTCGAATCTTGATGCAAATTCGTCATTAAGTCCGTTTACAGCTTCTGTCATTCGATTCTACGCGTAAAGCAAATAATTCACATATATTTATTTAAATACTTTGTAAATTTGTATAGATTATATATAATTATATAAAATATAACAGCCAAACCTTCATTTCCTTTTCCCTGAATAAGCCACTCCTCTCTGCTTTTATTTTAAACGAGTTTTTTTTCGCGGGAAATAACGCCAAAAACTGTTTAAAACTTTCTTGACAACCAAGACAGTTCTGAAGGCTGTGTGTCTTTCTCTTCTCCACTGATAAATTAAGCCAAGCTTTAAGCGAGAAGCATTCTAGCAACTTATTTCTTAAAGCAGTATGACGTTTCGCTAACCCTCGTACATTTTCAACGATTTTAGGGAAGTTGCGTGTAAAAGTGTTGTAGTCCACTCCGGTCACCAATTCACTATATTTTTCTTTTAGTTCGTTGAACTTGTGTTTGAATACACGTCCGTTATATACCTTTTTGTTTTCATTATCTTGTTCTTTTAAAGGCGTGTCTTTTGTCAAAATAACATACGCTCCGATTTTAACAAAGCCACAGCAGAGCGGATCAACGACAGACATTTTATAGTGAACGCCACCAAAACGCTTGTGCACCGCCGTGTTTATTTTCCCGCCTAAATTATTTATTTTTTGGCGCCCCTGATATTACTGAAACCTTATTGGGTGGAATAGCCGATTCTTATTCGTTGTCCGGCGATTTTATGTCTGCGTTTATTTTTTCGCAACATACATTCAATCAAAATGTGCATTGGCTACATTAAAGCTACTTCGTCCCTGTGCAACCTTTGAAAATGGCTGCTAAAAACAATTCAAATCTTGGTAATAAAACAACATAAGAAAATTAAAAGTGCAGTACAAATTTAAGTTAACAAATAATTTATTTATTTATTTAATAAAAACGTGATTAGCCTAATAGTTGCTAAAAAAATAAAGCTAGGAGATCATTAGGTAAAAAAAATTAACTAAAACTTGAAAATAAGTTGCCTAAACATTTAGCAATTTACATCAAAAAAGCGCTTTGTCCTGATAGGTCTTCATCCTTACACCGTAAAAAAATGGGCTACATTCTTTCATAATTCTTTCATATACTAACTATAAAGTAAAATTTAGAAGCACACCATGCATTGCACTTATCATTAGGCTACTAATAATGCTTTGCTCTACCATTGAGCTATCCTTTTATGTAAAGGAACTGGATTTGAACCAGCATCAAGCATGTTAAAAATACATCCTTTAAAAAGCAGAAATTTCAGAAAGGTAATTGTTGCAGTTCTACAAGAATTGTACTTTGATATAAAATATCTGCAGCATACTGTAAAAAAATAACAAATTTTCGCACTAAAATGAGCGGAACACATTTAAGCTTGGTTCCCACTGTGGTTTAACTTGGGTTTAAATATAAAACCTAAAAGGTTTTAAATGTGTTTTAAAAATTAAAATAAAACCTGAGCATTCCCACTGTTTTAAAAGCAAAAACATTTCTCTCTTTGTAGCCTTTGTGATTTATCAAAAAATCACTGGATATTTGCGAATAAGTTCGCTAAGATTCTCTTCCTGTACCAAACTTATTTATTTTCTGCCATTTTTTATTCTCTTTTCTGTCTTTAACGTGAAAATGCGCAAAATGTGCCCTAAAATCGTTGAAAACTCCTTTGTTGGTGCCTTTGAACTTTAAACCACAATATCAAAATTTTTTGATCTAAGGTTTTATTTTATCTGTGGTTTAAACAGGTTTTATGCCGAAAATTTTAAAACACGAACACGTTCACATTATGCTTTAACTATAAAATCTTATTTTAAACATACTTAAAACACACTTAAACCACAGTGGGAACCGAGCTTTACAAAACATTTTCTTAAAGGAAAAAATCTATATACTGCTCACCCTGTTTTATTCGTACACTGTATTTTGATATTTTATAAAAAAGCAACAACTCTGAATAAAAGTTAGTTTTGGACGGAAAATGTTGCCTAAAGCCGCTTTACCACGATCAAATTTTATATGACATAATATATGATCATTATAAAACACCTGCTCGTCTCATCATATGGACTGGTATTACACGATCATATATTGTGCATCAAATTTTACTTTCACTTCTTTTTCTTTATCAACTTGAGTGACAAGGACTTGCGCAACTGCTGTAATAACTGCAGTTGTCT
Source organism: Hydractinia symbiolongicarpus (assembly GCF_029227915.1). Lineage (NCBI taxonomy): Eukaryota > Metazoa > Cnidaria > Hydrozoa > Anthoathecata > Hydractiniidae > Hydractinia > Hydractinia symbiolongicarpus. The sequence goes on from NC_079877.1 coordinate 2,607,203, forward strand.
CAAAAAAAGTAAAAAAGTAAAAAAAGAAAGTATATATTTGGTTAGGCGGAGGTGGAGTAGGCGGTCACAACTCCATCTTTATGAGACTTGGATCTCGGTTTTGCGTTTAGAACAGCAGAAAGACTAAGAATTACTTGCAAATAACGGCAGAAAATTTTGACGAAATCTTTGCGCTTGTTGAAAAAATGTGTCTGTGTCGATTTTAGATTTTATTCCTGCAATGTTTTTCTCTTGAATATTTCCTTGCTCTTCTGTATGTTTGTTTCATGTTTACATAACTTCAGTACAATTAAAAACGCGTTATGATTGGTTAACATCTGAATTTCAATAGAAGACAATAGGTTTATATGATCATATATCATATAAAAAATAGGACGTGTTTTATCCTTAAAAATAGAAATTTTTATCATATATATAACGTATGTTACACAATCAAATTTATATGATCATATAGTATATGTCATACGAAATTTGATCGTGTAAAAGCGGCTTAATACTTTTTTTGGTCACAGATTTCTATAACAAAAATTCCTAAAATATTATAACAACTAAGAACATTTTCAGGCCAAAATAGGTGAAAAAATCAAAATAACTAAAGCAGATTCTCATAAAATTACAATAATTAATTCAATTAATCCAATAATTTGCCTGTTTCATGTCTGTTGTGTTTCACGTTAACAATTTTTATTTTGTATTGGCAAGGTTAAAATTGGATAAGTTATTAACACTGAACTAGAAAACAAAAAAGTGGTTAAAAATTTAACAAATGGATTTCCTTGAAAATGATAAAAAGTGGCATAAAATCTTTATAAGATTTTCTAGTCACTTCCCCTTGTTACATAACAATCAAAATAGCTAACCCTATGTATATATACCCTGCAATTTTATGTGTATATATATATGTTAAATTATGTTCATTTTTTTTACCAATGAAAGAACTAGTACTGGGAAATCCTCATTCTTTATGCATAATCGAAGCCTAAAAGGTTAAAATTATATTATTACAAAGGACGACAAACCCAATAACTTGAACACAGACAAAAAATGATAAAACTTTAACAAATGTGAAGCTTTTGTTATAATCATTCCACTGTCACAGTAGAGAATCAACTAAATTACTAGTAAGAAACTTCTATCTCAACAGAAGAAAATAAACCTAAAAATATAGAAATAATATCAAATAAATGATAAAAAACTAACAACTAGAAGGAACCTTCACATTGTCTTCAGTGCACAACTTTTCACTTGCGAACATAGGAGACTCTGCCCCCTGCTTCGCAACCCTTTCTATATTGATTCAGGCACACTGTTTTTTTTAGTATCTATAATTTAATGACTCTCGTTTATCATTAATTTCCTTTAAATTATGTTAAAAAACTACTCTAAAATTAAATTCCTAACAACAAAACAAGGTATTAGTATTGCAAATGAGAGATCATAATTAACTTGTATATACCTATAGCTATAGAGGTATTGAGGACATTAGTATAGTGAACCTTTCATAAAGGGGAAAATTGCATACAGCTCTATCTTCAGAACACATATATAGTCATTAATTTTAATAACAGAAATGAGATTCTACACAAAAGCATTTTATTTCATCACAACAAAATGTAGCTAATGTATTTAACCATAATCTGCAATACTCTGGTTATAAAGAGCTTTCGCTTGTGAACCTAGGGGATCCTGTCTAGAGGAAGAGCTATAGAAAATGTTCTATGATGTTTATTGCTATAACTGTCTATAACTGAACTAACTTTTGGCTAATTTCTTAAAAATAAAATTATACACAGCTGGCGATATAGCTTTGACTGATTTTTCAATTAGCTAGGACAAATCCCACAAAGTTCAATATGGCTACCACGACCTTCTGCTCACCCAGAAAATGCAGACCAGGTAATGGCGGCAATAAACTGGTTTTGGAGAACAGAGATAAAAAGAATTGCTTGGGGCTAGCTGAATTTTACTAAATAAGTCAAACAAATTGTTGAAATACTTAGCAAAAACATTACTTTTAACATTTCTTACATGACATATGTGGCAACTATAATAGAAAACCGTTTATCAGCACGAAAGCAGTCACAACATTAAAAAAAACCAAATTTTGGAAGAAAAAACTTTAAAATTTAGGAATTTCTTCTATATGCTGGACATATCTCACGAAAGAAGTTGTAAATACATATCCATAGGCAATACAAAAACATATTTTCATTGTCTCTCCATAAAAATTCAGCCAGCCCCAAGCAAAAATATACCTCATTTTGTACCCTTTAAACTTTCTCGTATTTCACAAAAGGAATCCCACATTATTCTCATGTACCTACATTTTTTGAAGATCGAAGAGTTCTACTGACCAAATATAATTCGAGTTGGGTACAGCGGTTTGTTAAAACAACACAACAAAGCTTCAAAGTCAGCAAAAAATCAATTTAAAAAAGTGTGTATTTTGCAGACCCCGCCTTAACGTCGCCGAGGGTGTCAATCCGTTTGAGTTACAACGGCTGCGTCACATATTCGAACCAAAATGTATTTAGTGATTTTCTTCGGATAATACTAAGTTGTATCGCTTTCAACAGTTAAACGATTGACTGTGGGTCTTAATTGAACTGATTTTAGACTTTGACCTCATAAGTGTGATAAATGAGACAATTGGACTCCAAGAAAGAACATTCTTCTTAATTTGACATGATTGCCGGAACTCAGCGATTACACTAGACCCTGTGGTAGCGATTCATTTAAAAATTTAGATAAATAAGTCATTTTTACTGTGGGACCAATCCTAGCCGTTAGCGCGCGCTGAAGATATAGAGACAGTTTCAAAAACTCCATTTCATTGAACTTCTAACGGTGTCAATCCGTTTGAGTTACAACGGTTGCGTCACACATTCGTACCAACATGTATTTAGTGATTTTTTTCCGATATTACTAAGTTGTATCGCTTTCAACAGTGAAACGATTGACTGTGGGATTTAATTGAACTGATTTTGGACTTTCACCTTATAAATGTGTTAAATGAGTCATTTTGACTATATTCTTCGTAATTTGACATGATTGCTGGAACTCAGCGATTACATTAGGCTCTGTGGTAGCCCTTTTATTAAAAATTTAGATAAATAAGTCATTTTTTACTGTGGGACCAATCCTAGCCGTTAGCGCGCGCTGAAGAAATAGAGACAGTTTTAAAAACTCCATTTAATTGACTTTCTAACGGTGTCAATCCGTTTGAGTTACAACGGCTGCGTCACATATTCGTACCAACATGTATTTAGTGATTTTTTTCCGATATTACTAAGTTGCATCGCTTTCAACTGTGAAACGATTGACTGTGGGACTTAATTGAACTGATTTTGGACTTTGATCTCATAAGTGTGATAAATGAGACAATTGGACTCCAAGAAAGAACATTCTTCGTAATTTGACATGAATGCTGGAACTCAGCGATTAACTGGACCCTGTGGTAGCGATTCATTTAAAAATTAAGATAAATAAGTCATTTTTTATTGTGGGACCACTCCTAGCCGTTATCGCGCGCTGAAGAAAGAGAAACAGTTTCTAAAACCACATTTCATTGACTTTCTAACGGTGTCAATCCGTTTGAGTTACAACAGTTTTGTCACATATTCGTACCAAAATGTAGTTAGTGATTTTCTTCGGATAATAGTAAGTTGTATCGGTTTTAACAGTGAAACGATTGACTGTGGGACGTAATTGAACTAACTTTGGACTGTGACCTCATAAGTGTGATAAATGAGGCAATAGGTCTTCAAGGAATAACATTCTTCTTAATTTGACATGATTGCTGGAATTCAGCGATTACATTACGCTCTCTGGTAGCCCTTTTTTAAAAATTTAGATAAATAAGTCATTTTTTACTGTGGGACCAATCCTAGCCGTTAGTTCGCGCTGAAGAAATAGAGACAGTTTCTAAAACTAAATTTCATTGATTTTCTAACGGTGTCAATCCGTTTGAGCTACAACGGTTGCGTCACATATTCGTACCAACATGTATTTAGTGATTTTTTTCCGATATTACTAAGTTGTATCGTTTTCAACAGTGAAACGATTGACTGTGGGTCTTAATTGAACTGATTTTAGACTTTGACCTCATAAGTGTGATAAATGAGACAATTGGACTCCAAGAAAGAACATTCTTCTTAATTTGACATGATGGCCGGAACTCAGCGTTTACACTGGACCCTGTGGTAGCGATTCATTTAAAAATTTAGATAAATAAGTCATTTTTACTGTGGGACCAATCCTAGCCGTTAGCGCGCGCTGAAGATATAGAGACAGTTTCAAAAACTCCATTTCATTGAATTTCTAACGGTGTCAATCCGTTTGAGTTACAACGGTTGCGTCACACATTCGTACCAACATGTATTTAGTGATTTTTTTCCGATATTACTAGGTTGAATCGCTTTCAACAGTGAAACGATTGACTGTGGGACTTAATTGAACTGATTTTGAACTTTGACCTTATAAATGTGATAAATGAGTCATTTTGACTACAAGAAATGATATTCTTCGTAATTTGACATGATTGCTGGAACTCAGCGATTACATTAGGCTCTGTGGTAGCCCTTTTATTAAAAATTTAGATAAATAAGTGATTTTTAACTGTGGGACCAATCCTAGCCGTTAGTTCGCGCTGAAGAAATAGAGACAGTTTCAAAAACACCATTTCATTGACTTTCTAACGGTGTCAATCCGTTTGAGTTACAACGGTTGCGTCAAACATTCGTACCAACATGTATTTACTGATTTTTTTCCGATATTACTAAGTTGTATCGCTTTCAACAGTGAAACGATTGACTGTGGGACTTAATTGAACTAACTTTGGACTGTGACCTCATAAGTGTGATAAATGAGGCAATAAGTCTTCAAGGAATAACATTCTTCTTAATTTGACATGATTGCCGGAACTCAGCGATTACACTGGACCCTGTGGTAGCGATTCATTAAAAATTTAGATAAATAAGTCATTTTTACTGTGGGACCAATCCTAGCCGTTAGCGCGCGCTGAAGATATAGAGACAGTTTCCAAAACTCCATTTCATTGACTTTCTAACGGTGTCAATCCGTTTGAGTTACAACGGTTGCTTCAAACATTCGTACCAACATGTATTTAGTAATTTTTTTTGATATTACTAAGTTGTATCGCTTTCAACAGTGAAACGATTGACTGTGGGACTTAATTGAACTGATTTTGGACTTTGACCTTATAAATGTGATAAATGAGTCATTTTGACTACAAGAAATGATATTCTTCGTAATTTGACATGATTGCTGGAACTCAGCGGTTACATTAGACTCTGTGGTAGCCATTTTATTAAAAATTTAGATAAATAAGTCATTTTTTACTGTGGGACCAATCCTAGCCGTTAGCGCGCGCTGAAGAAATAGAGACAGTTTTAAAAACTCCATTTCATTGACTTTCTAACGGTGTCAATTCGTTTGAGTTCCAACAGCTGCGTCACATATTCGTGCCAACATGTATTTAGTGATTTTTTTCCGATATTACTAAGTTGCATCGCTTTCAACAGTGAAACGATTGACTGTGGCACTTAATTGAACTGATTTTGGACTTTGACCTCATAAGTGTGATAAATGAGACAATTGGACTCCAAGAAGGAACATTCTTCGTAATTTGACATGATTGCTGGAACTCAGCGATTACACTGGACCCTGTGGTAGCGATTCATTTAAAATTTAAGATAAATAAGTCATTTTATACTGTGGGACCAATCCTAGCCGTTAGTTCGCGCTGAAGAAATAGAGACAGTTTCAAAAACTCCATTTCATTGACTTTCTAACGGTGTCAATCCGTTTGAGTTACAACGGTTGCGTCACACATTCGTACCAACATGTATTTAGTGATTTTTTTCCGATATCACTAGGTTGTATCGCTCTCAACAGTAAAACGATTGACTGTGGGACTTAATTGAACTGATTTTGAACTTTGACGATATAAATGTGATAAATGATTCATTTTGACTACAAGAAATGATATTCTTCGTAATTTGACATGATTGCTGGAACTCAGCGATTACATTAGGCTCTGTGGTAGCCCTTTTATTAAAAATTTAGATAAATAAGTCATTCTTTACTGTGGGAACAATCCTAGCCGATAGCGCGCGCTGAAGAAATAGAGACAGTTTTAAAAACTCCATTTCATTGACTTTCTAACGGTGTCAATCCGTTTGAGTTACAACGGCTGCGTCACATATTCGTACCAAAATGTATTTTGTGATTTTCTTCGGATAATACTAAGTTGTATCGGTTTTAACAGTGAAACGATTGACTGTGGTAATTATTTGAACTGATCCAGGACTGTGACCTTATAAATGTGATAAATGAGGCAATAGGTCTTCAAGGAATAACATTCTTCTTAATTTGACATGATTGCTGGAATTCAGCGATTACATTAGGCTCTCTGGTAGCCCTTTTTTAAAAATTTAGATAAATAAGTCATTTTTTATTGTGGGACCAATCCTAGCCGTTAGTTTGCGCTGAAGAAATAGAGACAGTTTCAAAAACTCCATTTCATTGACTTTCTAACGGTGTCAATCCGTTTAAGTTACAACGGTTGCGTCAAACATTCGTACCAACATGTATTTAGTGATTTTTTTCCGATATTACTAAGTTGTATCGCTTTCAACAGTGAAACGATTGACTGTGGGACTTAATTCAACTAACTTTGGACTGTGACCTCATAAGTGTGATAAATGAGACAATTGGACTCCAAGAATGAACATTCTTCTTAATTTGACATTATTGCTGGAACTCAGCGATTACACTGGTCCCTGTGGTAGCGATTCATTAAAAATTTAGATAAATAAGTCATTTTTACTGTGGGACCAATCCTAGCCGTTAGCGCGCACTGAAGAAATAGAGACAGTTTCAAAAACTCCATTTCATTGACTTTCTAACGTATTCAATCCGTTTGAGTTACTACGGTTGCGTCAAACATTCGTACCAACATGTATTTAGTGATTTTTTTCCGATATTACTAAGTTGTATCGGTTTCAACAGTGAAACGATTGACTGTGGGACTTAATTGAACTGATTTTGGACTTTGACCTTATGAATGTGATAAATGAGTCATTTTGACTACAAAAAATGATATTCTTCTCAATTTGACATGATTGCTGGAACTCAGCGATTACACTGGGCGCTTTGGAAAGGCTTTATTTAAAAATTAAGATAAATAAGTCATTTTTTACTGTGGGACCAATCCTAGCCGTTATCGCGGGCTGAAGAAATAGAGACAGTTTCTAAAACTAAGTTTCATTGATTTTCTAACGGTCTCAATCCGTTTGAGCTACAACGGTTGCGTCACATATTCGTACCAACATGTATTTCGTGATTTTTTTCCGATATTACTAAGTTGTATCGCTTTCAACAGTGAATCGATTGACTGTGGGTCTTAATTGAACTGATTTTAGACTTTGACCTCATAAGTGTGATAAATGAGACAATTAGCCTCCAAGAAAGAACATTCTTCGTAATTTGACATGATTGCTGGAACTCAGCGATTACATTAGGCTCTGTGGTAGCCCTTTTATTAAAAATTTAGATAAATAAGTCATTTTTTACTGTGGGACCAATCCTAGCCGTTAGCGCGCGCTGAAGAAATAGAGACAGTTTTAAAAACTCCATTTCATTGACTTTCTAACGGTGTCAATCTGTTTGAGTTACAACGGCTGCGTCACATATTTGTACCAACATGTATTTAGTGATTTTATTTCCGATATTACTAAGTTGCATCGCTTTCAACAGTGAAACGATTGACTGTGGGACTTAATTGAACTGATTTAGGACTTTGACCTTATAAATGTGATAAATGAGCCATTTTGACTACAAGAAGTAACATTCTTCTTAATTTGACATGATTGCTGGAACTCAGTGATTACACTGGGCGCTGCGGTAGCGCTTTATTTAAAAATTAAGATAAATAAGTCATTTTTTACTGTGGGACCAATCCTAGCCGTTAGTTCGCGCTGAAGAAATAAAGACATTCTCAAAAACTCCATTTCATTGATTTCTTGGCGGTATAATTCCGTTTGAGTTACAACGGTTGCGTCACATATTCGTACCAACATGTATTTCGTGATTTTTTTCCGATATTACTAAGTTGTATCGCTTTCAACAGTGAATCGATTGACTGTGGGTCTTAATTGAACTGATTTTAGACTTTGACCTCATAAGTGTGATAAATGAGACAATTAGCCTCCAAGAAAAAACATTCTTCGTAATTTGACATGATTGCTGGAACTCAGCGATTACATTAGGCTCTGTGGTAGCCCTTTTATTAAAAATTTAGATAAATAAGTCATTTTTTACTGTGGGACCAATCCTAGCCGTTAGCGCGCGCTGAAGAAATAGAGACAGTTTTAAAAACTCCATTTCATTGACTTTCTAACGGTGTCAATCCGTTTGAGTTACAACGGCTGCGTCACATATTTGTACCAACATGTATTTAGTGATTTTATTTCCGATATTACTAAGTTACATCGCTTTCAACAGTGAAACGATTGACTGTGGGACTTAATTGAACTGATTTTGGACTTTGACCTTATAAATGTGATAAATGAGCCATTTTGACTACAAGAAGTAACATTCTTCTTAATTTGACATGATTGCTGGAACTCAGTGATTACACTGGGCGCTGCGGTAGCGCTTTATTTAAAAATTAAGATAAATAAGTCATTTTTTACTGTGGGACCAATCCTAGCCGTTAGTTCGCGCTGAAGAAATAAAGACATTCTCAAAAACTCCATTTCATTGATTTCTTGGCGGTATAATTCCGTTTGAGTTACAACGGTTGGGTCACATATTCGTACCAACATGTATTTAGCGATATTTTTCTGATATTACTAGGTTGCATCGCTTCTAACAGTGAAACGATTGACTGTGGGACTTAATTGAACTAACTTTGGACTGTGAACTCATAAGTGTGATAAATGAGACAATTGGACTCCAAGAAAGAACATTCTTCTTAATTTGACATGATTGCCGGACCTCAGCGATTACACTGGACCCTGTGGTAGCGATTCATTTAAAAATTTAGATAAATAAGTCATTTTTACTGTGGGACCAATCCTAGCAGTTATCGCGCGCTGAAGAAATAGAGACAGTTTCAAAAACCAAATTTCATTGACTTTTTAACGGTGTCAATCCGTTTGAGTTACAACAGCTGCGTCACATAATCGTACCATCATGTATTTAATGATTTTCTTCCGATATTACTAAGTTGTATCGCTTTCAACAGCGAAACGATTGACTGTGGGACTTAATTGAACTGATTTTGGACTTTGACCTTATAAATGTAATAAATGAGCCATTTTGACTAAAAAAAATATCATTCTTCTTAATTTGACATGATTGCTGGAACTCAGCGATTACACTGGGCGCTGTGGTAGCGCTTTGTTTAAAAGTTAAGATAAATAAGTCATTTAGTACTGTGGAGACAATCCTAGCCGTTATCGCGCGCTGAAGAAATAGAGACAGTTGCAAAAACTACATTTCATTGACTTTCTAACGGGGTCAATCCGTTTGAGTTACAACGGTTGCGTCACATATTTGTACCAACATGTATTTAGTGATTTCCTTCCGATATTACTAAGTTGTATCGCTTTTAACAGTGAAACGATTGACCGTGGGAATTATTTCAACTGATTCTGGACTGTGACCTTAAAAATGTGATTAATGCGCCAATTGGTCTCCAAGGAATAACATTCTTCTGAATTTGACATGATTGCTGGAATTCAGCGGTTACATTAGGCTCTGCGGTAGCGCTTTATTTAAATATTTAGATAAATTAGATTTTCTTACTGTGGGACCAATCCTGGCCGTTAGCACGCGCTGAAGAAATAAAGACATTCTCAAAAACTACATTTCATTGATTTCTTGGCGGTATAATTCCGTTTGAGTTACAACGGTTGCGTCACATATTCGTACCAACATGTATTTATCGAAAGTATTCGGATATTACTAGGTTGCATCGCTTTTAACTGTGAAACGTTTGACTGTGCGACTTAATTGAACTGCTTTTGGACTTTGACCTTATAAATTTTGTAAGTGAGACAATTGGACTCCAAGAAATAACATTCTTCTTAATTTGACATAATTGCTGGAACTCAGCGATTGCACTGGGTGCTGTGGTAACGCTTTATTTAAAAATTAAGATAAATAAGTCATTTTGAACTGTGGGACCAATCCTAACCGTTATCGCGCGCTGAAGAAATAGAGACAGTTTCAAAAACTACATGTGAATCCGTGTGTGAATCCGTTTGAGTTACAACGGTTGCGTCACATATTCGTACCAACATGTATTTAGTGATTTTTTTCCGATATTACTAGGTTGAATCGCTTTCAACAGTGAAACGATTGACTGTGGGACTTAATTGAACTGATTTTGAACTTTGACCTTATAAATGTGATAAATGAGTCATTTTGACTACAAGAAATGATATTCTTCGTAATTTGACATGATTGCTGGAACTCAGCGATTACATTAGGCTCTGTGGTAGCCCTTTTATTAAAAAATTAGATAAATAAGTCATTTTTTACTGTAGGACCAATCCTAGCCGTTAGCGCGCGCTGAAGAAATAGAGACAGTTTTAAAAACTCCATTTCATTGACTTTCTAACGGTGTCAATCCGTTTGAGTTACAACGGCTGCGTCACATATTCGTACCAAAATATATTTAGTGATTTTCTTCGGATAATACTAAGTTGTATCGGTTTTAACAGTGAAACGATTGACTGTGGTAATTATTTGAACTGATCCAGGACTGTGACCTTATAAATGTGATAAATGAGGCAATAGGTCTTCAAGGAATAACATTCTTCTTAATTTGACATGATTGCTGGAATTCAGCGATTACATTAGGCTCTCTGGTAGCCCTTTTTTAAAAATTTAGATAAATAAGTGATTTTTTACTGTGGGACCAATCCTAGCCGTTAGTTCGCGCTGAAGAAATAGAGACAGTTTCAAAAACACCATTTCATTGACTTTCTAACGGTGTCAATCCGTTTGAGTTACTACGGTTGCGTCAAACATTTGTACCAACATGTATTTACTGATTTTTTTCCGATATTACTAAGTTGTATCGCTTTCAACAGTGAAACGATTGACTGTGGGACTTAATTGAACCAACTTTGGACTGTGACCTCATAAGTGTGATAAATGAGGCAATAAGTCTTCAAGGCATAACATTCTTCTTAATTTGACATGATTGCCGGAACTCAGCGATTACACTGGACCCTGTGGTAGCGATTCATTAAAAATTCAGATAAATAAGTCATTTTTACTGTGGGACCAATCCTAGCCGTTAGCGCGCGCTGAAGATATAGAGACAGTTTCCAAAACTCCATTTCATTGACTTTCTAACGGTGTCAATCCGTTTGAGTTACAACGGTTGCTTCAAACATTCGTACCAACATGTATTTAGTAATTTTTTTTGATATTACTAAGTTGTATCGCTTTCAACAGTGAAACGATTGACTGTGGGACTTAATTGAACTGATTTTGGACTTTGACCTTATGAATGTGATAAATGAGTCATTTTGACTACAAAAAATGATATTCTTCTTAATTTGACATGATTGCTGGAACTCAGCGATTACACTGGGCGCTGTGGAAAGGCTTTATTTAAAAATTAAGATAAATAAGTCATTTTTTACTGTGGGACCAATCCTAGCCGTTATCGCGCGCTGAAGAAATAGAGACAGTTTCTAAAACTAAATTTCATTGATTTTCTAACGGTGTCAATTCGTTTGAGTTACAACGGTTGCGTCACATATTCGTACCAACATGTATTTAGTGATTTTTTTCCGATATTACTAAGTCGTATCGCTTTCAACAGTTAAACGATTGACTGTGAGTCTTAATTGAACTGATTTTAGACTTTGACCTCATAAGTGTGATAAATGAGACAATTGGACTCCAAGAAAGAACATTCTTCTTAATTTGACATGATTGCCGGAACTCAGCGATTACACTGGACCCTGTGGTAGCGATTCATTTAAAAATTTAGATAAATAAGTCATTTTTACTGTGGGACCAATCCTAGCCGTTAGCGCGCGCTGAAGATATAGAGACAGTTTCAAAAACTCTATTTCATTGAACTTCTAACGGTGTCAATCCGTTTGAGTTACAACGGTTGCGTCACACATTCGTACCAACATGTATTTAGTGATTTTTTTCCGATATTACTAAGTTGTATCGCTTTCAACAGTGAAACGATTGACTGTGGGACTTAATTGAACTGATTTTGGACTTTGACCTTATAAATGTGATAAATGAGTCATTTTGACTACAAGAAATGATATTCTTCGTAATTTGACATGATTGCTGGAACTCAGCGATTACATTAGACTCTGTGGTAGCCATTTTATTAAAAATTTAGATAAATAAGTCATTTTTTACTGTGGGACCAATCCTAGCCGTTAGCGCGCGCTGAAGAAATAGAGACAGTTTTAAAAACTCCATTTCATTGACTTTCTAACGGTGTCAATCCGTTTGAGTTCCAACAGCTGCGTCACATATTCGTGCCAACATGTATTTAGTGATTTTTTTCCGATATTACTAAGTTGCATCGCTTTCAACAGTGAAACGATTGACTGTGGCACTTAATTGAACTGATTTTGGACTTTGACCTCATACGTGTGATAAATGAGACAATTGGACTCCAAGAAAGAACATTCTTCGTAATTTGACATGATTGCTGGAACTCAGGGATTACACTGGACCCTGTGGTAGCGATTCAATTAAAATTTAAGATAAATAAGTCATTTTTTATTGTGGGACCAATCCTAGTCGTTATCGCGCGCTGAAGAAAGAGAGACAGTTTCTAAAACCACATTTTATTGACTTTCTAACGGTGTCAATCCGTTTGAGTTACAACAGTTTTGTCACATATTCGTACCAAAATGTATTTAGTGATTTTCTTCGGATAATACTAAGCTGTATCGGTTTTAACAGTGAAACGATTGACTGTGGTAATTATTTGAACTGATCCAGGACTGTGACCTTATATATGTGATAAATGAGGCAATAGGTCTTCAGGGAATAACATTCTTCTTAATTTGACATGATTGCTGGAATTCAGCGATTACATTAGGCTCTCTGGTAGCCCTTTTTTAAAAATTTAGATAAATTAGTCATTTTATACTGTGGGACCAATCCTAGCCGTTAGTTCGCGCTGAAGAAATAGAGACAGTTTCAAAAACTCCATTTCATTGACTTTCTAACGGTGTCAATCCGTTTGAGTTACAACGGTTGCGTCACACATTCGTACCAACATGTATTTAGTGATTTTTTTCCGATATCACTAGGTTGTATCGCTCTCAACAGTGAAACGATTGACTGTGGGACTTAATTGAACTGATTTTGAACTTTGACCATATAAATGTGATAAATGATTCATTTTGACTACAAGAAATGATATTCTTCGTAATTTGACATGATTGCTGAATATCAGCGATTACATTAGACTCTGTGGTAGCCATTTTATTAAAAATTTAGATAAATAAGTCATTTTTTACTGTGGGACCAATCCTAGCCGTTAGCGCGCGCTGAAGAAATAGAGACAGTTTTAAAAACTCCATTTCATTGACTTTCTAACGGTGTCAATCCGTTTGAGTTCCAACAACTGCGTCACATATTCGTGCCAACATGTATTTAGTGATTTTTTTCCGATATTACTAAGTTGCATCGCTTTCAACAGTGAAACGATTGACTGTGGCACTTAATTGAACTGATTTTGGACTTTGACCTCATACGTGTGATAAATGAGACAATTGGACTCCAAGAAAGAACATTCTTCGTAATTTGACATGATTGCTGGAACTCAGGGATTACACTGGACCCTGTGGTAGCGATTCAATTAAAATTTAAGATAAATAAGTCATTTTTTATTGTGGGACCAATCCTAGTCGTTATCGCGCGCTGAAGAAAGAGAGACAGTTTCTAAAACCACATTTTATTGACTTTCTAACGGTGTCAATCCGTTTGAGTTACAACAGTTTTGTCACATATTCGTACCAAAATGTATTTAGTGATTTTCTTCGGATAATACTAAGCTGTATCGGTTTTAACAGTGAAACGATTGACTGTGGTAATTATTTGAACTGATCCAGGACTGTGACCTTATATATGTGATAAATGAGGCAATAGGTCTTCAAGGAATAACATTCTTCTTAATTTGACATGATTGCTGGAATTCAGCGATTACATTAGGCTCTCTGGTAGCCCTTTTTTAAAAATTTAGATAAATTAGTCATTTTATACTGTGGGACCAATCCTAGCCGTTAGTTCGCGCTGAAGAAATAGAGACAGTTTCAAAATCTCCATTTCATTGACTTTCTAACGGTGTCAATCCGTTTGAGTTACAACGGTTGCGTCACACATTCGTACCAACATGTATTTAGTGATTTTTTTCCGATATCACTAGGTTGTATCGCTCTCAACAGTGAAACGATTGACTGTGGGACTTAATTGAACTGATTTTGAACTTTGACCATATAAATGTGATAAATGATTCATTTTGACTACAAGAAATGATATTCTTCGTAATTTGACATGATTGCTGGAACTCAGCGATTACATTAGGCTCTGTGGTAGCCCTTTTATTAAAAATTTAGATAAATAAGTCATTTTTTACTGTGGGACCAATCCTAGCCGATAGCGCGCGCTGAAGAAATAGAGACAGTTTTAAAAACTCCATTTCATTGACTTTCTAACGGTGTCAATCCGTTTGAGTTACAACGGCTGCGTCACATATTCGTACCAAAATGTATTTAGTGATTTTCTTCGGATAATACTAAGTTGTATCGGTTTTAACAGTGAAACGATTGACTGTGGTAATTATTTGAACTGATCCAGGACTGTGACCTTATAAATGTGATAAATGAGGCAATAGGTCTTCAAGGAATAACATTCTTCTTAATTTGACATGATTGCTGGAATTCAGCGATTACATTAGGCTCTCTGGTAGCCCTTTTTTAAAAATTTAGATAAATAAGTCATTTTTTATTGTGGGACCAATCCTAGCCGTTAGTTTGCGCTGAAGAAATAGAGACAGTTTCAAAAACTCCATTTCATTGACTTTCTAACTGTGTCAATCCGTTTGAGTTACAACGGTTGCGTCAAACATTCGTACCAACATGTATTTAGTGATTTTTTTCCGATATTACTAAGTTGTATCGCTTTCAACAGTGAAACGATTGACTGTGGGACTTAATTCAACTAACTTTGGACTATGACCTCATAAGTGTGATAAATGAGACAATTGGACTCCAAGAAAGAACATTCTTCTTAATTTGACATTATTGCTGGAACTCAGCGATTACACTGGTCCCTGTGGTAGCGATTCATTAAAAATTTAGATAAATAAGTCATTTTTACTGTGGGACCAATCCTAGCCGTTAGCGCGCGCTGAAGAAATAGAGACAGTTTCAAAAACTCCATTTCATTGACTTTCAAACGTATTCAATCCGTTTGAGTTACTACGGTTGCGTCAAACATTCGTACCAACATGTATTTAGTGATTTTTTTCCGATATTACTAAGTTGTATCGGTTTCAACAGTGAAACGATTGACTGTGGGACTTAATTGAACTGATTTTGGACTTTGACCTTATGAATGTGATAAATGAGTCATTTTGACTACAAAAAATGATATTCTTCTTAATTTGACATGATTGCTGGAACTCAGCGATTACACTGGGCGCTGTGGAAAGGCTTTATTTAAAAATTAAGATAAATAAGTCATTTTTTACTGTGGGACCAATCCTAGCCGTTATCGCAGGCTGAAGAAATAGAGACAGTCTCTAAAACTAAGTTTCATTGATTTTCTAACGGTCTCAATCCGTTTGAGCTACAACAGTTGCGTCACATATTCGTACCAACATGTATTTCGTGATTTTTTTCCGATATTACTAAGTTGTATCGCTTTCAACAGTGAAACGATTGACTGTGGGTCTTAATTGAACTGATTTTAGACTTTGACCTCATAAGTGTGATAAATGAGACAATTAGCCTCCAAGAAAGAACATTCTTCTTAATTTGACATGATTGCCGGAACTCAGCGATTACACTGGACCCTGTGTTAGCGATTCATTTAAAAATTTAGATAAATAAGCCATTTTTACTGTGGGACCAATCCTAGCCGTTAGCGCGCGCTGAAGATATAGAGATAGTTTCAAAAACTCCATTTCATTGAATTTCTAACGGTCTCAATCCGTTTGAGCTACAACGGTTGCGTCACATATTCGTACCAACATGTATTTCGTGATTTTTTTCCGATATTACTAAGTTGTATCGCTTTCAACAGTGAAACGATTGACTGTGGGTCTTAATTGAACTGATTTTAGACTTTGACCTCATAAGTGTGATAAATGAGACAATTAGCCTCCAAGAAAGAACATTCTTCGTAATTTGACATGATTGCTGGAACTCAGCGATTACATTAGGCTCTGTGGTAGCCCTTTTATTAAATATTTAGATAAATAAGTCATTTTTTACTGTGGGACCAATCCTAGCCGTTAGCGCGCGCTGAAGAAATAGAGACAGTTTTAAAAACTCCATTTCATTGACTTTCTAACGGTGTCAATCCGTTTGAGTTACAACGGCTGCGTCACATATTTGTACCAACATGTATTTAGTGATTTTATTTCCGATATTACTAAGTTGCATCGCTTTCAACAGTGAAACGATTGACTGTGGGACTTAATTGAACTGATTTTGGACTTTGACCTTATAAATGTGATAAATGAGCCATTTTGACTACAAGAAGTAACATTCTTCTTAATTTGACATGATTGCTGGAACTCAGTGATTACACTGGGCGCTGCGGTAGCGCTTTATTTAAAAATTAAGATAAATAAGTCATTTGTTACTGTGGGACCAATCCTAGCCGTTAGTTCGCGCTGAAGAAATAAAGACATTCTCAAAAACTCCATTTCATTGATTTCTTGGCGGTATAATTCCGTTTGAGTTACAACGGTTGGGTCACATATTCGTACCAACATGTATTTAGCGATATTTTTCTGATATTACTAGGTTGCATCGCTTCTAACAGTGAAACGATTGACTGTGGGACTTAATTGAACTAGCTTTGGACTGTGAACTCATAAGTGTGATAAATGAGACAATTGGACTCCAAAAAAGAACATTCTTCTTAATTTGACATGATTGCCGGACCTCAGCGATTACACTGGACCCTTTGGTAGCGATTCATTTAAAAATTTAGATAAATAAGTCATTTTTACTGTGGGACCAATCCTAGCAGTTATCGCGCGCTTAAGAAATAGAGACAGTCTCAAAA
Organism: Hydractinia symbiolongicarpus; assembly: GCF_029227915.1. Classification (NCBI taxonomy): domain Eukaryota; kingdom Metazoa; phylum Cnidaria; class Hydrozoa; order Anthoathecata; family Hydractiniidae; genus Hydractinia; species Hydractinia symbiolongicarpus. The sequence continues at coordinate 2,624,534 of NC_079877.1, forward strand.
ACCAAATTTCATTGACTTTTTAACGGTGTCAATCCGTTTGAGTTACAACAGCTGCGTCACATATTCGTACCAAAATAAATTTAGTGATTTTCTTCCGATATTACTAAGTTGTATCGCTTTTAACAATAAAACGATTGACTGTGGGAATTATTTGAACTGATTCAGGACTTTGACCTTATAAATGTGATAAACGAGGCAATAGGTCTCCAAGGAATAACATTCTTCTTAATTTGACATGATTGCCGGAACTCAGCGATTACACTGGACCCTGTTGTAGCGATTCATTTAAAAATTTAAATAAATAAGTCATTTTTACTGTGGGTCCAATCCTAGCCGTTGGCGTGCGCTGAAGATATAGAGACAGTTTCAAAAACTCCATTTCATTGACTTTCTAACGGTGTCAATGCGTTTGAGTGACAGCGGTTGTGTCACATAATCGTACCATCATGTATTTAATGATTTTCTTCCGATATTACTAAGTTGTATCGCTTTCAACAGCGAAACGATTGACTGTGGGACTTAATTGAACTGATTTTGGACTTTGACCTTATAAATGTAATAAATGAGCCATTTTGACTAAAAAAAATATCATTCTTCTTAATTTGACATGATTGCTGGAACTCAGCGATTACACTGGGCGCTGTGGTAGCGCTTTGTTTAAAAGTTAAGATAAATAAGTCATTTAGTACTGTGGAGACAATCCTAGCCGTTATCGCGCGCTGAAGAAATAGAGACAGTTTCAAAAACTACATTTCATTGACTTTCTAACGGTGTCAATCCGTTTGAGTTACAACGGTTGCGTCACATATTCGTACCAACATGTATTTAGTGATTTCCTTCCGATATTACTAAGTTGTATTGCATTTAACAGTGAAACGATTGACCGTGGGAATTATTTCAACTGATTCTGGACTGTGACCTTAAAAATGTGATTAATGCGCCAATTGGTCTCCAAGGAATAACATTCTTCTGAATTTGACATGATTGCTGGAATTCAGCGGTTACATTAGGCTCTGCGGTAGCGCTTTATTTAAATATTTAGATAAATTAGATTTTCTTACTGTGGGACCAATCCTGGCCGTTAGCACGCGCTGAAGAAATAAAGACATTCTCAAAAACTACATTTCATTGATTTCTTGGCGGTATAATTCCGTTTGAGTTACAACGGTTGCGTCACATATTCGTACCAACATGTATTTATCGAAAGTATTCGGATATTACTAGGTTGCATCGCTTTTAACTGTGAAACGTTTGACTGTGCGACTTAATTGAACTGCTTTTGGACTTTGACCTTATAAATTTTGTAAGTGAGACAATTGGACTCCAAGAAATAACATTCTTCTTAATTTGACATAATTGCTGGAACTCAGCGATTGCACTGGGTGCTGTGGTAACGCTTTATTTAAAAATTAAGATAAATAAGTCATTTTGAACTGTGGGACCAATCCTAACCGTTATCGCGCGTTGAAGAAATAGAGACAGTTTCAAAAACTACATGTGAATCCGTGTGTGAATCCGTTTGAGTTAGAACGGTTGCGTCACATAATCGTACCATCATGTATTTAATGATTTTCTTCCGATATTACTAAGTTGTATCGCTTTCAACAGCGAAACGAATGACTGTGGGACTTAATTGAACTGATTTTGGACTTTGACCTTATAAATGTAATAAATGAGCCATTTTGACTAAAAAAAATATCATTCTTTTTAATTTGACAAGATTGCTGGAACTCAGCGATTACACTGGGCGCTGTGGTAGCGCTTTGTTTAAAAGTTAAGATAAATAAGTCATTTAGTACTGTGGAGACAATCCTAGCCGTTATCGCGCGCTTAAGAAATAGAGACAGTCTCAAAAACCAAATTTCATTGACTTTTTAACGGTGTCAATCCGTTTGAGTTACAACAGCTGCGTCACATATTCGTACCAAAATAAATTTAGTGATTTTCTTCCGATATTACTAAGTTGTATCGCTTTTAACAATAAAACGATTGACTGTGGGAATTATTTGAACTGATTCAGGACTTTGACCTTATAAATGTGATAAATGAGGCAATAGGTCTCCAAGGAATAACATTCTTCTTAATTTGACATGATTGCCGGAACTCAGCGATTACACAGGACCCTGTTGTAGCAATTCATTTAAAAATTTAAATAAATAAGTCAATTTTACTGTGGGTCCAATCCTAGCCGTTGGCGCGCGCTGAAGATATAGAGACAGTTTCAAAAACTCCATTTCATTGACTTTCTAACGGTGTCAATGCGTTTGAGTGACAGCGGTTGTGTCACATAATCGTACCATCATGTATTTAATGATTTTCTTCCGATATTACTAGGTTGCATCGCTTTTAACTGTGAAACGTTTGACTGTGCGACTTAATTGAACTGCTTTTGGACTTTGACCTTATAAATTTTGTAAGTGAGACAATTGGACTCCAAGAAATAACATTCTTCTTAATTTGACATAATTGCTGGAACTCAGCGATTGCACTGGGTGCTGTGGTAACGCTTTATTTAAAAATTAAGATAAATAAGTCATTTTGAACTGTGGGACCAATCCTAACCGTTATCGCGCGCTGAAGAAATAGAGACAGTTTCAAAAACTACATTTCATTGACTTTCTAACGGTGTCAATCCGTTTGAGTTACAACGGTTGCGTCACATATTCGTACCAACATGTATTTAGTGATTTCCTTCCGATATTACTAAGTTGTATCGCTTTTAACAGTGAATCGATTGACCGTGGGAATTATTTCAACTGATTCTGGACTGTGACCTTAAAAATGTGATTAATGCGCCAATTGGTCTCCAAGGAATAACATTCTTCTGAATTTGACATGATTGCTGGAATTCAGCGGTTACATTAGGCTCTGCGGTAGCGCTTTATTTAAATATTTAGATAAATTAGATTTTCTTACTGTGGGACCAATCCTGGCCGTTAGCACGCGCTGAAGAAATAAAGACATTCTCAAAAACTACATTTCATTGATTTCTTGGCGGTATAATTCCGTTTGAGTTACAACGGTTGCGTCACATGTTCGTACCAACATGTATTTATCGAAAGTATTCGGATATTACTAGGTTGCATCGCTTTTAACTGTGAAACGTTTGACTGTGCGACTTAATTGAACTGCTTTTGGACTTTGACCTTATAAATTTTGTAAGTGAGACAATTGGACTCCAAGAAATAACATTCTTCTTAATTTGACATAATTGCTGGAACTCAGCGATTGCACTGGGTGCTGTGGTAACGCTTTATTTAAAAATTAAGATAAATAAGTCATTTTGAACTGTGGGACCAATCCTAACCGTTATCGCGCGCTGAAGAAATAGAGACAGTTTCAAAAACTACATGTGAATCCGTGTGTGAATCCGTTTGAGTTAGAACGGTTGCGTCACATAATCGTACCATCATGTATTTAATGATTTTCTTCCGATATTACTAAGTTGTATCGCTTTCAACAGCGAAACGATTGACTGTGGGACTTAATTGAACTGATTTTGGACTTTGACCTTATAAATGTAATAAATGAGCCATTTTGACTAAAAAAAATATCATTCTTCTTAATTTGACATGATTGCTGGAACTCAGCGATTACACTGGGCGCTGTGGTAGCGCTTTGTTTAAAAGTTAAGATAAATAAGTCATTTAGTACTGTGGAGACAATCCTAGCCGTTATCGCGCGCTGAAGAAATAGAGACAGTTTAAAAACTACATTTCATTGACTTTCTAACGGTGTCAATCCGTTTGAGTTACAACGGTTGCGTCACATATTCGTACCAACATGTATTTAGTGATTTCCTTCCGATATTACTAAGTTGTATCGCTTTTAACAGTGAATCGATTGACCGTGGGAATTATTTCAACTGATTCTGGACTGTGACCTTAAAAATGTGATTAATGCGCCAATTGGTCTCCAAGGAATAACATTCTTCTGAATTTGACATGATTGCTGGAATTCAGCGGTTACATTAGGCTCTGCGGTAGCGCTTTATTTAAATATTTAGATAAATTAGATTTTCTTACTGTGGGACCAATCCTGGCCGTTAGCACGCGCTGAAGAAATAAAGACATTCTCAAAAACTACATTTCATTGATTTCTTGGCGGTATAATTCCGTTTGAGTTACAACGGTTGCGTCACATATTCGTACCAACATGTATTTATCGAAAGTATTCGGATATTACTAGGTTGCATCGCTTTTAACTGTGAAACGTTTGACTGTGCGACTTAATTGAACTGCTTTTGGACTTTGACCTTATAAATTTTGTAAGTGAGACAATTGGACTCCAAGAAATAACATTCTTCTTAATTTGACATAATTGCTGGAACTCAGCGATTGCACTGGGTGCTGTGGTAACGCTTTATTTAAAAATTAAGATAAATAAGTCATTTTAAACTGTGGGACCAATCCTAACCGTTATCGCGCGCTGAAGAAATAGAGACAGTTTCAAAAACTACATTTCATTGACTTTCTAACGGTGTCAATCCGTTTGAGTTACAACGGTTGCGTCACATATTCGTACCAACATGTATTTAGTGATTTCCTTCCGATATTACTAAGTTGTATCGCTTTTAACAGTGAATCGATTGACCGTGGGAATTATTTCAACTGATTCTGGACTGTGACCTTAAAAATGTGAATAATGCGCCAATTGGTCTCCAAGGAATAACATTCTTCTGAATTTGACATGATTGCTGGAATTCAGCGGTTACATTAGGCTCTGCGGTAGCGCTTTATTTAAATATTTAGATAAATTAGATTTTCTTATTGTGGGACCAATCCTGGCCGTTAGCACGCGCTGAAGAAATAAAGACATTCTCAAAAACTACATTTCATTGATTTCTTGGCGGTATAATTCCGTTTGAGTTACAACGGTTGCGTCACATATTCGTACCAACATGTATTTATCGAAAGTATTCGGATATTACTAGGTTGCATCGCTTTTAACTGTGAAACGTTTGACTGTGCGACTTAATTGAACTGCTTTTGGACTTTGACCTTATAAATTTTGTAAGTGAGACAATTGGACTCCAAGAAATAACATTCTTCTTAATTTGACATAATTGCTGGAACTCAGCGATTGCACTGGGTGCTGTGGTAACGCTTTATTTAAAAATTAAGATAAATAAGTCATTTTGAACTGTGGGACCAATCCTAACCGTTATCGCGCGCTGAAGAAATAGAGACAGTTTCAAAAACTACATTTCATTGACTTTCTAACGGTGTCAATCCGTTTGAGTTACAACGGTTGCGTCACATATTCGTACCAACATGTATTTAGTGATTTCCTTCCGATATTACTAAGTGGTATTGCATTTAACAGTGAAACGATTGACCGTGGGAATTATTTCAACTGATTCTGGACTGTGACCTTAAAAATGTGATTAATGCGCCAATTGGTCTCCAAGGAATAACATTCTTCTGAATTTGACATGATTGCTGGAATTCAGCGGTTACATTAGGCTCTGCGGTAGCGCTTTATTTAAATATTTAGATAAATTAGATTTTCTTACTGTGGGACCAATCCTGGCCGTTAGCACGCGCTGAAGAAATAAAGACATTCTCAAAAACTACATTTCATTGATTTCTTGGCGGTATAATTCCGTTTGAGTTACAACGGTTGCGTCACATATTCGTACCAACATGTATTTATCGAAAGTATTCGGATATTACTAGGTTGCATCGCTTTTAACTGTGAAACGTTTGACTGTGCGACTTAATTGAACTGCTTTTGGACTTTGACCTTATAAATTTTGTAAGTGAGACAATTGGACTCCAAGAAATAACATTCTTCTTAATTTGACATTATTGCTGGAACTCAGCGATTGCACTGGGTGCTGTGGTAACGCTTTATTTAAAAATTAAGATAAATAAGTCATTTTGAACTGTGGGACCAATCCTAACCGTTATCGCGCGCTGAAGAAATAGAGACAGTTTCAAAAACTACATGTGAATCCGTGTGTGAATCCGTTTGAGTTAGAACAGTTGCGTCACATAATCGTACCATCATGTACTTAATGATTTTCTTCCGATATTACTAAGTTGTATCGCTTTCAACAGCGAAACGATTGACTGTGGGACTTAATTGAACTGATTTTGGACTTTGACCTTATAAATGTAATAAATGAGCCATTTTGACTAAAAAAAATATCATTCTTCTTAATTTGACATGATTGCTGGAACTCAGCGATTACACTGGGCGCTGTGGTAGCGCTTTGTTTAAAAGTTAAGATAAATAAGTCATTTAGTACTGTGGAGACAATCCTAGCCGTTATCGCGCGCTGAAGAAATAGAGACAGTTTAAAAACTACATTTCATTGACTTTCTAACGGTGTCAATCCGTTTGAGTTACAACGGTTGCGTCACATATTCGTACCAACATGTATTTAGTGATTTCCTTCCGATATTACTAAGTTGTATCGCTTTTAACAGTGAATCGATTGACCGTGGGAATTATTTCAACTGATTCTGGACTGTGACCTTAAAAATGTGATTAATGCGCCAATTGGTCTCCAAGGAATAACATTCTTCTGAATTTGACATGATTGCTGGAATTCAGCGGTTACATTAGGCTCTGCGGTAGCGCTTTATTTAAATATTTAGATAAATTAGATTTTCTTACTGTGGGACCAATCCTGGCCGTTAGCACGCGCTGAAGAAATAAAGACATTCTCAAAAACTACATTTCATTGATTTCTTGGCGGTATAATTCCGTTTGAGTTACAACGGTTGCGTCACATATTCGTACCAACATGTATTTATCGAAAGTATTCGGATATTACTAGGTTGCATCGCTTTTAACTGTGAAACGTTTGACTGTGCGACTTAATTGAACTGCTTTTGGACTTTGACCTTATAAATTTTGTAAGTGAGACAATTGGACTCCAAGAAATAACATTCTTCTTAATTTGACATAATTGCTGGAACTCAGCGATTGCACTGGGTGCTGTGGTAACGCTTTATTTAAAAATTAAGATAAATAAGTCATTTTGAACTGTGGGACCAATCCTAACCGTTATCGCGCGCTGAAGAAATAGAGACAGTTTCAAAAACTACATTTCATTGACTTTCTAACGGTGTCAATCCGTTTGAGTTACAACGGTTGCGTCACATATTCGTACCAACATGTATTTAGTGATTTCCTTTTACTAAGTTGTATCGCTTTTAACAGTGAATCGATTGACCGTGGGAATTATTTCAACTGATTCTGGACTGTGACCTTAAAAATGTGATTAATGCGCCAATTGGTCTCCAAGGAATAACATTCTTCTGAATTTGTCATGATTGCTGGAATTCAGCGGTTACATTAGGCTCTGCGGTAGCGCTTTATTTAAATATTTAGATAAATTAGATTTTCTTACTGTGGTACCAATCCTGGCCGTTAGCACGCGCTGAAGAAATAAAGACATTCTCAAAAACTACATTTCATTGATTTCTTGGCGGTATAATTCCGTTTGAGTTACAACGGTTGCGTCACATATTCGTACCAACATGTATTTATCGAAAGTATTCGGATATTACTAGGTTGCATCGCTTTTAACTGTGAAACGTTTGACTGTGCGACTTAATTGAACTGCTTTTGGACTTTGACCTTATAAATTTTGTAAGTGAGACAATTGGACTCCAAGAAATAACATTCTTCTTAATTTGACATAATTGCTGGAACTCAGCGATTGCACTGGGTGCTGTGGTAACGCTTTATTTAAAAATTAAGATAAATAAGTCATTTTGAACTGTGGGACCAATCCTAACCGTTATCGCGCGCTGAAGAAATAGAGACAGTTTCAAAAACTACATTTCATTGACTTTCTAACGGTGTGAATCCGTTTGAGTTAGAACGGTTGCGTCACATAATCGTACCAGCATGTATTTAGTGATTTTTTTCCGATATTACTAAGTTGCATCGCTTTCAACAGAGAAACGATTGACTGTGGGACTTAATTGAACTGATTTTTGGCTTTGACCTTATAAATGTAATAAATGAGCCATTATGACTAGAAGAAATAACATTCTCCTTAATTTGACATGATTGCTGGAACTCAGCGATTACACTATGCGCTGTGGTAGCGCTTTGTTTAAAAGTTAAGATAAATAAGTCATTTATTACGGTGGAAACAATCCTAGCCGTTATCGCACGCTGAAGAAATAGAGACAGTTTCAAAAACTACATTTCATTGACTTTCTAACGGTGTCAATCCGTTTGAGTTACAACGGTTGCGTCACATATTCGTACCAACATGTATTTAGTGATTTCCTTCCGATATTACTAAGTTGTATTGCATTTAACAGTGAAACGATTGACCGTGGGAATTATTTCAACTGATTCTGGACTGTGACCTTAAAAATGTAATAAATGAGCCATTTTGACTAAAAAAAATATCATTCTTCTTAATTTGACATGATTGCTGGAACTCAGCGATTACACTGGGCGCTGTGGTAGCGCTTTGTTTAAAAGTTAAGATAAATAAGTCATTTAGTACTGTGGAGACAATCCTAGCCGTTATCGCGCGCTGAAGAAATAGAGACAGTTTAAAAACTACATTTCATTGACTTTCTAACGGTGTGAATCCGTTTGAGTTAGAACGGTTGCGTCACATAATCGTACCAGCATGTATTTAGTGATTTTTTTCCGATATTACTAAGTTGTATCGCTTTCAACAGAGAAACGATTGACTGTGGGACTTAATTGAACTGATTTTTGGCTTTGACCTTATAAATGTAATAAATGAGCCATTATGACTAGAAGAAATAACATTCTCCTTAATTTGACATGAATGCTGGAACTCAGCGATTACACTATGCGCTGTGGTAGCGCTTTGTTTAAAAGTTAAGATAAATAAGTCATTTATTACGGTGGAAACAATCCTAGCCGTTATCGCACGCTGAAGAAATAGAGACAGTTTTCAAAACTACATTTCATTGACTTTTTAACGGTGTCAATCCGTTTGAGTTAAAACGGTTGCGTCACATAATCGTACCAACATGTATTTACTGATTTTCTTCCGATATTACTAAGTTGTATCGCTTTCAACAGTGAAACGATTGACTGTGGGACTTAATTGAACTGATTTTGAACTTTGACCTTATAAATGTTATAAGTGAGACAATTGGACACCAAGAAATCCCATTCTTCTTAATTTGACATGATTGGTGGAACTAAGCGTATACACTGGACCTTGTGGTAGCGATTCATTTAAAAATTTAGATAAATAAGTCATTTTTACTGTGGGACCAATCCTAGCCGTTAGCGCGCGCTGAAGATATAGAGATAGTTTCAAAAACTCCATTTCATTGACTTTCTAATGGTGTCAATCCGTTTGAGTTAAAACGGTTGCGTCACATAATCGTACCAACATGTATTTACTGATTTTCTTCCGATATTACTAAGTTGTATCGCTTTCAACAGTGAAACGATTGACTGTGGGACTTAATTGAACTGATTTTGAACTTTGACCTTATAAATGTTATAAGTGAGACAATTGGACACCAAGAAATCCCATTCTTCTTAATTTGACATGATTGGTGGAACTAAGCGTATACACTGGACCTTGTGGTAGCGATTCATTTAAAAATTTAGATAAATAAGTCATTTAGTACTGTGGAGACAATCCTAGCCGTTATCGCGCGCTGAAGAAATAGAGACAGTTTAAAAACTACATTTCATTGACTTTCTAACGGTGTCAATCCGTTTGAGTTACAACGGTTGCGTCACATATTCGTACCAACATGTATTTAGTGATTTCCTTCCGATATTACTAAGTTGTATCGCTTTTAACAGTGAATCGATTGACCGTGGGAATTATTTCAACTGATTCTGGACTGTGACCTTAAAAATGTGATTAATGCGCCAATTGGTCTCCAAGGAATAACATTCTTCTGAATTTGACATGATTGCTGGAATTCAGCGGTTACATTAGGCTCTGCGGTAGCGCTTTATTTAAATATTTAGATAAATTAGATTTTCTTACTGTGGGACCAATCCTGGCCGTTAGCACGCGCTGAAGAAATAAAGACATTCTCAAAAACTACATTTCATTGATTTCTTGGCGGTATAATTCCGTTTGAGTTACAACGGTTGCGTCACATATTCGTACCAACATGTATTTATCGAAAGTATTCGGATATTGCTAGGTTGCATCGCTTTTAACTGTGAAACGTTTGACTGTGCGACTTAATTGAACTGCTTTTGGACTTTGACCTTATAAATTTTGTAAGTGAGACAATTGGACTCCAAGAAATAACATTCTTCTTAATTTGACATAATTGCTGGAACTCAGCGATTGCACTGGGTGCTGTGGTAACGCTTTATTTAAAAATTAAGATAAATAAGTCATTTTGAACTGTGGGACCAATCCTAACCGTTATCGCGCGCTGAAGAAATAGAGACAGTTTCAAAAACTACATTTCATTGACTTTCTAACGGTGTGAATCCGTTTGAGTTAGAACGGTTGCGTCACATAATCGTACCAGCATGTATTTAGTGATTTTTTTCCGATATTACTAAGTTGTATCGCTTTCAACAGAGAAACGATTGACTGTGGGACTTAATTGAACTGATTTTTGGCTTTGACCTTATAAATGTAATAAATGAGCCATTATGACTAGAAGAAATAACATTCTCCTTAATTTGACATGATTGCTGGAACTCAGCGATTACACTATGCGCTGTGGTAGCGCTTTGTTTAAAAGTTAAGATAAATAAGTCATTTATTACGGTGGAAACAATCCTAGCCGTTATCGCACGCTGAAGAAATAGAGACAGTTTTCAAAACTACATTTCATTGACTTTTTAACGGTGTCAATCCGTTTGAGTTAAAACGGTTGCGTCACATAATCGTACCAACATGTATTTACTGATTTTCTTCCGATATTACTCAGATGTATCGCTTTCAACAGTGAAACGATTGACTGTGGGACTTAATTGAACTGATTTTGAACTTTGACCTTATAAATGTTATAAGTGAGACAATTGGACACCAAGAAATCCCATTCTTCTTAATTTGACATGATTGGTAGAACTAAGCGTATACACTGGACCTTGTGGTAGCGATTCATTTAAAAATTTAGATAAATAAGTCATTTTTACTGTGGGACCAATCCTAGCCGTTAGCGCGCGCTGAAGATATAGAGATAGTTTCAAAAACTCCATTTCATTGACTTTCTAACGGTGTCAATCCGTTTGAGTTAAAACGGTTGCGTCACATAATCGTACCAACATGTATTTACTGATTTTCTTCCGATATTACTAAGTTGTATCGCTTTCAACAGTGAAACGATTGACTGTGGGACTTAATTGAACTGATTTTGAACTTTGACCTTATAAATGTTATAAGTGAGACAATTGGACTCCAAGAAATAACATTCTTCTTAATTTGACATAATTGCTGGAACTCAGCGATTGCACTGGGTGCTGTGGTAACGCTTTATTTAAAAATTAAGATAAATAAGTCATTTTGAACTGTGGGACCAATCCTAACCGTTATCGCGCGCTGAAGAAATAGAGACAGTTTCAAAAACTACATTTCATTGACTTTCTAACGGTGTGAATCCGTTTGAGTTAGAACGGTTGCGTCACATAATCGTACCAGCATGTATTTAGTGATTTTTTTCCGATATTACTAAGTTGTATCGCTTTCAACAGAGAAACGATTGACTGTGGGACTTAATTGAACTGATTTTTGGCTTTGACCTTATAAATGTAATAAATGAGCCATTATGACTAGAAGAAATAACATTCTCCTTAATTTGACATGATTGCTGGAACTCAGCGATTACACTATGCGCTGTGGTAGCGCTTTGTTTAAAAGTTAAGATAAATAAGTCATTTATTACGGTGGAAACAATCCTAGCCGTTATCGCACGCTGAAGAAATAGAGACAGTTTTCAAAACTACATTTCATTGACTTTCTAACGGTGTCAATCCGTTTGAGTTAAAACGGTTGCGTCACATAATCGTACCAACATGTATTTACTGATTTTCTTCCGATATTACTAAGTTGTATCGCTTTCAACAGTGAAACGATTGACTGTGGGACTTAATTGAACTGATTTTGAACTTTGACCTTATAAATGTTATAAGTGAGACAATTGGACACCAAGAAATCCCATTCTTCTTAATTTGACATGATTGGTGGAACTAAGCGTATACACTGGACCTTGTGGTAGCGATTCATTTAAAAATTTAGATAAATAAGTCATTTTTACTGTGGGACCAATCCTAGCCGTTAGCGCGCGCTGAAGATATAGAGATAGTTTCAAAAACTCCATTTCATTGACTTTCTAACGGTGTCAATCCGGTTGACTTACAACGGTTGCGTCACATAATCGTACCAACATGTATTTAGTGATTTTCTTCCGATATTACTAAGTTGTATCGCTTTCAACACTGAAACGATTGACTGTGGGACTTAGTTGAACTGATTTTGGACTTTGACCTTATGAATGTAATAAATGAGCCATTTTGACTAGAAGAAATAACATTCTCCTTAATTTGACATGATTGATGAAACTCACCGATTACACTGGGCGCTGTGGTAACGTCTTATTTAAAAATTAAGATAAATAAGTCATTTTGTACTGTGGGACCAATCCTAGCCGTTATCGCGCGCTGAAGAAATAGAGACAGTTTCAAAAACCACATTTCATTGACTTTCTAACGGTGTCAATCCGTTTGACTTACAACGGTTGCGTCACATAATCGTACCAACATGTATTTAGTGATTTTCTTCCGATATTACTAAGTTGTATCGCTTTCAACAGTGAAACGATTGACTGTGGGACTTAATTGAACTGATTTTGGATTTTGACCTTATAAATGTGATAAATGAGTCATTTTGACTACAATAAATGATATTCTTCTTAATTTGACATGATTGCTGGAACTCAGCGATTTCACTATGCGCTGTGGTAAGGCTTTATTTAAAAATTAACATAAATAAGTCATTTTTTACTGTGGGACCAATCCTAGCCTTTATCGCGCGCTGAAGAAATAGAGACAGTTTTAAAAACTATATGTCATTGACTTTCTAACAGTGTCAATCCGTTTAAGTTACAACGGTTGCGTCACATAATCGTACCAACATGTATTTACTGATTTTCTTCCGATATTACTAAGTTGTATCGCTTTCAACAGTGAAACGATTGACTGTGGGATTAATTGAACTGATATTGGACTTTGACCTTATAAATGTGATTAATGCGCCAATTGGTCTCCAAGGAATAACATTCTTCTTAATTTGACATGATTGCTGGAATTCAGCGGTTACATTAGGATCTGCGGTAGCGGTTTATTTAAAAATTTAGATAAATAAGATTTTCTTACTGTGGGACCAATCCTCGCCGTTACCATGCGCTGAAGAATAAAGACATTCTCAAAAACTACATTTCATTGATTTCTTGGCGGTATAATTCCGTTTGAGTTACAACGGTTGCGTCACATATTCGTACCAACATGTATTTAGCGAAAGTATTCGATATTACTAGGTTGCATCGCTTTTAACTGTGAAACGTTTGACTGTGCGACTTAATTGAACTGATTTTGAACTTTGACCTTATAAATGTTATAAGTGAGAAAATTGGACACCAGGAAATCCCATTCTTCTTAACTTGACATGATTGGTGGAACTAAGCGTATACACTGGACCCTGTGGTAGCGATTCATTTAAAAATTTAGATAAATAAGTCATTTTTACTGTGGGACCAATCCTAGCCGTTAGCGCGCGCTGAAGATATAGAGATAGTTTCAAAAACTCCATTTCATTGACTTTCTAACGGTGTCAATCCGTTTGAATTAGAACTGTTGCGTCACATAATCGTACCAACATGTATTTAGTGATTTTCTTCCGATATTACTAAGTTGTATCGCTTTCAACATTGAAACGATTGACTGTGGGACTTAGTTGAACTGATTTTGGACTTTGACCTTATAAATGTAATAAATGAGCCATTTTGTCTAGAAGAAATAACATTCTCCTTAATTTGACATGATTGATGAAACTCACCGATTACACTGGGCGCTGTGGTAACACCTTCTTTAAAAATGAAGATAAATAAGTCATTTTGTACTGTGGGACCAATCCTAGTTGTTATCGCGCGCTGAAGAAATAGAGACAGTTTCAAAAATTACATTTCATTGACTTTCTAACGGTGTCAATCCGTTTGACTTACAACGGTTGCGTCACATAATCGTACCAACATGTATTTAGTGATTTTCTTCCGATATTACTAAGTTGTATCGCTTTCAACAGTGAAAAGATTGACTATGAGACTTAATTGAACTGATTTTGGATTTTGACCTTATAAATGTGATAAATGAGTCATTTTGACTACAAGAAATGATATTCTTCTTAATTTGACATGATTGCTGGAACTCAGCGATTTCACTGGGCGCTGTGGTAAGGCTTTATTTAAAAATTAACATAAATAAGTCATTTTTTACTGTGGGACCAATCCTAGCCGTTATCGCGCGCTAAAGAAATAGAGATAGTTTCTAAAACTTAATTTCATTGATTTTCTAACGGTGTCAATCCGTTTGAGTTACAACGGTTGCGTCACACATTCGTACCAACATGTATTTAGTGATTTTTTTCCGATATTACTAAGTTGTATCGCTTTCAACAGTGAAACGATTGACTGTGGGACTTAATTGAACTGACTTTGGACTTTGACCTTATAAATGTGATAAATGAGTGATTTTGACTACAAGAAATGATATTCTTCTTAATTTGACATGATTGCCGGAACTCAGTGATTACACTGGACCCTGTGGTAGTGATTCATTTAAAAATGTAGATAAATAAGTCATTTTTACTGTGTGACCAGTCCTAGGCGTTAGTGCGCGCTAAAGATATAGAGACAGTTTCGAAAACTCCATTTCATTGACTTTCTAACGGTGTCAATCCGTTTGAGTTAGAACGGTTGCGTCACATAATCGTACCAACATGTATTTAGTGATTTTCTTCCGATATTACTAAGTTGTATTGCTTTCAACAGAGAAACGACTGACTGTGGGACTTAATTGAACTGATTTTGGACTTTGACCTTATAAATGTAATAAATGAGCCATTTTGATTAGAAGAAATAACATTCTCCTTAATTTGACATGATTGATGGAACTTACCGATTACACTGGGCGCTGTGGTAACGCTTTATTTAAAAATTAAGATAAATAAGTCATTTTGTACTGTGGGACCAATCCTAGCCGTTATCACGCGCCGAAGAAATAGAGACAGTTTGAAAAACTACATTTTATTGACTTTCTAACGGTTTCAATCCGTTTGACTTACAACCGTTCCGTCACATAATCGTACCAACATGTATTTGGTGATTTTCTTCCGATATTACTAAGTTGTATCGCTTTCAACAGTGAAACGATTGACTGTGCGACTGAATTGAACTGATTTTGGACTTTGACCTTATAAATGAGATAAATGAGTCATTTTGACTACAAGAAATGATATTCTTCTTAATTTGACATGATTGCTGGAACTCAGCGATTACACTGGGCGCTGTGGTAAGGCTTTATTTAAAAATTTAGATAAATAAGTCATTTTTTACTTTAGGACCAATCCTAGCCGTTATCGCGCGCTGAAGAAATAGAGACAGTTTCTAAAACTAAATTTCATTGATTTTCTAACGGTGTCAATCCGTTTGAGGTACAACGGTTGCGTCACACATTCGTACCAACATGTATTTAGTGATTTTTTTCCGATATTACTAAGTTGTATCGCTTTCAACAGTGAAACGATTGACTGTGGGACTTAATTGAACTGATTTTGGACTTTGACCTTATAAATGTGATAAATGAGTCATTTTGACTACAAGAAATGATATTCTTCTTAATTTGACATGATTGCTGGAACTCAGCAATTACACTGGGCGCTGTGGTAGCGCTTTGTTTAAAAGTTAAGAAAAATAAGTCATTTATTACTGTGGAAACAATCCTAGCCGTTATCGCGCGCTGAAAAAGTAGAGACAGTTTCAAAAACTACATTTCATTGACTTTCTAACGGTGTCAATCCGTTTGAGTTACAACGGTTGCGTCACACATTCGTACCAACATGTATTTAGTGATTTCCTTCCGATATTACTAAGTTGTATCGCTTTTAACAGGGAAACGATTGACCGTGGGAATTAATTCAACTGATTCTGGACTGTGACCTTATAAATGTGATTAATGCGCCAATTGGTCTCCAAGGAATAACATTCTTCTTAATTTGACATGATTGCTGGAATTCAGCGGTTACATTAGGCTCTGCGGTAGCGCTTTATTTAAAAATTTAGATAAATAAGATTTTCTTACTGTGGGACCAGTCCTGGCCGTTAGCACGCGCTGAAGAAATAAAGACATTCACAAAAACTACATTTCATTGATTTCTTGGCAGGATAATGCCGTTTGAGTTACAACGGTTGCGTCACATATTCGTATCAACATGTATTTAGCGAAAGTATTCGGATATTACTAGGTTGCATCGCTTTTAACTGTGAAACGTTTGACTGTGCGACTTAATTGAACTGATTTCGGACTTTGGCCTTATAAATGTTATAAGTGAGACAATTGGACTCCAAGAAATAACATTCTTCTTAATTTGACATGATTGCTGGAACTCAGCGATTACACTGGGCGCTGTGGTAGCGCTTTATTTAAAAATTAAGATAAATAAGTCATTTTTTACTGTGGGACCAATCCTAGCCGTTATCGCGCGCTGAAGAAATAGAGACAGTTTCTAAAACTAAATTTCATTGATTTTCTAACGGTGTCAATCCGTTTGAGTTACAACGGTTGCGTCACACATTCCTACCAACATGTATTTAGTGATTTTTTTCCGATATTACTAAGTTGTATCGCTTTCAACAGTGAAACGATTGACTGTGGGACTTAATTGAACTGATTTTGGACTTTGACCTTATAAATGTGATAAATGAGTCATTTTGACTACAAGAAATGATATTCTTCTTAATTTGACATAATTGCTGGAACTCAGCGATTACACTGGGCGCTGTGGTAAGGCTTTATTTAAAAATTAAGATAAATAAGTCAATTTTTATTGTGGGACCAGTCCTAGCCGTTATCGGGCGCTGAAGAAATAGAGACAGTTTCTAAAACTAAATTTCATTGATTTTTTAACGGTGTCAATCCGTTTGAGTTACAACGGTTGCGTCACACATTCGTACCAACATGTATTTAGTGATTTTTTTCCGATATTACTAAGTTGTATCGCTTTCAACAGTGAAACGATTGACTGTGGGACTTAATTGAACTGATTTTGGACTTTGACCTTATAAATGTGATTAATGAGTCATATTGACTACAAGAAATGATATTCTTCTTAATTTGACATGATTGCCGGAACTCAGCGATTACACTGGACCCTGTGGTAGCGATTCAATTAAAAATTTAGATAAATAAGTCATTTTTACTGTGGGACCAATCCTAGCCGTTGGCGCGCGCTGAAGATATAGAGACAGTTTCAAAAACTCCATTTCATTGACTTTCTAACGGTGTCAATCCGTTTGAGTTAGAACGGTTGCGTCACATATTCGTACCAACATGTATTTAGTGATTTTCTTCCGATATTACTAAGTTGTATCGCTTTCAACAGAGAAACGATTGACTGTGGGACTTAATTGAACTGATTTTGGACTTTGACCTTATAAATGTAATAAATGAGCCATTTTGACTAGAAGAAATAACATTCTCCTTAATTTGACATGATTGATGGAACTCACCGATTACACTGGGCGCTGTGGTAACGCTTTATTTACAAATTAAGATAAATAAGTCATTTTGTACTGTGGGACCAATCCTAGCCGTTATCGCGCGCCGAAGAAATAGAGACAGTTTGAAAAACTACATTTCATTGACTTTCTAACGGTGTCAATCCGTTTGACTTACAACGGTTGCGTCACATAATCGTACCAACATGTATTTAGTGATTTTCTTCCGATATTACTAAGTTGTATCGATTTCAACAGTGAAACGATTGACTGTGGGACTTAATTGAACTGATTTTGGACTTTGACCTTATAAATGTGATAAATGAGTCATTTTGACTACAAGAAATGATATTCTTCTTAATTTGACATGATTGCTGGAACTCAGCGATTACACTGGGCGCTGTGGTAAGGCTTTATTTAAAAATTAAGATAAATAAGTCATTTTTTACTGTGGGACCAATTCTAGCCTTTATCGCGCGCTGAAGAAATAGAGACAGTTTCTAAAACTAAATTTCATTGATTTTCTAACGGTGTCAATCCGTTTGAGTTGCAACGGCTGCGTCACACATTCGTACCAACATGTATTTAGTGATTTTTTTCCGATATTACTAAGTTGTATCGCTTTCAACAGTGAAACGATTGACTGTGGAACTTAATTGAACTGATTTTAGACTTTGACCTTATAAATGTGATAAATGAGTCATTTTGACTACAAGGAATGATATTCCTCTTAATTTGACATGATTGTTGGAACTCAGCAATTACACTGGGCGCTGTGGTAGCGCTTTGTTTAAAAGTTAAGAAAAATAAGTCATTTATTACTGTGGAAACAATCCTAGCCTTTATCGCGCGCTGAAGAAGTAGAGACAGTTTCAAAAACTACATTTCATTGACTTTCTAACGGTGTCAATCCGTTTGAGTTACAACGGTTGGGTCACATATTCGTACCAACATGTATTTAGTGATTTCCTTCCGATATTACTAAGTTGTATCGCTTTTAACAGTGAAACGATTGACCGTGGGAATTAATTCATCTGATTCTGGACTGTGACCTTATAAATGTGATTAATGCGCCAATTGGTCTCCAAGGATTAACATTCTTTTTAATTTGACATGATTGCTGTAATTCAGCGGTTACATTAGGCTCTGCGGAAGCGCTTTAATTAAAAATTTAGATAAATAAGATTTTCTTACTGTGGGACCAATCCTGGCCGTTAGCACGCGCTGAAGAAATAAAGACATTCACAAAAACTACATTTCATTGATTTCTTGGCGGTATAATTCCGCTTGAGTTACAACGGTTGCGTCACATATTCGTATCAACATGTATTTAGCGAAAGTATTCGGATATTACTAGGTTGCATCGCTTTTAACTGTGAAACGTTTGACTGTGCGACTTAATTGAACTGATTTTGGACTTTGTCCTTATAAATGTTATAAGTGAGACAATTGGACTCCAAGAAATAACATTCTTCTTAATTTGACATGATTGCTGGAACTCAGCGATTACACTGGGCGCTCTGGTAGCGCTTTATTTAAAAATTAAGATAAATAAGTCTTTTTTTACTGTGGGACCAATCCTAGCCGTTAGTTCGCGCTGAAGAAATAGAGACAGCTTCAAAAAGTACATTTCATTGACTTTCCAACGGTGTCAATCCGTTTGAGTTACAACGGTTGGGTCACATATTCGTACCAACATGTATTAACGATGTTTTCCTGATATTACTAGGTTGCATCGCTTCTAACAGTGAAACGATTGACTGTGGGAATTATTTGAACTGATTCAGGACTGTGACTTCATAAGTGTGATAAATGAGACAATTGGACTCCAAGAAAGAACATTCTTCCTAATTTGACATGATTGCCGGAACTCAGCGATTACACTGGACCCTGTGGTAGCGATTTATTAAAAATTTAGATAAATAAGTCATTTTTACTGTGGGACCAATCCTAGCCGTTAGCGCGCGCTGAAGATATAGAGACAGTTTCAAAAACTCCATTTCATTGACTTTCTAACGGTGTCAATCCGTTTGAGTTACAACGGTTGCGTCACATAATCGTACCAACATGGGTTTACTGATTTTTTCCAATATTACTAAGTTGTATCGCTTTCAAAAGCGAAACGATTGACTGTGGGACTTAATTGAACTGATTTTGGACTTTCACCTTATAAATGTGATAAATGAGTCATTTTGACTACAAGAAATGATATTCTTCTTAATTTGACATGATTGCCGGAACTCAGCGATTACACTGGACCGTGTGGTAGCGATTCATTTTAAAATTTAGATAAATAAGATTTTCTTACTGTGGGACCAATCCTGGCCGTTAGCACGCGCTGAAGAAATAAAGACATTCTCAAAAACTACATTTCATTGATTTCTTGGCGGTAAAATTCCGTTTGAGTTACAACGGTTGCGTCACATATTCGTACCAATATGTATTTAGCGAAAGTATTCGGATATTACTAGGTTGCATCGCTTTTAACTGTGAAACGTTTGACTGTGCGTCTTAAATGAATTGATTTTGGACTTTGACCTTGTAAATGTTATAAGTGAGACAATTGGACTCCAAGAAATAACATTCTTCTTAATTTGACATGATTGCTGGAACTCAGCGATTACGCTGGGCGCTGTGGTAGCGCTTTATTTAAAAATTAAGATAAATAAGTCATTTTTTACTGTGGGACCAATCCTAGCCGTTATCGCGCGCTGAAGAAATAGAGACAGTTTCTAAAACTAAATTTCATTGATTTTCTAACGGTGTCAATCCGTTTGAGTTACAACGGTTGCGTCACACATTCGTACCAACATGTATTTAGTGATTTTTTTCCGATATTACTAAGTTGTATCGCTTTCAACAGTGAAACGATTGACTGTGGGACTTAATTGAACTGATTTTGGACTTTGACCTTATAAATGTGATAAATGAGTCATTTTGACTACAAGAAATGATATTCTTCTTAATTTGACATAATTGCTGGAACTCAGCGATTACACTGGGCGCTGTGGTAAGGCTTTATTTAAAAATTAAGATGAATAAGTCAATTTTTATTTTGGGACCAATCCTAGCCGTTATCGCGCGCTGAAGAAATAGACACATTTTCTAAAACTAAATTTCATTGATATTCTAACGGTGTCAATCCGTCTGAGGTACAACGGTTTCGTCACACATTCGTACCAACATATATTTAGTGATTTTTTTCCGATATTACTAAGTTGTATCGCTTTCAACAGTGAAACGATTGACTGTGGGACTTAATTGAACTGATTTTGGACTTTGACCTTATAAATGTGATAAATGAGTCATTTTGACTACAAGAAATGATATTCTTCTTAATTTGACATGATTGCCGGAACTCAGCGATTACACTGGACCGTGTGGTAGCGATTCATTTTAAAATTTAGATAAATAAGATTTTCTTACTGTGGGACCAATCCTGGCCGTTAGCACGCGCTGAAGAAATAAAGACATTCTCAAAAACTACATTTCATTGATTTCTTGGCGGTATAATTCCGTTTGAGTTACAACGGTTGCGTCACATATTCGTACCAACATGTATTTAGCGAAAGTATTCGGATATTACTAGGTTGCATCGCTTTTAACTGTGAAACGTTTGACTGTGCGACTTAAATAAGCTGATTTTGGACTTTGACCTTGTAAATGTTATAAGTGAGACAATTGGACTCCAAGAAATAACATTCTTCTTAATTTGACATGATTGCTGGAACTCAGCTATTACGCTGGGCGCTGTGGTAGCGCTTTATTTAAAAATTAAGATAAATAAGTCATTTTTTACTGTGGGACCAATCCTAGCCGTTATCGCACGCTGAAGAAATAGAGACAGTTTCTAAAACTAAATTTCATTGATTTTCTAACGGTGTCAATCCGTTTGAGTTACAACGGTTGCGTCACACATTCGTACCAACATGTATTTAGCGAAAGCATTCGGATATTACTAGGTTGCATCGCTTTTAACTGTGAAACGTTTGACTGTGCGACTTAATTGAACTGATTTTGGACTTTGACCTTATAAATGTTATAAGTGAGACAATTGGACTCCAAGAAATGATATTCTTCTTAATTTGACATGATTGCCGGAACTCAGCGATTACACTGGACCCTGTGGTAGCGATTCATTTAAAAATTTAGATAAATAAGTCATTTTTACTGTGGGACCAATCCTAGCCGTTAGCGCACGCTGAAGATATAGAGACAGTTTCGAAAACTCCATTTCATTGACTTTCTAACGGTGTCAATCCGTTTGAGTTAGAACAGTTGCGTCACATAATCGTACCAACATGTATTTAGCGAAAGCATTCGGATATTACTAGGTTGCATCGCTTTTAACTGTGAAACGTTTGACTGTGCGACTTAATTGAACTGATTTTGGACTTTGACCTTATAAATGTTATAAGTGAGACAATTGGACTCCAAGAAATAACATTCTTCTTAATTTGACATGATTGCTGGAACTCAGCGATTACACTGGGCGCTGTGGTAGCGCTTTATTTAAAAATTAAGATAAATAAGTCTTTTTTTACTGTGGGACCAATCCTAGCCGTTATCGTGCGCCGAAGAAATAGAGACAGTTTCAAAAACAACATTTCATTGACTTTCTAACGGTGTCAATCCGGTTGAGTTACAACAGTTGCGTCACATATTCGTACCAAAATGTATTTAGTGATTTTCTTCGGATATTCCTAAGTTGTATCTCTTTTAACAGTGAAACGATTGACTGTGGGAATTATTTGAACTGATTCAGGACTGTGACCTTATAAAGGTGATAAATGAGGCAAAAGGTCTCCAAGGAATAACATTCTTCTTAATTTGACATGATTGCTGGAATTCAGCGATTACATTAGGCTCTGGGTAGCCTTTTTTTAAAAATTTAGATAAATAAGTCATTTTTTACTGTTGGACCAATCCTAGCCGTTAGTTCGCGCTGAAGAAATAGAGACAGCTTCAAAAAGTACATTTCATTGACTTTCTAACGGTGTCAATCCGTTTGAGTTACAACGGTTGGGTCACATATTTGTACCAACATGTATTAACGATGTTTTTCTGATATTACTAGGTTGCATCGCTTCTAACAGTGAAACAATTAACTGTGGGAATTATTTGAACTGATTCAGGACTGTGACCTCATAAGTGTGATAAATGAGACAATTGGACTCCAAGGAATAACATTCTTCTTAATTCGACATGATTGCTGAAACTCAGCGATTACACTGGACCCTGTGGTAGCGATTCATTAAAAAGTTAGATAAATAAGTCATTTTTACTGTGGGACCAATCCTAGCCGTTAGCGCGCGCTGAAGATATAGAGACAGTTTCAAAAACTACATTTCATTGACTTTCTAACGGTGTCAATTCGCTTGAGTTACAATGGTTGCGTCACACATTCGTACCAACATGAATTTAGTGATTTTTTTCCGATATTACTAAGTTGTATCGCTTTAAACAGCGAAACGATTGACTGTGGGACTTAATTGAACAGATTTTGGACTTTCACCTTATAAATGTGATAAATGAGTCATTTTGACTACAAGAAATGATATTCTTCTTAATTTGACATGATTGCCGGAACTCAGCGATTACACTGGACCGTGTGGTAGCGATTCATTTTAAAATTTAGATAAATAAGATTTTCTTACTGTGGGACCAATCCTGGCCGTTAGCACGCGCTGATGAAATAAAGACATTCTCAAAAACTACATTTCATTGATTTCTTGGCGGTATAATTCCGTTTGAGTTACAACAGTTGCGTCACATATTCGTACCAACATGTATTTAGCGAAAGTATTCCGATATTACTAGGTTGCATCGCTTTTAACTGTGAAACGTTTGACTGTGCGACTTAAATGAACTGATTTTGGACTTTGACCTTATAAATGTTATAAATGAGACAATTGGACGCCAAGGAATGACATTCTTCTTAATTTGACATGATTGCTGGAATTCAGCGATTACATTAGGCTCTGGGTAGCCTTTTTTTAAAAATTTAGATAAATAAGTCATTTTTTACTGTGGGACCAATCCTAGCCGTTAGCGCGCGCTGAAGATATAGAGACAGTTTAAAAAACTTCATTTCATTGACTTTCTAACGGTGTCAATGCGTTTGAGTTACAACGGTTGCGTCACATAATCGTACCATCATGTATTTGGTGATTTTCTTCTGATATTACTAAGTTGTATCGCTTTTAACAGTGAAACGATTGACCGTGGGAATTATTTCAACTGATTCTGGACTGTGACCTTATAAATGTGATTAATGCGCCAATTGGTCTCCAAGGAATAACATTCTTCTGAATTTGACATGATTGCTGGAATTCAGCGGTTACATTAGTCTCTGCGGTAGCGCTTTATTTAATTATTTAGATAAATAAGATTTTCTTACTGTAGGACCAATCCTGGCCGTTAGCACGCGCTGAAGAAATAAAGACATTCTCAAAAACTACATTTCATTGATTTCTTGGCGGTATAATTCCGTTTGAGTTACAACGGTTGCATCACATATTCGTACCAACATGCATTTAGCGAAAGTATTCGGCTATTACTAGGTTGCATCGCTTTTAACTGTGAAACGTTTGACTGTGCGACTTAATTGAACTGCTTTTGAACTTTGACCTTATAAATGTTGTAAGTGAGACAATTGAACTCCAAGAAATAACATTCTTCTTAATTTGACATAATTGCTGGAACTCAGCGATTACACTGGGCGCTGTGGTAGCGCTTTATTTAAAAATTAAGATGAATAAGTCATTTTATTACTGTGGGACCAATCCTAGCCGTTAGTTTGCGCTGAAGAAGTAGAGACAGCTTCAAAAAGTACATTTCATTGACTTTCTAACCGTGTCAATCCGTTTTAGTTACAACGGTTGCGTCACACATTCGTACCAACATGTATTTAGTGATATTTTTCCGATATTACTAAGTTGTATCGCTTTCAACAGTGAAACGAGTGACTGTGGGACTTAATTGAACTGATTTTGGACTTTGACCTTATAAATGTGATAAATGAGTCAATTTGACTACAAGAAATGACATTCTTTTTAGTTTGACATGATTGCTGGAACTCAGCGATTACACTGGGCGCTGTGGTAACGCTTTATTTAAAAATTAAGATAAATAAGTCATTTTGTACTGTGGGACCAATCCTAGCCGTTATCGCGCGCTGAAGAAATAGAGACAGTTTCAAAAACTACATTTCTTTGACTTTCTAACGGTGTCAATCCGTTTGAGTTAGAACGGTTGCGTCACATAATCGTACCAGCATGTATTTAGTGATTTTCTTCCGATATTACTAAGTTGTATCGCTTTCAACAGAGAAACGATTGACTGTGGGACTTAATTGAACTGATTTTGGACTTTGACCTTATAAATGTAATAAATGAGCCATTATGACTAGAAGAAATAACATTCTCCTTAATTTGACATGATTGCTGGAACTCAGCGATTACACTGGGAGCTGTGGTAGCGCTTTGTTTAAAAGTTAAGATAAATAAGTCATTTATTACTGTGGAAACAATCCTAGCGGTTATCGCACGCTGAAGAAATAGAGACAGTTTCAAAAACTACATTTCATTGACTTTCTAACGGTGTCAATCCGTTTGAGTTAAAACGGTTGCGTCACATATTCATACTAACATGTACTTAGTGATTTCCTTCCGATAATACTAAGTTGTATCGCTTTCAACAGTGAAACGATTGACTGTGGGACTTAGTTGAACTGATTTTAGACTTTGACCTTATAAATGTGATAAATGAGCCATTTTGACTACAAGAAATGACATTCTTCTTAGTTTGACATGATTGATGGAACTCACCGATTACACTGGGCGCTGTGGTAACGCTTTATTTAAAAATTTAGATAAATAAGTCATTTTGTACTGTGGGACCAATCCTAGCCGTTATCCCACGCTGAAGAAATAGAGACAGTTTTAAAAACTACATTTCATTGACTTTCTAACGGTGTCAATTCGTTTGAGTTACAACGCTTGCGTCACATAATGGTACCAACATGTATTTACTGATTTTCTTCCGATATTACTAAGTTGTATCGCTTTTAACAGTGAAACAAAAGACCGTGGGAATTAAATCAACTGATTCTGGACTCTGACCTTATAAATGTGATTAATGCGCCAATTGGTCCCAATGGAATAACATTCTTCTTAATTTGACATGATTGCTGGAATTCAGCGGTTACATTAGGCTCTGCGGTAGCGCTTTATTTAAAAATTTAGATAAATAAGATTTCCTTACTGTGGGACCAATCCTGGCCGTTACCATGCGCTGAAGAAATAAAGACATTCTCAAAAACTACATTTCATTGAATTCTTGGCGGTATAATTCTGTTTGAGTTACAACGGTTGCGTCACATATTCGTACCAACATGTATTTAGCGAAAGTATTCGGATATTACTAGGTTGCATCGCTTTTAACTGTGAAACGTTTGACTGTGCGACTTAATTGAACTGATTTTGAACTTTGACCTTATAAATGTTATAAGTGAGACAATTGGACACCAAGAAATACCATTCTTCTTAATTTGACAAGATTGCTGGAACTCACCGATTACACAGGGCGCTGCGGTAACGCTTTATTTAAAAATTAAGATAAATAAGTCATTTTGTACTGTGGGACCAATCCTAGCCGTTATCGCGAGCTGAAGAAATAGAGACAGTTTCAAAAAGTACATTTCATTGACTTTCTAACGGTGTCAATCCGTTTGAGTTAGAACGGTTGCGTCACATAATCGTACCAACATGTATTTAGTGATTTTCTTCCGATATTACTAAGTTGTATCGCTTTCAACAGAGAAACGATTGACTGTGGGACTTAATTGAACTGATTTTGGAGTTTGACCTTATCAATATGATAAATGAGTCATTTTAACTACAAGAAATGATATTCTTCTTAATTTGACATGATTGCTGGAACTCAGCGATTACACAGGGCGCTGTGGTAACGCTTTATTTAAAAATTAAGATAAATAAGTCATTTTTTACTGTGGGACCAATCCTAGCGTTATCGCGCGCTGAAGAAATAGAGACAGTTTCTAAAACTAAATTTCTTTGATTTTCTAACGGTGTCAATCCGTTTGAGTTACAACGGTTGCGTCACACATTCGTACCAACATGTATTTAGTGACTTTTTTCCGATATTACTAAGTTGTATCGCTTTCAACAGTGAAACGATTGACTGTGGGACTTAATTGAACGGATTTTGGACTTTGACCTTATAAATCTGATAAATGAGTCATTTTAACTACAAGAAATGATATTCTTCTTAATTTGACATGACTGCTGGAACTCAGCGATTACACTGGGCGCTGTGGTAAGGCCTTATTTAAAAATTAAGATAAATAAGTCATTTTTTATTGTGGGACCAATCCTAGCCGTTATCGCGCGCTGAAGAAAGAGAGACAGTTTCCAAAACTAAATTTCATTGATTTTCTAATGGTGTCAATCCGTGTGAGTTACAACGGTTGCGTCACACATTCGTACCAACATGTATTTAGTGATTTTTTTCCGATATTACTAAGTTGTATAGCTTTCAACAGTGAAACGATTGACTGTGGGACTTAATTGAACTGATTTTGGACTTTGACGTTATAAATGTGATAAATGAGTCATTTTGACTACAAGAAATGACATTCTTCTTAGTTTGACATGATTGATGGAACTCACCGATTACACTGGGCGCTGTGGTAACGCTTTATTTAAAAATTTAGATAAATAAGTCATTTTGTACTGTGGGGCCAATCCTAGCCCTTAGCACGCGCTGAATAAATAGGAACAGTTTCAAAGACTACATTTTATTGACTTTCTGACGGTATAAATCCGTTTGAGTTACAACGGTTGCGTCACATATTCGTACCAACAAGTATTTAGTGATAGTATTCGGATGTTACTGGGTTGTATCGCTTTCAACAGTGAAACGATTGACTGTGGGACTTAATTGAACTGATTTTGGACTGTGACCTTAGAAATGTAATAAATGAGCCATTTTGACTAGAAGAAATAACATCCTCTTTAATTTGACATGATTGATGAAACTCAGCGATTACACTGGGCGCTGTGGTAACGGTTTATTTAAAAATTAAGATAAATAAGTCATTTTGTACTGTGGGACCAATCCTAGCCGTTATCGCGCGGTGAAGAAATAGAGACAGTTTCAAAAACTACATTTCATTGACTTTCTAACGGTGTAAATCCGTTTGACTTACAACGGTTGCGTCACATAATCGTACCAACATGTATTTGGTGATTTTCTTCCGATATTACTAAGTTGTATCGCTTTCAACAGCGAAACGATTGACTGTGGGACTTAATTGAACTGATTTTGGACTTTGACCTTATAAATGTGATAAATGAGTCATTTTGACTACAAGAAATGATATTCTTCTTAATTTGACATGATTGCCGGAACTCAGCGATTACACTGGACCCTGTGGTAGCGATTCATTTAAAAATTTAGATAAATAAGTCATTTTTACTGTGGGACCAATCCTAGCCGTTAGCGCGCGCTGAAGATATAGAGACAGTTTCAAAAACTCCATTTCATTGACTTTCTAACGGTGTCAATCCGTTTGAGTTACAACGGTTGCGTCACATAATCGTACCAACATGTATTTAGTGATTTGCTTCCGATAATACTAAGTTGTATCGCTTTCAACAGTGAAACGATTGACTGTGGGACTTAGTTGAACTGATTTTAGACTTTGACCTTATAAATGTGATAAATGAGTCATTTTGACTACAAGAAATGATATTCTTCTTAATTTGACATGATTGCCGGAACTCAGCGATTACACTGGACCCTGTGGTAGCGATTCATTTAAAAATTTAGATAAATAAGTCATTTTTACTGTAGGACCAATCCTAGCCGTTAGTTTGCGCTGAATAAGTAGAGACAGCTTCAAAAAGTACATTTCATTGACTTTCTAACCGTGTCAATCCGTTTTAGTTACAACGGTTGCGTCACACATTCGTACCAACATGTATTTAGTGATATTTTTCCGATATTACTAAGTTGTATCGCTTTCAACAGTGAAACGATTGACTGTGGGACTTAGTTGAACTGATTTTAGACTTTGACCTTATAAATGTGATAAATGAGCCATTTTGACTACAAGAATTGACATTCTTCTTAGTTTGACATGATTGATGGAACTCACCGATTACACTGGGCGCTGTGGTAACGCTTTATTTAAAAATTTAGATAAATAAGTCATTTTGTACTGTGGGACCAATCCTAGCCGTTATCGCACGCTGAAGAAATAGAGACAGTTTTAAAAACTACATTTCATTGACTTTCTAACGATGTCAATTCGTTTGAGTTACAACGGTTGCGTCACATAATGGTACCAACATGTATTTACTGATTTTCTTCCGATATTACTAAGTTGTATCGCTTTTAACAGTGAAACGATTGACCGTGGGAATTAATTCAACTGATTCTGGACTGTGACCTTATAAATGTGATTAATGCGCCATTTGGTCTCCAAGGAATAACATTCTTCTTAATTTGACATGATTGCTGGAATTCAGCGGTTACATTAGGCTCTGCAGTAGCGCTTTATTTAAAAATTTAAATAAATAAGATTTTCTTACTGTGGGACCAATCCTGGCCGTTACCATGCGCTGAAGAAATAAAGACATTCTCAAAAACTACATTTCATTGATTTCTTGACGGTATAATTCCGTTTGAGTTACAACGGTTGCGTCACATATTCGTACCAACATGTATTTAGTGATTTCCTTCCGATATTACTAAGTTGTATCGCTTTTAACAGTGAAACGATTGACCGTGGGAATTAATTCAACTGATTCTGGACTGTGACCTTAGAAATGTAATAAATGAGCCATTTTGACTAGAAGAAATAACATCCTCTTTAATTTGACATGATTGATGAAACTCAGCGATTACACTGGGCGCTGTGGTAACGGTTTATTTAAAAATTAAGATAAATAAGTCATTTTGTACTGTGGGACCAATCCTAGCCGTTATCGCGCGCTGAAGAAATAGAGACAGTTTCAAAAACTACATTTCATTGACTTTCTAACGGTGTAAATCCGTTTGACTTACAACGGTTGCGTCACATAATCGTACCAACATGTATTTGGTGATTTTCTTCCGATATTACTAAGTTGTATCGCTTTCAACAGCGAAACGATTGACTGTGGGACTTAATTGAACTGATTTTGGACTTTGACCTTATAAATGTGATAAATGAGTCATTTTGACTACAAGAAATGATATTCTTCTTAATTTGACATGATTGCCGGAACTCAGCGATTACACTGGACCCTGTGGTAGCGATTCATTTAAAAATTTAGACAAATAAGTCATTTTTACTGTGGGACCAATCCTAGCCGTTAGCGCGCGCTGAAGATATAGAGACAGTTTCAAAAACTCCATTTCATTGACTTTCTAACGGTGTCAATCCGTTTGAGTTACAACGGTTGCGTCACATAATCGTACCAACATGTATTTAGTGATTTGCTTCCGATAATACTAAGTTGTATCGCTTTCAACAGTGAAACGATTGACTGTGGGACTTAGTTGA
This sequence comes from Hydractinia symbiolongicarpus, assembly GCF_029227915.1. Taxonomy (NCBI): domain Eukaryota; kingdom Metazoa; phylum Cnidaria; class Hydrozoa; order Anthoathecata; family Hydractiniidae; genus Hydractinia; species Hydractinia symbiolongicarpus. The sequence goes on from NC_079877.1 coordinate 2,654,825, forward strand.
ACTGATTTTAGACTTTGACCTTATAAATGTGATAAATGAGTCATTTTGACTACAAGAAATGATATTCTTCTTAATTTGACATGATTGCCGGAACTCAGCGATTACACTGGACCCTGTGGTAGCGATTCATTTAAAAATTTAGATAAATAAGTCATTTTTACTGTAGGACCAATCCTAGCCGTTAGTTTGCGCTGAAGAAGTAGAGACAGCTTCAAAAAGTACATTTCATTGACTTTCTAACCGTGTCAATCCGTTTTAGTTACAACGGTTGCGTCACACATTCGTACCAACATGTATTTAGTGATATTTTTCCGATATTACTAAGTTGTATCGCTTTCAACAGTGAAACGATTGACTGTGGGACTTAGTTGAACTGATTTTAGACTTTGACCTTATAAATGTGATAAATGAGCCATTTTGACTACAAGAATTGACATTCTTCTTAGTTTGACATGATTGATGGAACTCACCGATTACACTGGGCGCTGTGGTAACGCTTTATTTAAAAATTTAGATAAATAAGTCATTTTGTACTGTGGGACCAATCCTAGCCGTTATCGCACGCTGAAGAAACAGAGACAGTTTTAAAAACTACATTTCATTGACTTTCTAACGATGTCAATTCGTTTGAGTTACAACGGTTGCGTCACATAATGGTACCAACATGTATTTACTGATTTTCTTCCGATATTACTAAGTTGTATCGCTTTTAACAGTGAAACGATTGACCGTGGGAATTAATTCAACTGATTCTGGACTGTGACCTTATAAATGTGATTAATGCGCCATTTGGTCTCCAAGGAATAACATTCTTCTTAATTTGACATGATTGCTGGAATTCAGCGGTTACATTAGGCTCTGCAGTAGCGCTTTATTTAAAAATTTAAATAAATAAGATTTTCTTACTGTGGGACCAATCCTGGCCGTTACCATGCGCTGAAGAAATAAAGACATTCTCAAAAACTACATTTCATTGATTTCTTGACGGTATAATTCCGTTTGAGTTACAACGGTTGCGTCACATATTCGTACCAACATGTATTTAGCAAAAGTATTCGGTTATTACTAGGTTGCATCGCTTTTAACTGGGAAACGTTTGACTGTGCGACTTAATTGAACTGATTTTGAACTTTGACCTTATAAATGTTATAAGTGAGACAATTGGACACCAAGAAATACCATTCTTCTTAATTTGACATGATTGCTGGAACTCAGCGATTACACTGGACCCTGTGGTAGCGCTTTGTTTAAGAGTTAAGATAAATAAGTCATTTATTACTGTGGAAACAATCCTAGCCGTTATCGCACGCCGAAGAAATAGAGACAGTTTCAAAAACTACATTTCATTGACTTTCTAAAGGTGTCAATCCGTTTGAGTTACAACGGTTGCGTCACATATTCGTACCAACATGTATTTAGTGATTTCCTTCCGATATTACTAAGTTGTATCGCTTTTAACAGTGAAACGATTGACCGTGGGAATTAATTCAACTGATTCTGGACTGTGACCTTAGAAATGTAATAAATGAGCCATTTTGACTAGAAGAAATAACATCCTCTTTAATTTGACATGATTGATGAAACTCAGCGATTACACTGGGCGCTGTGGTAACGGTTTATTTAAAAATTAAGATAAATAAGTCATTTTGTACTGTGGGACCAATCCTAGCCGTTATCGCACGCTGAAGAAATAGAGACAGTTTTAAAAACTACATTTCATTGACTTTCTAACGATGTCAATTCGTTTGAGTTACAACAGTTGCGTCACATAATGGTACCAACATGTATTTACTGATTTTCTTCCGATATTACTAAGTTGTATCGCTTTTAACAGTGAAACGATTGACCGTGGGAATTAATTCAACTGATTCTGGACTGTGACCTTATAAATGTGATTAATGCGCCATTTGGTCTCCAAGGAATAACATTCTTCTTAATTTGACATGATTGCTGGAATTCAGCGGTTACATTAGGCTCTGCAGTAGCGCTTTATTTAAAAATTTAGATAAATAAGATTTTCTTACTGTGGGACCAATCCTGGCCGTTACCATGCGCTGAAGAAATAAAGACATTCTCAAAAACTACATTTCATTGATTTCTTGACGGTATAATTCCGTTTGAGTTACAACGGTTGCGTCACATATTCGTACCAACATGTATTTAGCAAAAGTATTCGGTTATTACTAGGTTGCATCGCTTTTAACTGGGAAACGTTTGACTGTGCGACTTAATTGAACTGATTTTGAACTTTGACCTTATAAATGTTATGAGTGAGACAATTGGACACCAAGAAATACCATTCTTCTTAATTTGACATGATTGCTGGAACTCAGCGATTACACTGGACCCTGTGGTAGCGCTTTGTTTAAGAGTTAAGATAAATAAGTCATTTATTACTGTGGAAACAATCCTAGCCGTTATCGCACGCCGAAGAAATAGAGACAGTTTCAAAAACTACATTTCATTGACTTTCTAAAGGTGTCAATCCGTTTGAGTTGCAACGGTTGCGTCACATATTCGTACCAACATGTATTTAGTGATTTCCTTCCGATATTACTAAGTTGTATCGCTTTTAACAGTGAAACGATTGACCGTGGGAATTAATTCAACTGATTCTGGACTGTGACCTTAGAAATGTAATAAATGAGCCATTTTGACTAGAAGAAATAACATCCTCTTTAATTTGACATGATTGATGAAACTCAGCGATTACACTGGGCGCTGTGGTAACGGTTTATTTAAAAATTAAGATAAATAAGTCATTTTGTACTGTGGGACCAATCCTAGCCGTTATCGCGCGCTGAAGAAATAGAGACAGTTTCAAAAACTACATTTCATTGACTTTCTAACGGTGTAAATCCGTTTGACTTACAACGGTTGCGTCACATAATCGTACCAACATGTATTTAGTGATTTTCTTCCGATATTACTAAGTTGTATCGCTTTCAACAGTGAAACGATTGACTGTGGGACTTAATTGAACTGATTTTTGACTTTGACCTTATAAATGTGATAAGTGAGACAATTGGACACCAAGAAATACCATTCTTCTTAATTTGACATGATTGCCGGAACTCAGCGATTACACTGGACCCTGTGGTAGCGATTCATTTAAAAATTTAGATAAATAAGTCATTTTTACTGTGGGACCAATCCTAGCCGTTAGCGCGCGCTGAAGATATAGAGACAGTTTCAAAAACTCCATTTCATTGACTTTCTAACGGTGTCAATCCGTTTGAGTTACAACGGTTGCGTCACATAATCGTACCAACATGTATTTAGTGATTTGCTTCCGATAATACTAAGTTGTATCGCTTTCAACAGTGAAACGATTGACTGTGGGACTTAGTTGAACTGATTTTAGACTTTGACCTTATAAATGTGATAAATGAGTCATTTTGACTAGAAGAAATAACATCCTCTTTAATTTGACATGATTGATGAAACTCAGCGATTACACTGGGCGCTGTGGTAACGGTTTGTTTAAAAATTAGGATAGATAAGTCATTTTGTACTGTGGGACCAATCCTAGCCGTTATCGCGCGCTGAAGAAATAGAGACAGTTTCAAAAACTACATTTCTTTGACTTTCTAACGGTGTCAATTCGTTTGAGTTAGAACGGTTGCGTCACATAATCGTACCAGCATGTATTTAGTGATTTTCTTCCGATATTACTAAGTTGTGTCGCTTTCAACAGAGAAACGATTGACTGTGGGACTTAATTGAACTGATTTTGGACTTTGACCTTATAAATGTAATAAATGAGCCATTATGACTAGAAGAAATAACATTCTCCTTAATTTGACATGATTGCTGGAACTCAGCGATTACACTGGGCGCTGTGGTAGCGCTTTGTTTAAAAGTTAAGATAAATAAGTCATTTATTACTGTGGAAACAATCCTAGCGGTTATCGCACGCTGAAGAAATAGAGACAGTTTCAAAAACTACATTTCATTGACTTTCTAACGGTGTCAATCCGTTTGAGTTAAAACGGTTGCGTCACATATTCGTACCAACATGTACTTAGTGATTTCCTTCCGATAATACTAAGTTGTATCGCTTTCAACAGTGAAACGATTGACTGTGGGACTTAGTTGAACTGATTTTAGACTTTGACCTTATAAATGTGATAAATGAGCCATTTTGACTACAAGAAATGACATTCTTCTTAGTTTGACATGATTGATGGAACTCACCGATTACACTGGGCGCTGTGGTAACGCTTCATTTAAAAATTTAGATAAATAAGTCATTTTGTACTGTGGGACCAATCCTAGCCGTTATCGCACGCTGAAGAAATAGAGACAGCTTTAAAAACTACATTTCATTGACTTTCTAACGGTGTCAATTCGTTTGAGTTACAACGGTTGCGTCACATAATGGTACCAACATGTATTTACTGATTTTCTTCCGATATTACTAAGTTGTATCGCTTTCAACAGTGAAACGATTGACTGTGGGACTTAATTGAACTGATTTTTGACTTTGACCTTATAAATGTGATAAGTGAGACAATTGGACACCAAGAAATACCATTCTTCTTAATTTGACATAATTGCCGGAACTCAGCGATTACACTGGACCCTGTGGTAGCGATTCATTTAAAAATTTAGATAAATAAGTCATTTTTACTGTGGGACCAATCCTAGCCGTTAGCGCGCGCTGAAGATATAGAGACAGTTTCAAAAACTCCATTTCATTGACTTTCTAACGGTGTCAATCCGTTTGAGTTACAACGGTTGCGTCACATAATCGTACCAACATGTATTTAGTGATTTGCTTCCGATAATACTAAGTTGTATCGCTTTCAACAGTGAAACGATTGACTGTGGGACTTAGTTGAACTGATTTTAGACTTTGACCTTATAAATGTGATAAATGAGACATTTTGACTAGAAGAAATAACATCCTCTTTAATTTGACATGATTGATGAAACTCAGCGATTACACTGGGCGCTGTGGTAACGGTTTGTTTAAAAATTAAGATAGATAAGTCATTTTGTACTGTGGGACCAATCCTAGCCGTTATCGCGCGCTGAAGAAATAGAGACAGTTTCAAAAACTACATTTCTTTGACTTTCTAACGGTGTCAATTCGTTTGAGTTAGAACGGTTGCGTCACATAATCGTACTAGCATGTATTTAGTGATTTTCTTCCGATATTACTAAGTTGTATCGCTTTCAACAGAGAAACGATTGACTGTGGGACTTAATTGAACTGATTTTGGACTTTGACCTTATAAATGTAATAAATGAGCCATTATGACTAGAAGAAATAACATTCTCCTTAATTTGACATGATTGCTGGAACTCAGCGATTACACTGGGCGCTGTGGTAGCGCTTTGTTTAAAAGTTAAGATAAATAAGTCATTTATTACTGTGGAAACAATCCTAGCGGTTATCGCACGCTGAAGAAATAGAGACAGTTTCAAAAACTACATTTCATTGACTTTCTAACGGTGTCAATCCGTTTGAGTTAAAACGGTTGCGTCACATATTCGTACCAACATGTACTTAGTGATTTCCTTCCGATAATACTAAGTTGTATCGCTTTCAACAGTGAAACGATTGACTGTGGGACTTAGTTGAACTGATTTTAGACTTTGACCTTATAAATGTGATAAATGAGCCATTTTGACTACAAGAAATGACATTCTTCTTAGTTTGACATGATTGATGGAACTCACCGATTACACTGGGCGCTGTGGTAACGCTTCATTTAAAAATTTAGATAAATAAGTCATTTTGTACTGTGGGACCAATCCTAGCCGTTATCGCACGCTGAAGAAATAGAGACAGCTTTAAAAACTACATTTCATTGACTTTCTAACGGTGTCAATTCGTTTGAGTTACAACGGTTGCGTCACATAATGGTACCAACATGTATTTACTGATTTTCTTCCGATATTACTAAGTTGTATCGCTTTTAACAGTGAAACAAATGACCGTGGGAATTAAATCAACTGATTCTGGACTCTGACCTTATAAATATGATTAATGCGCCAATTGGTCCCAATGGAATAACATTCTTCTTAATTTGACATGATTGCTGGAATTCAGCGGTTACATTAGGCTCTGCGGTAGCGCTTTATTTAAAAATTTAGATAAATAAGATTTCCTTACTGTGGGACCAATCCTGGCCGTTACCATGCGCTGAAGAAATAAAGACATTCTCAAAAACTACATTTTATTGATTTCTTGGCGGTATAATTCTGTTTGAGTTACAACGGTTGCGTCACATATTCGTACCAACATGTATTAAGCGAAAGTATTCGGATATTACTAGGTTGCATCGCTTTTAACTGTGAAACGTTTGACTGTGCGACTTAATTGAACTGATTTTGAACTTTGACCTTATAAATGTTATAAGTGAGACAATTGGACACCAAGAAATACCATTCTTCTTAATTTGACAAGATTGCTGGAACTCACCGATTACACAGGGCGCTGTGGTAACGCTTTATTTAAAAATTAAGATGAATAAGTCATTTTATTACTGTGGGACCAATCCTAGCCGTTAGTTTGCGCTGAAGAAGTAGAGACAGCTTCAAAAAGTACATTTCATTGACTTTCTAACCGTGTCAATCCGTTTTAGTTACAACGGTTGCGTCACACATTCGTACCAACATGTATTTAGTGATATTTTTCCGATATTACTAAGTTGTATCGCTTTCAACAGTGAAACGAGTGACTGTGGGACTTAATTGAACTGATTTTGGACTTTGACCTTATAAATGTGATAAATGAGTCAATTTGACTACAAGAAATGACATTCTTTTTAGTTTGACATGATTGCTGGAACTCAGCGATTACACTGGGCGCTGTGGTAACGCTTTATTTAAAAATTAAGATAAATAAGTCATTTTGTACTGTGGGACCAATCCTAGCCGTTATCGCGCGCTGAAGAAATAGAGACAGTTTCAAAAACTACATTTCTTTGACTTTCTAACGGTGTCAATCCGTTTGAGTTAGAACGGTTGCGTCACATAATCGTACCAGCATGTATTTAGTGATTTTCTTCCGATATTACTAAGTTGTATCGCTTTCAACAGAGAAACGATTGACTGTGGGACTTAATTGAACTGATTTTGGACTTTGACCTTATAAATGTAATAAATGAGCCATTATGACTAGAAGAAATAACATTCTCCTTAATTTGACATGATTGCTGGAACTCAGCGATTACACTGGGAGCTGTGGTAGCGCTTTGTTTAAAAGTTAAGATAAATAAGTCATTTATTACTGTGGAAACAATCCTAGCGGTTATCGCACGCTGAAGAAATAGAGACAGTTTCAAAAACTACATTTCATTGACTTTCTAACGGTGTCAATCCGTTTGAGTTAAAACGGTTGCGTCACATATTCATACTAACATGTACTTAGTGATTTCCTTCCGATAATACTAAGTTGTATCGCTTTCAACAGTGAAACGATTGACTGTGGGACTTAGTTGAACTGATTTTAGACTTTGACCTTATAAATGTGATAAATGAGCCATTTTGACTACAAGAAATGACATTCTTCTTAGTTTGACATGATTGATGGAACTCACCGATTACACTGGGCGCTGTGGTAACGCTTTATTTAAAAATTTAGATAAATAAGTCATTTTGTACTGTGGGACCAATCCTAGCCGTTATCCCACGCTGAAGAAATAGAGACAGTTTTAAAAACTACATTTCATTGACTTTCTAACGGTGTCAATTCGTTTGAGTTACAACGCTTGCGTCACATAATGGTACCAACATGTATTTACTGATTTTCTTCCGATATTACTAAGTTGTATCGCTTTTAACAGTGAAACAAAAGACCGTGGGAATTAAATCAACTGATTCTGGACTCTGACCTTATAAATGTGATTAATGCGCCAATTGGTCCCAATGGAATAACATTCTTCTTAATTTGACATGATTGCTGGAATTCAGCGGTTACATTAGGCTCTGCGGTAGCGCTTTATTTAAAAATTTAGATAAATAAGATTTCCTTACTGTGGGACCAATCCTGGCCGTTACCATGCGCTGAAGAAATAAAGACATTCTCAAAAACTACATTTCATTGAATTCTTGGCGGTATAATTCTGTTTGAGTTACAACGGTTGCGTCACATATTCGTACCAACATGTATTTAGCGAAAGTATTCGGATATTACTAGGTTGCATCGCTTTTAACTGTGAAACGTTTGACTGTGCGACTTAATTGAACTGATTTTGAACTTTGACCTTATAAATGTTATAAGTGAGACAATTGGACACCAAGAAATACCATTCTTCTTAATTTGACAAGATTGCTGGAACTCACCGATTACACAGGGCGCTGCGGTAACGCTTTATTTAAAAATTAAGATAAATAAGTCATTTTGTACTGTGGGACCAATCCTAGCCGTTATCGCGAGCTGAAGAAATAGAGACAGTTTCAAAAAGTACATTTCATTGACTTTCTAACGGTGTCAATCCGTTTGAGTTAGAACGGTTGCGTCACATAATCGTACCAACATGTATTTAGTGATTTTCTTCCGATATTACTAAGTTGTATCGCTTTCAACAGAGAAACGATTGACTGTGGGACTTAATTGAACTGATTTTGGAGTTTGACCTTATCAATATGATAAATGAGTCATTTTAACTACAAGAAATGATATTCTTCTTAATTTGACATGATTGCTGGAACTCAGCGATTACACAGGGCGCTGTGGTAACGCTTTATTTAAAAATTAAGATAAATAAGTCATTTTTTACTGTGGGACCAATCCTAGCGTTATCGCGCGCTGAAGAAATAGAGACAGTTTCTAAAACTAAATTTCTTTGATTTTCTAACGGTGTCAATCCGTTTGAGTTACAACGGTTGCGTCACACATTCGTACCAACATGTATTTAGTGACTTTTTTCCGATATTACTAAGTTGTATCGCTTTCAACAGTGAAACGATTGACTGTGGGACTTAATTGAACGGATTTTGGACTTTGACCTTATAAATCTGATAAATGAGTCATTTTAACTACAAGAAATGATATTCTTCTTAATTTGACATGACTGCTGGAACTCAGCGATTACACTGGGCGCTGTGGTAAGGCCTTATTTAAAAATTAAGATAAATAAGTCATTTTTTATTGTGGGACCAATCCTAGCCGTTATCGCGCGCTGAAGAAAGAGAGACAGTTTCCAAAACTAAATTTCATTGATTTTCTAATGGTGTCAATCCGTGTGAGTTACAACGGTTGCGTCACACATTCGTACCAACATGTATTTAGTGATTTTTTTCCGATATTACTAAGTTGTATAGCTTTCAACAGTGAAACGATTGACTGTGGGACTTAATTGAACTGATTTTGGACTTTGACGTTATAAATGTGATAAATGAGTCATTTTGACTACAAGAAATGACATTCTTCTTAGTTTGACATGATTGATGGAACTCACCGATTACACTGGGCGCTGTGGTAACGCTTTATTTAAAAATTTAGATAAATAAGTCATTTTGTACTGTGGGGCCAATCCTAGCCCTTAGCACGCGCTGAATAAATAGGAACAGTTTCAAAGACTACATTTTATTGACTTTCTGACGGTATAAATCCGTTTGAGTTACAACGGTTGCGTCACATATTCGTACCAACAAGTATTTAGTGATAGTATTCGGATGTTACTGGGTTGTATCGCTTTCAACAGTGAAACGATTGACTGTGGGACTTAATTGAACTGATTTTGGACTGTGACCTTAGAAATGTAATAAATGAGCCATTTTGACTAGAAGAAATAACATCCTCTTTAATTTGACATGATTGATGAAACTCAGCGATTACACTGGGCGCTGTGGTAACGGTTTATTTAAAAATTAAGATAAATAAGTCATTTTGTACTGTGGGACCAATCCTAGCCGTTATCGCGCGGTGAAGAAATAGAGACAGTTTCAAAAACTACATTTCATTGACTTTCTAACGGTGTAAATCCGTTTGACTTACAACGGTTGCGTCACATAATCGTACCAACATGTATTTGGTGATTTTCTTCCGATATTACTAAGTTGTATCGCTTTCAACAGCGAAACGATTGACTGTGGGACTTAATTGAACTGATTTTGGACTTTGACCTTATAAATGTGATAAATGAGTCATTTTGACTACAAGAAATGATATTCTTCTTAATTTGACATGATTGCCGGAACTCAGCGATTACACTGGACCCTGTGGTAGCGATTCATTTAAAAATTTAGATAAATAAGTCATTTTTACTGTGGGACCAATCCTAGCCGTTAGCGCGCGCTGAAGATATAGAGACAGTTTCAAAAACTCCATTTCATTGACTTTCTAACGGTGTCAATCCGTTTGAGTTACAACGGTTGCGTCACATAATCGTACCAACATGTATTTAGTGATTTGCTTCCGATAATACTAAGTTGTATCGCTTTCAACAGTGAAACGATTGACTGTGGGACTTAGTTGAACTGATTTTAGACTTTGACCTTATAAATGTGATAAATGAGTCATTTTGACTACAAGAAATGATATTCTTCTTAATTTGACATGATTGCCGGAACTCAGCGATTACACTGGACCCTGTGGTAGCGATTCATTTAAAAATTTAGATAAATAAGTCATTTTTACTGTAGGACCAATCCTAGCCGTTAGTTTGCGCTGAATAAGTAGAGACAGCTTCAAAAAGTACATTTCATTGACTTTCTAACCGTGTCAATCCGTTTTAGTTACAACGGTTGCGTCACACATTCGTACCAACATGTATTTAGTGATATTTTTCCGATATTACTAAGTTGTATCGCTTTCAACAGTGAAACGATTGACTGTGGGACTTAGTTGAACTGATTTTAGACTTTGACCTTATAAATGTGATAAATGAGCCATTTTGACTACAAGAATTGACATTCTTCTTAGTTTGACATGATTGATGGAACTCACCGATTACACTGGGCGCTGTGGTAACGCTTTATTTAAAAATTTAGATAAATAAGTCATTTTGTACTGTGGGACCAATCCTAGCCGTTATCGCACGCTGAAGAAATAGAGACAGTTTTAAAAACTACATTTCATTGACTTTCTAACGATGTCAATTCGTTTGAGTTACAACGGTTGCGTCACATAATGGTACCAACATGTATTTACTGATTTTCTTCCGATATTACTAAGTTGTATCGCTTTTAACAGTGAAACGATTGACCGTGGGAATTAATTCAACTGATTCTGGACTGTGACCTTATAAATGTGATTAATGCGCCATTTGGTCTCCAAGGAATAACATTCTTCTTAATTTGACATGATTGCTGGAATTCAGCGGTTACATTAGGCTCTGCAGTAGCGCTTTATTTAAAAATTTAAATAAATAAGATTTTCTTACTGTGGGACCAATCCTGGCCGTTACCATGCGCTGAAGAAATAAAGACATTCTCAAAAACTACATTTCATTGATTTCTTGACGGTATAATTCCGTTTGAGTTACAACGGTTGCGTCACATATTCGTACCAACATGTATTTAGTGATTTCCTTCCGATATTACTAAGTTGTATCGCTTTTAACAGTGAAACGATTGACCGTGGGAATTAATTCAACTGATTCTGGACTGTGACCTTAGAAATGTAATAAATGAGCCATTTTGACTAGAAGAAATAACATCCTCTTTAATTTGACATGATTGATGAAACTCAGCGATTACACTGGGCGCTGTGGTAACGGTTTATTTAAAAATTAAGATAAATAAGTCATTTTGTACTGTGGGACCAATCCTAGCCGTTATCGCGCGCTGAAGAAATAGAGACAGTTTCAAAAACTACATTTCATTGACTTTCTAACGGTGTAAATCCGTTTGACTTACAACGGTTGCGTCACATAATCGTACCAACATGTATTTGGTGATTTTCTTCCGATATTACTAAGTTGTATCGCTTTCAACAGCGAAACGATTGACTGTGGGACTTAATTGAACTGATTTTGGACTTTGACCTTATAAATGTGATAAATGAGTCATTTTGACTACAAGAAATGATATTCTTCTTAATTTGACATGATTGCCGGAACTCAGCGATTACACTGGACCCTGTGGTAGCGATTCATTTAAAAATTTAGATAAATAAGTCATTTTTACTGTGGGACCAATCCTAGCCGTTAGCGCGCGCTGAAGATATAGAGACAGTTTCAAAAACTCCATTTCATTGACTTTCTAACGGTGTCAATCCGTTTGAGTTACAACGGTTGCGTCACATAATCGTACCAACATGTATTTAGTGATTTGCTTCCGATAATACTAAGTTGTATCGCTTTCAACAGTGAAACGATTGACTGTGGGACTTAGTTGAACTGATTTTAGACTTTGACCTTATAAATGTGATAAATGAGTCATTTTGACTACAAGAAATGATATTCTTCTTAATTTGACATGATTGCCGGAACTCAGCGATTACACTGGACCCTGTGGTAGCGATTCATTTAAAAATTTAGATAAATAAGTCATTTTTACTGTAGGACCAATCCTAGCCGTTAGTTTGCGCTGAAGAAGTAGAGACAGCTTCAAAAAGTACATTTCATTGACTTTCTAACCGTGTCAATCCGTTTTAGTTACAACGGTTGCGTCACACATTCGTACCAACATGTATTTAGTGATATTTTTCCGATATTACTAAGTTGTATCGCTTTCAACAGTGAAACGATTGACTGTGGGACTTAGTTGAACTGATTTTAGACTTTGACCTTATAAATGTGATAAATGAGCCATTTTGACTACAAGAATTGACATTCTTCTTAGTTTGACATGATTGATGGAACTCACCGATTACACTGGGCGCTGTGGTAACGCTTTATTTAAAAATTTAGATAAATAAGTCATTTTGTACTGTGGGACCAATCCTAGCCGTTATCGCACGCTGAAGAAACAGAGACAGTTTTAAAAACTACATTTCATTGACTTTCTAACGATGTCAATTCGTTTGAGTTACAACGGTTGCGTCACATAATGGTACCAACATGTATTTACTGATTTTCTTCCGATATTACTAAGTTGTATCGCTTTTAACAGTGAAACGATTGACCGTGGGAATTAATTCAACTGATTCTGGACTGTGACCTTATAAATGTGATTAATGCGCCATTTGGTCTCCAAGGAATAACATTCTTCTTAATTTGACATGATTGCTGGAATTCAGCGGTTACATTAGGCTCTGCAGTAGCGCTTTATTTAAAAATTTAAATAAATAAGATTTTCTTACTGTGGGACCAATCCTGGCCGTTACCATGCGCTGAAGAAATAAAGACATTCTCAAAAACTACATTTCATTGATTTCTTGACGGTATAATTCCGTTTGAGTTACAACGGTTGCGTCACATATTCGTACCAACATGTATTTAGCAAAAGTATTCGGTTATTACTAGGTTGCATCGCTTTTAACTGGGAAACGTTTGACTGTGCGACTTAATTGAACTGATTTTGAACTTTGACCTTATAAATGTTATAAGTGAGACAATTGGACACCAAGAAATACCATTCTTCTTAATTTGACATGATTGCTGGAACTCAGCGATTACACTGGACCCTGTGGTAGCGCTTTGTTTAAGAGTTAAGATAAATAAGTCATTTATTACTGTGGAAACAATCCTAGCCGTTATCGCACGCCGAAGAAATAGAGACAGTTTCAAAAACTACATTTCATTGACTTTCTAAAGGTGTCAATCCGTTTGAGTTACAACGGTTGCGTCACATATTCGTACCAACATGTATTTAGTGATTTCCTTCCGATATTACTAAGTTGTATCGCTTTTAACAGTGAAACGATTGACCGTGGGAATTAATTCAACTGATTCTGGACTGTGACCTTAGAAATGTAATAAATGAGCCATTTTGACTAGAAGAAATAACATCCTCTTTAATTTGACATGATTGATGAAACTCAGCGATTACACTGGGCGCTGTGGTAACGGTTTATTTAAAAATTAAGATAAATAAGTCATTTTGTACTGTGGGACCAATCCTAGCCGTTATCGCACGCTGAAGAAATAGAGACAGTTTTAAAAACTACATTTCATTGACTTTCTAACGATGTCAATTCGTTTGAGTTACAACAGTTGCGTCACATAATGGTACCAACATGTATTTACTGATTTTCTTCCGATATTACTAAGTTGTATCGCTTTTAACAGTGAAACGATTGACCGTGGGAATTAATTCAACTGATTCTGGACTGTGACCTTATAAATGTGATTAATGCGCCATTTGGTCTCCAAGGAATAACATTCTTCTTAATTTGACATGATTGCTGGAATTCAGCGGTTACATTAGGCTCTGCAGTAGCGCTTTATTTAAAAATTTAGATAAATAAGATTTTCTTACTGTGGGACCAATCCTGGCCGTTACCATGCGCTGAAGAAATAAAGACATTCTCAAAAACTACATTTCATTGATTTCTTGACGGTATAATTCCGTTTGAGTTACAACGGTTGCGTCACATATTCGTACCAACATGTATTTAGCAAAAGTATTCGGTTATTACTAGGTTGCATCGCTTTTAACTGGGAAACGTTTGACTGTGCGACTTAATTGAACTGATTTTGAACTTTGACCTTATAAATGTTATGAGTGAGACAATTGGACACCAAGAAATACCATTCTTCTTAATTTGACATGATTGCTGGAACTCAGCGATTACACTGGACCCTGTGGTAGCGCTTTGTTTAAGAGTTAAGATAAATAAGTCATTTATTACTGTGGAAACAATCCTAGCCGTTATCGCACGCCGAAGAAATAGAGACAGTTTCAAAAACTACATTTCATTGACTTTCTAAAGGTGTCAATCCGTTTGAGTTGCAACGGTTGCGTCACATATTCGTACCAACATGTATTTAGTGATTTCCTTCCGATATTACTAAGTTGTATCGCTTTTAACAGTGAAACGATTGACCGTGGGAATTAATTCAACTGATTCTGGACTGTGACCTTAGAAATGTAATAAATGAGCCATTTTGACTAGAAGAAATAACATCCTCTTTAATTTGACATGATTGATGAAACTCAGCGATTACACTGGGCGCTGTGGTAACGGTTTATTTAAAAATTAAGATAAATAAGTCATTTTGTACTGTGGGACCAATCCTAGCCGTTATCGCGCGCTGAAGAAATAGAGACAGTTTCAAAAACTACATTTCATTGACTTTCTAACGGTGTAAATCCGTTTGACTTACAACGGTTGCGTCACATAATCGTACCAACATGTATTTAGTGATTTTCTTCCGATATTACTAAGTTGTATCGCTTTCAACAGTGAAACGATTGACTGTGGGACTTAATTGAACTGATTTTTGACTTTGACCTTATAAATGTGATAAGTGAGACAATTGGACACCAAGAAATACCATTCTTCTTAATTTGACATGATTGCCGGAACTCAGCGATTACACTGGACCCTGTGGTAGCGATTCATTTAAAAATTTAGATAAATAAGTCATTTTTACTGTGGGACCAATCCTAGCCGTTAGCGCGCGCTGAAGATATAGAGACAGTTTCAAAAACTCCATTTCATTGACTTTCTAACGGTGTCAATCCGTTTGAGTTACAACGGTTGCGTCACATAATCGTACCAACATGTATTTAGTGATTTGCTTCCGATAATACTAAGTTGTATCGCTTTCAACAGTGAAACGATTGACTGTGGGACTTAGTTGAACTGATTTTAGACTTTGACCTTATAAATGTGATAAATGAGTCATTTTGACTAGAAGAAATAACATCCTCTTTAATTTGACATGATTGATGAAACTCAGCGATTACACTGGGCGCTGTGGTAACGGTTTGTTTAAAAATTAAGATAGATAAGTCATTTTGTACTGTGGGACCAATCCTAGCCGTTATCGCGCGCTGAAGAAATAGAGACAGTTTCAAAAACTACATTTCTTTGACTTTCTAACGGTGTCAATTCGTTTGAGTTAGAACGGTTGCGTCACATAATCGTACCAGCATGTATTTAGTGATTTTCTTCCGATATTACTAAGTTGTATCGCTTTCAACAGAGAAACGATTGACTGTGGGACTTAATTGAACTGATTTTGGACTTTGACCTTATAAATGTAATAAATGAGCCATTATGACTAGAAGAAATAACATTCTCCTTAATTTGACATGATTGCTGGAACTCAGCGATTACACTGGGCGCTGTGGTAGCGCTTTGTTTAAAAGTTAAGATAAATAAGTCATTTATTACTGTGGAAACAATCCTAGCGGTTATCGCACGCTGAAGAAATAGAGACAGTTTCAAAAACTACATTTCATTGACTTTCTAACGGTGTCAATCCGTTTGAGTTAAAACGGTTGCGTCACATATTCGTACCAACATGTACTTAGTGATTTCCTTCCGATAATACTAAGTTGTATCGCTTTCAACAGTGAAACGATTGACTGTGGGACTTAGTTGAACTGATTTTAGACTTTGACCTTATAAATGTGATAAATGAGCCATTTTGACTACAAGAAATGACATTCTTCTTAGTTTGACATGATTGATGGAACTCACCGATTACACTGGGCGCTGTGGTAACGCTTCATTTAAAAATTTAGATAAATAAGTCATTTTGTACTGTGGGACCAATCCTAGCCGTTATCGCACGCTGAAGAAATAGAGACAGCTTTAAAAACTACATTTCATTGACTTTCTAACGGTGTCAATTCGTTTGAGTTACAACGGTTGCGTCACATAATGGTACCAACATGTATTTACTGATTTTCTTCCGATATTACTAAGTTGTATCGCTTTCAACAGTGAAACGATTGACTGTGGGACTTAATTGAACTGATTTTTGACTTTGACCTTATAAATGTGATAAGTGAGACAATTGGACACCAAGAAATACCATTCTTCTTAATTTGACATAATTGCCGGAACTCAGCGATTACACTGGACCCTGTGGTAGCGATTCATTTAAAAATTTAGATAAATAAGTCATTTTTACTGTGGGACCAATCCTAGCCGTTAGCGCGCGCTGAAGATATAGAGACAGTTTCAAAAACTCCATTTCATTGACTTTCTAACGGTGTCAATCCGTTTGAGTTACAACGGTTGCGTCACATAATCGTACCAACATGTATTTAGTGATTTGCTTCCGATAATACTAAGTTGTATCGCTTTCAACAGTGAAACGATTGACTGTGGGACTTAGTTGAACTGATTTTAGACTTTGACCTTATAAATGTGATAAATGAGACATTTTGACTAGAAGAAATAACATCCTCTTTAATTTGACATGATTGATGAAACTCAGCGATTACACTGGGCGCTGTGGTAACGGTTTGTTTAAAAATTAAGATAGATAAGTCATTTTGTACTGTGGGACCAATCCTAGCCGTTATCGCGCGCTGAAGAAATAGAGACAGTTTCAAAAACTACATTTCTTTGACTTTCTAACGGTGTCAATTCGTTTGAGTTAGAACGGTTGCGTCACATAATCGTACCAGCATGTATTTAGTGATTTTCTTCCGATATTACTAAGTTGTATCGCTTTCAACAGAGAAACGATTGACTGTGGGACTTAATTGAACTGATTTTGGACTTTGACCTTATAAATGTAATAAATGAGCCATTATGACTAGAAGAAATAACATTCTCCTTAATTTGACATGATTGCTGGAACTCAGCGATTACACTGGGCGCTGTGGTAGCGCTTTGTTTAAAAGTTAAGATAAATAAGTCATTTATTACTGTGGAAACAATCCTAGCGGTTATCGCACGCTGAAGAAATAGAGACAGTTTCAAAAACTACATTTCATTGACTTTCTAACGGTGTCAATCCGTTTGAGTTAAAACGGTTGCGTCACATATTCGTACCAACATGTACTTAGTGATTTCCTTCCGATAATACTAAGTTGTATCGCTTTCAACAGTGAAACGATTGACTGTGGGACTTAGTTGAACTGATTTTAGACTTTGACCTTATAAATGTGATAAATGAGCCATTTTGACTACAAGAAATGACATTCTTCTTAGTTTGACATGATTGATGGAACTCACCGATTACACTGGGCGCTGTGGTAACGCTTCATTTAAAAATTTAGATAAATAAGTCATTTTGTACTGTGGGACCAATCCTAGCCGTTATCGCACGCTGAAGAAATAGAGACAGCTTTAAAAACTACATTTCATTGACTTTCTAACGGTGTCAATTCGTTTGAGTTACAACGGTTGCGTCACATAATGGTACCAACATGTATTTACTGATTTTCTTCCGATATTACTAAGTTGTATCGCTTTTAACAGTGAAACAAATGACCGTGGGAATTAAATCAACTGATTCTGGACTCTGACCTTATAAATATGATTAATGCGCCAATTGGTCCCAATGGAATAACATTCTTCTTAATTTGACATGATTGCTGGAATTCAGCGGTTACATTAGGCTCTGCGGTAGCGCTTTATTTAAAAATTTAGATAAATAAGATTTCCTTACTGTGGGACCAATCCTGGCCGTTACCATGCGCTGAAGAAATAAAGACATTCTCAAAAACTACATTTTATTGATTTCTTGGCGGTATAATTCTGTTTGAGTTACAACGGTTGCGTCACATATTCGTACCAACATGTATTAAGCGAAAGTATTCGGATATTACTAGGTTGCATCGCTTTTAACTGTGAAACGTTTGACTGTGCGACTTAATTGAACTGATTTTGAACTTTGACCTTATAAATGTTATAAGTGAGACAATTGGACACCAAGAAATACCATTCTTCTTAATTTGACAAGATTGCTGGAACTCACCGATTACACAGGGCGCTGTGGTAACGCTTTATTTAAAAATTAAGATAAATAAGTCATTTTGTACTGTGGGACCAATCCTAGCCGTTATCGCGCGCTGAAGAAATAGAGACAGTTTCTAAAACTAAATTTCTTTGATTTTCTAACGGTGTCAATCCGTTTGAGTTACAACGGTTGCGTCACACATTCGTACCAACATGTATTTAGTGACTTTTTTCCGATATTACTAAGTTGTATCGCTTTCAACAGTGAAACGATTGACTGTGGGACTTAATTGAACTGATTTTGGACTTTGACCTTATAAATCTGATAAATGAGTCATTTTAACTACAAGAAATGATATTCTTCTTAATTTGACATGATTGCTGGAACTCAGCGATTACACTGGGCGCTGTGGTAAGGCCTTATTTAAAAATTAAGTTAAATAAGTCATTTTTTATTGTGGGACCAATCCTAGCCGTTATCGCGCGCTGAAGAAAGAGAGACAGTTTCCAAAACTAAATTTCATTGATTTTCTAATGGTGTCAATCCGTGTGAGTTACAACGGTTGCGTCACACATTCGTACCAACATGTATTTAGTGAGTTTTTTCCGATATTACTAAGTTGTATCGCTTTCAACAGTGAAACGATTGACTGTGGGACTTAATTGAACTGATTTTGGACTTTGACGTTATAAATGTGATAAATGAGTCATTTTGACTACAAGAAATGACACTCTTCTTAGTTTGACATGATTGATGGAACTCACCGATTACACTGGGCGCTGTGGTAACGCTTTATTTAAAAATTTAGATAAATAAGTCATTTTGTACTGTGGGACCAATCCTAGCCCTTAGCACGCGCTTAATAAATAGGAACAGTTTCAAAGACTACATTTCATTGACTTTCTGACGGTATAAATCCGTTTGAGTTACAACGGTTGCGTCACATATTCGTACCAACAAGTATTTAGTGATAGTATTCGGATGTTACCAGGTTGTATCGCTTTCAACAGTGAAACGATTGACTGTGGGACTTAATTGAACTGATTTTGGACTTTGACCTTATAAATGTGATAAATGAGTCATTTTGACTACAAGAAATGATATTCTTCTTAATTTGACATGATTGCCGGAACTCAGCGATTACACTGGACCCTGTGGTAGCGATTCATTTAAAAATTTAGATAAATAAGTCATTTTTACTGTAGGACCAATCCTAGCCGTTAGCGCGCGCTGAAGATATAGAGACAGTTTCAAAAACTCCATTTCATTGACTTTCTAACGGTGTCAATCCGTTTTAGTTACAACGGTTGCGTCACATAATCGTACCAACATGTATTTACTGATTTTCTTCCGATATTACTAAGTTGTATCGCTTTCAACAGTGAAACAATTGACTGTGGGACTTAGTTGAACTGATTTTGGACTTTGACCTTATAAATGTAATAAATGAGCCATTTTGACTAAAAGAAATATCATTCTTCTTAATTTGACATGGTTGCTGGAACTCAGCGATTACACTGGGCGCTGTGGTAGCGCTTTGTTTAGGAGTTAAGATAAATAAGTCATTTATTAATGTGGAAACAATCCTAGCCGTTATCGCACGCCGAAGAAGTAGAGACAGTTTCAAAAACTACATCTGATTGACTTTCTAACGGTGTCAATCCGTTTGAGTTACAACGGTTGCGTCACATCTTCGTACCAACATGAATTTAGTGATTTCCTTCCGATATTACTAAGTTGTATCGCTTTTAACAGTGAAACGATTGACTGTGGGACTTAATTGAACTGATTTTGGACTTTGACCTTATAAATGTAATAAATGAGCCATTTTGACTAGAAGAAATAACATTCTCCTTAATTTGACATGATTGATGAAACTCAGCGATTACACTGGGCGCTGTGGTAGCGCTTTGTTTAAGAGTTAAGATAAATAAGTCATTTATTACTGTGGAAACAATCCTAGCCGTTATCGCACGCCGAAGAAATAGAGACAGTTTCAAAAACTACATTTCATTGACTTTCTAACGGCGTCAATCCGTTTGAGTTAAAACGGTTGCGTCACATATTCGTACCAACATGTACTTAGTGATTTCCTTCCGATAATACTAAGTTGTATCGCTTTCAACAGTGAAACGATTGACTGTGGGACTTAGTTGAACTGATTTTAGACTTTGACCTTATAAATGTGATAAATGAGCCATTTTGACTACAAGAATTGACATTCTTCTTAGTTTGACATGATTGATGGAACTCACCGATTACACTGGGCGCTGTGGTAACGCTTCATTTAAAAATTTAGATAAATAAGTCATTTTGTACTGTGGGACCAATCCTGGCCGTTACCATGCGCTGAAGAAATAAAGACATTCTCAAAAACTACATTTTATTGATTTCTTGGCGGTATAATTCTGTTTGAGTTACAACGGTTGCGTCACATATTCGTACCAACATGTATTTAGCGAAAGTATTCGGATATTACTAGGTTGCATCGCTTTTAACTGTGAAACGTTTGACTGTGCGACTTAATTGAACTGATTTTGAACTTTGACCTTATAAATGTTATAAGTGAGACAATTGGACACCAAGAAATACCATTCTTCTTAATTTGACAAAATTGCTGGAACTCACCGATTACACAGGGCGCTGTGGTAACGCTTTATTTAAAAATTAAGATAAATAAGTCATTTTGTACTGTGGGACCAATCCTAGCCGTTATCGCGAGCTGAAGAAATAGAGACAGTTTCAAAAAGTACATTTCAATGACTTTCTAACGGTGTCAACCCGTTTGAGTTAGAACGGTTGCGTCACATAATCGTACTAACATGTATTTAGTGATTTTCTTCCGATATTACTAAGTTGTATCGCTTTCAACAGAGAAACGATTGACTGTGGGACTTAATTGAACTGATTTTGGAGTTTGACCTTATAAATATGATAAATGAGTCATTTTAACTACAAGAAATGATATTCTTCTTAATTTGACATGATTGCTGGAACTCAGCGATTACACTGGGCGCTGTGGTAAGTAAGTGGTAAGGCTTTATTTAAAAATTAAGATAAATAAGTCATTTTTTACTGTTGGACCAATCCTAGCCGTTATCGCGCGCTGAAGAAATAGAGACAGTTTCTAAAACTAAATTTCTTTGATTTTCTAACGGTGTCAATCCGTTTGAGTTACAACGGTTGCGTCACACATTCGTACCAAAATGTATTTAGTGACTTTTTTCCGATATTACTAAGTTGTATCGCTTTCAACAGTGAAACGATTGACTGTGGGACTTAATTGAACTGATTTTGGACTTTGACCTTATAAATCTGATAAATGAGTCATTTTAACTACAAGAAATGATATTCTTCTTAATTTGACATGATTGCTGGAACTCAGCGATTACACTGGGCGCTGTGGTAAGGCCTTATTTAAAAATTAAGTTAAATAAGTCATTTTTTATTGTGGGACCAATCCTAGCCGTTATCGCGCGCTGAAGAAAGAGAGACAGTTTTCAAAACTAAATTTCATTGATTTTCTAATGGTGTCAATCCGTGTGAGTTACAACGGTTGCGTCACACATTCGTACCAACATGTATTTAGTGATTTTTTTCCGATATTACTAAGTTGTATCGCTTTCAACAGTGAAACGATTGACTGTGGGACTTAATTGAACTGATTTTGGACTTTGACGTTATAAATGTGATAAATGAGTCATTTTGACTACAAGAAATGACACTCTTCTTAGTTTGACATGATTGATGGAACTCACCGATTACACTGGGCGCTGTGGTAACGCTTTATTTAAAAATTTAGATAAATAAGTCATTTTGTACTGTGGGACCAATCCTAGCCCTTAGCACGCGCTTAATAAATAGGAACAGTTTCAAAGACTACATTTCATTGACTTTCTGACGGTATAAATCCGTTTGAGTTACAACGGTTGCGTCACATATTCGTACCAACAAGTATTTAGTGATAGTATTCGGATGTTACCAGGTTGTATCGCTTTCAACAGTGAAACGATTGACTGTGGGACTTAATTGAACTGATTTTGGACTTTGACCTTATAAATGTGATAAATGAGTCATTTTGACTACAAGAAATGATATTCTTCTTAATTTGACATGATTGCCGGAACTCAGCGATTACACTGGACCCTGTGGTAGCGATTCATTTAAAAATTTAGATAAATAAGTCATTTTTACTGTAGGACCAATCCTAGCCGTTAGCGCGCGCTGAAGATATAGAGACAGTTTCAAAAACTCCATTTCATTGACTTTCTAACGGTGTTAATCCGTTTGAGTTACAACGGTTGCGTCACATAATCGTACCAACATGTATTTACTGATTTTCTTCCGATATTACTAAGTTGTATCGCTTTCAACAGTGAAACAATTGACTGTGGGACTTAGTTGAACTGATTTTGGACTTTGACCTTATAAATGTAATAAATGAGCCATTTTGACTAAAAGAAATATCATTCTTCTTAATTTGACATGGTTGCTGGAACTCAGCGATTACACTGGGTGCTGTGGTAGCGCTTTGTTTAGGAGTTAAGATAAATAAGTCATTTATTACTGTGGAAACAATCCTAGCCGTTATCGCACGCCGAAGAAGTAGAGACAGTTTCAAAAACTACATCTGATTGACTTTCTAACGGTGTCAATCCGTTTGAGTTACAACGGTTGCGTCACATCTTCGTACCAACATGAATTTAGTGATTTCCTTCCGATATTACTAAGTTGTATCGCTTTTAACAGTGAAACGATTGACCGTGGGAATTAATTCAATGATTCTGGACTGTGACCTTATAAATGTGATTAATGCGCCATTTGGTCTCCAAGGAATAACATTCTTCTTAATTTGACATGATTGCTGGAATTCAGCGGTTACATTAGGCTCTGCGGTAGCGCTTTATTTAAAAATTTAGATAAATAAGATTTTCTTACTGTGGGACCAATCCTGGCCGTTACCATGTGCTGAAGAAATAAAGACATTCTTAAAAACTACATTTCATTGATTTCTTGACGGTATAATTCCGTTTGAGTTATAACGGTTCCGTCACATATTCGTACCAATATGTATTTAGCAAAAGTATTCGGATATTACTAGGTTGCATCGCTTTTAACTGTGAAACGTTTGACTGTGCGACTTAATTGAACTGATTTTGAACTTTGACCTTATAAATGTTATAAGTGAGACAATTGGACACCAAGAAATACCATTCTTCTTAATTTGACATGATTGCTGGAACTCAGCGATTAAACTGGACCCTGTGGTAGCGATTCATTCAAAAATTTAGATAAATAAGTCATTTTTACTGTGGGACCAATCCTAGCCGTTAGCGCGCGCTGAAGATATAGAGACAGTTTCAAAAACTCCATTTCATTGACTTTTTAACGGTGTCAATCCGTTTGATTTAGAACGTTTGCGTCACATAATCGTACCAACATGTATTTAGTGATTTTCTTCCGATATTGCTAAGTTGTATCGCTTTCAACAGAGAAACGATTGACTGTGGGACTTAATTGAACTGATTTTGGACTTTGACCTTATAAATGTAATAAATGAGCCATTTTGACTAGAAGAAATAACATTCTCCTTAATTTGACATGATTGATGGAACTCACCGATTACACTGGGCGCTGTGGTAACGGTTTATTTAAAAATTAAAATAAATAAGTCATTTTGTACTGTGGGACCAATCCTAGCCGTTATCGCGCGCTGAAGAAATAGAGACAGTTTCAAAAACTACATTTCATTGACTTTCTAACGGTTTCAATCCGTTTGACTTACAACGGTTGCGTCACATAATCGTACCAACATGTATTTAGTGATTTTCTTCCCATTTTACTAAGTTGTATCGCTTTCAACAGTGAAACGATTGACTGTGGGACTTAATTGAACTGATTTTGGACTTTGACCTTATAAATGTAATAAATGAGCCATTTTGACTAGAAGAAATAACATTTTCCTTAATTTGACATGATTGATGAAACTCAGCGATTACACTGGGCGCTGTGGTAGCGCTTTGTTTAAGAGTTAAGATAAATAAGTCATTTATTACTGTGGAAACAATCCTAGCCGTTATCGCACGCCGAAGAAATAGAGACAGTTTCAAAAACTACATTTCATTGACTTTCTAACGGTGTCAATCCGTTTGAGTTACAACGGTTGCGTCACATAATCGTACCAACATGTATTTAGTGATTTTCTTCCGATATTACTAAGTTGTATCGCTTTCAACAGTGAAACGATTGACTGTGGGACTTAATTGTACTGATTTTGGACTTTGACCTTATAAATGTGATAAATGAGTCATTTTGACTACAAGAAATAACATTCTCCTTAATTTGACATGATTGATGAAACTCAGCGATTACACTGGGCGCTGTGGTAACGGTTTATTTAAAAATTAAGATAAATAAGTCATTTTGTACTGTGAGACCAATTCTAGCCGTTAGCGCGCGCTGAAGATATAGAGACAGTTTCAAAAACTCCATTTCATTGACTTTCTAACGGTGTCAATCCGTTTGAGTTACAACGGTTGCGTCACATAATCGTACCAACATGTATTTAGTGATTTTCTTCCGATTTTACTAAGTTGTATCGCTTTCAACAGTGAAACGATTGACTGTGGGACTTAATTGAACTGATTTTGGACTTTGACCTTATAAATGTAATAAATGAGCCATTTTGACTAGAAGAAATAACATTCTCCTTAATTTGACATGATTGATGAAACTCAGCGATTACACTGGGCGCTGTGGAAGCGCTTTGTTTAAGAGTTAAGATAAATAAGTCATTTATTACTGTGGAAACAATCCTAGCCGTTATCGCACGCCGAAGAAATAGAGACAGTTTCAAAAACTACATTTCATTGACTTTCTAACGGTGTCAATCCGTTTGAGTTACAACGGTTGCGTCACATATTCGTACCAACATGTATTTAGTGATTTCCTTCCGATATTACTAAGTTGTATCGCTGTTAACAGTGAAACGATTGACCGTGGGAATTAATTCAACTGATTCTGGACTGTGACCTTAGAAATGTAATAAATGAGCCATTTTGACTAGAAGAAATAACATCCTCCTTAATTTGACATGATTGATGAATGAGCCATTTTGACTACAAGAAATGATATTCTTCTTAATTTGACATGATTGCCGGAACTCAGCGATTACACTGGACCCTGTGGTAGCGATTCATTTAAAATTTTAGATAAATAAGTCATTTTTACTGTAGGACCAATCCTAGCCGCTAGCGCGCGCTGAAGATATAGAGACAGTTTCAAAAACTCCATTTCATTGACTTTCTAACGGTGTCAATTCGTTTGAGTTACAACGGTTGCGTCACATAATCGTACCAACATGTATTTACTGATTTTCTTCCGATATTACTAAATTGTATCGCTTTCAACAGTGAAACGATTGACTGTGGGACTTAGTTGAACTCATTTTGGACTTTGACCTTATAAATGTAATAAATGAGCCATTTTGACTACAAGAAATATCATTCTTCTTAATTTGACATGATTGCTGGAACTCAGCGATTACACTGGGCGCTGTGGTAGCGCTTTGTTTAAGAGTTAAGATAAATAAGTCATTTATTACTGTGGAAACAATCCTAGCCGTTATCGCACGCCGAAGAAGTAGAGACAGTTTCAAAAACTACATTTCATTGACTTTCTAACGGTGTCAATCCGTTTGAGTTACAACGGTTGCGTCACATATTCGTACCAACATGTATTTAGCAAAAGTATTTGGATATTACTAGGTTGCATCGCTTTTAACTGTGAAACGTTTGACTGTGCGACTTAATTGAACTGATTTTGAACTTTGACCTTATAAATGTTATAAGTGAGACAATTGGACACCAAGAAATACCATTCTTCTTAATTTGACATGATTGCTGGAACTCAGCGATTACACTGGACCCTGTGGTAGCAATTCATTCAAAAATTTAGATAAATAAGTCATTTTTACTGTGGGACCAATCCTAGCCGTTAGCGCGCGCTGAAGATATAGAGACAGTTTCAAAAACTCCATTTCATTGACTTTCTAACTGTGTCAAACCGTTTGAGTTAGAACGTTTGCGTCACATAATCGTACCAACATGTATTTATTGATTTTCTTCCGATATTGCTAAGTTGTATCGCTTTCAACAGAGAAACGATTGACTGTGGGACTTAATTGAACTGATTTTGGACTTTGACCTTATAAATGTAATAAATGAGCCATTTTGACTAGAAGAAATAACATTCTCCTTAATTTGACATGATTGATGGAACTCACCGATTACACTGGGCGCTGTGGTAACGGTTTATTTAAAAATTAAAATAAATAAGGCATTTTGTACTGTGGGACCAATCCTAGCCGTTCTCGCGCGCTGAAGATATAGAGACAGTTTCAAAAACTACATTTCATTGACTTTCTAACGGTTTCAATCGGTTTGACACACAACGGTTGCGTCACATAATCGTACCAACATGTATTTAGTGATTTTCTTCCGATATTACTTAGTTGTATCGCTTTCAACAGTGAAACGATTGACTGTGGGACTTAATTGAACTGATTTTGGACTTTGACCTTATAAATGTAATAAATGAGCCATTTTGACTAGAAGAAATAACATTCTCCTTAATTTGACATGATTGATGAAACTCAGCGATTATACTGGGCGCTGTGGTAGCGCTTTGTTTAAGAGTTAAGATAAATAAGTCATTTATTACTGTGGAAACAATCCTAGCCGTTATCGCACGACGAAGAAATAGAGACAGTTTCAAAAACTACATTTCATTGACTTTCTAACGGTGTCAATCCGTTTGAGTTACAACGGTTGCGTCACATATTCGTACCAACATGTATTTAGTGATTTCCTTCCGATATTACTAAGTTGTATCGCTGTTAACAGTGAAACGATTGACCGTGGGAATTAATTCAACTGATTCTGGACTGTGACCTTAGAAATGTAATAAATGAGCCATTTTGACTAGAAGAAATAACATTCTCCTTAATTTGACATGATTGATGAAACTCAGCGATTACACTGGGCGCTGTGGTAACGGTTTATATAAAAATTAAGATAAATAAGTCATTTTGTAATGTGGGACCAATCCTAGCCGTTATCGCACGCTGAAGAAATAGAGACAGTTTCAAAAACTACATTTCATTGACTTTCTAACGGTGTCAATCCGTTTGACTTACAACGGTTGCGTCACATAATCGTACCAACATGTATTTAGTGATTTTCTTCCGATATTACTAAGTTGTATCGCTTTCAACAGTGAAACGATTGACTGTGGGACTTAATTGAACTGATTTTGGACTTTGACCTTATAAATGTGATAAATGAGTCATTTTGACTACAAGAAATGATATTCTTCTTAATTTGACAAGATTGCCGGAACTCAGCGATTACACTGGACCCTGTGGTAGCGATTCATTTGAAAAATTTAGATAAATAAGTCATTTTTACTGTGGGACCAATCGTAGCCGTTAGCTCGTCGATATTAAGGCCGGGTCTGGAAATTACACGTTTTTCAGCTTATGAAAAATTGGGAACTTTATGTTTAATTAACTGGACCATTTTACGACGAAAAAATATAACTCGTTCATATTTTGGTCAGCAAAGCCTCCTCTTTTCAAAAATGATAACCTCGGTTTCAGATTCCTTCTCGTATGACCACAGGGAGCTCCAGAAGTAGGGGTACCAAAAATAGCATGTTTTCGAAAACCGCTGAAGTTTTGTCGAGTCACTGGGGAAAAAAACACATAAATTAGTAAGTTAACATGACAATCTTACAAAATCGTACGTGACATAAATCCCAACTTCAATATAAAGCAGTAAAAATTGCCAATCTTTCCCATATTTTGTGCCAATTTTGGCAACTTGTCATTCATTTTGTACAATTTATTGCTATTCGTTAATTTTTGCACTTATGCCTTGAACAAAACCCATTCTGCATTATCTAAGCTACACTTTCTACTACATTTTTACAACTGGTGTGCAATATTCAGCCAGCGGCAGAAGCATTTCAATGCACTACCTTTAAAAATCCCTGAACTTCGCCGCCATTGTTTGGTCCGTCATTTTTAAGACCTAGCTAATGACAATCTCGTCCCCGGGGCCGGTTTACTTTTCTGACAATCTTGGAAGGAGCCCTGGGGAAGAGGTTGATCACGTAAACAAGCAAACTGCAACTTTGCAGAAGCCATCATAAAATGAAGTCTTTTGCCTCCTCCTCCTCTCTTCTCATAGCTAGCTTTCTCTTTTCTCTTTCAATATGGTTAGCAATAAAATTATAAGTTTTAATTTCTAATGCTTAGCTAGCCAGATATGTTTTGCAATTTGTATGCTTCCTTTTGTGTTTGTTTTCTTCCTAATGTGTTTTGGTAGCTATAGCTAGCTACACATAAAAAATGTTTGTGTCCTGTGTGTGATATATATTGTACAAATTTATAGAACTTTTTGAATGTTTACATTTTCCACGATAGGCCCTGCGTGGCTGGCTGAAAGATGTGGGAGCTTGCTAGCTGAGCGGAAAGGTCTTTTTCAGTCCATTTCTTTCTACTACAGAAACATTGTGTTGAGGCTTTAAGCCAGTGTAGATGGATACCTTCTGATTGACATATATTCATATAAAGTCGTACCGATACCTTCATGCGAAGAAATAGACTACCTTATGTGTGTAGATAGATAGAAAGATGTGCATATTTTACATGGCTAGCCTCACAAATATCAAGGGATATACCCTGTCTATTATTTCCAGCAGGGGCCATGGCTTAGATGGAGAGTCCTAGAGTATTTAATGCTCATTTTGAGCTACGCAGACCCACTTAGGGCCCGCGCTCTACTAGACAACTCCTGGCAACATCCAACGGCCCACACAGTGTGCCATCTTCCCAATTTCCCTCACATGGCTTGGGTTAACCTGGGGCTATGGTAACATTACTCACCCATGTTGAATCGCCGTCAAGAGGAATCGAACCCCGGTCTCCCCCACAGAGTACGAGAGCTATAACCACTCATCTACGGCGCCATAATTAATGTTAATTAATGCGGGATAAGTTCTTGCGGGATTAATTTTTGCTTGCTTAATTTTTGTGAATTTGGCTCCTTTTCGCAAATTTAAGTCCCGCAAAAAAGATTTTGGGAAGTCGTCTATTCGCAAAAATAAATCCCGCAAAAATATATGTGAACTGGCATTCACAAAAATAAGTATCGCAAAATGGCATTTTTTTATACATTAATTAACTTTAATAACATTTTTGAAATTCTAGATGATTTGTGAGATTTAGAATTATTAAAATACAGTGCAAAAAACAAATGTTACCCTTTGATTGTTGTTTAGCATACTCTTGAAACCTCGGATTCGAAAAAAAATTATTGCATTTCTTTTATATATATATATATATATATATATATATATATATATATATATATATATATATATATATATATATATATATATATATATATATATATATATATATATATATATATATATATATATATATATATATATATATATATATATATATATATATATATATATATATATATATATATATATATATATATATATATATATATATATATATATATATATATATATATATATATATATATATATATATATATATATATATATATATATATATATATATACATATATATATATATATACATGTTATAAACATTCGCAACTGAGAGCCCAATTCATAAAAATAAATCCCGTAAAACTTATTTTTTTTGGACGTTCAATCGCAAAAATTAATATCGCAAAAATTTGTTCCGCATTAATTTATAATTTATACGCTTTAAGGTAAAAAGGACCTCGCCTACCTAGTGCCTGGATCTTTTTGCCTCCCACGCAAAAGGGCGGCATCGATATTTTCGAAAATCGAGCAATGTGATTGGTTAGAACTTACGTCATAATATTCCACGGTATTGCCCGCTACCATAGCAACAGTGTTTATAGTTTAAATACGGTAGCATTAAATGTAAATAAACACGGGAAAAAGTAAACAAAACGTGAAACAGAAGTGAAACTTACTTTTAACTTTTAGTTTGTAGCTACGATTAAATCCTGTAATGTTTACACGATATTCGATTTAAAAAAATATATTTTTAGTTCGAATGTACGTTCCATGGGAATAGTGTCTATAAAGACATGGTTTCTACATCCTGCTTATAATGTTATATTTTTTGTTGTAAAATGCAGTAGCCGGATAATAATCCATATAATAACTGTTTATTTCGGGCAATACGTTAGAATATTGACCCCTGTCACGTATTGCCCTCGCAAGCTCTGGCAATACTTTGACGTTGGTCAATATTCTCCGGTATTGCCCTCATAAACAGTTATTATAGGGTTAATATTTCCAATACATTAAACAGCCCCATTTTAATTTTTAAGTGGATAGAAATATAACCTAATATATATATATACTTAACCGTTTACTTTTCATCTTCTTAAATTTTAAATATTTTTTGCAATTTAAGTTATTTTTGCGATTGACCAACTTTTGTGGATTTTTTTTGCAGTTTGCTCTAAAATGTGTAGTTTAAGGAAAGGCATTTTTTAAAAAAGGACAAACTTTCGCAATCTTTTATTTTGCATTTTACGTTAATTCCAGCTCTTTTTTAATTTTCCCTGTAAATTAATACAAATTCATTTTAGACAAAGGATATAAGCAAAAATAGGTTATATACTATAATTCCTGCACAATATCTAAACTGAACTAATTCACAAAAGGAAATTTGTGCAAGTTTTGTAAAGTTTCACAATTGGGTGAAAATTTGTTACGTAAACAGGCCATTTATATATATACATGTTTCACTTTGATCGAGTTGTTGATTCTATTTTGTATTTGAACAAATTATTTGTGGAGGAAATTTTTGTGGAACTTATTTTTGCATATAAGTGGTCTCAAAATTCTTTATTTTAGCGGATGACTACATTTTCCCATGAAATTTGCAGAATTAATTTTGCCTAAGCTTTCAGAAATAGGTATTTTCAAATAAGCAACAAATAACTCAATGGGAAGTTTTAATTTCTATTCTCATATCCACTTCTTTTCTACACCTAGCCCTCCTTACCCATCATTAAACAAATATAACTATCATTATCATGTTAGGTTTTATTGTTTATTTACTAAACAAAGTGTGATTTTATTGTTCATTTACTGAAAGAAGTGTGTTTTGACAGCTGCTGATTTATCATGCAGAACAGGTGCAAGCCCTGTCACTTCTGTGGGCAATAAATTCCATACATTTACTATTTTTCTTACAGTTATAATCTCATCTATTTTTTCAAACCGTTTAGATATTAATCTCCGAAGGTGAGAGTAAAATCTTAAAATATGGGTCCTATTATCCCGTGGACTATATCTAAGTACATATATACTTGTTGGAAGCCCTTAACCTGATCTTGGCTATTTGCTTAAAATAAAAAAAACACAAATGTTATTGTGTTGCTATGGTTCCGGCGTCAATAATGAAAAAAAGGACGATACAAAGTAGCATCCAACCAATTAGGTTTGGAAAAGACAATTGCGCAGTCCCCTAATTTTCTTACGGGCCAATTGCGCCCATTCTCCAATTTTGCCGCCAAAATCGAATCGAAAGCGCGCGACAAAATTTTTGAAGAGAAATTGGTACAATATGGCATCATCTATTCTCGATCCATTAACTTGTGGTTTTATAAAAATTGGAGTATATCAAATTTTGACGGAGAGGCATGGTCTCAAGAAGTGCGATGGTGAAACAAAAAAGGTTTTTACGGGACGGGTGTTGAAAGATCAATTTAACAAGTTACTTGAAGTTCATTCTGATTTAAGAAGTATAAATTATGATACATTTAGAAGGTAAAAATCATATATTTAAAAAAAATTTATATCCATCTTTTCATAAATCAAAAGTGGGGATGACTATTTTCCCAGGCTGCTGAATATCGTTTTTTTTCTTTGTGTGCTTCCCTAAAATTATTGACAACATCCGTGCATTAGCAAAGACAGACCACCAATCAAAAAATAAACTCGTTGAATGTTTCGGGAATGAAAAATGGAAGAAATTGTCGACAGACAAGAAGATAATACACCAGTTTGGAAATTGTCCTGGATGTCAAAACAATGCGATATGGAAAGAGAACTTGGGTTTGTTTCCCGTACGCAAACTTAGCTTGAAAAAAAAAGCTGACATAGCAGGATTGTACAAAGAAAGAAATTTGAAGGTACGTTAATTAAAAATACCAGATGACCTCCTGTATTCCATTGATCTTTAATAACAAACTCGTTCCCAGCTTTATGTCTATTTTCATTCGGCATAATCAAAATGAGAAAAAGAGAAGTTGCGTTCATAATAATCAATAAAGCCGGAAATCAGAGTTACAAGTTACGACCAGAAGTCCGAAAGTAAAAATATACGTTTGGTGTTCATTTTGGATACGCATGTAAAAAATCACGGGACATCTTTCATTCTTATAAAATTGTTCTATGAAATGGCTAAGTTGTATCAATTAATCTTAAAAATATTTTTAGGCGCAGACCAAGGCAACTCTTCAAAAATTAGACGATGAATTCAAAGCAAATCATAATCTTTCCTTTACGTCACACTTTAAGACAATGGTGATAAAAAATGAGAAGAAAGAGAAGAACGAGCTGGTCAATGCTGTAAAACTTGACATTGAAAATCAGTGGAGCGAAACAGTAGTAGAAAGGTATGTATGGAGGCAGAGGTACTAAAATGAACAAACAAAATTTTCATATACAAAAATTGTCACTATCTTTGTCACCACGGTTCCAAGATTATTTATTATTTTACATTCGCGATGATTATTCGAGATTAAGCGTGTTTTCGTCTTGTAATCTCTCCTAAAAAAGATAGAATCATATTAAATCATCATATTATTCATTTTTTAGAACATTTGGTGTACCCGTTTCTTTGCGTAACCGAAACAAATTGCGACTGCGAGCTGGTTTTGAGAGTAAGCAGAATGCAATACGAAGAACTTCAGACGAGTTAGAAAAAATAAGAGCTGAAGTGCAACAGCTGCAATTCAATCACCAAATGATAACTTACACTTATACTAAAATCCATGTTATTTAATGATCACAGCTTGTCATCTGTTTTGAACATATTTCTAGGGTATGAAAAGACCACATTCACATACTGGTGATCTCCAGCAGTACACATGGGAGCAACAAGATTGTATAACTGAAATTAACAAATATCCAGATAAATTTAAAATAAATTTCACTGATTTGGCAAGACGGTACAATTTGAAAAGCAAAAATGGTATGTTAAGAACATTTTAAGGTTCTTTTAAAAAAACGTGTACTTAGGCTTAAATGATTATATATTTTTCAGGTATTACACCTGCCAATGCTGGGCAGATAATGAAAGAACTGCTGACGTTATGTGGTTGCAACATTAACAGATTCCGCTGCTGTGTTACTGCTAATGATATTAATGATAGTTTCACAAGAATTAGAAGGAAAAAACGAAGGTATATCTACTTACTAATTGTTTTCTTTTTAACCAAACCTCGTCCCAACTTTGCTAATATTTATGTACAACATTCTCTTCAGGTTGAACGTTCCAAACTTCAAAGATCTGTCGATACCCGTAGAAGTTACGAATCAACAAGTAACTGAAAAATTAAAAGAAAAAATTGCCAGTGGAGATTACAACTTAGGTCACCTCATTGTGCCTCACAAGTTTGAAAAAGTTGTACTTCGAAACAATAAAGTTGTTGAAGAAACTGTAGAAATCTTGGGTAGAAAAATGGAACTGTCAGATATCAGACGTGACATGCTAAGAAAGCATAGGCAATATATGAAGCTTCACACTGATGAACAATTGTACGGAATGGAAATAGAAGAACTAATTAATTTTCTAAAAAGTGTAAATGAGTTTGACAAGCTGGTCAGTCATGAAGACATTATTAAAAAGGTTCAGGAGATAGAAAGAACAAGGCACTTGATGTGTTGGCATGATGGTTCATCTCTTGCCAGTCATAGTCACCTTCTAATGTTAGTTTCATGCATGTATGACCCAGCAGTGTTTTATACAGATGAG
This sequence comes from Hydractinia symbiolongicarpus, assembly GCF_029227915.1. Lineage (NCBI taxonomy): Eukaryota > Metazoa > Cnidaria > Hydrozoa > Anthoathecata > Hydractiniidae > Hydractinia > Hydractinia symbiolongicarpus. The sequence continues at coordinate 2,689,611 of NC_079877.1, forward strand.
GAATACATCAAAAAGACTAACAAAAAGGTCAACATTCAAGCTACAGTAGAGAAGCCAGAGTTTTACCTGTTAGCTAGATGTCCTTCTAATGACCAGCAGCTGCTATACAGTAGTGATCGACTGGAAGATATTTTGAAGATAACATCACCAGTTGAAAAAGAATTCAACATCACTGATGTTATGAGAATTTTCAAGGGTGATAGTCCAGCTGCAGCTTTTGAAGCAGGGCAACAAAAGGGCGGAAATTTTTACTGTCACTCTTGTGGAATTCATGCTGATTGTGCAAGCAGTATGGTCCATTCATACAACTTGGATCATTTATCACTGCATGATAGAATGGCTCAGGTGAAGATGACAATACGTGCCACCGATGCACTCCATGATGGCAAGGTGAAAGTTTTCCAGAACTTAAAAAAAGATCAACTAATTCATGAGCTTCACCAAAGAAAAATACAATTCTCGTGCTCCACAACACTTAAAGAGCTACAATCCCTTTTACTTGAAAGTGTCCATGGTATACAACGATTACCAGCATTAATGTTTGAGAACATTAACAATACACTGGAGGAAGTGAACCTTGGAAAATACGAAGTATTAAACAATGAACCATTACACGACATATCCAATTACATAAAAAACATATACAATGAACTTCCACACCACATTGACAAAAGCAAGAGCTAATTAAAATTATTGATAGTTCATTCAACAACAAAGAGGCTAAAAATTCTAGTGACTATAGAAGAAGCTTATTGATAGCCACAAATTGGGCTATAAAAAATTTGGAAGATACTTTTGCTGTGAAAATGTTGACAACTCTATGTGAAATACAGGAAATTTTATACCTTCCTGATAAAGAACGAAGCACTCCAGTCATATTGAGATTGATTAATGCAACACATATTCACTCAATGCTGACTAAAATCTATATAAAGGGTAGCTTGAAGTCATTGACATCACGGAAATTCTTCGGTGTTTACTACCACTCCTTAATGCGTCATTCCTGTACTCAATTACGATTGATCTCTGGGCGTACAGCTAATACTGAGAAGGAGGAAGCCATGTTCAATCCATTGAAAACCTTCACTAAGTTAACATCTAACAATCAACAAGCAGCAGAAAAGTTAAATGAGGGTATTGAGCTGGAAGAAAGAGAAGAAAAAGAATTCAAGGAATTGTACAAACCAATTAGTAATGCAATGACAGGTATTAATTTTCATTCAGTGCCTTGGAAAACATTTTGCAAAAATGTAACCTATATAATTCATATCTTATAATAATACGGAGCTTCTGTCTGTCTGTCCGTGACTTTTACAAAGACGATTATATTCCTTACAATTTTCTTTAACAAATTCTATAAAACATCGCTTATAATTTTGTTCTGTAATTTACCAAACTTTGATGTTAAAACAATTTTAACGCTTCTTTTTCATTTTTATCCTGCCTCCTCAGTGGATTTTTCCACGGGCCTTATCGACTAGTATCTATAATCTATAATTAAACAAATATTGGACAAATTTGATGTAAAAATTAGGAAATTTAGTTATTCTTAAGAACAAATTAAGATTTTCTTGCTAATATTGAATTAAAATTTATGTACCTATTGTCATTTTTTAGGCACACTGATCCCATTTGACTGGATAAAAGAATACCCAAGAAATCACGAAACATATCTTAAACGTATCGCTGACTTCATTTTGGACAGTCACAAGTTGTGGGAAGAAACACCAACAGGTATTTTCATAAAAAATGAAGAAAAATTACCATTAGACAGCACATTGAAGTTGCATCATTTCCGATCGTGGACATTGAATCAGGAAGAGGATTACCTGAAAAAGTAATGTATATATCTTAAAATACACCTTAATTACCACATATATCTAGGGGTAAATTATATCTTTGTCTACCTAGTTACAAAAAGTTTTACAGTTCACAAATTTGAATTTAAAAATACACCTTTAATACTTAAATTTTCAAATTTACAATATTTTGTAATTTTAATTTTTGTCCAGGTTATGGGTTGATTGCTTAAAAAATACTGAAATTATCCCAGCCTACAAAGTAACTAAAGAAAACACCACGGTATTCTTGGATAATTTAAAACATTTCGAATACAGTATGAATGAAAAGAAGGAATTCATGTCAACCAGTATTTCAGTATCACCTGTTACCAATTTCGTGGCACCTACTACACCATTGTTTCCACCCGTTGTACCTTCGACACCATGTTCGAAAAAATTTGCACCTGTAACATCGACACCTATTTCAAATAAAGCTATTTTTCCTACTATACTCCCACATTTCGCTCCCAATAATACAGTAGATAAGGGTGATTCTTTGTTTAAAATTAAAAGAAAACCAATGAATGTTCCTCAAACTGAGAAAGAGATTGGTAACACAGCAAGAATGCTAAAATCAATACTTGGTGATATAGCTCTTGTTTAAGAGTATGATCGATTGCGCAAACGTATGAAGTCTGGAATAACAAAAGAATTGACAGAAAACTATAAATTGTGTGTGGCAGAAGTTGAAGTCAAAGTGAAAATTGCAGAAAGAACAAAAATGGAAGAATTAAAAGATCTAGAATTTACCGCTTTGCAAGATACCAAACACAGTGTAAAATTAGTCCCGGAAAAAGACGAAGAGACAAAAAAATACAAAGAAACAATAAAGGTCTTACGTTATTGCAAAGCTTTAAAAAAAGAACTTTTTTGATTTTACAATAAGGTTAAAGTCAAATTTGAACTGAAAGTGTTGTAAACAGAACTTTTTATATTATAAAGTATACTTTAATAATAGTTTAATGTTAATGTTAATGGTTTTTAGTAAAACATTAACATTTGAAAATATAGGGAAAATGTTTTCGATAAACTGTAGTGATTTGGAAAAGTTGAGAAGTATTACAGATTTTGTAATTAAATTGATTTCACGTTGGCAAACTTGTTTAACGACTGAAATTTATATTTTGTTTTGCGATCACATGCTCCCATACATAAACAACAGTTAAATTAAGGAAGAAAATGAGAAAAAACTTTTGTTAAAAAGGCTGTATTATAAACTTTTAAGCTAGTTAAATGTGAATGTAGTTCAGATTAGTTTAAGTTTCTACAGTTATTAGTTATTTTATACAATTATGGTTATCATATACGATTATCGTTATATAAATATTTAAAATATTTTCTAAATTTAATTTAGTTCCTAAATGTATTTATGGATATTTTGACTAAAGAAGTATCTCAATTTGATATATATACATATACATAAAAACACATTGCTATGTGGCTTACAGAGTTAGTCAATATATAATTTTTTAGTGCACGAAAGGCAAAAATTTTATAATTTTTTTAACATTAGCTACCTTTGGTAAGCAGTTTTAGTTAGTATAGCTAGAGATTTTGGTTTTGGTAGAGTATGATTTAGAAAAAACAAGAAAAAACAAGAATATTTTTGTGAAAAGAGTTCGAATAACAACATAAAAATTCTTAGATAAACTCTTCTATTTTTAACCAATCTTGGTGGGGCAGGAGTGGAGTATATATAGCTAGCTAAAGCGGCTAGAAATTTCCAAAAGTTTATTATATTATGAATATAATTTTGTTCCTGACAATATAGCACCGTATTGGAGTGAAAAAAACTTACACTTGTTAGCCTTCTTCTTTCTTCTAACAATTCTTTCTCCAACCAAACTTGACACAAATCAGGACAAGTAAAGAACCCAAATGCAATCAATGTAATAATGGTGGCGTGCCACGCTACTTTGTAATTAATTAAATCTGCGGACCAGATAGCGCGTTAGAATATTACTCGCCAAAGCCGTAAATAAAATTAACCGAGTTAAAATAACGAGGAGCCGCAAGAACGCGCCTTAACGTCGACGAGAGCGCGCGCTGAAGATATAGAGACAGTTTCAAAAACTCCATTTCATTGACTTTCTAACGGTGTCAATCCGTTTGAGTTACAACGGTTGCGTCACATAATCGTACTAACATGTATTTAGTGATTTTCTTCCGATATTACTAAGTTGTACCGCTTTCAACAGTGAAACGATTGACTGTGGGACTTAATTGAACTGATTTTGGACTTTGACCTTATAAATGTAATAAATGAGCCATTTTGACTAGAAGAAATAACATTCTCCTTAATTTGACATGATTGATGAAACTCAGCGATTACAATGGGCGCTGTGGTAGCGCTTTGTTTAAGAGTTAAGATAAATAAGTCATTTATTACTGTGGACACAATCCTAGCCGTTATCACACGCCGAAGAAATAGAGACAGTTTCAAAAACTACATTTCATTGACTTTCTAACGGTGTCAATCCGTTTGAGTTACAACGGTTGCGTCACATATTCGTACCAACATGTATTTAGTGATTCCCTTCCGATATTACTAAGTTGTATCGCTTTTAACAGTGAAACGATTGACCGTGGGAATTAATTCAACTGATTCTGGACTGTGACCTTATAAATGTAATAAATGAGCCATTTTGACTAGAAGAAATAACATTCTCCTTAATTTGATATGATTGATGAAACTCAGCGATTACAGTGGGCGCTGTGGTAACAATTTATTTAAAAATTAAGATAAATAAGTCATTTTGTACTGTGGGACCAATCCTAGCCGTTATCGCACGCTGAAGAAATACAGACAGTTTCAAAAACTACATTTCATTGATTTTCTAACGGTGTCAATACGTTTGACTTACAACGGTTGCGTCACATAATCGTACCAACATGTATTTAGTGATTTTCTTAAGATATTACTAAGTTGTATCGCTTTCAACTGTGAAACGATTGACTGTGGGACTTAGTTGAACTGATTTTAGACTTTGACCTTATAAATGTGATAAATGAGTCATTTTGACTACAAGAAATGATATTCTTCTTAGTTTGACATGATTGATGGAACTCACTGATTACACTGGGCGCTGTGGTAACGCTTTATTTAAAAATTTAAATAAATAAGTCATTTTTACTGTAGGACCAATCCTAGCCGTTAGCGCGCGCTGAAGATATAGAGACAGTTTCAAAAACTCAATTTCATTGACTTTCTAACGGTGTCAATCCGTTTGAGTTACAACGGTTGCGTCACATAATCGTACCAACATGTATTTACTGATTTTCTTCCGATATTACTAAGTTGTATCGCTTTCAACAGTGAAACGATTGACTGTGGGACTTAATTGAACTGATTTTGGACTTTGACCTTATAAATGTAATAAATGAGCCATTTTGACTAGAAGAATTAACATTCTCCTTAATTTGACATGATTGATGAAACTCAGCGATTACACTGGGCGCTGTGGTAGCGCTTTGTTTAAGAGTTAAGATAAATAAGTCATTTATTACTGTGGAAACAATCCTAGCCGTTATCGCACGCCGAAGAAATAGAGACAGTTTCAAAAACTGCATTTCATTGACTTTCTAACGGTGTCAATCCGTTTGAGTTACAACGGTTGCGTCACATATTCGTACCAACATGAATTTAGTGATTTCCTTCCGATATTACTAAGTTGTATCGCTTTTAACAGTGAAACGATTGACCGTGGGAATTAATTCAACTGATTCTGGACTGTGACCTTATAAATGTAATAAATGAGCCATTTTGACTAGAAGAAATGATATTCTTCTTAATTTGACATGATTGCCGGAACTCAGCGATTATACTGGACCCTGTGGTAGCGATTCATTTAAAAATTTAGATAAATAAGTCACTTTTATGTGGGACCAATCCTAGCCGTTAGCGCGCACTGAAGATATAGAGACAGTTTCAAGAACTCAATTTCATTGACATTCTAGCGGTGTCAATCCGTTTGAGTTACAACGGTTGCGTCACATAATCGTACCAACATGTATTTACTGATTTTCTTCCGATATTACTAAATTGTATCGCTTTCAACAGTGAAACGATTGACTGTGGGACTTAGTTGAACTCATTTTGGACTTTGACCTTATAAATGTAATAAATGAGCCATTTTGACTAAAAGAAATATCATTCTCCTTAATTTGACATGATTGATGAAACTCAGCGATTACACTGGGCGCTGTGGTAGCGCTTTGTTTAAGAGTTAAAATAAATAAGTCATTTATTACTGGGGAAACAATCCTAGCCGTTATCGCACGCCGAAGAAATAGAGACAGTTTCAAAAACTACATTTCATTGACTTTCTAACGGTGTCAATCCGTTTGAGTTACAACGGTTGCGTCACATATTCGTACCAACATGAATTTAGTGATTTCCTTCCGATATTACTAAGTTGTATCGCTTTTAACAGTGAAACGATTGACCGTGGGAATTAATTCAACTGATTCTGGACTGTGACCTTATAAATGTAATAAATGAGCCATTTTGACTAGAAGAAATACCATTCTCCTTAATTTGACATGATTGATGAAACTCAGCGATTACACTGGGCGCTGTGGTAACGGTTTATTTAAAAATTAAAATAAATAAGTCATTTTGTACTGTGGGACCAATCCTAGCCGTTATCGCGCGCTGAAGAAATAGAGACAGTTTCAAAAACTACATTTCATTGACTTTCTAACGGTGTCAATCCGTTTGACTTACAACGGTTGCGTCACATAATCGTACCAACATGTATTTAGTGATTTTCTTCCGATATTACTAAGTTGTATCGCTTTCAACAGTGAAACGATTGACTGTGGTACTTAATTGAACTGATTTTGGACTTTGACCTTATAAATGTGATAAATGAGTCATTTTGACTACAAGAAATGATATTCTTCTTAATTTGACATGATTGCCGGAACTCAGCGATTACACTGGACCCTGTGGTAGCGATTCATTTAAAAATTTAGATAAATAAGTCATTTTTACTGTGGGACCAATCCTAGCCGTTAGCGCGCGCTGAAGATATAGAGACAGTTTCAAAAACTCCATTTCATTGACTTTCTAGCGGTGTCAATCCGTTTGAGTTACAACGGTTGCGTCACATAATCGTACCAACATGTATTTAGTGATTTGCTTCCGATAATACTAAGTTGTATCACTTTCAACAGTGAAACGATTGACTGTGGGACTTAATTGAACTGATTTTGGACTTTGACCTTATAAATGTGATAAATGAGTCATTTTGACTACAGGAAATGATATTCTTCTTAATTTGACATGATTGCCGGAACTCAGCGATTACACTGGACCCTGTGGTAGCGATTCATTTAAAAATTTAGATAAATAAGTCATTTTTACTGTGGGACCATTCCTAGCCGTTAGCGCGCGCTGAAGATATAGAGACAGTTTCAAAAACTCCATTTCATTGACTTTCTAGCGGTGTCAATCCGTTTGAGTTACAACGGTTGCGTCACATAATCGTACCAACATGTATTTAGTGATTTGCTTCCGATAATACTAAGTTGTATCACTTTCAACAGTGAAACGATTGACTGTGGGACTTAATTGAACTGATTTTGGACTTTGACCTTATAAATGTGATAAATGAGTAATTTTGACTACAAGAAATGATATTCTTCTTAATTTGACATGATTGCCGGAACTCAGCGATTACACTGGACCCTGTGGTAGCGATTCATTTAAAAATTTAGATAAATAAGTCATTTTTACTGTAGGACCAATCCTAGCCGTTAGCGCGCGCTGAAGATATAGAGACAGTTTCAAAAACTCCATTTCATTGACTTTCTAACGGTGTCAATCCGTTTGAGTTACAACGGTTGCGTCACATAATCGTACCAACATGTATTTACTGATTTTCTTCCGATATTACTAAATTGTATCGCTTTCAACAGTGAAACGATTGACTGTGGGACTTAGTTGAACTCATTTTGGACTTTGACCTTATAAATGTAATAAATGAGCCATTTTGACTAAAAGAAATATCATTCTCCTTAATTTGACATGATTGATGAAACTCAGCGATTACACTGGGCGCTGTGGTAGCGCTTTGTTTAAGAGTTAAGATAAATAAGTCATTTATTACTGTGGAAACAATCCTAGCCGTTATCGCACGCCGAAGAAAGAGAGACAGTTTCAAAAACTACATTTCATTGACTTTCTAACGGTGTCAATCCGTTTGAGTTACAACGGTTGCGTCACATATTCGTACCAACATGAATTTAGTGATTTCCTTCCGATATTACTAAGTTGTATCGCTTTTAACAGTGAAACGATTGACCGTGGGAATTAATTCAACTGATTCTGGACTGTGACCTTATAAATGTAATAAATGAGCCATTTTGACTAGAAGAAATAACATTCTCCTTAATTTGACATGATTGATGAAACTCAGCGATTACACTGGGCGCTGTGGTAACGGTTTATTTAAAAATTAAAATAAATAAGTCATTTTGTACTGTGGGACCAATCCTAGCCGTTATCGCGCGCTGAAGAAATAGAGACAGTTTCAAAAACTACATTTCATTGACTTTCTAACGGTGTCAATCCGTTTGACTTACAACGGTTGCGTCACATAATCGTACCAACATGTATTTAGTGATTTTCTTCCGATATTACTAAGTTGTATCGCTTTCAACAGTGAAACGATTGACTGTGGGACTTAATTGAACTGATTTTGGACTTTGACCTTATAAATGTGATAAATGAGTCATTTTGACTACAAGAAATGATATTCTTCTTTATTTGACATGATTGCCGGAACTCAGCGATAATACTGGACCCTGTGGTAGCGATTCATTTAAAAATTTAGATAAATAAGTCATTTTTACTGTGGGACCAATCCTAGCCGTTAGCGCGCGCTGAAGATATAGAGACAGTTTCAAAAACTCCATTTCATTGACTTTCTAGCGGTGTCAATCCGTTTGAGTTACAACGGTTGCGTCACATAATTGTACCAACATGTATTTAGTGATTTGCTTCCGATAATACTAAGTTGTATCGCTTTCAACAGTGAAACGATTGACTGTGGGACTTAGTTGAACTGATTTTAGACTTTGACCTTATAAATGTGATAAATGAGTCATTTTGACTACAAGAAATGATATTCTTCTTAATTTGACATGATTGCCGGAACTCAGCGATTACACTGGACCCTGTGGTAGCGATTCATTTAAAAATTTAGATAAATAAGTCATTTTTACTGTGGGACCAATCCTAGCCGTTAGCGCGCGCTGAAGATATAGAGACAGTTTCAAAAACTCCATTTCATTGACTTTCCAGCGGTGTCAATCCGTTTGAGTTACAACGGTTGCGTAACATAATCGTACCAACATGTATTTAGTGATTTGCTTCCGATAATACTAAGTTGTATCACTTTCAACAGTGAAACGATTGACTGTGGGACTTAATTGAACTGATTTTGGACTTTGACCTTATTAATGTGATAAATGAGTCATTTTGACTACAGGAAATGATATTCTTCTTAATTTGACATGATTGCCGGAACTCAGCGATTACACTGGACCCTGTGGTAGCAATTCATTTAAAAATTTAGATAAATAAGTCATTTTTACTGTGGGACCATTCCTAGCCGTTAGCGCGCGCTGAAGATATAGAGACAGTTTCAAAAACTCCATTTCATTGACTTTCTAGCGGTGTCAATCCGTTTGAGTTACAACGGTTGCGTCACATAATCGTACCAACATGTATTTAGTGATTTGCTTCCGATAATACTAAGTTGCATCACTTTCAACAGTGAAACGATTGACTGTGGGACTTAGTTGAACTCATTTTGGACTTTGACCTTATAAATGTAATAAATGAGCCATTTTGACTAAAAGAAATATCATTCTCCTTAATTTGACATGATTTATGAAACTCAGCGATTACACTGGGCGCTGTGGTAGCGCTTTGTTTAAGAGTTAAGATAAATAAGTCATTTATTACTTTGGAAACAATCCTAGCCGTTATCGAACGCCGAAGAAAGAGAGACAGTTTCAAAAACTACATTTCATTGACTTTCTAACGGTGTCAATCCGTTTGAGTTACAACGGTTGCGTCACATATTCGTACCAACATGAATTTAGTGATTTCCTTCCGATATTACTAAGTTGTATCGCTTTTAACAGTGAAACGATTGACCGTGGGAATTAATTCAACTGATTCTGGACTGTGACCTTATAAATGTAATAAATGAGCCATTTTGACTAGAAGAAATAACATTCTCCTTACTTTGACATGATTGATGAAACTCAGCGATTACACTGGGCGCTGTGGTAACGGTTTATTTAAAAATTAAAATAAATAAGTCATTTTGTACTGTGGGACCAATCCTAGCCGTTATCGCGCGCTGAAGAAATACAGACAGTTTCAAAAACTACATTTCATTGACTTTCTAACGGTGTCAATCCGTTTGAGTTACAACGGTTGCGTCACATAATCGTACCAACATGTATTTACTGATTTTCTTCCGATATTACTAAATTGTATCGCTTTCAACAGTGAAACGATTGACTGTGGGACTTAGTTGAACTCATTTTGGACTTTGACCTTATAAATGTAATAAATGAGCCATTTTGACTAAAAGAAATATCATTCTTCTTAATTTGACATGATTGCTAGAACTCAGCGATTACACTGGGCGCTGTGGTAGCGCTTTGTTTAAGAGTTAAGATAAATAAGTCATTTATTACTATGGAAACAATCCTAGCCGTTATCGCACGCCGAAGAAGTAGAGACAGTTTCAAAAACTACATTTCATTGACTTTCTAACGGTGTCAATCCGTTTGAGTTACAACGGTTGCGTCACATATTCGTACCAACATGTATTTAGTGATTTCCTTCCGATATTACTAAGTTGTATCGCTTTTAACAGTGAAACGATTGACCGCGGGAATTAATTCAATGATTCTGGACTGTGACCTAATGAATGTGATTAATGCGACAATTGGTCTCCAAGGAATAACATTCTTCTTAATTTGACATGATTGCTGGAATTCAGCGGTTACATTAGGCTCTGCTGTAGCGCTTTATTTAAAAGTTTAGATAAATAAGATTTTCTTACTGTGGGACCAATCCTGGCCGTTACCATGCCCTGAAGAAATAAAGACATTCTCAAAAACTACATTTCATTGATTTCTTGGCCGTATAACTCCGTTTGAGTTACAACGGTTGCGTCACATATTCGTACCAACATGTATTTAGCAAAAGTATTCGGATATTACTAGGTTGCATCGCTTTTAACTGTGAAACGTTTGACTGTGCGAATTAATTGAACTGATTTTGAACTTTGACCTTATAAATGTTATAAGTCAGACAATTGGACACCAAGAAATACCATTCTTCTTAATTTGACATGATTGCTGGAACTCAGCGATTACACTGGACCCTGTGGTAGCGATTCATTCAAAAATTTAGATAAATAAGTCATTTTTACTGTGGGACCAATCCTAGCCGTTAGCGCGCGCTGAAGATATAGAGACAGTTTCAAAAACTCCATTTCATTGACTTTCTAACGGTGTCAATCCGTTTGAGTTAGAACGTTTGCGTCACATAATCGTACCAACATGTATTTAGTGATTTTCTTCCGATATTGCTAAGTTGTATCGCTTTCAACAGAGAAACGATTGACTGTGGGACTTAATTGAACTGATTTTGGACTTTGACCTTATAAATGTAATAAATGAGCCATTTTGACTAGAAGAAATAACATTCTCCTTAATTTGAGCTGATTGCTAGAACTCAGCGATTACACTGGGCGCTGTGGTAGCGCTTTGTTTAAGAGTTAAGATAAATAAGTCATTTATTACTGTGGAAACAATCCTAGCCGTTATCGCACGCCGAAGAAGTAGAGACAGTTTCAAAAACTACATTTCATTGACTTTCTAACGGTGTCAATCCGTTTGAGTTACAACGGTTGCGTCACATAATTGTACCAACATGTATTTAGTGATTTGCTTCCGATAATACTAAGTTGTATCGCTTTCAACAGTGAAACGATTGACTGTGGGACTTAGTTGAACTGATTTTAGACTTTGACCTTATAAATGTGATAAATGAGTCATTTTGACTACAAGAAATGATATTCTTCTTAATTTGACATGATTGCCGGAACTCAGCGATTACACTGGACCCTGTGGTAGCGATTCATTTAAAAATTTAGATAAATAAGTCATTTTTACTGTGGGACCAATCCTAGCCGTTAGCGCGCGCTGAAGATATAGAGACAGTTTCAAAAACTCCATTTCATTGACTTTCTAGCGGTGTCAATCCGTTTGAGTTACAACGGTTGCGTAACATAATCGTACCAACATGTATTTAGTGATTTGCTTCCGATAATACTAAGTTGTATCACTTTCAACAGTGAAACGATTGACTGTGGGACTTAATTGAACTGATTTTGGACTTTGACCTTATTAATGTGATAAATGAGTCATTTTGACTACAGGAAATGATATTCTTCTTAATTTGACATGATTGCCGGAACTCAGCGATTACACTGGACCCTGTGGTAGCAATTCATTTAAAAATTTAGATAAATAAGTCATTTTTACTGTGGGACCATTCCTAGCCGTTAGCGCGCGCTGAAGATATAGAGACAGTTTCAAAAACTCCATTTCATTGACTTTCTAGCGGTGTCAATCCGTTTGAGTTACAACGGTTGCGTCACATAATCGTACCAACATGTATTTAGTGATTTGCTTCCGATAATACTAAGTTGCATCACTTTCAACAGTGAAACGATTGACTGTGGGACTTAGTTGAACTCATTTTGGACTTTGACCTTATAAATGTAATAAATGAGCCATTTTGACTAAAAGAAATATCATTCTCCTTAATTTGACATGATTTATGAAACTCAGCGATTACACTGGGCGCTGTGGTAGCGCTTTGTTTAAGAGTTAAGATAAATAAGTCATTTATTACTTTGGAAACAATCCTAGCCGTTATCGAACGCCGAAGAAAGAGAGACAGTTTCAAAAACTACATTTCATTGACTTTCTAACGGTGTCAATCCGTTTGAGTTACAACGGTTGCGTCACATATTCGTACCAACATGAATTTAGTGATTTCCTTCCGATATTACTAAGTTGTATCGCTTTTAACAGTGAAACGATTGACCGTGGGAATTAATTCAACTGATTCTGGACTGTGACCTTATAAATGTAATAAATGAGCCATTTTGACTAGAAGAAATAACATTCTCCTTACTTTGACATGATTGATGAAACTCAGCGATTACACTGGGCGCTGTGGTAACGGTTTATTTAAAAATTAAAATAAATAAGTCATTTTGTACTGTGGGACCAATCCTAGCCGTTATCGCGCGCTGAAGAAATACAGACAGTTTCAAAAACTACATTTCATTGACTTTCTAACGGTGTCAATCCGTTTGAGTTACAACGGTTGCGTCACATAATCGTACCAACATGTATTTACTGATTTTCTTCCGATATTACTAAATTGTATCGCTTTCAACAGTGAAACGATTGACTGTGGGACTTAGTTGAACTCATTTTGGACTTTGACCTTATAAATGTAATAAATGAGCCATTTTGACTAAAAGAAATATCATTCTTCTTAATTTGACATGATTGCTAGAACTCAGCGATTACACTGGGCGCTGTGGTAGCGCTTTGTTTAAGAGTTAAGATAAATAAGTCATTTATTACTATGGAAACAATCCTAGCCGTTATCGCACGCCGAAGAAGTAGAGACAGTTTCAAAAACTACATTTCATTGACTTTCTAACGGTGTCAATCCGTTTGAGTTACAACGGTTGCGTCACATATTCGTACCAACATGTATTTAGTGATTTCCTTCCGATATTACTAAGTTGTATCGCTTTTAACAGTGAAACGATTGACCGCGGGAATTAATTCAATGATTCTGGACTGTGACCTAATGAATGTGATTAATGCGACAATTGGTCTCCAAGGAATAACATTCTTCTTAATTTGACATGATTGCTGGAATTCAGCGGTTACATTAGGCTCTGCTGTAGCGCTTTATTTAAAAGTTTAGATAAATAAGATTTTCTTACTGTGGGACCAATCCTGGCCGTTACCATGCCCTGAAGAAATAAAGACATTCTCAAAAACTACATTTCATTGATTTCTTGGCCGTATAATTCCGTTTGAGTTACAACGGTTGCGTCACATATTCGTACCAACATGTATTTAGCAAAAGTATTCGGATATTACTAGGTTGCATCGCTTTTAACTGTGAAACGTTTGACTGTGCGAATTAATTGAACTGATTTTGAACTTTGACCTTATAAATGTTATAAGTCAGACAATTGGACACCAAGAAATACCATTCTTCTTAATTTGACATGATTGCTGGAACTCAGCGATTACACTGGACCCTGTGGTAGCGATTCATTCAAAAATTTAGATAAATAAGTCATTTTTACTGTGGGACCAATCCTAGCCGTTAGCGCGCGCTGAAGATATAGAGACAGTTTCAAAAACTCCATTTCATTGACTTTCTAACGGTGTCAATCCGTTTGAGTTAGAACGTTTGCGTCACATAATCGTACCAACATGTATTTAGTGATTTTCTTCCGATATTGCTAAGTTGTATCGCTTTCAACAGAGAAACGATTGACTGTGGGACTTAATTGAACTGATTTTGGACTTTGACCTTATAAATGTAATAAATGAGCCATTTTGACTAGAAGAAATAACATTCTCCTTAATTTGAGCTGATTGCTAGAACTCAGCGATTACACTGGGCGCTGTGGTAGCGCTTTGTTTAAGAGTTAAGATAAATAAGTCATTTATTACTGTGGAAACAATCCTAGCCGTTATCGCACGCCGAAGAAGTAGAGACAGTTTCAAAAACTACATTTCATTGACTTTCTAACGGTGTCAATCCGTTTGAGTTACAACGGTTGCGTCACATATTCGTACCAACATGTATTTAGTGATTTCCTTCCGATATTACTAAGTTGTATCGCTTTCAACAGTGAAACGATTGACTGTGAGACTTAATTGAACTGATTTTGGACTTTGACCTTATAAATGTAATAAATGAGCCATTTTGACTAGAAGAAATAACATTCTCCTTAATTTGACATGAATGCTGGACCTCAGCGATTACACTGGGCGCTGTGGTAAGGCTTTATTTAAAAATTAAGATAAATAAGTCATTTTTTACTGCGGGACCAATCCTAGCCGTTATCGCGCGCTGAAGAAATAGAGACAGTTTCTAAATCTAAATTTCATTGATTTTTTAACGGTGTCAATCCGTTTGAGTTACAACGGTTGCGTCACACATTCGTACCAACATGTATTTAGTGATTTTTTTCCGATATTACTAAGTTGTATCGCTTTCAACAGTGAAACGATTGACTGTTGGACTTAATTGAACTGATTTTGGACTTTGACCTTATAAATGTGATAAATGAGTCATTTTGACTACAAGAAATGATGTTCTTCTTAATTTGACATGATTGCTGGAACTCAGCGATTACACTGGGCGCTGTGGTAAGGCTTTATTTAAAAATTAAGATAAATAAGTCAATTTTTATTGTGGGACCAATCCTAGCCGTTATCGCGCGCTGAAAAAATAGAGACAGATTCTAAAACTAAATTTCATTGTTTTTCTAACGGTGTCAATCCGTTTCAGTTACAACGGTTGCGTCACACATTCGTACCAACATGTATTTAGTGATTTTTTTCCGATATTACTAAGTTGTATCGCTTTCAACAGTGAAACGATTGACTGTGGGACTTAATTGAACTGATTTTGGACTTTGACCTTATAAATGTGATAAATGAGTCATTTTGACTACAAGAAATGATATTCTTCTTAATTTGACATGATTGCTGGAACTCAGCGCTTACACAGGGCGCTGTGGTAAGGCTTTATTTAAAAATTAAGATAAATAAGTCATTTTTTATTGTGGGACCAATCCTAGCCGTTATCGCGCGCTGAAAAAATAGAGACAGATTCTAAAACTAAATTTCATTGATTTTCTAACGGTGTCAATCCGTTTGAGTTACAACGGTTGCGTCACACATTCGTACCAACATGTATTTAGTGATTTTTTTCCGATATTACTAAGTTGTATCGCTTTCAACAGTGAAACGATTGACTGTGGGACTTAATTGAACTGATTTTGGACTTTGACCTTATAAATGTGACAAATGAGTCATTTTGACTACAAGAAATGATATTCTTCTTAATTTGACATGATTGCCGGAACTCAGTGATTACACTGGGCGCTGCGGTAGCGCTTTATTTAAAAATTAAGATAAATAAGTCAATTTTTATTGTGGGACCAATCCTAGCCGTTATCGCGCGCTGAAAAAATAGAGACAGATTCTAAAACTACATTTCATTGACTTTCTAACGGTGTCAATCCGTTTGACTTACAACGGTTGCGTCACATAATCGTACCAACATGTTTTTAGTGATTTTTTTCCGATATTACTAAGTTGTATCGCTTCCAACAGTGAAACGATTGACTGTGGGACTTAATTGAACTGATTTTGGACTTTGACCTTATAAATGTGATAAATGAGTCATTTTGACTACAAGAATTGATATTCTTCTTAATTTGACATGATTGCCGGTACTCAGTGATTACACTGGGCGCTGCGGTAGCGCTTTATTTAAAAATTAAGATAAATAAGTCATTCTTTACTGTGGGACCAATCCTAGCCGTTAGTTCGCGCTGAAGAAATAGAGACAGTTTCAAAAACTACATTTCATTGACTTTCTAACGGTGTCAATCCGTTTGACTTACAACGGTTGCGTCACATAATCGTACCAACATGTATTAAGTGATTTTCTTCCGATATTACTAAGTTGTATCGCTTTCAACAGTGAAACGATTGACTGTGGGACTTAATTGAACTGATTTTGGACTTTGACCTTAGAAATGTGATAAATGAGTCATTTTGACTACAAGAAATGATATTCTTCTTAATTTGACATGATTGCTGGAACTCAGCGATTACACTGGGCGCTGTGGTAAGGCTTTATTTAAAAATTAAGATAATAAGACAATTTTTATTGTGGGACCAATCCTAGCCGTTAGTTCGCGCTGAAGAAATAGAGACAGCTTCAAAAAGTACATTTCATTGATTTTCTAACGGTGTCAATCCGTTAGAGTTACAACGGTTGCGTCACACATTCGTACCAACATGTATTTATGGATTTTTTTCCGATATTACTAAGTTGTATCGCTTTCAACAGTGAAACGATTGACTGTGGGACTTAATTGAACTGATTTTGGACTTTGACCATATAAATGTGATAAATGAGTCATTTTGACTACAAGAAATGATATTCTTTTTAATTTGACATGATTGCCAGAACTCAGCGATTACACTGGACCCTGTGGTAGCGATTCATTTAAAAATTTAGATAAATAAGTCATTTTTACTGTGGGACCAATCCTAGCCGTTAGGGCGCGCTGAATATATAGAGACAGTTTCAAAAACTCCATTTCATTGACTTTTTAACGGTGTCAATCCGAATGAGTTAGAACGGTTGCGTCACATAATCGTACCAACATGTATTTAGTGATTTTCTTTCGATATTACTAAGTTGTATCGCTTTCAACAGAGAAACGATTGACTGTGGGACTTAATTGATCTGATTTTGGACTTTGACCTTATAAATGTAATGAATGAGCCATTTTGACTAGAAGAAATAACATTCTTCTTAATTTGACATGATTGCTGGAACTCAGCGATTACACTGGGCGCTGTGGTAGCGCTTTATTTAAAAATTAAGATAAATAAATCTTTCTTACTGTGAGACCAATCCTAGCCGTTATCGCGCGCTGAAGAAATAGAGACATTTTCAAAAACCACATTTCATTGACTTTCTAACGGTGTCAATCCGTTTGAGTTACAACAGTTGCGTCACATATTCGTACCAAAATGTATTTAGTGATTTTCTTCGGATAATACTAAGTTGTATCGCTTTTAACAGTGAAACGATTGACTGTGGGAATTATTTGAACTGATTCAGGACTGTGACCTTATAAATGTGATAAATGAGGCAATAGGTTTCCAAGGAATAACATTCTTCTTAATTTGACATGATTGCTGGAATTCAGCGATTACATTAGGCTCTGTGGTAGCCCTTTTTTAAAAATTTAGATAAATAAGTCATTTTTTACTGTGGGACCAATCCTAGCCGTTAGTTCGCGCTGAAGAAATAGAGACAGCTTCAAAAAGTACATTTCATTGACTTTCTAACGGTGTCAATCCGTTTGAGAGACAACAGTTGCGTGAAACATTCGTACCAACATGTATTTAGTGATTTTTTTCCGATATTACTAAGTTGTATCGCATTCAAACGTGAAACGATTGACTGTGGGACTTAATTGAACTGATTTTGGACTATGACCTTATAAATGTGATAAATGAGCCATTTTGACTACAAGAAATGATATTCTTCTTCATTTGACATGATTGCCGGAACTCAGTGATTACACTGGGCGCTGCGGTAGCGCTTTATTTAAAAATTAAGATAAATAAGTCAATTTTTATTGTGGGACCAATCCTAGCCGTTATCGCGCGCTGAAAAAATAGAGACAGATTCTAAAACTAAATTTCATTGATTTTCTAACGGTGTCAATTCGTTTGAGTTACAACGGTTGCGTCACACATTCGTACCAACATGTATTTAGTGATTTTTTTCCGATATTACTAAGTTGTATCGCTTTCAACAGTGAAACGATTGACTGTGGGACTTAATTGAACTGATTTTGGACTTTGACCTTATAAATGTGATAAATGAGTCATTTTGACTACAAGAAATGATATTCTTCTTAATTTGACATGATTGCTGGAACTCAGCGCTTACACAGGGCGCTGTGGTAAGGCTTTATTTAAAAATTAAGATAAATAAGTCATTTTTTATTGTGGGACCAATCCTAGCCGTTATCGCGCGCTGAAAAAATAGAGACAGATTCTAAAACTAAATTTCATTGATTTTCTAACAGTGTCAATCCGTTTGAGTTACAACGGTTGCGTCACACATTCGTACCAACATGTATTTAGTGATTTTTTTCCGATATTACTAAGTTGTATCGCTTTCAACAGTGAAACGATTGACTGTGGGACTTAATTGAACTGATTTTGGACTTTGACCTTATAAATGTGACAAATGAGTCATTTTGACTACAAGAAATGATAGTCTTCTTAATTTGACATGATTGCCGGAACTCAGTGATTACACTGGGCGCTGCGGTAGCGCTTTATTTAAAAATTAAGATAAATAAGTCAATTTTTATTGTGGGACCAATCCTAGCCGTTATCGCGCGCTGAAAAAATAGAGACAGATTCTAAAACTACATTTCATTGACTTTCTAACGGTGTCAATCCGTTTGACTTACAACGGTTGCGTCACATAATCGTACCAACATGTATTTAGTGATTTTTTTCCGATATTACTAAGTTGTATCGCTTCCAACAGTGAAACGATTGACTGTGGGACTTAATTGAACTGATTTTGGACTTTGACCTTATAAATGTGATAAATGAGTCATTTTGACTACAAGAATTGATATTCTTCTTAATTTGACATGATTGCCGGTACTCAGTGATTACACTGGGCGCTGCGGTAGCGCTTTATTTAAAAATTAAGATAAATAAGTCATTCTTTACTGTGGGACCAATCCTAGCCGTTAGTTCGCGCTGAAGAAATAGAGACAGTTTCAAAAACTACATTTCATTGACTTTCTAACGGTGTCAATCCGTTTGACTTACAACGGTTGCGTCACATAATCGTACCAACATGTATTAAGTGATTTTCTTCCGATATTACTAAGTTGTATCGCTTTCAACAGTGAAACGATTGACTGTGGGACTTAATTGAACTGATTTTGGACTTTGACCTTAGAAATGTGATAAATGAGTCATTTTGACTACAAGAAATGATATTCTTTTTAATTTGACATGATTGCCAGAACTCAGCGATTACACTGGACCCTGTGGTAGCGATTCATTTAAAAATTTAGATAAATAAGTCATTTTTACTGTGGGACCAATCCTAGCCGTTAGGGCGCGCTGAATATATAGAGACAGTTTCAAAAACTCCATTTCATTGACTTTTTAACGGTGTCAATCCGAATGAGTTAGAACGGTTGCGTCACATAATCGTACCAACATGTATTTAGTGATTTTCTTTCGATATTACTAAGTTGTATCGCTTTCAACAGAGAAACGATTGACTGTGGGACTTAATTGATCTGATTTTGGACTTTGACCTTATAAATGTAATAAATGAGCCATTTTGACTAGAAGAAATAACATTCTTCTTAATTTGACATGATTGCTGGAACTCAGCGATTACACTGGGCGCTGTGGTAGCGCTTTATTTAAAAATTAAGATAAATAAATCTTTCTTACTGTGAGACCAATCCTAGCCGTTATCGCGCACTGAAGAAATAGAGACATTTTCAAAAACCACATTTCATTGACTTTCTAACGGTGTCAATCCGTTTGAGTTACAACAGTTGCGTCACATATTCGTACCAAAATGTATTTAGTGATTTTCTTCGGATAATACTAAGTTGTATCGCTTTTAACAGTGAAACGATTGACTGTGGGAATTATTTGAACTGATTCAGGACTGTGACCTTATAAATGTGATAAATGAGGCAATAGGTTTCCAAGGAATAACATTCTTCTTAATTTGACATGATTGCTGGAATTCAGCGATTACATTAGGCTCTGTGGTAGCCCTTTTTTAAAAATTTAGATAAATAAGTCATTTTTTACTGTGGGACCAATCCTAGCCGTTAGTTCGCGCTGAAGAAATAGAGACAGCTTCAAAAAGTACATTTCATTGACTTTCTAACGGTGTCAATCCGTTTGAGAGACAAAAGTTGCGTGAAACATTCGTACCAACATGTATTTAGTGATTTTTTTCCGATATTACTAAGTTGTATCGCATTCAAACGTGAAACGATTGACTGTGGGACTTAATTGAACTGATTTTGGACTATGACCTTATAAATGTGATAAATGAGCCATTTTGACTACAAGAAATGATATTCTTCTTCATTTGACATGATTGCCGGAACTCAGTGATTACACTGGGCGCTGCGGTAGCGCTTTATTTAAAAATTAAGATAAATAAGTCAATTTTTATTGTGGGACCAATCCTAGCCGTTATCGCGCGCTGAAAAAATAGAGACAGATTCTAAAACTAAATTTCATTGATTTTCTAACGGTGTCAATTCGTTTGAGTTACAACGGTTGCGTCACACATTCGTACCAACATGTATTTAGTGATTTTTTTCCGATATTACTAAGTGGTATCGCTTTCAACAGTGAAACGATTGACTGTGGGACTTAATTGAACTGATTTTGGACTTTGACCTTATAAATGTGATAAATGAGTCATTTTGACTACAAGAAATGATATTCTTCTTAATTTGACATGATTGCTGGAACTCAGCGCTTACACAGGGCGCTGTGGTAAGGCTTTATTTAAAAATTAAGATAAATAAGTCATTTTTTATTGTGGGACCAATCCTAGCCGTTATCGCGCGCTGAAAAAATAGAGACAGATTCTAAAACTAAATTTCATTGATTTTCTAACAGTGTCAATCCGTTTGAGTTACAACGGTTGCGTCACACATTCGTACCAACATGTATTTAGTGATTTTTTTCCGATATTACTAAGTTGTATCGCTTTCAACAGTGAAACGATTGACTGTGGGACTTAATTGAACTGATTTTGGACTTTGACCTTATAAATGTGATAAATGAGTCATTTTGACTACAAGAAATGATATTCTTCTTAATTTGACATGATTGCTGGAACTCAGCGCTTACACAGGGCGCTGTGGTAAGGCTTTATTTAAAAATTAAGATAAA
Source organism: Hydractinia symbiolongicarpus (assembly GCF_029227915.1). Lineage (NCBI taxonomy): Eukaryota > Metazoa > Cnidaria > Hydrozoa > Anthoathecata > Hydractiniidae > Hydractinia > Hydractinia symbiolongicarpus. The sequence continues at coordinate 2,711,333 of NC_079877.1, forward strand.
TAAGTCATTTTTTATTGTGGGACCAATCCTAGCCGTTATCGCGCGCTGAAAAAATAGAGACAGATTCTAAAACTAAATTTCATTGATTTTCTAACGGTGTCAATCCGTTTGAGTTACAACGGTTGCGTCACACATTCGTACCAACATGTATTTAGTGATTTTTTTCCGATATTACTAAGTTGTATCGCTTTCAACAGTGAAACGATTGACTGTGGGACTTAATTGAACTGATTTTGGACTTTGACCTTATAAATGTGACAAATGAGTCATTTTGACTACAAGAAATGATATTCTTCTTAATTTGACATGATTGCCGGAACTCAGTGATTACACTGGGCGCTGCGGTAGCGCTTTATTTAAAAATTAAGATAAATAAGTCAATTTTTATTGTGGGACCAATCCTAGCCGTTATCGCGCGCTGAAAAAATAGAGACAGATTCTAAAACTACATTTCATTGACTTTCTAACGGTGTCAATCCGTTTGACTTACAACGGTTGCGTCACATAATCGTACCAACATGTATTTAGTGATTTTTTTCCGATATTACTAAGTTGTATCGCTTCCAACAGTGAAACGATTGACTGTGGGACTTAATTGAACTGATTTTGGACTTTGACCTTATAAATGTGATAAATGAGTCATTTTGACTACAAGAATTGATATTCTTCTTAATTTGACATGATTGCCGGTACTCAGTGATTACACTGGGCGCTGCCGTAGCGCTTTATTTAAAAATTAAGATAAATAAGTCATTCTTTACTGTGGGACCAATCCTAGCCGTTAGTTCGCGCTGAAGAAATAGAGACAGTTTCAAAAACTACATTTCATTGACTTTCTAACGGTGTCAATCCGTTTGACTTACAACGGTTGCGTCACATAATCGTACCAACATGTATTAAGTGATTTTCTTCCGATATTACTAAGTTGTATCGCTTTCAACAGTGAAACGATTGACTGTGGGACTTAATTGAACTGATTTTGGACTTTGACCTTATAAATGTGATAAATGAGTCATTTTGACTACAAGAAATGATATTCTTCTTAATTTGACATGATTGCTGGAACTCAGCGCTTACACAGGGCGCTGTGGTAAGGCTTTATTTAAAAATTAAGATAAATAAGTCATTTTTTATTGTGGGACCAATCCTAGCCGTTATCGCGCGCTGAAAAAATAGAGACAGATTCTAAAACTAAATTTCATTGATTTTCTAACAGTGTCAATCCGTTTGAGTTACAACGGTTGCGTCACACATTCGTACCAACATGTATTTAGTGATTTTTTTCCGATATTACTAAGTTGTATCGCTTTCAACAGTGAAACGATTGACTGTGGGACTTAATTGAACTGATTTTGGACTTTGACCTTATAAATGTGATAAATGAGTCATTTTGACTACAAGAAATGATATTCTTCTTAATTTGACATGATTGCTGGAACTCAGCGCTTACACAGGGCGCTGTGGTAAGGCTTTATTTAAAAATTAAGATAAATAAGTCATTTTTTATTGTGGGACCAATCCTAGCCGTTATCGCGCGCTGAAAAAATAGAGACAGATTCTAAAACTAAATTTCATTGATTTTCTAACGGTGTCAATCCGTTTGAGTTACAACGGTTGCGTCACACATTCGTACCAACATGTATTTAGTGATTTTTTTCCGATATTACTAAGTTGTATCGCTTTCAACAGTGAAACGATTGACTGTGGGACTTAATTGAACTGATTTTGGACTTTGACCTTATAAATGTGACAAATGAGTCATTTTGACTACAAGAAATGATATTCTTCTTAATTTGACATGATTGCCGGAACTCAGTGATTACACTGGGCGCTGCGGTAGCGCTTTATTTAAAAATTAAGATAAATAAGTCAATTTTTATTGTGGGACCAATCCTAGCCGTTATCGCGCGCTGAAAAAATAGAGACAGATTCTAAAACTACATTTCATTGACTTTCTAACGGTGTCAATCCGTTTGACTTACAACGGTTGCGTCACATAATCGTACCAACATGTATTTAGTGATTTTTTTCCGATATTACTAAGTTGTATCGCTTCCAACAGTGAAACGATTGACTGTGGGACTTAATTGAACTGATTTTGGATTTTGACCTTATAAATGTGATAAATGAGTCATTTTGACTACAAGAATTGATATTCTTCTTAATTTGACATGATTGCCGGTACTCAGTGATTACACTGGGCGCTGCGGTAGCGCTTTATTTAAAAATTAAGATAAATAAGTCATTCTTTACTGTGGGACCAATCCTAGCCGTTAGTTCGCGCTGAAGAAATAGAGACAGTTTCAAAAACTACATTTCATTGACTTTCTAACGGTGTCAATCCGTTTGACTTACAACGGTTGCGTCACATAATCGTACCAACATGTATTAAGTGATTTTCTTCCGATATTACTAAGTTGTATCGCTTTCAACAGTGAAACGATTCACTGTGGGACTTAATTGAACTGATTTTGGACTTTGACCTTAGAAATGTGATAAATGAGTCATTTTGACTACAAGAAATGATATTCTTCTTATATTGACATGATTGCTGGAACTCAGCGATTACACTGGGCGCTGTGGTAAGGCTTTATTTAAAAATTAAGATAATAAGACAATTTTTATTGTGGGACCAATCCTAGCCGTTAGTTCGCGCTGAAGAAATAGAGACAGCTTCAAAAAGTACATTTCATTGATTTTCTAACGGTGTCAATCCGTTTGAGTTACAACGGTTGCGTCACACATTCGTACCAACATGTATTTATGGATTTTTTTCCGATATTACTAAGTTGTATCGCTTTCAACAGTGAAACGATTGACTGTGGGACTTAATTGAACTGATTTTGGACTTTGACCATATAAATGTGATAAATGAGTCATTTTGACTACAAGAAATGATATTCTTTTTAATTTGACATGATTGCCAGAACTCAGCGATTACACTGGACCCTGTGGTAGCGATTCATTTAAAAATTTAGATAAATAAGTCATTTTTACTGTGGGACCAATCCTAGCCGTTAGGGCGCGCTGAATATATAGAGACAGTTTCAAAAACTCCATTTCATTGACTTTTTAACGGTGTCAATCCGAATGAGTTAGAACGGTTGCGTCACATAATCGTACCAACATGTATTTAGTGATTTTCTTTCGATATTACTAAGTTGTATCGCTTTCAACAGAGAAACGATTGACTGTGGGACTTAATTGATCTGATTTTGGACTTTGACCTTATAAATGTAATAAATGAGCCATTTTGACTAGAAGAAATAACATTCTTCTTAATTTGACATGATTGCTGGAACTCAGCGATTACACTGGGCGCTGTGGTAGCGCTTTATTTAAAAATTAAGATAAATAAATCTTTCTTACTGTGAGACCAATCCTAGCCGTTATCGCGCGCTGAAGAAATAGAGACATTTTCAAAAACCACATTTCATTGACTTTCTAACGGTGTCAATCCGTTTGAGTTACAACAGTTGCGTCACATATTCGTACCAAAATGTATTTAGTGATTTTCTTCGGATAATACTAAGTTGTATCGCTTTTAACAGTGAAACGATTGACTGTGGGAATTATTTGAACTGATTCAGGACTGTGACCTTATAAATGTGATAAATGAGGCAATAGGTTTCCAAGGAATAACATTCTTCTTAATTTGACATGATTGCTGGAATTCAGCGATTACATTAGGCTCTGTGGTAGCCCTTTTTTAAAAATTTAGATAAATAAGTCATTTTTTACTGTGGGACCAATCCTAGCCGTTAGTTCGCGCTGAAGAAATAGAGACAGCTTCAAAAAGTACATTTCATTGACTTTCTAACGGTGTCAATCCGTTTGAGAGACAACAGTTGCGTGAAACATTCGTACCAACATGTATTTAGTGATTTTTTTCCGATATTACTAAGTTGTATCGCATTCAAACGTGAAACGATTGACTGTGGGACTTAATTGAACTGATTTTGGACTATGACCTTATAAATGTGATAAATGAGCCATTTTGACTACAAGAAATGATATTCTTCTTCATTTGACATGATTGCCGGAACTCAGTGATTACACTGGGCGCTGCGGTAGCGCTTTATTTAAAAATTAAGATAAATAAGTCAATTTTTATTGTGGGACCAATCCTAGCCGTTATCGCGCGCTAAAAAAATAGAGACAGATTCTAAAACTAAATTTCATTGATTTTCTAACGGTGTCAATTCGTTTGAGTTACAACGGTTGCGTCACACATTCGTACCAACATGTATTTAGTGATTTTTTTCCGATATTACTAAGTTGTATCGCTTTCAACAGTGAAACGATTGACTGTGGGACTTAATTGAACTGATTTTGGACTTTGACCTTATAAATGTGATAAATGAGTCATTTTGACTACAAGAAATGATATTCTTCTTAATTTGACAGGATTGCTGGAACTCAGCGCTTACACAGGGCGCTGTGGTAAGGCTTTATTTAAAAATTAAGATAAATAAGTCATTTTTTATTGTGGGACCAATCCTAGCCGTTATCGCGCGCTGAAAAAATAGAGACAGATTCTAAAACTAAATTTCATTGATTTTCTAACAGTGTCAATCCGTTTGAGTTACAACGGTTGCGTCACACATTCGTACCAACATGTATTTAGTGATTTTTTTCCGATATTACTAAGTTGTATCGCTTTCAACAGTGAAACGATTGACTGTGGGACTTAATTGAACTGATTTTGGACTTTGACCTTATAAATGTGACAAATGAGTCATTTTGACTACAAGAAATGATATTCTTCTTAATTTGACATGATTGCCGGTACTCAGTGATTACACTGGGCGCTGCGGTAGCGCTTTATTTAAAAATTAAGATAAATAAGTCATTCTTTACTGTGGGACCAATCCTAGCCGTTAGTTCGCGCTGAAGAAATAGAGACAGTTTCAAAAACTACATTTCATTGACTTTCTAACGGTTTCAATCCGTTTGACTTACAACGGTTGCGTCACATAATCGTACCAACATGTATTAAGTGATTTTCTTCCGATATTACTAAGTTGTATCGCTTTCAACAGTGAAACGATTGACTGTGGGACTTAATTGAACTGATTTTGGACTTTGACCTTAGAAATGTGATAAATGAGTCATTTTGACTACAAGAAATGATATTCTTTTTAATTTGACATGATTGCCAGAACTCAGCGATTACACTGGACCCTGTGGTAGCGATTCATTTAAAAATTTAGATAAATAAGTCATTTTTACTGTGGGACCAATCCTAGCCGTTAGGGCGCGCTGAATATATAGAGACAGTTTCAAAAACTCCATTTCATTGACTTTTTAACGGTGTCAATCCGAATGAGTTAGAACGGTTGCGTCACATAATCGTACCAACATGTATTTAGTGATTTTCTTTCGATATTACTAAGTTGTATCGCTTTCAACAGAGAAACGATTGACTGTGGGACTTAATTGATCTGATTTTGGACTTTGACCTTATAAATGTAATAAATGAGCCATTTTGACTAGAAGAAATAACATTCTTCTTAATTTGACATGATTGCTGGAACTCAGCGATTACACTGGGCGCTGTGGTAGCGCTTTATTTAAAAATTAAGATAAATAAATCTTTCTTACTGTGAGACCAATCCTAGCCGTTATCGCGCGCTGAAGAAATAGAGACATTTTCAAAAACCACATTTCATTGACTTTCTAACGGTGTCAATCCGTTTGAGTTACAACAGTTGCGTCACATATTCGTACCAAAATGTATTTAGTGATTTTCTTCGGATAATACTAAGTTGTATCGCTTTTAACAGTGAAACGATTGACTGTGGGAATTATTTGAACTGATTCAGGACTGTGACCTTATAAATGTGATAAATGAGGCAATAGGTTTCCAAGGAATAACATTCTTCTTAATTTGACATGATTGCTGGAATTCAGCGATTACATTAGGCTCTGTGGTAGCCCTTTTTTAAAAATTTAGATAAATAAGTCATTTTTTACTGTGGGACCAATCCTAGCCGTTAGTTCGCGCTGAAGAAATAGAGACAGCTTCAAAAAGTACATTTCATTGACTTTCTAACGGTGTCAATCCGTTTGAGAGACAACAGTTGCGTGAAACATTCGTACCAACATGTATTTAGTGATTTTTTTCCGATATTACTAAGTTGTATCGCATTCAAACGTGAAACGATTGACTGTGGGACTTAATTGAACTGATTTTGGACTATGACCTTATAAATGTGATAAATGAGCCATTTTGACTACAAGAAATGATATTCTTCTTCATTTGACATGATTGCCGGAACTCAGTGATTACACTGGGCGCTGCGGTAGCGCTTTATTTAAAAATTAAGATAAATAAGTCAATTTTTATTGTGGGACCAATCCTAGCCGTTATCGCGCGCTGAAAAAATAGAGACAGATTCTAAAACTAAATTTCATTGATTTTCTAACGGTGTCAATTCGTTTGAGTTACAACGGTTGCGTCACACATTCGTACCAACATGTATTTAGTGATTTTTTTCCGATATTACTAAGTGGTATCGCTTTCAACAGTGAAACGATTGACTGTGGGACTTAATTGAACTGATTTTGGACTTTGACCTTATAAATGTGATAAATGAGTCATTTTGACTACAAGAAATGATATTCTTCTTAATTTGACATGATTGCTGGAACTCAGCGCTTACACAGGGCGCTGTGGTAAGGCTTTATTTAAAAGTTAAGATAAATAAGTCATTTTTTATTGTGGGACCAATCCTAGCCGTTATCGCGCGCTGAAAAAATAGAGACAGATTCTAAAACTAAATTTCATTGATTTTCTAACAGTGTCAATCCGTTTGAGTTACAACGGTTGCGTCACACATTCGTACCAACATGTATTTAGTGATTTTTTTCCGATATTACTAAGTTGTATCGCTTTCAACAGTGAAACGATTGACTGTGGGACTTAATTGAACTGATTTTGGACTTTGACCTTATAAATGTGACAAATGAGTCATTTTGACTACAAGAAATGATATTCTTCTTAATTTGACATGATTGCCGGAACTCAGTGATTACACTGGGCGCTGCGGTAGCGCTTTATTTAAAAATTAAGATAAATAAGTCAATTTTTATTGTGGGACCAATCCTAGCCGTTATCGCGCGCTGAAAAAATAGAGACAGATTCTAAAACTACATTTCATTGACTTTCTAACGGTGTCAATCCGTTTTACTTACAACGGTTGCGTCACATAATCGTACCAACATGTATTTAGTGATTTTTTTCCGATATTACTAAGTTGAATCGCTTCCAACAGTGAAACGATTGACTGTGGGACTTAATTGAACTGATTTTGGACTTTGACCTTATAAATGTGATAAATGAGTCATTTTGACTACAAGAAATGATATTCTTCTTAATTTGACATGATTGCCGGTACTCAGTGATTACACTGGGCGCTGCGGTAGCGCTTTATTTAAAAATTAAGATAAATAAGTCATTCTTTACTGTGGGACCAATCCTAGCCGTTAGTTCGCGCTGAAGAAATAGAGACAGTTTCAAAAACTACATTTCATTGACTTTCTAACGGTGTCAATCCGTTTGACTTACAACGGTTGCGTCACATAATCGTACCAACATGTATTAAGTGATTTTCTTCCGATATTACTAAGTTGTATCGCTTTCAACAGTGAAACGATTGACTGTGGGACTTAATTGAACTGATTTTGGACTTTGACCTTAGAAATGTGATAAATGAGTCATTTTGACTACAAGAAATGATATTATTCTTAATTTGACATGATTGCTGGAACTCAGCGATTACACTGGGCGCTGTGGTAAGGCTTTATTTAAAAATTAAGATAATAAGACAATTTTTATTGTGGGACCAATCATAGCCGTTAGTTCGCGCTGAAGAAATAGAGACAGCTTCAAAAAGTACATTTCATTGATTTTCTAACGGTGTCAATCCGTTTGAGTTACAACGGTTGCGTCACACATTCGTACCAACATGTATTTATGGATTTTTTTCCGATATTACTAAGTTGTATCGCTTTCAACAGTGAAACGATTGACTGTGGGACTTAATTGAACTGATTTTGGACTTTGACCATATAAATGTGATAAATGAGTCATTTTGACTACAAGAAATGATATTCTTTTTAATTTGACATGATTGCCAGAACTCAGCGATTACACTGGACCCTGTGGTAGCGATTCATTTAAAAATTTAGATAAATAAGTCATTTTTACTGTGGGACCAATCCTAGCCGTTAGCGCGCGCTGAATATATAGAGACAGTTTCAAAAACTCCATTTCATTGACTTTTTAACGGTGTCAATCCGAATGAGTTAGAACGGTTGCGTCACATAATCGTACCAACATGTATTTAGTGATTTTCTTTCGATATTACTAAGTTGTATCGCTTTCAACAGAGAAACGATTGACTGTGGGACTAAATTGATCTGATTATGGACTTTGACCTTATAAATGTAATAAATGAGCCATTTTGACTAGAAGAAATAACATTCTTCTTAATTTGACATGATTGCTGGAACTCAGCGATTACACTGGGCGCTGTGGTAGCGCTTTATTTAAAAATTAAGATAAATAAATCTTTCTTACTGTGAGACCAATCCTAGCCGTTATCGCGCGCTGAAGAAATAGAGACATTTTCAAAAACTACATTTCATTGACTTTCTAACGGTGTCAATCCGTTTGAGTTACAACAGTTGCGTCACATATTCGTACCAAAATGTATTTAGTGATTTTCTTCGGATAATACTAAGTTGTATCGCTTTTAACAGTGAAACGATTGACTGTGGGAATTATTTGAACTGATTCAGGACTGTGACCTTATAAATGTGATAAATGAGGCAATAGGTTTCCAAGGAATAACATTCTTCTTAATTTGACATGATTGCTGGAATTCAGCGATTACATTAGGCTCTGTGGTAGCCCTTTTTTAAAAATTTAGATAAATAAGTCATTTTTTACTGTGGGACCAATCCTAGCCGTTAGTTCGCGCTGAAGAAATGGAGACAGCTTCAAAAAGTACATTTCATTGACTTTCTAACGGTGTCAATCCGTTTGAGTTGCAACGGTTGCGTCACACATTCGTACCAACATGTATTTAGTGATTTTTTTCCGATATTACTAAGTTGTATCGCTTTCAACAGTGAAACGATTGGCTGTGGGACTTAATTGAACTCATTTTGGACTTTGACCTTATAAATGTGATAAATGAGTCATTTTGACTACAAGAAATGATATTCTTCTTCATTTGACATGATTGCCGGAACTCAGTGATTACACTGGGCGCTGCGGTAGCGCTTTATTTAAAAATTAAGATAAATAAGTCAATTTTTATTGTGGGACCAATCCTAGCCGTTATCGCGCGCTGAAAAAATAGAGACAGTTTCTAAAACTAAATTTCATTGATTTTCTAACGGTGTCAATCCGTTTGAGTTACAACGGTTGCGTCACACATTCGTACCAACATGTATTTAGTGATTTTTTTCCGATATTACTAAGTTGTATCGCTTTCAACAGTGAAACGATTGACTGTGGGACTTAATTGAACTGATTTTGGACTTTGACCTTATAAATGTGATAAATGAGTCATTTTCACTACAAGAAATGATATTCTTCTTAATTTGACATGATTGCTGGAACTCAGCGCTTACACAGGGCGCTGTGGTAAGGCTTTATTTAAAAATTAAGATAAATAAGTCATTTTTTATTGTGGGACCAATCCTAGCCGTTATCGCGCGCTGAAAAAATAGAGACAGATTCTAAAACTAAATTTCATTGATTTTCTAACGGTGTCAATCCGTTTGAGTTACAACGGTTGCGTCACACATTCGTACCAACATGTATTTAGTGATTTTTTTCCGATATTACTAAGTTGTATCGCTTTCAACAGTGAAACGATTGACTGTGGGACTTAATTGAACTGATTTTGGACTTTGACCTTATAAATGTGACAAATGAGTCATTTTGACTACAAGAAATGATATTCTTCTTAATTTGACATGATTGCCGGAACTCAGTGATTACACTGGGCGCTGCGGTAGCGCTTTATTTAAAAATTAAGATAAATAAGTCAATTTTTATTGTGGGACCAATCCTAGCCGTTAGGGCGCGCTGAATATATAGAGACAGTTTCAAAAACTCCATTTCATTGACTTTTTAACGGTGTCAATCCGAATGAGTTAGAACGGTTGCGTCACATAATCGTACCAACATGTATTTAGTGATTTTCTTTCGATATTACTAAGTTGTATCGCTTTCAACAGAGAAACGATTGACTGTGGGACTAAATTGATCTGATTTTGGACTTTGACCTTATAAATGTAATAAATGAGCCATTTTGACTAGAAGAAATAACATTCTTCTTAATTTGACATGATTGCTGGAACTCAGCGATTACACTGGGCGCTGTGGTAGCGCTTTATTTAAAAATTAAGATAAATAAATCTTTCTTACTGTGAGACCAATCCTAGCCGTTATCGCGCGCTGAAGAAATAGAGACATTTTCAAAAACCACATTTCATTGACTTTCTAACGGTGTCAATCCGTTTGAGTTACAACAGTTGCGTCACATATTCGTACCAAAATGTATTTAGTGATTTTCTTCGGATAATACTAAGTTGTATTGCTTTTAACAGTGAAACGATTGACTGTGGGAATTATTTGAACTGATTCAGGACTGTGACCTTATAAATGTGATAAATGAGGCAATAGGTTTCCAAGGAATAACATTCTTCTTAATTTGACATGATTGCTGGAATTCAGCGATTACATTAGGCTCTGTGGTAGCCCTTTTTTAAAAATTTAGATAAATAAGTCATTTTTTACTGTGGGACCAATCCTAGCCGTTAGTTCGCGCTGAAGAAATAGAGACAGCTTCAAAAAGTACATTTCATTGACTTTCTAACGGTGTCAATCCGTTTGAGAGACAACAGTTGCGTGAAACATTCGTACCAACATGTATTTAGTGATTTTTTTCCGATATTACTAAGTTGTATCGCATTCAAACGTGAAACGATTGACTGTGGGACTTAATTGAACTGATTTTGGACTATGACCTTATAAATGTGATAAATGAGCCATTTTGACTACAAGAAATGATATTCTTCTTCATTTGACATGATTGCCGGAACTCAGTGATTACACTGGGCGCTGCGGTAGCGCTTTATTTAAAAATTAAGATAAATAAGTCAATTTTTATTGTGGGACCAATCCTAGCCGTTATCGCGCGCTGAAAAAATAGAGACAGATTCTAAAACTAAATTTCATTGATTTTCTAACGGTGTCAATTCGTTTGAGTTACAACGGTTGCGTCACACATTCGTACCAACATGTATTTAGTGATTTTTTTCCGATATTACTAAGTTGTATCGCTTTCAACAGTGAAACGATTGACTGTGGGACTTAATTGCACTGATTTTGGACTTTGACCTTATAAATGTGATAAATGAGTCATTTTGACTACAAGAAATGATATTCTTCTTAATTTGACATGATTGCTGGAACTCAGCGCTTACACAGGGCGCTGTGGTAAGGCTTTATTTAAAAATTAAGATAAATAAGTCATTTTTTATTGTGGGACCAATCCTAGCCGTTATCGCGCGCTGAAAAAATAGAGACAGATTCTAAAACTACATTTCATTGACTTTTTAACGGTGTCAATCCGAATGAGTTAGAACGGTTGCGTCACATAATCGTACCAACATGTATTTAGTGATTTTCTTTCGATATTACTAAGTTGTATCGCTTTCAACAGAGAAACGATTGACTGTGGGACTTAATTGATCTGATTTTGGACTTTGACCTTATAAATGTAATAAATGAGCCATTTTGACTAGAAGAAATAACATTCTTCTTAATTTGACATGATTGCTGGAACTCAGCGATTACACTGGGCGCTGTGGTAGCGCTTTATTTAAAAATTAAGATAAATAAATCTTTCTTACTGTGAGACCAATCCTAGCCGTTATCGCGCGCTGAAGAAATAGAGACATTTTCAAAAACCACATTTCATTGACTTTCTAACGGTGTCAATCCGTTTGAGTTACAACAGTTGCGTCACATATTCGTACCAAAATGTATTTAGTGATTTTCTTCGGATAATACTAAGTTGTATCGCTTTTAACAGTGAAACGATTGACTGTGGGAATTATTTGAACTGATTCAGGACTGTGACCTTATAAATGTGATAAATGAGGCAATAGGTTTCCAAGGAATAACATTCTTCTTAATTTGACATGATTGCTGGAATTCAGCGATTACATTAGGCTCTGTGGTAGCCCTTTTTTAAAAATTTAGATAAATAAGTCATTTTTTACTGTGGGACCAATCCTAGCCGTTAGTTCGCGCTGAAGAAATAGAGACAGCTTCAAAAAGTACATTTCATTGACTTTCTAACGGTGTCAATCCGTTTGAGAGACAACAGTTGCGTGAAACATTCGTACCAACATGTATTTAGTGATTTTTTTCCGATATTACTAAGTTGTATCGCATTCAAACGTGAAACGATTGACTGTGGGACTTAATTGAACTGATTTTGGACTATGATCTTATAAATGTGATAAATGAGCCATTTTGACTACAAGAAATGATATTCTTCTTCATTTGACATGATTGCCGGAACTCAGTGATTACACTGGGCGCTGCGGTAGCGCTTTATTTAAAAATTAAGATAAATAAGTCAATTTTTATTGTGGGACCAATCCTAGCCGTTATCGCGCGCTGAAAAAATAGAGACAGATTCTAAAACTAAATTTCATTGATTTTCTAACGGTGTCAATTCGTTTGAGTTACAACGGTTGCGTCACACATTCGTACCAACATGTATTTAGTGATTTTTTTCCGATATTACTAAGTTGTATCGCTTTCAACAGTGAAACGATTGACTGTGGGACTTAATTGAACTGATTTTGGACTTTGACCTTATAAATGTGATAAATGAGTCATTTTGACTACAAGAAATGATATTCTTCTTAATTTGACATGATTGCTGGAACTCAGCGCTTACACAGGGCGCTGTGGTAAGGCTTTATTTAAAAATTAAGATAAATAAGTCATTTTTTATTGTGGGACCAATCCTAGCCGTTATCGCGCGCTGAAAAAATAGAGACAGATTCTAAAACTAAATTTCATTGATTTTCTAACGGTGTCAATCCGTTTGAGTTACAACGGTTGCGTCACACATTCGTACCAACATGTATTTAGTGATTTTTTTCCGATATTACTAAGTTGTATCGCTTTCAACAGTGAAACGATTGACTGTGGGACTTAATTGAACTGATTTTGGACTTTGACCTTATAAATGTGACAAATGAGTCATTTTGACTACAAGAAATGATATTCTTCTTAATTTGACATGATTGCCGGAACTCAGTGATTACACTGGGCGCTGCGGTAGCGCTTTATTTAAAAATTAAGATAAATAAGTCAATTTTTATTGTGGGACCAATCCTAGCCGTTATCGCGCGCTGAAAAAATAGAGACAGATTCTAAAACTACATTTCATTGACTTTTTAACGGTGTCAATCCGAATGAGTTAGAACGGTTGCGTCACATATTCGTACCAAAATGTATTTAGTGATTTTCTTCGGATAATACTAAGTTGTATCGCTTTTAACAGTGAAACGATTGACTGTGGGAATTATTTGAACTGATTCAGGACTGTGACCTTATAAATGTGATAAATGAGGCAATAGGTTTCCAAGGAATAACATTCTTCTTAATTTGACATGATTGCTGGAATTCAGCGATTACATTAGGCTCTGTGGTAGCCCTTTTTTAAAAATTTAGATAAATAAGTCATTTTTTACTGTGGGACCAATCCTAGCCGTTAGTTCGCGCTGAAGAAATGGAGACAGCTTCAAAAAGTACATTTCATTGACTTTCTAACGGTGTCAATCCGTTTGAGAGACAACGGTTGCGTGAAACATTCGTACCAACATGTATTTAGTGATTTTTTTCCGATATTACTAAGTTGTATAGCATTCAAACGTGAAACGATTGACTGTGGGACTTAATTGAACTGATTTTGGACTATGACCTTATAAATGTGATAAATGAGCCATTTTGACTACAAGAAGTAACATTCTTCTTAATTTGACATGATTGCTGGAACTCAGCGATTACACTGGGCGCTGTGGTAGCGCTTTATTTAAAAATTAAGATAAATAAATCTTTCTTACTGTGAGACCAATCCTAGCCGTTATTGCGCGCTGAAGAAATAGAGACATTTTCAAAAACCACATTTCATTGACTTTCTAACGGTGTCAATCCGTTTGAGTTACAACAGTTGCGTCACATATTCGTACCAAAATGTATTTAGTGATTTTCTTCGGATAATACTAAGTTGTATCGCTTTTAACAGTGAAACGATTGACTGTGGGAATTATTTGAACTGATTCAGGACTGTGACCTTATAAATGTGATAAATGAGGCAATAGGTTTCCAAGGAATAACATTCTTCTTAATTTGACATGATTGCTGGAATTCAGCGATTACATTAGGCTCTGTGGTAGCCCTTTTTTAAAAATTTAGATAAATAAGTCATTTTTTACTGGGGGACCAATCCTAGCCGTTAGTTCGCGCTGAAGAAATGGAGACAGCTTCAAAAAGTACATTTCATTGACTTTCTAACGGTGTCAATCCGTTTGAGAGACAACGGTTGCGTGAAACATTCGTACCAACATGTATTTAGTGATTTTTTTCCGATATTACTAAGTTGTATAGCATTCAAACGTGAAACGATTGACTGTGGGACTTAATTGAACTGATTTTGGACTATGACCTTATAAATGTGATAAATGAGCCATTTTGACTACAAGAAGTAACATTCTTCTTAATTTGACATGATTGCTGGAACTCAGCGATTACACTGGGCGCTGTGGTAGCGCTTTATTTAAAAATTAAGATAAATAAATCTTTCTTACTGTGAGACCAATCCTAGCCGTTATTGCGCGCTGAAGAAATAGAGACATTTTCAAAAACCACATTTCATTGACTTTCTAACGGTGTCAATCCGTTTGAGTTACAACAGTTGCGTCACATATTCGTACCAAAATGTATTTAGTGATTTTCTTCGGATAATACTAAGTTGTATCGCTTTTAACAGTGAAACGATTGACTGTGGGAATTATTTGAACTGATTCAGGACTGTGACCTTATAAATGTGATAAATGAGGCAATAGGTTTCCAAGGAATAACATTCTTCTTAATTTGACATGATTGCTGGAATTCAGCGATTACATTAGGCTCTGTGGTAGCCCTTTTTTAAAAATTTAGAAAAATAAGTCATTTTTTACTGTGGGACCAATCCTAGCCGTTAGTTCGCGCTGAAGAAATGGAGACAGCTTCAAAAAGTACATTTCATTGACTTTCTAACGGTGTCAATCCGTTTGAGAGACAACGGTTGCGTGAAACATTCGTACCAACATGTATTTAGTGATTTTTTTCCGATATTACTAAGTTGTATCGCATTCAAACGTGAAACGATTGACTGTGGGACTTAATTGAACTGATTTTGGACTATGACCTTATAAATGTGATAAATGAGCCATTTTGACTACAAGAAGTAACATTCTTCTTAATTTGACATGATTGCTGGAACTCAGTGATTACACTGGGCGCTGCGGTAGCGCTTTATTTAAAAATTAAGATAAATAAGTCATTCTTTACTGTGGGACCAATCCTAGCCGTTAGTTCGCGCTGAAGAAATAGAGACAGTGTCAAAAACTACATTTCATTGACTCTCTAACGGTGTCAATCCGTTTGAGTTACAACGGTTGCGTCACATATTCGTACCAACATGGGATTAGTGATTTTTTCCAATATTACTAAGTTGTATTGCTTTTAACAGTGAAACGATTGACTGTGGGAATTAATTCAACTGATTTGGGACTGTGATCTTATAAATGTGATAAATGGGCCAATTGGTCTCCAAGGAATAACTTTCTTCTTAATTTGACATGATTGCTGGAACTCACCGATTACACTGGGCGCTGTGGTAACGCTTTATTTAAAAATTAAGACAAATAAGTCATTTTGTACTGTGGGACCAATCCTAGCCGTTATCGCGCGCTGAAGAAATAGAGACAGTTTCAAAAACTACATTTCATTGACTTTCTAACGGTGTCAATCCGTTTGACTTGCAACGGTTGCGTCACATAATCGTACCAACATGTATTTAGTGATTTTCTTCCGATATTACTAAGTTGTATCGCTTTCAACAGTGAAACGATTGACTGTGGGACTTAATTGAACTGATTTTGGACTTTGACCTTATAAATGTGATAAATGAGTCATTTTGACTACAAGAAATGATATTCTTCTTAATTTGACATGATTGCTGGAACTCAGCGATTACACTGGGCGCTGTGGTAAGGCTTTATTTAAAAATTAAGATAAATAAGTCATTTTTTACTGCGGGACCAATCCTAGCCGTTATCGCGCGCTGAAGAAATAGAGACAGTTTCTAAAACTAAATTTCATTGATTTTCTAACGGTGTCAATCCGTTTGAGTTACAACGGTTGCGTCACACATTCGTACCAACATGTATTTAGTGATTTTCTTCCGATATTACTAAGTTGTATCGCTTTCAACAGAGAAACGATTGACTGTGGGACTTAATTGATCTGATTTTGGACTTTGACCTTATAAATATAATAAATGAGCCATTTTGACTAGAAGAAATAACATTCTTCTTAATTTGACATGATTGCTGGAACTCAGCGATTACACTGGGCGCTGTGGTAGCGCTTTATTTAAAAATTAAGATAAATAAATCTTTCTTACTGTGAGACCAATCCTAGCCGTTATCGCGCGCTGAAGAAATAGAGACATTTTCAAAAACCGCATTTCATTGACTTTCTAACGGTGTCAATCCGTTTGAGTTACAACAGTTGCGTCACATATTCGTACCAAAATGTATTTAGTGATTTTCTTCGGATAATACTAAGTTGTATCGCTTTTAACAGTGAAACGATTGACTGTGGGAATTATTTGAACTGATTCAGGACTGTGACCTTATAAATGTGATAAATGAGGCAATAGGTTTCCAAGGAATAACATTCTTCTTAATTTGACATGATTGCTGGAATTCAGCGATTACATTAGGCTCTGTGGTAGCCCTTTTTTAAAAATTTAGATAAATAAGTCATTTTTTACTGTGGGACCAATCCTAGCCGTTAGTTCGCGCTGAAGAAATAGAGACAGCTTCAAAAAGTACATTTCATTGACTTTCTAACGGTGTCAATCCGTTTGAGAGACAACGGTTGCGTGAAACATTCGTACCAACATGTATTTAGTGATTTTTTTATGATATTACTAAGTTGTATCGCTTTCAACCGTGAAACGATTGACTGTGGGACTTAATTGAACTGATTTTAGACTTTGACCTTATAAATGTGATAAATGAGCCATTTTGACTACAAGAAGTAACATTCTTCTTAATTTGACATGATTGCTGGAACTCAGTGATTACACTGGGCGCTGCGGTAGCGCTTTATATAAAAATTAAGATAAATAAGTCATTCTTTACTGTGGGACCAATCCTAGCCGTTAGTTCGCGCTGAAGAAATAGAGACAGTGTCAAAAACTACATTTCATTGACTCTCTAACGGTGTCAATCCGTTTGAGTTACAACGGTTGCGTCACATATTCGTACCAACATGGGATTAGTGATTTTTTCCAATATTACTAAGTTGTATTGCTTTTAACAGTGAAACGATTGACTGTAGGACTTAATTGAACTGATTTTGGACTTTGACCTTATAAATGTGATAAATGAGTCATTTTGACTACAAGAAATGATATTCTTCTTAATTTGACATGATTGCCGGAACTCAGTGATTACACTGGGCGCTGCGGTAGCGCTTTATTTAAAAATTAAGATAAATAAGTCAATTTTTATTGTGGGACCAATCCTAGCCGTTATCGCGCGCTGAAAAAATAGAGACAGATTCTAAAACTACATTTCATTGACTTTCTAATGGTGTCAATCCGTTTGACTTACAACGGTTGCGTCACATAATCGTACCAACATGTATTTAGTGATTTTTTTCCGATATTACTAAGTTGTATCGCTTCCAACAGTGAAACGATTGACTGTGGGACTTAATTGAACTGATTTTGGACTTTGACCTTATAAATGTGATAAATGAGTCATTTTGACTACAAGAAATGATATTCTTCTTAATTTGACATGATTGCCGGTACTCAGTGATTACACTGGGCGCTGCGGTAGCGCTTTATTTAAAAATTAAGATAAATAAGTCATTCTTTACTGTGGGACCAATCCTAGCCGTTAGTTCGCGCTGAAGAAATAGAGACAGTTTCAAAAACTACATTTCATTGACTTTCTAACGGTGTCAATCCGTTTGACTTACAACGGTTGCGTCACATAATCGTACCAACATGTATTAAGTGATTTTCTTCCGATATTACTAAGTTGTATCGCTTTCAACAGTGAAACGATGGACTGTGGGACTTAATTGAACTGATTTTGGACTTTGACCTTAGAAATGTGATAAATGAGTCATTTTGACTACAAGAAATGATATTCTTCTTAATTTGACATGATTGCTGGAACTCAGCGATTACACTGGGCGCTGTGGTAAGGCTTTATTTAAAAATTAAGATAATAAGACAATTTTTATTGTGGGACCAATCCTAGCCGTTAGTTCGCGCTGAAGAAATAGAGACAGCATCAAAAAGTACATTTCATTGATTTTCTAACGGTGTCAATCCGTTTGAGTTACAACGGTTGCGTCACACATTCGTACCAACATGTATTTATGGATTTTTTTCCGATATTACTAAGTTGTATCGCTTTCAACAGTGAAACGATTGACTGTGGGACTTAATTGAACTGATTTTGGACTTTGACCTTATAAATGTGATAAATGAGTCATTTTGACTACAAGAAATGATATTCTTTTTAATTTGACATGATTGCCAGAACTCAGCGATTACACTGGACCCTGTGGTAGCGATTCATTTAAAAATTTAGATAAATAAGTCATTTTTACTGTGGGACCAATCCTAGCCGTTAGCGCGCGTTGAATATATAGAGACAGTTTCAAAAACTCCATTTCATTGACTTTTTAACGGTGTCAATCCGAATGAGTTAGAACGGTTGCGTCACATAATCGTACCAACATGTATTTAGTGATTTTCTTTCGATATTACTAAGTTGTATCGCTTTCATCAGAGAAACGATTGACTGTGGGACTTAATTGATCTGATTTTGGACTTTGACCTTATAAATGTAATAAATGAGCCATTTTGACTAGAAGAAATAACATTCTTCTTAATTTGACATGATTGCTGGAACTCAGCGATTACACTGGGCGCTGTGGTAGCGCTTTATTTAAAAATTAAGATAAATAAATCTTTCTTACTGTGAGACCAATCCTAGCCGTTATCGCGCGCTGAAGAAATAGAGACATTTTCAAAAACCACATTTCATTGACTTTCTAACGGTGTCAATCCGTTTGAGTTACAACAGTTGCGTCACATATTCGTACCAAAATGTATTTAGTGATTTTCTTCGGATAATACTAAGTTGTATCGCATTCAAACGTGAAACGATTGACTGTGGGACTTAATTGAACTGATTTTGGACTGTGACCTTATAAATGTGATAAATGAGCCATTTTGACTACAAGAAGTAACATTCTTCTTAATTTGACATGATTGCTGGAACTCAGTGATTACACTGGGCGCTGCGGTAGCGCTTTATTTAAAAATTAAGATAAATAAGTCATTCTTTACTGTGGGACCAATCCTAGCCGCTAGTTCGCGCTGAAGAAATAGAGACAGTGTCAAAAACTACATTTCATTGACTCTCTAACGGTGTCAATCCGTTTGAGTTACAACGGTTGCGTCACATATTCGTACCAACATGGGATTAGTGATTTTTTCCAATATTACTAAGTTGTATTGCTTTTAACAGTGAAACGATTGACTGTGGGAATTAATTCAACTGATTTGGGACTGTGATCTTATAAATGTGATAAATGGGCCAATTGGTCTCCAAGGAATAACTTTCTTCTTAATTTGACATGATTGCTGGAACTCACCGATTACACTGGGCGCTCTGGTAACGCTTTATTTAAAAATTAAGACAAATAAGTCATTTTGTACTGTGGGACCAATCCTAGCCGTTATCGTGCGCTGAAGAAATAGAGACATTTTCAAAAACCACATTTCATTGACTTTCTAACGGTGTCAATCCGTTTGAGTTACAACAGTTGCGTCACATATTCGTACCAAAATGTATTTAGTGATTTTCTTCGGATAATACTAAGTTGTATCGCTTTTAACAGTGAAACGATTGACTGTGGGAATTATTTGAACTGATTCAGGACTGTGACCTTATAAATGTGATAAATGAGGCAATAGGTTTCCAAGGAATAACATTCTTCTTAATTTGACATGATTGCTGGAATTCAGCGATTACATTAGGCTCTGTGGTAGCCCTTTTTTAAAAATTTAGATAAATAAGTCATTTTTTACTGGGGGACCAATCCTAGCCGTTATCGCGCGCTGAAAAAATAGAGACAGATTCTAAAACTACATTTCATTGACTTTCTAATGGTGTCAATCCGTTTGACTTACAACGGTTGCGTCACATAATCGTACCAACATGTATTTAGTGATTTTTTTCCGATATTACTAAGTTGTATCGCTTCCAACAGTGAAACGATTGACTGTGGGACTTAATTGAACTGATTTTGGACTTTGACCTTATAAATGTGATAAATGAGTCATTTTGACTACAAGAAATGATATTCTTCTTAATTTGACATGATTGCCGGTACTCAGTGATTACACTGGGCGCTGCGGTAGCGCTTTATTTAAAAATTAAGATAAATAAGTCATTATTTACTGTGGGACCAATCCTAGCCGTTAGTTCGCGCTGAAGAAATAGAGACAGTTTCAAAAACTACATTTCATTGACTTTCTAACGGTGTCAATCCGTTTGACTTACAACAGTTGCGTCACATAATCGTACCAACATGTATTAAGTGATTTTCTTCCGATATTACTAAGTTGTATCGCTTTCAACAGTGAAACGATGGACTGTGGGACTTAATTGAACTGATTTTGGACTTTGACCTTAGAAATGTGATAAATGAGTCATTTTGACTACAAGAAATGATATTCTTCTTAATTTGACATGATTGCTGGAACTCAGCGATTACACTGGGCGCTGTGGTAAGGCTTTATTTAAAAATTAAGATAATAAGACAATTTTTATTGTGGGACCAATCCTAGCCGTTAGTTCGCGCTGAAGAAATAGAGACAGCTTCAAAAAGTACATTTCATTGATTTTCTAACGGTGTCAATCCGTTTGAGTTACAACGGTTGCGTCACACATTCGTACCAACATGTATTTATGGATTTTTTTCCGATATTACTAAGTTGTATCGCTTTCAACAGTGAAACGATTGACTGTGGGACTTAATTGAACTGATTTTGGACTTTGACCTTATAAATGTGATAAATGAGTCATTTTGACTACAAGAAATGATATTCTTTTTAATTTGACATGATTGCCAGAACTCAGCGATTACACTGGACCCTGTTGTAGCGATTCATTTAAAAATTTAGATAAATAAGTCATTTTTACTGTGGGACCAATCCTAGCCGTTAGCGCGCGTTGAATATATAGAGACAGTTTCAAAAACTCCATTTCATTGACTTTTTAACGGTGTCAATCCGAATGAGTTAGAACGGTTGCGTCACATAATCGTACCAACATGTATTTAGTGATTTTCTTTCGATATTACTAAGTTGTATCGCTTTCATCAGAGAAACGATTGACTGTGGGACTTAATTGATCTGATTTTGGACTTTGACCTTATAAATGTAATAAATGAGCCATTTTGACTAGAAGAAATAACATTCTTCTTAATTTGACATGATTGCTGGAACTCAGCGATTACACTGGGCGCTGTGGTAGCGCTTTATTTAAAAATTAAGATAAATAAATCTTTCTTACTGTGAGACCAATCCTAGCCGTTATCGCGCGCTGAAGAAATAGAGACATTTTCAAAAACCACATTTCATTGACTTTCTAACGGTGTCAATCCGTTTGAGTTACAACAGTTGCGTCACATATTCGTACCAAAATGTATTTAGTGATTTTCTTCGGATAATACTAAGTTGTATCGCATTCAAACGTGAAACGATTGACTGTGGGACTTAATTGAACTGATTTTGGACTGTGACCTTATAAATGTGATAAATGAGCCATTTTGACTACAAGAAGTAACATTCTTCTTAATTTGACATGATTGCTGGAACTCAGTGATTACACTGGGCGCTGCGGTAGCGCTTTATTTAAAAATTAAGATAAATAAGTCATTCTTTACTGTGGGACCAATCCTAGCCGCTAGTTCGCGCTGAAGAAATAGAGACAGTGTCAAAAACTACATTTCATTGACTCTCTAACGGTGTCAATCCGTTTGAGTTACAACGGTTGCGTCACATATTCGTACCAACATGGGATTAGTGATTTTTTCCAATATTACTAAGTTGTATTGCTTTTAACAGTGAAACGATTGACTGTGGGAATTAATTCAACTGATTTGGGACTGTGATCTTATAAATGTGATAAATGGGCCAATTGGTCTCCAAGGAATAACTTTCTTCTTAATTTGACATGATTGCTGGAACTCACCGATTACACTGGGCGCTCTGGTAACGCTTTATTTAAAAATTAAGACAAATAAGTCATTTTGTACTGTGGGACCAATCCTAGCCGTTATCGTGCGCTGAAGAAATAGAGACATTTTCAAAAACCACATTTCATTGACTTTCTAACGGTGTCAATCCGTTTGAGTTACAACAGTTGCGTCACATATTCGTACCAAAATGTATTTAGTGATTTTCTTCGGATAATACTAAGTTGTATCGCTTTTAACAGTGAAACGATTGACTGTGGGAATTATTTGAACTGATTCAGGACTGTGACCTTATAAATGTGATAAATGAGGCAATAGGTTTCCAAGGAATAACATTCTTCTTAATTTGACATGATTGCTGGAATTCAGCGATTACATTAGGCTCTGTGGTAGCCCTTTTTTAAAAATTTAGATAAATAAGTCATTTTTTACTGGGGGACCAATCCTAGCCGTTAGTTCGCGCTGAAGAAATAGAGACAGCTTCAAAAAGTACATTTCATTGACTTTCTAACGGTGTCAATCCGTTTGAGAGACAACGGTTGCGTGAAACATTCGTACCAACATGTATTTAGTGATTTTTTTCCGATATTACTAAGTTGTATCGCTTTCAACCGTGAAACGATTGACTGTGGGACTTAATTGAAGTGATTTTGGACTTTGACCTTATAAATGTGATTAATGAGCCATTTTGACTACAAGAAGTAACATTCTTCTTAATTTGACATGATTGCTGGAACTCAGTGATTACAGTGGGCGCTGCGGTAGCGCTTAATATAAAAATTAAGATAAATAAGTCATTCTTTACTGTGGGACCAATCCTAGCCGTTAGATCGCGCTGAAGAAATAGAGACAGTGTCAAAAACTACATTTCATTGACTCTCTAACGGTGTCAATCCGTTTGAGTTACAACGGGTGCGTCACATATTCGTACCAACATGGGATTAGTGATTTTTTCCAATATTACTAAGTTGTATTGCTTTTAACAGTGAAACGATTGACTGTGGGAATTAATTCAACTGATTTGGGACTGTGATCTTATAAATGTGATAAATGGGCCAATTGGTCTCCAAGGAATAACTTTCTTCTTAATTTGACATGATTGCTGGAACTCACCGATTACACTGGGCGCTGTGGTAACGCTTTATTTAAAAATTAAGACAAATAAGTCATTTTGTACTGTGGGACCAATCCTAGCCGTTATCGCGCGCTGAAGAAATAGAGACAGTTTCAAAAACTACATTTCATTGACTTTCTAACGGTGTCAATCCGTTTGACTTGCAACGGTTGCGTCACATAATCGTACCAACATGTATTTAGTGATTTTCTTCCGATATTACTAAGTTGTATCGCTTTCAACAGTGAAACGATTGACTGTGGGACTTAATTGAACTGATTTTGGACTTTGACCTTATAAATGTGATAAATGAGTCATTTTGACTACAAGAAATGATATTCTTCTTAATTTGACATGATTGCTGGAACTCAGCGATTACACTGGGCGCTGTGGTAAGGCTTTATTTAAAAATTAAGATAAATAAGTCAATTTTTATTGTGGGACCAATCCTAGCCGTTATCGCGCGCTGAAAAAAAAGAGACAGATTCTAAAACTAAATTTCATTGATTTTCTAACGGTGTCAATCCGTTTGAGTTACAACGGTTGCGTCACATATTCGTACCAACATGGGATTAGTGATTTTTTCCAATATTACTAAGTTGTATTGCTTTTAACAGTGAAACGATTGACTGTGGGAATTAATTCAACTGATTTGGGACTTTGACCTTATATATGTGATAAATGGGTCATTTTGACTACAAGAAATGATATTCATCTTAATTTGACATGATTGCCGGAACTCAGCGATTACACTGGACCCTGTGGTAGCGATTCATTTAAAAATTTAGATAAATAAGTCATTTTTTACTGCGGGACCAATCCTAGCCGTTATCTCGCGCTGAAGAAATAGAGACAGTTTCTAAAACTAAATTTCATTGATTTTCTAACGGTGTCAATCCGTTTGAGTTACAACTGTTGCGTCACACATTCGTACCAACATGTATTTAGTGATTTTTTCCGATATTACTAAGTTGTATCGCTTTCAACAGTGAAACGATTGACTGTGGGACTTATTTGAACTGATTTTGGACTTTGACCTTATAAATGTGATAAATGGGCCAATTGGTCTCCAAGGAATAACTTTCTTCTTAATTTGACGTGATTGCTGGAACTCACCGATTACACTGGGCGCTGTGGTAACGCTTTATTTAAAAATTAAGACAAATAAGTCAATTTTTATTGTGGGACTAATCCTAGCCGTTATCACGCGCTGAAGAAATAGAGACAGATTCTAATACTAAATTTCATTGATTTTCTAACGGTGTCAATCCGTTTGAGTTACAACGGTTGCGTCACACATTCGTACCAACATTTATTTAGGGATTTTTTTCCGATATTACTAAGTTGTATCGCTTTCAACAGTGAAACGATTGACTGTGGGACTTAATTGAACTGATTTTGGACTTTGACCTTATAAATGTGATAAATGAGTCATTTTGACTACAAGAAATGATATTCATCTTAATTTGACATGATTGCCGGAACTCAGCGATTACACTGGACCCTGTGGTAGCGATTCATTTAAAAATTTAGATAAATAAGTCATTTTTACTGTGGGACCAATCCAAGCCGTTAGTGCGCGCTGAAGATATAGAGACAGTTTCTAAAACTAAATTTCATTGATTTTCAACGGTGTCAATCCGTTTGAGTTACAACGGTTGTGTCACACATTCGTACCAACATGTATTCAGTGATTTTGTTCCGATACTTCTAAGTTGTATCGCTTTCAACAGTGAAACGATTGACTGTGGGACTTAATTGAACTGATTTTTGACTTTGACCTTATAAATGTGATAAATGAGTCATTTTGACTACAAGAAATGATATTCTTCTTAATTTGACATGATTGCTGGAACTCAGCGATTACACTGGGCGCTGTGGTAAGGCTTTATTTAAAAATTAAGATAAATAAGTCAATTTTTATTGTGGGACCAATCCTAGCCGTTATCGCGCGCTGAAAAAATAGAGACAGATTCTAAAACTAACTTTCATTGTTTTTCTAACGGTGTCAATCCGTTTCAGTTACAACGGTTGCGTCACATAATCGTACCAACATGTATTTAGTGATTTTCTTCCGATATTACTAAGTTGTATCGCTTTCAACAGTGAAACGATTGGCTGTGGGACTTAATTGAACTGATTTTGGACTTTGACCTTATAAATGTGATAAATGAGTCATTTTGACTACAAGAAATGATATTCTTCTTCATTTGACATGATTGCCGGAACTCAGTGATTACACTGGGCGCTGCGGTAGCGCTTTATTTAAAAATTAAGATAAATAAGTCAATTTTTATTATGGGACCAATCCTAGCCGTTATCGCGCGCTGAAAAAATAGAGACAAATTCTAAAACTAAATTTCATTGATTTTCTAACGGTGTCAATCCGTTTGAGTTACAACGGTTGCGTCACACATTCGTACCAATATGTATTTAGTGATTTTTTTCCGATATTACTAAGTTGTATCGCTTTCAACAGTGAAACGATTGACTGTGGGACTTAATTGAACTGATTTTGGACTTTGACCTTATAAATGTGATAAATGAGTCATTTTGACTACAAGAAATGATATTCTTCTTAATTTGACATGATTGCTGGAACTCAGCGCTTACACAGGGCGCTGTGGTAAGGCTTTATTTAAAAATTAAGATAAATAAGTCATTTTTTATTGTGGGACCAATCCTAGCCGTTATCGCGCGCTGAAAAAATAGAGACAGATTCTAAAACTAAATTTCATTGATTTTCTAACGGTGTCAATCCGTTTGAGTTACAACGGTTGCGTCACACATTCGTACCAACATGTATTTAGTGATTTTTTTCCGATATTACTAAGTTGTATCGCTTTCAACAGTGAAACGATTGACTGTGGGACTTAATTGAACTGATTTTGGACTTTGACCTTATAAATGTGATAAATGAGTCATTCTGACTACAAGAAATGATATTCTTCTTAATTTGACATGATTGCCGGAACTCAGTGATTACACTGGGCCCTGCGGTAGCGCTTTATTTAAAAATTAAGATGAATAAGTCAATTTTTATTGTGGGACCAATCCTAGCCGTTATCGCGCGCTGAAAAAATAGAGACAGATTCTAAAACTACATTTCATTGACTTTCTAACGGTGTCAATTCGTTTGACTTACAACGGTTGCGTCACATAATCGTACCAACATGTATTTAGTGATTTTTTTCCGATATTACTAAGTTGTATCGCTTCCAACAGTGAAACGATTGACTGTGGGACTTAATTGAACTGATTTTGGACTTTGACCTTATGAATGTGATAAATGAGTCATTTTGACTACAAGAAATGATATTCTTCTTAATTTGACATGATTGCCGGTACTCAGTGATTACACTGGGCGCTGCGGTAGCGCTTTATTTAAAAATTAAGATAAATAAGTCATTCTTTACTGTGGGACCAATCCTAGCCGTTAGTTCGCGCTGAAGAAATAGAGACAGTTTCAAAAACTACATTTCATTGATTTTCTAACGGTGTCAATCCGTTTGACTTACAACGGTTGCGTCACATAATCGTACCAACATGTATTAAGTGATTTTCTTCCGATATTACTAAGTTGTATCGCTTTCAACAGTGAAACGATTGACTGTGGGACTTAATTGAACTGATTTTGGACTTTGACCTTAGAAATGTGATAAATGAGTCATTTTGACTACAAGAAATGATATTCTTCTTAATTTGACATGATTGCTGGAACTCAGCGATTACACTGGGCGCTGTGGTAAGGCTTTATTTAAAAATTAAGATAAATAAGACAATTTTTATTGTGGGACCAATCCTAGCCGTTAGTTCGCGCTGAAAAAATAGAGACAGCTTCAAAAAGTACACTTCATTGATTTTCTAACGGTGTCAATCCGTTTGAGTTACAACGGTTGCGTCACACATTCGTACCAACATGTATTTAGTGATTTTTTCCGATATTACTAAGTTGTATCGCTTTCAACAGTGAAACGATTGACTGTGGGACTTAATTGAACTGATTTTGGACTTTGACCTTATAAATGTGATAAATGAGTCATTTTGACTACAAGAAATGATATTCTTTTTAATTTGACATGATTGCCAGAACTCAGCGATTACACTGGACCCTGTGGTAGCGATTCATTTAAAAATTTAGATAAATAAGTCATTTTTACTGTGGGTCCAATCCTAGCCGTTAGCGCGCGCTGAATATGTAGAGACAGTTTCAAAAACTCCATTTCATTGACTTTTTAACGGTGTCAATCCGATTGAGATAGAACGGTTGCGTCACATAATCGTACCAACAAGTATTTAGTGATTTTTTTCCGATATTACTAAGTTGTATCGCTTTCAACAGTGAAACGATTGACTGTGGGACTTATTTGAACTGATTTTGGACTTTGACCTTATAAATGTGATAAATGAGTCATTTTGACTACAAGAAATGATATTCTTCTTAATTTGACATGATTGCTGGAACTCAGCGATTACACTGGGCGCTGTGGTAAGGCTTTATTTAAAAATTAAGATAAATAAGACAATTTTTATTGTGGGACCAATCCTAGCCGTTAGTTGGCGCTGAAGAAATAGAGACAGATTCTAAAACTACATTTCATTGACTTTCTAACGGTGTCAATTCGTTTGACTTACAACGGTTGCGTCACATAATCGTACCAACATGTATTTAGTGATTTTTTTCCGATATTACTAAGTTGTATCGCTTCCAACAGTGAAACGATTGACTGTGGGACTTAATTGAACTGATTTTGGACTTTGACCTTATGAATGTGATAAATGAGTCATTTTGACTACAAGAAATGATATTCTTCTTAATTTGACATGATTGCCGGTACTCAGTGATTACACTGGGCGCTGCGGTAGCGCTTTATTTAAAAATTAAGATAAATAAGTCATTCTTTACTGTGGGACCAATCCTAGCCGTTAGTTCGCGCTGAAGAAATAGAGACAGTTTCAAAAACTACATTTCATTGATTTTCTAACGGTGTCAATCCGTTTGACTTACAACGGTTGCGTCACATAATCGTACCAACATGTATTAAGTGATTTTCTTCCGATATTACTAAGTTGTATCGCTTTCAACAGTGAAACGATTGACTGTGGGACTTAATTGAACTGATTTTGGACTTTGACCTTAGAAATGTGATAAATGAGTCATTTTGACTACAAGAAATGATATTCTTCTTAATTTGACATGATTGCTGGAACTCAGCGATTACACTGGGCGCTGTGGTAAGGCTTTATTTAAAAATTAAGATAAATAAGACAATTTTTATTGTGGGACCAATCCTAGCCGTTAGTTCGCGCTGAAAAAATAGAGACAGCTTCAAAAAGTACACTTCATTGATTTTCTAACGGTGTCAATCCGTTTGAGTTACAACGGTTGCGTCACACATTCGTACCAACATGTATTTAGTGATTTTTTCCGATATTACTAAGTTGTATCGCTTTCAACAGTGAAACGATTGACTGTGGGACTTAATTGAACTGATTTTGGACTTTGACCTTATAAATGTGATAAATGAGTCATTTTGACTACAAGAAATGATATTCTTTTTAATTTGACATGATTGCCAGAACTCAGCGATTACACTGGACCCTGTGGTAGCGATTCATTTAAAAATTTAGATAAATAAGTCATTTTTACTGTGGGTCCAATCCTAGCCGTTAGCGCGCGCTGAATATGTAGAGACAGTTTCAAAAACTCCATTTCATTGACTTTTTAACGGTGTCAATCCGATTGAGATAGAACGGTTGCGTCACATAATCGTACCAACAAGTATTTAGTGATTTTTTTCCGATATTACTAAGTTGTATCGCTTTCAACAGTGAAACGATTGACTGTGGGACTTATTTGAACTGATTTTGGACTTTGACCTTATAAATGTGATAAATGAGTCATTTTGACTACAAGAAATGATATTCTTCTTAATTTGACATGATTGCTGGAACTCAGCGATTACACTGGGCGCTGTGGTAAGGCTTTATTTAAAAATTAAGATAAATAAGACAATTTTTATTGTGGGACCAATCCTAGCCGTTAGTTGGCGCTGAAGAAATAGAGACAGCTTCAAAAAGTACATTTCATTGATTTTCTAACGGTGTCAATCCGTTTGAGTTACAACGGTTGCGTCACACATTCGTACCAACATGTATTTAGTGTTTTTTTCCGATATTACTAAGTTGTATCGCTTTCAACAGTGAAACGATTGACTGTGGGACTTAATTGAACTGATTTTGGACTTTGACCTTATAAATGTGATAAATGAGTCATTTTGACTGCAAGAAATGATATTCTTTTTAATTTGACATGATTGCCAGAACTCAGCGATTACACTGGACCCTGTGGTAGCGATTCATTTAAAAATTTAGATAAATAAGTCATTTTTACTGTGGGACCAATCCTAGCCGTTAGCGCGCGCTGAATATATAGAGACAGTTTCAAAAACTCCATTTCATTGACTTTTTAACGGTGTCAATCCGATTGAGATAGAACGGTTGCGTCACATAATCGTACCAAAATGTATTTAGTGATTTTCTTCGGATAATACTAAGTTGTATCGCTTTTAACAGTGAAACGATTGACTGTGGGAATTATTTGAACTGATTCAGGACTGTGACCTTATAAATGTGATAAATGAGGCAATAGGTTTCCAAGGAAAAACATTCTTCTTAATTTGACATGATTGCTGGAATTCAGTGATTACATTAGGCTCTGTGGTAGCCCTTTTTTAAAAATTTAGATAAATAAGTCATTTTTTACTGTGGGACCAATCCTAGCCGTTAGTTCGCGCTGAAGAAATAAAGACAGCTTCAAAAAGTACATTTCAGTGACTTTCTAACGGTGTCAATCCGTTTGAGAGACAACGGTTGCGTGAAACATTCGTACCAACATGTATTTAGTGATTTTTTTCCGATATTACTAAGTTGCATCGCTTTTAACAGTGAAACGATTGACTGTGGGAATTATTTGAACTGATTCAGGACTGTGACCTTATAAATGTGATAAATGAGGCAATAGGTTTCCAAGGAATAACATTCTTCTTAATTTGACATGATTGCTGGAATTCAGCGATTACATTAGGCTCTGTGGTAGCCCTTTTTTAAAAATTTAGATAAATAAGTCATTTTTTACTGTGGGACCAATCCTAGCCGTTAGTTCGCGCTGAAGAAATAGAGACAGCTTCAAAAAGTACATTTCATTGACTTTCTAACGGTGTCAATCCGTTTGAGAGACAACGGTTGCGTGAAACATTCGTACCAACATGTATTTAGTGATTTTTTTCCGATATTACTAAGTTGTATCGCTTTCAACCGTGAAACGATTGACTGTGGGACTTAATTGAACTGATTTTGGACTTTGACCTTATAAATGTGATAAATGAGCCATTTTGACTACAAGAAGTAACATTCTTCTTAATTTGACATGATTGCTGGAACTCTATGATTACACTGGGCGCTGCGGTAGCGCTTTATTTAAAAATTAAGATAAATAAGTCATTCTTTACTGTGGGACCAATCCTAGCCGTTAGTTCGCGCTGAAGAAATAGAGACAGTGTCAAAAACTACATTTCATTGACTCTCTAACGGTGTCAATCCGTTTGAGTTAAAACGGTTGCGTCACATATTCGTACCAACATGGGATTAGTGATTTTTTCCAATATTACTAAGTTGTATTGCTTTTAACAGTGAAACGATTGACTGTGGGAATTAATTCAACTGATTTGGGACTGTGATCTTATAAATGTGATAAATGGGCCAATTGGTCTCCAAGGAATAACTTTCTTCTTAATTTGACATGATTGCTGGAACTCACCGATTACACTGGGCGCTGTGGTAACGCTTTATTTAAAAATTAAGACAAATAAGTCATTTTGTACTGTGGGACCAATCCTAGCCGTTATCGCGCGCTGAAGAAATAGAGACAGTTTCAAAAACTACATTTCATTGACTTTCTAACGGTGGCAATCCGTTTGACTTGCAACGGTTGCGTCACATAATCGTACCAACATGTATTTAGTGATTTTCTTCCGATATTACTAAGTTGTATCGCTTTCAACAGTGAAACGATTGACTGTGGGACTTAATTGAACTGATTTTGGACTTTGACCTTTTAAATGTGATAAATGAGTCATTTTGACTACAAGAAATGATATTCTTCTTAATTTGACATGATTGCTGAAACTCAGCGATTACACTGGGCGCTGTGGTAAGGCTTTATTTAAAAATTAAGATAAATAAGTCATTTTTTACTGCGGGACCAATCCTAGCCGTTATCGCGCGCTGAAGAAATGGAGACAGTTTCTAAAACTAAATTTCATTGATTTTCTAACGGTGTCAATCCATTTGAGTTACAACGGTTGCGTCACACATTCGTACCAACATGTATTTAGTGATTTTTTTCCGATATTACTAAGTTGTATCGCTTTCAACAGTGAAACGATTGACTGTGGGACTTATTTGAACTGATTTTGGACTTTGACCTTATAAATGTGATAAATGAGTCATTTTGACTACAAGAAATGATATTCTTCTTAATTTGACATGATTGCTGGAACTCAGCGATTACACTGGGCGCTGTGGTAAGGCTTTATTTAAAAATTAAGATAAATAAGTCAATTTTTATTGTGGGACCAATCCTAGCCGTTATCGCGCGCTGAAAAAATAGAGACAGATTCTAAAACTAAATTTCATTGATTTTCTAACGGTGTCAATCCGTTTGAGTTACAACGGTTGCGTCACATATTCGTACCAACATGGGATTAGTGATTTTTTCCAATATTACTAAGTTGTATTGCTTTTAACAGTGAAACGATTGACTGTGGGAATTAATTCAACTGATTTGAGACTGTGATCTTATAAATGTGATAAATAGGCCAATTGGTCTCCAAGGAATAACTTTCTTCTTAATTTGACGTGATTGCTGGAACACACCGATTACACTGGGCGCTGTGGTAACGCTTTATTTAAAAATTAGGACAAATAAGTCATTTTGTACTGTGGGACCAATCCTAGCCGTTATTGCGCGCTGAAAAAATAAAGACAGTTTCTAAAACTAAATTTCAATGATTTTCTAACGGTGTCAATCCGTTTGAGTTACAACGGTTGCGTCACATATTCGTACCAACATGTATTTAGTGATTTTTTTCCGATATTACTAAGTTGTATCGCTTTCAACAGTGAAACGATTGACTGTGGGACTTAATTGAACTGATTTTGGACTTTGACCTTATAAATGTGATAAATGAGTCATTTTGACTACAAGAAATGATATTCTTCTTAATTTGACATGATTGCCGGAACTCAGTGATTACACTGGGCGTTGCGGTAGCGCTTCATTTAAAAATTAAGATAAATAAGTCATTCTTTACTGTGGGACCAATCCTAGCCGTTAGTTGGCGCTGAAGAAATAGAGACAGTTTCAAAAACTACATTTCATTGACTTTCTAACGGTGTCAATCCGTTTGACTTACAACGGTTGCGTCACATAATCGTACCAACATGTATTTAGTGATTTTCTTCCGATATTACTAAGTTGTATCGCTTTCAACAGTGAAACGATTGACTGTGGGACTTAATTGAACTGATTTTGGACTTTGACCTTATAAATGTGATAAATGAGTCATTTTGACTACAAGAAATGATATTCTTCTTAATTTGACATGATTGCTGGAACTCAGCGATTACACTGGGCGCTGTGGTAAGGCTTTATTTAAAAATTAAGATAAATAAGTCAATTTTTATTGTGGGACTAATCCTAGCCGTTATCACGCGCTGAAGAAATAGAGACAGATTCTAATACTAAATTTCATTGATTTTCTAACGGTGTCAATCCGTTTGAGTTACAACGGTTGCGTCACACATTCGTACCAACATTTATTTAGGGATTTTTTTCCGATATTACTAAGTTGTATCGCTTTCAACAGTGAAACGATTGACTGTGGGACTTAATTGAACTGATTTTGGACTTTGACCATATAAATGTGATAAATGGGTCATTTTGACTACAAGAAATGATATTCGTCTTAATTTGACATGATTGCTGGAACTCAGCAATTACACTGGGCGCTGTGGTAAGGCTTTATTTAAAAATTAAGATAAATAAGTCATTTTTTATTGTGGGACCAATCCTAGCCGTTATCGCGCGCTGAAGATATAGAGACAGTTTCTAAAACTAAATTTCATTGATTTTCTAACGGTGTCAATCCGTTTGAGTTACAACTGTTGTGTCACACATTCGTACCAACATGTATTTAGTGATTTTTTTCCGATATTACTAAGTTGTATCGCTTTCAACAGCGAAACGATTGACTGTGGGACTTAATTGAACTGATTTTGGACTTTCACCTTATAAATGTGATAAATGAGTCATTTTGACTCCAAGAAATGATATTCTTCTTAATTTGACATGATTGCTGGAACTCAACGATTACACTGGGCGCTGTGGTAGCGCTTTATTTAAAAATTAAGATAAATAAGTCTTTTTTTACTGTGAGACCAATCCTAGCCGTTATCGCGCGCTGAAGAAATAGAGACATTTTCAAAAACCACATTTCATTGATTTCTTGGCGGTATAATGCCGTTTGAGTTACAACGGTTGCGTCACATATTCGTACCAACATGTATTTAGCTAAGGTATTCGGATATTACTAGGTTGCATCGCTTTTAACTGTGAAACGTTTGACTGTGCGACTTAAATGAACTGATCTTGGACTTTGACCTTATAAATGTTATAAGTGAGACAATTGGACGGCAAGAAATAACATTCTTCTTAATTTGACATGATTGCTGGAACTCAACGATTACACTGGGCGCTGTGGTAGCGCTTTATTTAAAAATTAAGATAAATAAGTCTTTTTTTACTGTGAGACCAATCCTAGCCGTTATCGCGCGCTGAAGAAATACAGACATTTTCAAAAACCACATTTCATTGACTTTCTAACGGTGTCAATCCGTTTGAGTTACAACAGTTGCGTCACATATTCGTACCAAAATGTATTTAGTGATTTTCTTCGGATAATACTAAGTTGTATCGCTTTTAACAGTGAAACGATTGACTGTGGGAATTATTTGAACTGATTCAGGACTGTGACCTTATAGATGTGATAAATGAGGCAATAGGTTTCCAAGGAATAACATTCTTCTTAATTTGACATGATTGCTGGAATTCAGCGATTACATTAGGCTCTGTGGTAGCCCTTTTTTAAAAATTTAGATAAATAAGTCATTTTTTACTGTGGGACCAATCCTAGCCGTTAGTTCGCGCTGAAGAAGTAGAGACAGCTTCAAAAAGTACATTTCATTGACTTTCTAACGGTGTCAATCCGTTTGAGTTACAACGGTTGGGTCACATATTCGTACCAACATGTATTTAGCGATATTTTTCTGATATTACTAGGTTGCATCGCTTCAAACAGTGAAACGATTGACTGTGGGACTTAATTGAACTAACTTTGGACTGTGACCTCATAACTGTGATAAATCAGACAATTGGACTCCAAGAAAGAACATTCTTCTTAATTTGACATGATGGCCGGAACTCAGCGATTACACTGGACCCTGTGGTAGCGATTCATTAAAAATTTAGATAAATAAGTCATTTTTACTGTGGGACCAATCCTAGCCGTTAGCGCGCGCTGAAGATATAGAGACAGTTGCAAAAACTCCATTTCATTGACTTTCCAACGGTGTCAATCCGTTTGAGAGACAATGGTTGCGTGAAACATTCGTACGAACATGTATTTAGTGATTTTTTTCCGATATTACTAAATTGTATCGCTTTCAACAGTGAAATGATTGACTGTGGGACTTAATTGAACTGATTTTGGACTTTGACCTTATAAATGTGATAAATGGGCCAATTGGTCTCCAAGGAATAACTTTCTTCTTAATTTGACGTGATTGCTGGAACTCACCGGTTACACTGGGCGCTGTGGTAACGCTTTATTTAAAAATTAAGACAAATAAGTCATTTTGTACTGTGGGACCAATCCTAGCCGTTATCGCGCGCTGAAGAAATAGAGACAGTTTCAAAAACTACATTTCACTGACATTCTAACGGTGTCAATCCGTTTGACTTACAACGGTTGCGTCACATAATCGTACCAACATGTATTTAGTGATTTTCTTCCGATATTACTAAGTTGTATCGCTTTCAACAGTGAAACGATTGACTGTGGGACTTAATTGAACTGATTTTGGACTTTGACCTTATAAATGTGATAAATGAGTCATTTTGACTACAAGAAATATTCTTCTTAATTTGACATGATTGCTGGAACTCAGCGATTACACTGGGCGCTGTGGTAAGGCTTTATTTAAAAATTAAGATAAATAAGTCAATTTTTATTGTGGGACCAATCCTAGCCGTTATTGCGCGCTGAAAAAATAGAGACAGATTCTAAAACTAAATTTCATTGATTTTCTAACGGTGTCAATCCGTTTGAGTTACAACGGTTGCGTCACATATTCGTACCAACATGTATTTAGTGATTTTTTTCCGATATTTCTAAGTTGTATCGCTTTCAACAGTGAAACGATTGACTGTGGGACTTAATTGAACTGATTTTGGACTTTGACCTTATAAATGTGATAAATGAGTCATTTTGACTACAAGAAATGATATTGTTCTTAATTTGACATGATTGCTGGAACTCAGCGATTACACTGGGCGCTGTGGTAGGGCTTTTTTTAAAAATTAAGATAAATAAGTCAATTTTTATTGTGGGACCAATCCTAGCCGTTATCGCGCGCTGAAGAAATAGAGACTGATTCTAAAACTAAATTTCATTGATTTTCTAACGGTGTCAATCCGTTTGAGTTACAACGGTTGCGTCACACATTCGTACCAACATGTATTTAGTGATTTTTTTCCGATATTTCTAAGTTGTACCGCTTTCAACAGTGAAACGATTGACTGTGGGACTAAATTGAACTGATTTTGGACTTTGACCTTATAAATGTGATAAATGAGTCATTTTGACTACAAGAAATGATATTCTTCTTAATTTGACATGATTGCCGGAACTCAGCGATTACACTGGACCCTGTGGTAGAGCTTTATTTAAAAATTAAGATAAATAAGTCATTTTTACTGTGGGACCAATCCTAGCCGTTAGCGCGCGCTGAAGATATAGAGACAGTTTCTAAAACTAAATTTCATTGATTTTCTGACGGTGTCAATCCGTTTGAGTTACAACGGTTGCGTCACACATTCGTACCAACATGTATTCAGTGATTTTTTTCCGATATTTCTAAGTTGTATCGCTTTCAACAGTGAAACGATTGACTGTGGGACTTAATTGAACTGATTTTGGACTTTGACCTTATAAATGTGATAAATGGGTCATTTTGACTACAAGAAATGATATTCTTCTTAATTTGACATGATTGCTGGAACTCAGCAATTACACTGGGCGCTGTGGTAAGGCTTTATTTAAAAATTAAGATAAATAAGTCATTTTTTATTGTGGGACCAATCCTAGCCGTTATCGCGCGCTGAAGATATAGAGACAGTTTCTAAAACTAAATTTCATTGATTTTCTAACGGTGTCAATCCGTTTGAGTTACAACGGTTGTGTCACACATTCGTACCAACATGTATTTAGTGATTTTTTTCCGATATTACTAAGTTGTATCGCTTTCAACAGCGAAACGATTGACTGTGGGACTTAATTGAACTGATTTTGGACTTTCACCTTATAAATGTGATAAATGAGTCATTTTGACTCCAAGAAAGAACATTCTTCTTAATTTGACATGATGGCCGGAACTCAGCGATTACACTCGACCCTGTGGTAGCGATTCATTAAAAATTTAGATAAATAAGTCATTTTTACTGTGGGACCAATCCTAGCCGTTAGCGCGCGCTGAAGATATAGAGACAGTTTCAAAAACTCCATTTCATTGACTTTCCAACAGTGTCAATCCGTTTGAGAGACAACGGTTGCGTGAAACATTCGTACGAACATGTATTTAGTGATTTTTTTCCGATATTACTAAATTGTATCGCTTTCAACAGTGAAACGATTGACTGTGGGACTTAATTGAACTGATTTTGGACTTTGACCTTATAAATGTGATAAATGGGCCAATTGGTCTCCAAGGAATAACTTTCTTCTTAATTTGACGTGATTGCTGGAACTCACCGGTTACACTGGGCGCTGTGGTAACGCTTTATTTAAAAATTAAGACAAATAAGTCATTTTGTACTGTGGGACCAATCCTAGCCGTTATCGCGCGCTGAAGAAATAGAGACAGTTTCAAAAACTACATTTCATTGACATTCTAACGGTGTCAATTCGTTTGACTTACAACGGTTGCGTCACATAATCGTACCAACATGTATTTAGTGATTTTCTTCCGATATTACTAAGTTGTATCGTTTTCAACAGTGAAACGATTGACTGTGGGACTTAATTGAACTGATTTTGGACTTTGACCTTATAAATGTGATAAATGAGTCATTTTGACTACAAGAAATGATATTCTTCTTAATTTGACATGATTGCTGGAACTCAGCGATTACACTGGGCGCTGTGGTAAGGCTTTATTTAAAAATAAAGATAAATAAGTCAATTTTTATTGTGGGACCAATCCTAGCCGTTATCGCGCGCTGAAAAAATAGAGACAGATTCTAAAACTAAATTTCATTGATTTTCTAACGGTGTCAATCCCTTTGAGTTACAACAGTTGCGTCACATATTCGTACCAACATGTATTTAGTGATTTTTTTCCGATATTACTAAGTTGTATCGCTTTCAACAGTGAAACGATTGACTGTGGGACTTAATTGAACTGATTTTGGACTTTGACCTTATAAATGTGATAAATGAGTCATTTTGACTACAAGAAATGATATTCTTCTTAATTTGACATGATTGCCGGAACTCAGCGATTACACTGGACCCTGTGGTAGCGATTCATTTAAAAATTTAGATAAATAAGTCATTTTTACTGTGGGACCAATCCTAGCCGTTAGCGCGCACTGAAGATATAGAGACAGTTTCTAAAACTAAATTTCATTGATTTTCTGACGGTGTCAATCCGTTTGAGTTACAACGGTTGCGTCACACATTCGTACCAACATGTATTCAGTGATTTTTTTCCGATATTTCTAAGTTGTATCGCTTTCAACAGTGAAACGATTGACTGTGGGACTTAATTGAACTGATTTTGGACTTTGACCTTATATATGTGATAAATGGGCCAATTGGTCTCCAAGGAATAACTTTCTTCTTAATTTGACGTGATTGCTGGAACTCACCGGTTACACTGGGCGCTGTGGTAACGCTTTATTTAAAAATTAAGACAAATAAGTCATTTTGTACTGTGGGACCAATCCTAGCCGTTATCGCGCGCTGAAGAAATAGAGACAGTTTCAAAAACTACATTTCATTGACATTCTAACGGTGTCAATTCGTTTGACTTACAACGGTTGCGTCACATAATCGTACCAACATGTATTTAGTGATTTTCTTCCGATATTACTAAGTTGTATCGCTTTCAACAGTGAAACGATTGACTGTGGGACTTAATTGAACTGATTTTGGACTTTGACCTTATAAATGTGATAAATGAGTCATTTTGACTACAAGAAATGATATTCTTCTTAATTTGACATGATTGCTGGAACTCAGCGATTACACTGGGCGCTGTGGTAAGGCTTTATTTAAAAATAAAGATAAATAAGTCAATTTTTATTGTGGGACCAATCCTAGCCGTTATCGCGCGCTGAAAAAATAGAGACAGATTCTAAAACTAAATTTCATTGATTTTCTAACGGTGTCAATCCCTTTGAGTTACAACGGTTGCGTCACATATTCGTACCAACATGTATTTAGTGATTTTTTTCCGATATTACTAAGTTGTATCGCTTTCAACAGTGAAACGATTGACTGTGGGACTTAATTGAACTGATTTTGGACTTTGACCTTATAAATGTGATAAATGAGTCATTTTGACTACAAGAAATGATATTCTTCTTAATTTGACATGATTGCCGGAACTCAGCGATTACACTGGACCCTGTGGTAGCGATTCATTTAAAAATTTAGATAAATAAGTCATTTTTACTGTGGGACCAATCCTAGCTGTTAGCGCGCGCTGAAGATATAGAGACAGTTTCTAAAACTAAATTTCATTGATTTTCTAACGGTGTCAATCCGTTTGAGTTACAATGGTTGTGTCACACATTCGTACCAACATGTATTTAGTGATTTTTTTCCGATATTACTAAGTTGTATCGCTTTCAACAGCGAAACGATTGACTGTGGGACTTAATTGAACTGATTTTGGACTTTCACCTTATAAATGTGATAAATGAGTCGTTTTGACTCCAAGAAAGAACATTCTTCTTAATTTGACATGATGGCCGGAACTCAGCGATTACACTCGACCCTGTGGTAGCGATTCATTAAAAATTTAGATAAATAAGTCATTTTTACTGTGGGACCAATCCTAGCCGTTAGCGCGCGCTGAAGATATAGAGACAGTTTCAAAAACTCCATTTCATTGACTTTCCAACAGTGTCAATCCGTTTGAGAGACAACGGTTGCGTGAAACATTCGTACGAACATGTATTTAGTGATTTTTTTCCGATATTACTAAATTGTATCGCTTTCAACAGTGAAACGATTGACTGTGGGACTTAATTGAACTGATTTTGGACTTTGACCTTATAAATGTGATAAATGGGCCAATTGGTCTCCAAGGAATAACTTTCTTCTTAATTTGACGTGATTGCTGGAACTCACCGGTTACACTGGGCGCTGTGGTAACGCTTTATTTAAAAATTAAGACAAATAAGTCATTTTGTACTGTGGGACCAATCCTAGCCGTTATCGCGCGCTGAAGAAATAGAGACAGTTTCAAAAACTACATTTCATTGACATTCTAACGGTGTCAATTCGTTTGACTTACAACGGTTGCGTCACATAATCGTACCAACATGTATTTAGTGATTTTCTTCCGATATTACTAAGTTGTATCGCTTTCAACAGTGAAACGATTGACTGTGGGACTTAATTGAACTGATTTTGGACTTTGACCTTATAAATGTGATAAATGAGTCGTTTTGACTCCAAGAAAGAACATTCTTCTTAATTTGACATGATGGCCGGAACTCAGCGATTACACTCGACCCTGTGGTAGCGATTCATTAAAAATTTAGATAAATAAGTCATTTTTACTGTGGGACCAAGATATAAAGACAGTTTCAAAAACTCCATTTCATTGACTTTCCAACAGTGTCAATCCGTTTGAGAGACAACGGTTGCGTGAAACATTCGTACGAACATGTATTTAGTGATTTTTTTCCGATATTACTAAATTGTATCGCTTTCAACAGTGAAACGATTGACTGTGGGACTTAATTGAACTGATTTTGGACTTTCACCTTATAAATGTGATAAATGGGCCAATTGGTCTCCAAGGAATAACTTTCTTCTCAATTTGACGTGATTGCTGGAACTCACCGGTTACACTGGGCGCTGTGGTAACGCTTTATTTAAAAATTAAGACAAATAAGTCATTTTGTACTGTGGGACCAATCCTAGCCGTTATCGCGCGCTGAAGAAATAGAGACAGTTTCAAAAACTACATTTCATTGACATTCTAACGGTGTCAATTCGTTTGACTTACAACGGTTGCGTCACATAATCGTACCAACATGTATTTAGTGATTTTCTTCCGATATTACTAAGTTGTATCGCTTTCAACAGTGAAACGATTGACTGTGGGACTTAATTGAACTGATTTTGGACTTTGACCTTATAAATGTGATAAATGAGTCATTTTGACTACAAGAAATGATATTCTTCTTAATTTGACATGATTGCTGGAACTCAGCGATTACACTGGGCGCTGTGGTAAGGCTTTATTTAAAAATAAAGATAAATAAGTAAATTTTTATTGTGGGACCAATCCTAGCCGTTATCGCGCGCTGAAAAAATAGAGACAGATTCTAAAACTAAATTTCATTGATTTTCTAACGGAGTCAATCCCTTTGAGTTACAACAGTTGCGTCACATATTCGTACCAACATGTATTTAGTGATTTTTTTCCGATATTACTAAGTTGTATCGCTTTCAACAGTGAAACGATTGACTGTGGGACTTAATTGAACTGATTTTGGACTTTGACCTTATAAATGTGATAAATGAGTCATTTTGACTACAAGAAATGATATTCTTCTTAATTTGACATGATTGCCGGAACTCAGCGATTACACTGGACCCTGTGGTAGCGATTCATTTAAAAATTTAGATAAATAAGTCATTTTTACTGTGGGACCAATCCTAGCCGTTAGCGCGCACTGAAGATATAGAGACAGTTTCTAAAACTAAATTTCATTGATTTTCTGACGGTGTCAATCCGTTTGAGTTACAACGGTTGCGTCACACATTCGTACCAACATGTATTCAGTGATTTTTTTCCGATATTTCTAAGTTGTATCGCTTTCAACAGTGAAACGATTGACTGTGGGACTTAATTGAACTGATTTTGGACTTTGACCTTATATATGTGATAAATGGGCCAATTGGTCTCCAAGGAATAACTTTCTTCTTAATTTGACGTGATTGCTGGAACTCACCGGTTACACTGGGCGCTGTGGTAACGCTTTATTTAAAAATTAAGACAAATAAGTCATTTTGTACTGTGGGACCAATCCTAGCCGTTATCGCGCGCTGAAGAAATAGAGACAGTTTCAAAAACTACATTTCATTGACATTCTAACGGTGTCAATTCGTTTGACTTACAACGGTTGCGTCACATAATCGTACCAACATGTATTTAGTGATTTTCTTCCGATATTACTAAGTTGTATCGCTTTCAACAGTGAAACGATTGACTGTGGGACTTAATTGAACTGATTTTGGACTTTGACCTTATAAATGTGATAAATGAGTCATTTTGACTACAAGAAATGATATTCTTCTTAATTTGACATGATTGCTGGAACTCAGCGATTACACTGGGCGCTGTGGTAAGGCTTTATTTAAAAATAAAGATAAATAAGTCAATTTTTATTGTGGGACCAATCCTAGCCGTTATCGCGCGCTGAAAAAATAGAGACAGATTCTAAAACTAAATTTCATTGATTTTCTAACGGTGTCAATCCCTTTGAGTTACAACGGTTGCGTCACATATTCGTACCAACATGTATTTAGTGATTTTTTTCCGATATTACTAAGTTGTATCGCTTTCAACAGTGAAACGATTGACTGTGGGACTTAATTGAACTGATTTTGGACTTTGACCTTATAAATGTGATAAATGAGTCATTTTGACTACAAGAAATGATATTCTTCTTAATTTGACATGATTGCCGGAACTCAGCGATTACACTGGACCCTGTGGTAGCGATTCATTTAAAAATTTAGATAAATAAGTCATTTTTACTGTGGGACCAATCCTAGCTGTTAGCGCGCGCTGAAGATATAGAGACAGTTTGTAAAACTAAATTTCATTGATTTTCTGACGGTGTCAATCCGTTTGAGTTACAACGGTTGCGTCACACATTCGTACCAACATGTATTCAGTGATTTTTTTCCGATATTTCTAAGTTTTATCGCTTTCAACAGTGAAACGATTGACTGTGGGACTTAATTGAACTGATTTTGGACTTTGACCTTATACATGTGATAAATGGGTCATTTTGACTACAAGAAATGATATTTTTCTTAATTTGACATGATTGCTGGAACTCAGCGATTACACTGGGCGCTGTGGTAGCGGTTTATTTAAAAATTAAGATAAATAAGTCTTTTTTTACTGTGAGACCAATCCTAGCCGTTATCGCGCGCTGAAGAAATTGAGACATTTTCAAAAACTACATTTCATTGACTCTCTAACGGTGTCAATCGGTTTGAGTTACAACTGTTGCGTCACATATTCGTACCAACATGGGTTTAGTGATATTTTCCAATATTACTAAGTTGTATTGCTTTTAACAGTGAAACGATTGACTGTGGGAATTAATTGAACTGATTTTGGACTGTGATCTTATAAATGTGATAAATGGGCCAATTGGTCTCCAAGGAATAACTTTCTTTTTAATTTGACGTGATTGCTGGAACTCAGCGATTACACTGGGCGCTGTGGTAACGCTTTATTTAAAAATTAAGTTAAATAAGTCATTTTTTACTGTGGGACCAATCCCAGCCGTTATCGCGCGCTAAAGAAATAGACACAATTTCAAAAACTACATTTCATTGACTTTCTAACGGTGTCAATCCGTTTGAGTTATAACGGTTGCGTCACATATTCGTACCAACATGTATTTAGCGATATTTTTCTCATATTACTAGGTTGCATCGCTTTTAACAGTGAAGCGATTGACTGTGGGACTTAATTGAACTGATTTTGGACTGTGATCTTATAAATGTTATAAGACAGACAATTGGACTCCAGGAAATAACATTCTCTTTAATTTGACATGATTGATGAAACTCACCGATTACACTGGGCGCTGTGGTAACGCTTTATTTAAAAATTAAGATAAATAAGTCATTTTGTACTGTGGGACCAATCCTAGCCGTTATCGCGCGCTGAAGAAATAGAGACAGTTTCAAAAGCTACATTTCATTGACTTTCTAACGGTGTCAATCCGTTTGACTTACAACGGTTGCGTCACACATTCGTACCAACATGTATTTAGTGGTTTTCTTCCGATATTACTAAGTTGTATCGCTTTCAACAGTGAAACGATTGACTGTGGGACTTAATTGAACTGATTTTGGACTTTGACTTTCTAAATGTGATAAATGAGTCATTTTGACTACAAGAAATGATATTCTTCTTAATTTGACATGATTGCCAGAACTCAGCGATTACACTGGACCTTGTGATAGCGATTCATTTAAAAATTTAGATAAATAAGTCATTTTTACTGTGGGACCAATCCTAGCCGTTAGCGCGCGCTGAAGATATAGAGACAGTTTCTAAAACTAAATTTCATTGATTTTCT
This sequence comes from Hydractinia symbiolongicarpus, assembly GCF_029227915.1. NCBI lineage: Eukaryota > Metazoa > Cnidaria > Hydrozoa > Anthoathecata > Hydractiniidae > Hydractinia > Hydractinia symbiolongicarpus. The sequence continues at coordinate 2,756,093 of NC_079877.1, forward strand.
GACGGTGTCAATCCGTTTGAGTTACAACGGTTGCGTCACACATTCGTACCAACATGTATTCAGTGATTTTTTTCCGATATTTCTAAGTTGTATCGCTTTCAACAGTGAAACGATTGACTGTGGGACTTAATTGAACTGATTTTGGACTTTGACCTTATATATGTGATAAATGGGTCATTTTGACTACAAGAAATGATATTTTTCTTAATTTGACATGATTGCTGGAACTCAGCAATTACACTGGGCGTTGTGGTAAGGCTTTATTTAAAAATTAAGATAAATAAGTCATTTTTTATTATGGGACCAATCCTAGCCGTTATCAAGCGCTGAAGATATAGAGACAGTTTCTAAAACTAAATTTCATTGATTTTCTGACGGTGTCAATCCGTTTGAGTTACAACGGTTGCGTCACACATTCGTACCAACATGTATTCAGTGATTTTTTTCCGATATTTCTAAGTTGTATCGCTTTCAACAGTGAAACGATTGACTGTGGGACTTAATTGAACTGATTTTGGACTTTGACCTTATATATGTGATAAATGGGTCATTTTGACTACAAGAAATGATATTTTTCTTAATTTGACATGATTGCTGGAACTCAGCAATTACACTGGGCGTTGTGGTAAGGCTTTATTTAAAAATTAAGATAAATAAGTCATTTTTTATTATGGGACCAATCCTAGCCGTTATCAAGCGCTGAAGATATAGAGACAGTTTCTAAAACTAAATTTCATTGATTTTCTAACGGTGTCAATCCGTTTGAGTTACAACGGTTGTGTCACACATTCGTACCAACATGTATTTAGTGATGTTTTTCCGATATTACTAAGTTGTATCGCTTTCAACAGCGAAACGATTGACTGTGGGACTTAATTGAACTGATTTTGGACTTTCACCTTTTAAATGTGATAAATGAGTCATTTTGACTACAAGAAATGATATTCTTCTTAATTTGACATGATTGCCGGAACTCAGCGATTACACTGGACCGTGTGGTAGCGATTCATTTTAAAATTTAGATAAATAAGATTTTCTTACTGTGGGACCAATCCTGGCCGTTAGCACGCGCTGAAGAAATAAAGACATTCTCAAAAACTACATTTCATTGATTTCTTGGTGGTATAATGCCGTTTGAGTTACAACGGTTGCGTCACATATTCGTACCAACATGTATTTAGCGAAAGTATTCGGATATTACTAGGTTGAATCGCTTTTAACCGTGAAACGTTTGACTGTGCAACTTAAATGAACTGATTTTGGACTTTGACCTTATAAATGTTATAAGTGAGACTATTGAACGCAAAGAAATAACATTCTTCTTAATTTGACATGATTGGTGGAACTCAGCGATTACACTGGGCGCTGTGGTAGCGGTTTATTTAAAAATTAAGATAAATAAGTCTTTTTTTACTGTGAGGCCAATCCTAGCCGTTATCGCGCGCTGAAGAAATTGAGACATTTTCAAAAACTACATTTCATTGACTCTCTAACGGTGTCAATCCGTTTGAGTTACAACTGTTGCGTCACATATTCGTACCAACATGTATTTAGCGATATTTTTCTCATATTACTAGGTTGCATCGCTTTTAACAGTGAAGCGATTGACTGTGGGACTTAATTGAACTGATTTTGGACTGTGATCTTATAAATGTTATAAGACAGACAATTGGACTCCAGGAAATAACATTCTCTTTAATTTGACATGATTGATGAAACTCACCGATTACACTGGGCGCTGTGGTAGCGCTTTATTTAAAAATTAAGATAAATAAGTCATTTTGTACTGTGGGACCAATCCTAGCCGTTATCGCGCGATGAAGAAATAGAGACAGTTTCAAAAGCTACATTTCATTGACTTTCTAACGGTGTCAATCCGTTTGACTTACAACGGTTGCGTCACACATTCGTACCAACATGTATTTAGTGGTTTTCTTCCGATATTACTAAGTTGTATCGCTTTCAACAGTGAAACGATTGACTGTGGGACTTAATTGAACTGATTTTGGACTTTGACTTTATAAATGTGATAAATGAGTCATTTTGACTACAAGAAATGATATTCTTCTTAATTTGACATGATTGCCGGAACTCAGCGATTACACTGGACCCTGTGGTAGCGATTCATTTAAAAATTTAGATAAATAAGTCATTTTTACTGTGGGACCAATCCTAGCCGTTAGCGCGCGCTGAAGATATAGAGACAGTTTCTAAAACTAAATTTCATTGATTTTCTGACGGTGTCAATCCGTTTGAGTTACAACGGTTGCGTCACACATTCGTACCAACATGTATTCAGTGATTTTTTTCCGATATTACTAAGTTGTATCGCTTTCAACAGTGAAACGATTGACTGTGGGACTTAATTGAACTGATTTTGGACTTTGACCTTATATATGTGATAAATGGGTCATTTTGACTACAAGAAATGATATTTTTCTTAATTTGACATGATTGCTGGAACTCAGCAATTACACTGGGCGTTGTGGTAAGGCTTTATTTAAAAATTAAGATAAATAAGTCATTTTTTATTATGGGACCAATCCTAGCCGTTATCAAGCGCTGAAGATATAGAGACAGTTTCTAAAACTAAATTTCATTGATTTTCTAACGGTGTCAATCCGTTTGAGTTACAACGGTTGTGTCACACATTCGTACCAACATGTATTTAGTGATTTTTTTCCGATATTACTAAGTTGTATCGCTTTCAACAGCGAAACGATTGACTGTGGGACTTAATTGAACTGATTTTGGACTTTCACCTTTTAAATGTGATAAATGAGTCATTTTGACTACAAGAAATGATATTCTTCTTAATTTGACATGATTGCCGGAACTCAGCGATTACACTGGACCGTGTGGTAGCGATTCATTTTAAAATTTAGATAAATAAGATTTTCTTACTGTGGGACCAATCCTGGCCGTTAGCACGCGCTGAAGAAATAAAGACATTCTCAAAAACTACATTTCATTGATTTCTTGGTGGTATAATGCCGTTTGAGTTACAACGGTTGCGTCACATATTCGTACCAACATGTATTTAGCGAAAGTATTCGGATATTACTAGGTTGAATCGCTTTTAACCGTGAAACGTTTGACTGTGCGACTTAAATGAACTGATTTTGGACTTTGACCTTATAAATGTTATAAGTGAGACTATTGAACGCAAAGAAATAACATTCTTCTTAATTTGACATGATTGGTGGAACTCAGCGATTACACTGGGCGCTGTGGTAGCGGTTTATTTAAAAATTAAGATAAATAAGTCTTTTTTTACTGTGAGACCAATCCTAGCCGTTATCGCGCGCTGAAGAAATTGAGACATTTTCAAAAACTACATTTCATTGACTCTCTAACGGTGTCAATCCGTTTAAGTTACAACTGTTGCGTCACATATTCGTACCAACATGTATTTAGCGATATTTTTCTCATATTACTAGGTTGCATCGCTTTTAACAGTGAAGCGATTGACTGTGGGACTTAATTGAACTGATTTTGGACTGTGATCTTATAAATGTTATAAGACAGACAATTGGACTCCAGGAAATAACATTCTCTTTAATTTGACATGATTGATGAAACTCACCGATTACACTGGGCGCTGTGGTAACGCTTTATTTAAAAATTAAGATAAATAAGTCATTTTGTACTGTGGGACCAATCCTAGCCGTTATCGCGCGCTGAAGAAATAGAGACAGTTTCAAAAGCTACATTTCATTGACTTTCTAACGGTGTCAATCCGTTTGACTTACAACGGTTGCGTCACACATTCGTACCAACATGTATTTAGTGGTTTTCTTCCGATATTACTAAGTTGTATCGCTTTCAACAGTGAAACGATTGACTGTGGGACTTAATTGAACTGATTTTAGACTTTGACTTTATAAATGTGTTAAATGAGTCATTTTGACTACAAGAAATGATATTCTTCTTAATTTGACATGATTGCCGGAACTCAGCGATTACACTGGACCCTGTGGTAGCGATTCATTTAAAAATTTAGATAAATAAGTCATTTTTACTGTGGGACCAATCCTAGCCGTTAGCGCGCGCTGAAGATATAGAGACAGTTTCTAAAACTAAATTTCATTGATTTTCTGACGGTGTCAATCCGTTTGAGTTACAACGGTTGCGTCACACATTCGTACCAACATGTATTTAGTGATTTTTTTCCGATATTTCTAAGTTGTATCGCTTTCAACAGTGAAACGATTGACTGTGGGACTTAATTGAACTGATTTTGGACTTTGACCTTATATATGTGATAAATGGGTCATTTTGACTACAAGAAATGATATTTTTCTTAATTTGACATGATTGCTGGAACTCAGCAATTACACTGGGCGTTGTGGTAAGGCTTTATTTAAAAATTAAGATAAATAAGTCATTTTTTATTATGGGACCAATCCTAGCCGTTATCAAGCGCTGAAGATATAGAGACAGTTTCTAAAACTAAATTTCATTGATTTTCTAACGGTGTCAATCCGTTTGAGTTACAACGGTTGTGTCACATATTCGTACCAACATGTATTTAGTGATTTTTTTCCGATATTACTAAGTTGTATCGCTTTCAACAGCGAAACGATTGACTGTGGGACTTAATTGAACTGATTTTGGACTTTGACCTTATAAATGTTATAAGTGAGACAATTGGACGGCAAGAAATAACATTCTTCTTAATTTGACATGATTGCTGGAACTCAACGATTACACTGGGTGCTGTGGTAGCGCTTTATTTAAAAATTAAGATAAATAAGTCTTTTTTTACTGTGAGACCAATCCTAGCCGTTATCGCCCGCTGAAGAAATAGAGACATTTTCAAAAACCACATTTCATTGACTTTCTAACGGTGTCAATCCGTTTGAGTTACAACAGTTGCGTCACATATTCGTACCAAAATGTATTTAGTGATTTTCTTCGGATAATACTAAGTTGTATCGCTTTTAACAGTGAAACGATTGACTGTGGGAATTATTTGAACTGATTCAGGACTGTGACCTTATAGATGTGATAAATGAGGCAATAGGTTTCCAAGGAATAACATTCTTCTTAATTTGATATGATTGCTGGAATTCAGCGATTACATTAGGCTCTGTGGTAGCCCTTTTTTAAAAATTTAGATAAATAAGTCATTTTTTACTGTGGGACCAATCCTAGCCGTTAGTTCGCGCTGAAGAAGTAGAGACAGCTTCAAAAAGTACATTTCATTGACTTTCTAACGGTGTCAATCCGTTTGAGTTACAACGGTTGGGTCACATATTCGTACCAACATGTATTTAGCGATATTTTTCTGATATTACTAGGTTGCATCGCTTCAAACAGTGAAACGATTGACTGTGGGACTTAATTGAACTAACTTTGGACTGTGACCTCATAACTGTGATAAATCAGACAATTGGACTCCAAGAAAGAACATTCTTCTTAATTTGACATGATGGCCGGATCTCAGCGATTACACTGGACCCTGTGGTAGCGATTCATTAAAAATTTAGATAAATAAGTCATTTTTACTGTGGGACCAATCCTAGCCGTTAGCGCGCGCTGAAGATATAGAGACAGTTTCAAAAACTCCATTTCATTGACTTTCCAACGGTGTCAATCCGTTTGAGAGACAACGGTTGCGTGAAACATTCGTACGAACATGTATTTAGTGATTTTTTTCCGATATTACTAAATTGTATCGGTTTCAACAGTGAAACGATTGACTGTGGGACTTAATTGAACTGATTTTGGACTTTGACCTTATAAATGTGATAAATGGGCCAATTGGTCTCCAAGGAATAACTTTCTTCTTAATTTGACGTGATTGCTGGAACTCACCGGTTACACTGGGCGCTGTGGTAACGCTTTATTTAAAAATTAGGACAAATAAGTCATTTTGTACTGTGGGACCAATCCTAGCCGTTATCGGGCGCTGAAGAAATAGAGACAGTTTCAAAAACTACATTTCACTGACATTCTAACGGTGTCAATCCGTTTGACTTACAACGGTTGCGTCACATAATCGTACCAACATGTATTTAGTGATTTTCTTCCGATATTACTAAGTTGTATCGCTTTCAACAGTGAAACGATTGACTGTGGGACTTAATTGAACTGATTTTGGACTTTGACCTTATAAATGTGATAAATGAGTCATTTTGACTACAAGAAATGATATTCTTCTTAATTTGACATGATTGCTGGAACTCAGCGATTACACTGGGCGCTGTGGTAAGGCTTTATTTAAAAATTTAGATAAATAAGTCAATTTTTATTGTGGGACCAATCCTAGCCGTTATCGCGCGCTGAAAAAATAGAGACAGATTCTAAAACTAAATTTCATTGATTTTCTAACGGTGTTAATCCGTTTGAGTTACAACGGTTGCGTCACATATTCGTACCAACATGTATTTAGTGATTTTTTTCCGATATTTCTAAGTTGTATCGCTTTCAACAGTGAAACGATTGAATGTGGGACTTAATTGAACTGATTTTGGACTTTGACCTTATAAATGTGATAAATGAGTCATTTTGACTACAAGAAATGATATTCTTCTTAATTTGACATGATTGCTGGAACTCAGCGATTACACTGGGCGCTGTGGTAGGGCTTTTTTTAAAAATTAAGATAAATAAGTCAATTTTTATTGTGGGACCAATCCTAGCCGTTATCGCGCGCTGAAGAAATAGAGACAGTTTCTAAAACTAAATTTCATTGATTTTCTAACGGTGTCAATCCGTTTGAGTTACAACGGTTGTGTCACACATTCGTACCAACATGTATTTAGTGATTTTTTTCCGATATTACTAAGTTGTATCGCTTTCAACAGCGAAACGATTGACTGTGGGACTTAATTGAACTGATTTTGGACTTTCATCTTATAAATGTGATAAATGAGTCATTTTGACTCCAAGAAAGAACATTCTTCTTAATTTGACATGATGGCCGGAACTCAGCGATTACACTCGACCCTGTGGTAGCGATTCATTAAAAATTTAGATAAATAAGTCATTTTTACTGTGGGACCAATCCTAGCCGTTAGCGCGCGCTGAAGATATAGAGACAGTTTCAAAAACTCCATTTCATTGACTTTCCAACAGTGTCAATCCGTTTGAGAGACAACGGTTGCGTGAAACATTCGTACGAACATGTATTTAGTGATTTTTTTCCGATATTACTAAATTGTATCGCTTTCAACAGTGCAACGATTGACTGTGGGACTTAATTGAACTGATTTTGGACTTTGACCTTATAAATGTGGTAAATGGGCCAATTGGTCTCCAAGGAATAACTTTCTTCTTAATTTGACGTGATTGCTGGAACTCACCGGTTACACTGGGCGCTGTGGTAACGCTTTATTTAAAAATTAAGACAAATAAGTCATTTTGTACTGTGGGACCAATCCTAGCCGTTATCGCGCGCTGAAGAAATAGAGACAGTTTCAAAAACTACATTTCATTGACATTCTAACGGTGTCAATCCGTTTGACTTACAACGGTTGCGTCACATAATCGTACCAACATGTATTTAGTGATTTTCTTCCGATATTACTAAGTTGTATCGCTTTCAACAGTGAAACGATTGACTGTGGGACTTAATTGAACTGATTTTGGACTTTGACCTTATAAATGTGATAAATGAGTCATTTTGACTACAAGAAATGATATTCTTCTTAATTTGACATGATTGCTGGAACTCAGCGATTACACTGGGCGCTGTGGTAAGGCTTTATTTAAAAATAAAGATAAATAAGTCAATTTTTATTGTGGGACCAATCCTAGCCGTTATCGCGCGCTGAAAAAATAGAGACAGATTCTAAAACTAAATTTCATTGATTTTCTAACGGTGTCAATCCGTTTGAGTTACAACGGTTGCGTCACATATTCGTACCAACATGTATTTAGTGATTTTTTTCCGATATTACTAAGTTGTATCGCTTTCAACAGTGAAACGATTGACTGTGGGACTTAATTGAACTGATTTTGGACTTTGACCTTATAAATGTGATAAATGAGTCATTTTGACTACAAGAAATGATATTCTTCTTAATTTGACATGATTACTGGAACTCAGCGATTACACTGGGCGCTGTGGTAAGGCTTTTTTTAAAAATTAAGATAAATAAGTCAATTTTTATTGTGGGACCAATCCTAGCCGTTATCGCGCGATGAAGAAATAGAGACAGATTCTAAAACTAAATTTCATTGATTTTCTCACGGTGTCAATCCGTTTGAGTTACAACGGTTGCGTCACACATTCGTACCAACATGTATTTAGTGATTTTTTTCCGATATTTCTAAGTTGTATCGCTTTCAACAGTGAAACGATTGACTGTGGGACTTAATTGACCTGATTTTGGACTTTGACCTTATAAATGTGATAAATGAGTCATTTTGACTACAAGAAATGATATTCTTCTTAATTTGACATGATTGCCGGAACTCAGCGATTACACTGGACCCTGTGGTAGCGATTCATTTAAAAATTTAGATAAATAAGTCATTTTTACTGTGGGACCAATCCTAGCCGTTAGCGCACGCTGAAGATATAGAGACAGTTTCTATAACTAAATTTCATTGATTTTCTGACGGTGTCAATCCGTTTGAGTTACAACGGTTGTGTCACACATTCGTACCAACATGTATTTAGTGATTTTTTTCCGATATTTCTAAGTTGTATCGCTTTCAACAGTGAAACGATTGACTGTGGGACTTAATTGAACTGATTTTGGACTTTCACCTTTTAAATGTGATAAATGAGTCATTTTGACTACAAGAAATGATATTCTTCTTAATTTGACATGATTGCCGGAACTCAGCGATTACACTGGACCGTGTGGTAGCGATTCATTTTAAAATTTAGATAAATAAGATTTTCTTACTGTGGGACCAATCCTGGCCGTTAGCACGCGCTGAAGAAATAAAGACATTCTCAAAAACTACATTTCATTGATTTCTTGGTGGTATAATGCCGTTTGAGTTACAACGGTTGCGTCACATATTCGTACCAACATGTATTTAGCGAAAGTATTCGGATATTACTAGGTTGAATCGCTTTTAACCGTGAAACGTTTGACTGTGCGACTTAAATGAACTGATTTTGGACTTTGACCTTATAAATGTTATAAGTGAGACTATTGAACGCAAAGAAATAACATTCTTCTTAATTTGACATGATTGCTGGAACTCAGCGATTACACTGGGCGCTGTGGTAGCGGTTTATTTAAAAATTAAGATAAATAAGTCTTTTTTTACTGTGAGACCAATCCTAGCCGTTATCGCGCGCTGAAGAAATTGAGACATTTTCCAAAACTACATTTCATTGACTCTCTAACGGTGTCAATCCGTTTGAGTTACAACTGTTGCGTCACATATTCGTACCAACATGGGTTTAGTGATATTTTCCAATATTACTAAGTTGTATTGCTTTTAACAGTGAAACGATTGACTGTGGGAATTAATTGAACTAATTTTGGACTGTGATCTTATAAATGTGATAAATGGGCCAATTGGTCTCCAAGGAATAACTTTCTTCTTAATTTGACGTGATTGCTGGAACTCAGCGATTACACTGGGCGCTGTGGTAACGCTTTATTTAAAAATTAAGTTAAATAAGTCATTTTTTACTGTGGGACCAATCCCAGCCGTTATCGCGCGCTAAAGAAATAGACACAATTTCAAAAACTACATTTCATTGACTTTCTAACGGTGTCAATCCGTTTGAGTTATAACGGTTGCGTCACATATTCGTACCAACATGTATTTAGCGATATTTTTCTCATATTACTAGGTTGCATCGCTTTTAACAGTGAAGCGATTGACTGTGGGACTTAATTGAACTGATTTTGGACTGTGATCTTATAAATGTTATAAGACAGACAATTGGACTCCAGGAAATAACATTCTCTTTAATTTGACATGATTGCTGAAGTTCAGCGTTTACACTGGGCGCTGTGGTAACGCTTTATTTAAAAATTAAGATAAATAAGTCATTTTTTACTGTGGGACCAATCCTAGCCGTTATCGCGCGCTGAAGAAATAGAGACAGTTTCACAAGCTACATTTCATTGACTTTCTAACGGTGTCAATCCGTTTGACTTACAACGGTTGCGTCACACATTCGTACCAACATGTATTTAGTGGTTTTCTTCCGATATTACTAAGTTGTATCGCTTTCAACAGTGAAACGATTGACTGTGGGACTTAATTGAACTGATTTTGGACTTTGACTTTATAAATGTGATAAATGAGTCATTTTGACTACAAGAAATGATATTCTTCTTAATTTGACATGATTGCCGGAACTCAGCGATTACACTGGACCCTGTTGTAGCGATTCATTTAAAAATTTAGATAAATAAGTCATTTTTACTGTGGGACCAATCCTAGCCGTTAGCGCGCGCTGAAGATATAGAGACAGTTTCTAAAACTAAATTTCATTGATTTTCTGACGGTGTCAATCCGTTTGAGTTACAACGGTTGCGTCACACATTCGTACCAACATGTATTCAGTGATTTTTTTCCGATATTTCTAAGTTGTATCGCTTTCAACAGTGAAACGATTGACTGTGGGACTTAATTGAACTGATTTTGGACTTTGACCTTATATATGTGATAAATGGGTCATTTTGACTACAAGAAATGATATTTTTCTTAATTTGACATGATTGCTGGAACTCAGCAATTACACGGGGCGTTGTGGTAAGGCTTTATTTAAAAATTAAGATAAATAAGTCATTTTTTATTATGGGACCAATCCTAGCCGTTATCAAGCACTGAAGATATAGAGACAGTTTCTAAAACTAAATTTCATTGATTTTCTAACGGTGTCAATCCGTTTGAGTTACAACGGTTGTGTCACACATTCGTACCAACATGTATTTAGTGATTTTTTTCCGATATTACTAAGTTGTATCGCTTTCAACAGCGAAACGATTGACTGTGGGACTTAATTGAACTGATTTTGGACTTTCACCTTTTAAATGTGATAAATGAGTCATTTTGACTACAAGAAATGATATTCTTCTTAATTTGACATGATTGCCGGAACTCAGCGATTACACTGGACCGTGTGGTAGCGATTCATTTTAAAATTTAGATAAATAAGATTTTCTTACTGTGGGACCAATCCTGGCCGTTAGCACGCGCTGAAGAAATAAAGACATTCTCAAAAACTACATTTCATTGATTTCTTGGTGGTATAATGCCGTTTGAGTTACAACGGTTGCGTCACATATTCGTACCAACATGTATTTAGCGAAAGTATTCGGATATTACTAGGTTGAATCGCTTTTAACCGTAAAACGTTTGACTGTGCGACTTAAATGAACTGATTTTGGACTTTGACCTTATAAATGTTATAAGTGAGACTATTGAACGCAAAGAAATAAAATTCTTCTTAATTTGACATGATTGCTGGAACTCAGCTATTACACTGGGCGCTGTGGTAGCGGTTTATTTAAAAATTAAGATAATTAAGTCTTTTTTTACTGTGAGACCAATCCTAGCCGTTATCGCGCGCTGAAGAAATTGAGACATTTTCCAAAACTACATTTCATTGACTCTCTAACGGTGTCAATCCGTTTGAGTTACAACTGTTGCGTCACATATTCGTACCAACATGGGTTTAGTGATATTTTCCAATATTACTAAGTTGTATTGCTTTTAACAGTGAAACGATTGACTGTGGGAATTAATTGAACTGATTTTGGACTGTGATCTTATAAATGTGATAAATGGGCCAATTGGTCTCCAAGGAATAACTTTCTTCTTAATTTGACGTGATTGCTGGAACTCAGCGATTACACTGGGCGCTGTGGTAACGCTTTATTTAAAAATTAAGTTAAATAAGTCATTTTTTACTGTGGGACCAATCCCAGCCGTTATCGCGCGCTAAAGAAATAGACACAATTTCAAAAACTACATTTCATTGACTTTCTAATGGTGTCAATCCGTTTGAGTTATAACGGTTGCGTCACATATTCGTACCAACATGTATTTAGCGATATTTTTCTCATATTACTAGGTTGCATCGCTTTTAACAGTGAAGCGATTGACTGTGGGACTTAATTGAACTGATTTTGGACTGTGATCTTATAAATGTTATAAGACAGACAATTGGACTCCAGGAAATAACATTCTCTTTAATTTGACATGATTGCTGAAGTTCAGCGTTTACACTGGGCGCTGTGGTAGCGCTTTATTTAAAAATTAAAATAAGTATGTCATTTTTTACTGTGGGACCAATCTTAGCCGTTATCGCGCGCTGAAGAAATAGAGACAGTTTCAAAAATCACATTTCATTGATTTTCTAAGGGTGTCAACCCGTTTGAGTTACAATAGTTGCGTCACATATTCGTACCAAAATGTATTTAGTGATTTTCTTCGGATATTATTAATTTGTATCGCTTTTAACAGTGAAACGATTGACTGTGGGACTTAATTGAACTGATTTTGGACTTTGACTTTCTAAATGTGATAAATGAGTCATTTTGACTACAAGAAATGATATTCTTCTTAATTTGACATGATTGCCGGAACTCAGCGATTACACTGGACCGTGTGGTAGCGATTCATTTTAAAATTTAGATAAATAAGATTTTCTTACTGTGGGACCAATCCTGGCCGTTAGCACGCGCTGAAGATATAGAGACAGTTTCTAAAACTAAATTTCATTGATTTTCTGACGGTGTCAATCCGTTTGAGTTACAACGGTTGCGTCACACATTCGTACCAACATGTATTCAGTGATTTTTTTCCGATATTTCTAAGTTGTATCGCTTTCAACAGTGAAACGATTGACTGTGGGACTTAATTGAACTGATTTTGGACTTTGACCTTATATATGTGATAAATGGGTCATTTTGACTACAAGAAATGATATTTTTCTTAATTTGACATGATTGCTGGAACTCAGCAATTACACGGGGCGTTGTGGTAAGGCTTTATTTAAAAATTAAGATAAATAAGTCATTTTTTATTATGGGACCAATCCTAGCCGTTATCAAGCACTGAAGATATAGAGACAGTTTCTAAAACTAAATTTCATTGATTTTCTAACGGTGTCAATCCGTTTGAGTTACAACGGTTGTGTCACACATTCGTACCAACATGTATTTAGTGATTTTTTTCCGATATTACTAAGTTGTATCGCTTTCAACAGCGAAACGATTGACTGTGGGACTTAATTGAACTGATTTTGGACTTTCACCTTTTAAATGTGATAAATGAGTCATTTTGACTACAAGAAATGATATTCTTCTTAATTTGACATGATTGCCGGAACTCAGCGATTACACTGGACCGTGTGGTAGCGATTCATTTTAAAATTTAGATAAATAAGATTTTCTTACTGTGGGACCAATCCTGGCCGTTAGCACGCGCTGAAGAAATAAAGACATTCTCAAAAACTACATTTCATTGATTTCTTGGTGGTATAATGCCGTTTGAGTTACAACGGTTGCGTCACATATTCGTACCAACATGTATTTAGCGAAAGTATTCGGATATTACTAGGTTGAATCGCTTTTAACCGTAAAACGTTTGACTGTGCGACTTAAATGAACTGATTTTGGACTTTGACCTTATAAATGTTATAAGTGAGACTATTGAACGCAAAGAAATAAAATTCTTCTTAATTTGACATGATTGCTGGAACTCAGCTATTACACTGGGCGCTGTGGTAGCGGTTTATTTAAAAATTAAGATAATTAAGTCTTTTTTTACTGTGAGACCAATCCTAGCCGTTATCGCGCGCTGAAGAAATTGAGACATTTTCCAAAACTACATTTCATTGACTCTCTAACGGTGTCAATCCGTTTGAGTTACAACTGTTGCGTCACATATTCGTACCAACATGGGTTTAGTGATATTTTCCAATATTACTAAGTTGTATTGCTTTTAACAGTGAAACGATTGACTGTGGGAATTAATTGAACTGATTTTGGACTGTGATCTTATAAATGTGATAAATGGGCCAATTGGTCTCCAAGGAATAACTTTCTTCTTAATTTGACGTGATTGCTGGAACTCAGCGATTACACTGGGCGCTGTGGTAACGCTTTATTTAAAAATTAAGTTAAATAAGTCATTTTTTACTGTGGGACCAATCCCAGCCGTTATCGCGCGCTAAAGAAATAGACACAATTTCAAAAACTACATTTCATTGACTTTCTAATGGTGTCAATCCGTTTGAGTTATAACGGTTGCGTCACATATTCGTACCAACATGTATTTAGCGATATTTTTCTCATATTACTAGGTTGCATCGCTTTTAACAGTGAAGCGATTGACTGTGGGACTTAATTGAACTGATTTTGGACTGTGATCTTATAAATGTTATAAGACAGACAATTGGACTCCAGGAAATAACATTCTCTTTAATTTGACATGATTGCTGAAGTTCAGCGTTTACACTGGGCGTTGTGGTAGCGCTTTATTTAAAAATTAAAATAAGTATGTCATTTTTTACTGTGGGACCAATCTTAGCCGTTATCGCGCGCTGAAGAAATAGAGACAGTTTCAAAAATCACATTTCATTGATTTTCTAAGGGTGTCAACCCGTTTGAGTTACAATAGTTGCGTCACATATTCGTACCAAAATGTATTTAGTGATTTTCTTCGGATATTATTAATTTGTATCGCTTTTAACAGTGAAACGATTGACTGTGGGAATTATTTGAACTGATTCTGGACTGTGACCTTATAAATGTGCTAAATGAGGCAATTGGTCTCCAAGGAATGACATTCTTCTTAATTTGACATGATTGCTGGAACTCAGCGATTACACTGGGCGCTGTGGTAGCGCTTTATTTAAAAATTAAGATAAATATGTCATTTTTTACTGTGGGACCAATCTTAGCCGTTATCGCGCGCTGAAGAAATAGAGACAGTTTCAAAAACCACATTTCATTGATTTTCTAACGGTGTCAACCCGTTTGAGTTACAATAGTTGCGTCACATATTCGTACCAAAATGTATTTAGTGATTTTCTTCGGATATTATTAATTTGTATCGCTTTTAACAGTGAAACGATTGACTGTGGGAATTATTTGAACTGATTCTGGACTGTGACCTTATAAATGTGCTAAATGAGGCAATTGGTCTCCAAGGAATGACATTCTTCTTAATTTGACATGATTGCTGGAACTCAGCGGTTACACTGGGCGCTGTGGTAGCGCTTTATTTAAAAATTAAGATAAATAAGTCTTTTTTTACTGTGGGACCAATGCTAGCCGTTATCGCGCGCCAAAGAAATAGAGACAGTTTCAAAAACCACATTTCATTGACTTTCTAACGGTGTCAATCCGTTTGAGTTACAACAGTTGCGTCACATATTCGTACCAAAATGTATTTAGTGATTTTCTTCGGATATCCCTAAGTTGTATCGCTTTTAACAGTGAAACGATTGACTGTGGGAATTATTTAAACTGATTCAGGACTGTGACCTTATAAATGTGATAAATGAGGCAAAAGGTCTCCAAGGAGTAACATTCTTCTTAATTTGACATGATTGCTGGAAGTCAGCGATTACATTAGGCTCTGGGTAGCCTTTTTTAAAAAATTTAGATAAATAAGTCATTTTTTATTGTAGGACCAATCCTAGCCGTTAGTTTGCGCTGAAAAATTAGAGACAGCTTCAAAAAGTACATTTCATTGACTTTCTAGCGGTGTCAATCCGTTTGAGTTACAACGGTTGGGTCACATATTCGTACCAACATGTATTAACGATGTTTTTTTGATATTACTAGGTTGCATCGCTTCTAACAGTGAAACGATTGACTGTGGGATTTAATTGAACTAACTTTGGACTGTGACCTCATAAGTGTGATAAATAAGACAATTGGACTCCAAGAAAGAACATTCTTCTTAATTTGACATGATTGCCGGAACTCAGCGATTACACTGGACCCTGTGGTAGCGATTCATTTTAAAATTTAGATAAATAAGATTTTCTTACTGTGGGACCAATCCTGGCCGTTAGCACGCGCTGAAGAAATAAAGACATTCACAAAAACTACATTTCATTGATTTCTTGGCGGTATAATTCCGTTTGAGTTACAACGGTTGCGTCACATATTCGTACCAACATGTATTTAGCGAAAGTATTCGGATATTACTAGGTTGCATCGCTTTTAACTGTGAAACGTTTAACTGTGCGACTTAAATGAACTGATTTTAGACTTTGACCTTATAAATGTGATAAGTGAGACAATTGGACGCCAAGAAATAACATTCTTCTTAATTTGACATGATTGCTGGAACTCAGCTATTACACTGGGCGCTGTGGTAGCGCTTTATTTAAAAATTAAGATAAATAAGTCTTTTTTTACTGTGAGACCAATCCCAGCCGTTATCGCGCGCTGAAGAAATAGAGACAGTTTCAAAAACCACATTTCATTGACTTTCTAACGGTGTCAATCCGTTTGAGTTGCAACAGTTGCGTCACATATTCGTACCAAAATGTATTTAGTGATTTTCTTCGGATAATACTAAGTTGTATCGCTTTTAACAGTGAAACGATTGACAGTGGGAATTATTTGAACTGATTCAGGACTGTGACCTTATAAATGTGATAAATGAGGCAATAGGTCTCCAATGAATAACATTCTTCTTAATTTGACATGATTGCCGGAACTCAGCGATTACACTGGACCGTGTGGTAGCGATTCATTTTAAAATTAAGATAAATAAGATTTTCTTACTGTGGGACCAATCCTGGCCGTTAGCACGCGCTGAAGAAATAAAGACATTCTCAAAAACTACATTTCATTGATTTCTTGGCGGTATAATTCCGTTTGAGTTACAACGGTTGCGTCATATATTCGTACCAACATGTATTTAGCGAAAGTATTCGGATATTACTAGGTTGCATCGCTTTTAACTGTGAAACGTTTGACTGTGCGACTTAAATGAACTGATTTTGGACTTTGACCTTATAAATGTTATAAGTGAGACAATTGGACGCCAAGAAATAACATTCTTCTTAATTTGACATGATTGCTGGAACTCAGCGATTACACTGGGCGCTGTGGTAGCGCTTTATTTAAAAATTAGGATAAATAAGTCTTTTTTTACTGTGGGACCAATCCTAGCCGTTATCGCGCGCCGAAGAAATAGAGACAGTTTCAAAAACCACATTTCATTGAATTTCTAACGGTGTCAATCCGTTTGAGTTACAACAGTTGCGTCACATATTCGTACCAAAATGTATTTAGTGATTTTCTTCGGATATTCCTAAGTTGTATCGCTTTTAACAGTGAAACGATTGACTGTGGGAATTATTTGAACTGATTCAGGACTGTGACCTTATAAATGTGATAAATGAGGCAAAAGGTCTCCAATGAATAACATTCTTCTTAATTTGACATGATTGCCGGAACTCAGCGATTACATTAGGCTCTGGGTAGCCTTTTTTTTGAAAATTTAGATAAATAAGTCATTTTTTATTGTGGGACCAATCCTAGCCGTTAGTTCGCGCTGAAAAAATAGAGACAGCTTCAAAAAGTACATTTCATTAACTTTCTAACGGTGTCAATCCGTTTAAGTTACAACGGTTGGGTCACATATTCGTACCAACATGTATTAACGATGTTTTTCTGACATTACTAGGTTGCATCGCTTCTAACAGTGAAACGATTGACTGTAGGATTTAATTGAACTAACTTTGGACTGTGACCTCATAAGTGTGATAAATGAGACAATTGGACTCCAAGAAAGAACATTCTTCTTAATTTGACATGATTGCCGGAACTCAGGGATTACATTGGACCCTGTGGTAGCGATTCATTTAAAAATTTCGATAAATAAGTCATTTTTTACTGTGGGACCAATCCTAGCCGTTTGTTCGCGCTGAAAAAATAGAGACAGCTTCAAAACGTACATTTCATTGACTTTCTAACGGTGTCAATCCGTTTGAGTTACAACGGTTGGGTCACATATTCGTACCAACATGTATTAACGATGTTTTTCTGATATTACTAGGTTGCATCGCTTCTAACAGTGAAACGATTGACTGTGGGATTTAATTGAACTAACTTTGGACTGTGACCTCATAAGTGTGATAAATGAGACAATTGGACTCCAAGAAAGAACATTCTTCTTAATTTGACATGATTGCCGGAACTCAGGGATTACATTGGACCGTGTGGTAGCGATTCATTTAAAAATTTAGATAAATAAGTCATTTTTACTGTGGGACCAATCCTAGCCGTTAGCGCGCGCTGAAGATATAGAGACAGTTTTAAGAACTCCATTTCATTGACTTTCTAAGGGTGTCAATCCGTTTGAGTTACAACGGTTGCGTCACACATTCGTATCAACATGTGTTTAGTGATTTTTTTCCGATATTACTAAGTTGTATCGCTTTCAACAGCGAAACGATTGACTGTGGAACTTAATTGAACTGATTTTGGACTTTCACCTTATAAATGTGATAAATGAGTCATTTTGACTACAAGAAATGATATTCTTCTTAATTTGACATGATTGCCGGAACTCAGCGATTACACTGGACCGTGTGGTAGACCTTTTTTAGAAATTTAGATAAATAAGTCATTTTTTACTCTGGGACCAATCCTAGCCGTTAGTTCGCGCTGAAGAAATAGAGACAGCTTCAAAAAGTACATTTCATTGACTTTCTAACGGTGTCAAACCGTTTGAGTTACAACGGTTGGGTCACATATTCGTAACAACATGTATTTAGCGATATTTTTCTGATATTACTAGGTTGCATCGCTTCAAACAGTGAAACGATTGACTGTGGGACTTAATTGAACTAACTTTGGACTGTGACCTCATAAGTGTGATAAATGAGACAATTGGACTCTAAGAAAGAACATTCTTCTTAATTTGACATGATTGCCGGAACTCAGCGATTACATTGGACCCTGTGGTAGCGATTCATTAAAAATTTAGATAAATAAGTCATTTTTACTGTGGGACCAATCCTAGCCGTTAGCGCGCGCTGAAGATATAGAGACAACTTCAAAAAGTACATTTCATTGACTTTCTAACGGTGTCAATCCCTTTGAATTACAACGGTTGCGTGAAACATTCGTACCAACATGTATTTAGTGATTTTTTACCGATATTTTTAAGTTGTATCGCTTTCAACAGTGAAACGATTGACTGTGGGAATTATTTGAACTGATTCAGGACTGTGACTTTATAAATGTGATAAATGAGGCAATAGGTCTCCAAGGAATAACATTCTTCTTAATTTGACATGACTGCTGGAATTCAGCGATTACATTGGGCTCTGTGGTAGCCCTTTTTTAAAAATTTAGATAAATAAGTCATTTTTTACTGTGGGACCAATCCTAGCCGTTAGTTCGCGCTGAAGAAATAGAGACAGCTTCAAAAAGTACATTTCATTGACTTTCTAACGGTGTCAACCCGTTTGAGTTACAATAGTTGCGTCACATATTCGTACCAAAATGTATTTAGTGATTTTCTTCGGATATTATTAATTTGTATCGCTTTTAACAGTGAAACGATTGACTGTGGGAATTATTTGAACTGATTCTGGACTGTGACCTTATAAATGTGCTAAATGAGGCAATTGGTCTCCAAGGAATGACATTCTTCTTAATTTGACATGATTGCTGGAACTCAGCGATTACACTGGGCGCTGTGGTAGCGCTTTATTTAAAAATTAAGATAAATATGTCATTTTTTACTGTGGGACCAATCTTAGCCGTTTTCGCGCGCTGAAGAAATAGAGACAGTTTCAAAAACCACATTTCATTGATTTTCTAACGGTGTCAACCCGTTTGAGTTACAATAGTTGCGTCACATATTCGTACCAAAATGTATTTAGTGATTTTCTTCGGATAATACTAAGTTGTATCGCTTTTAACAGTGAAACGATTGACTGTGGGAATTATTTGAACTGATTCAGGACTGTGACCTTATAAATGTGATAAATGAGGCAATAGGTCTCCAAGGAATAACATTCTTCTTAATTTGACATGATTGCCGGAACTCAGCGATTACACTGGACGGTGTGGTAGCGATTCATTTTAAAATTAAGATAAATAAGATTTTCTTACTGTGGGACCAATCCTGGCCGTTAGCACGCGCTGAAGATATAAAGACATTCTCAAAAACTACATTTCATTGATTTCTTGGCGGTATAATTCCGTTTGAGTTACAACGGTTGCGTCACATATTCGTACCAACATGTATTTAGCGAAAATATTCGGATATTACTAGGTTGCATCGCTTTTAACTGTGAAACGTTTGACTGTGCGACTTAAATGAACTGATTTTGGACTTTGACCTTATAAATGTTATAAGTGAGACAATTGGACGCCAAGAAATAACATTCTTCTTAATTTGACATGATTGCTGGAACTCAGCGATTACACTGGGCGCTGTGGTAGCGCTTTATTTAAAAATTAAGATAAATAAGTCTTTTTTTACTGTGGGACCAATCCTAGCCGTTATCGCGCGCCGAAGAAATAGAGACAGTTTCAAAAACCACATTTCATTGACTTTCTAACGGTGTCAATCCGTTTGAGTTACAACAGTTGCGTCACATATTCGTACCAAAATGTATTTAGTGATTTTCTTCGGATATTCCTAAGTTGTATCGGTTTTAACAGTGAAACGATTGACTGTGGGAATTATTTGAACTGATTCAGGACTGTGACCTTATAAATGTGATAAATAAGGCAAAAGGTCTCCAATGAATGACATTCTTCTTAATTTGACATGATTGCTGGAATTCAGCGATTACATTAGGCTCTGGGTAGCCTTTTTTTTGAAAATTTAGATAAATAAGTCATTTTTTACTGTGGGACCAATCCTAGCCGTTAGTTCGCGCTGAAAAAATAGAGACAGCTTCAAAAGTACATTTCATTGACTTTCTAACGGTGTCAATCCGTTTGAGTTACAACGGTTGGGTCACATATTCGTACCAACATGTATTAACGATGTTTTTCTGATATTACTAGGTTGCATCGCTTCTAACAGTGAAACGATTGACTGTGGGATTTAATTGAACTAACTTTGGACTGTGACCTCATAAATGTAATAAATGAGTCATTTTGACTACAAGAAATGATATTCTTCTTAATTTGACATGATTGCCGGAACTCAGCGATTACACTGGACCGTGTGGTAGACCTTTTTTAAAAATTTAGATAAATAAGTCATTTTTTACTCTGGGAGCAATCCTAGCCGTTAGTTCGCGCTGAAGAAATAGAGACAGCTTCAAAAAGTACATTTCATTGACTTCTAACGGTGTCAAACCGTTTGAGTTACAACGGTTGGGTCACATATTCGTACCAACATGTATTTAGCGATATTTTTCTGATATTACTAGGTTGCATCGCTTCAAACAGTGAAACGATTGACTGTGGGAACTATTTGAACTGATTCTTGACTGTGACCTTATAAATGTGCTAAATGAGGCAATTGGTCTCCAAGGAGTAACATTCTTCTTAATTTGACATGATTGCTGGAATTCAGCGATTACATTAGGCTCTGTGGTAGCGCTTTATTAACTGTCGGACCAATCCTAGCCAGTAGCTCGCGCTGAAGAAATATAGTCAGTTTCAAAAACTACATTTCATTAATTTTCTCACTGTGTCAATCCGTTTGAGTTACAACGGTTGCTTCACATATTCGTACCAACATGTATTTAGTGATTTTCTTCCTATATTACTAATTTGATTGCTTTTAACAGTGAAACGATTGACTGTGGGAATTAATTAAACTGATTCTGGACTGTGACCTTATAAATGTGATAAATGAGCCAATTGGTCTTCAAGGAGTAACATTCTTCTTAATTTGACATGATTGCTGGAATTCAGCGATTACATTAGGCTCTGTGGTAGCGCTTTGTTAAAAAATTAATATAAATAAGTCATTTTTTAGTGTGTGACCAATCCTAGCCGTTAGTTCGCGCTGAAGAAATAGAGACAGTTTCAAAAACTACATTTCATTGACTTTCTAACGGTGTCAACCCGTTTGAGTTACAACGGTTGCGTCACATATTCGTACCAACATGTATTTAGTGATTTTCTTCCTATATTACTAGGTTGCATCGCTTCTAACAGTGAAACGATTGACTGTGGGATTTAATTGAACTAACTTTGGACTGTGACCTCATAAGTGTGATAAATGAGACAATTGGACTCCAAGAAAGAACATTCTTCTTAATTTGACATGATTGCCGGAACTCAGGGATTACATTGGACCCTGTGGTAGCGTTTCATTTAAAAATTTAGATAAATAAGTCATTTTTACTGTGGGACCAATCCTAGCCGTTAGCGCGCGCTGAAGATATAGAGACAGTTTTAAGAACTCCATTTCATTGACTTTCTAAGGGTGTCAATCCGTTTGAGTTACAACGGTTGCGTCACACATTCGTATCAACATGTGTTTAGTGATTTTTTTCCGATATTACTAAGTTGTATCGCTTTCAACAGCGAAACGATTGACTGTGGGACTTAATTGAACTGATTTTGGACTTTCGCCTTATAAATGTGATAAATGAGTCATTTTGACTACAAGAAATGATATTCTTCTTAATTTGACATGATTGCCGGAACTCAGCGATTACACTGTGGTAGACCTTTTTTAGAAATTTAGATAAATAAGTCATTTTTACTGTGGGACCAATCCTAGCCGTTAGCGCGCGCTGAAGATATAGAGACAACTTCAAAAAGTACATTTCATTGACTTTCTAACGGTGTCAATCCCTTTGAATTACAACGGTTGCGTGAAACATTCGTACCAACATGTATTTAGTGATTTTTTACCGATATTTTTAAGTTGTATCGCTTTCAACAGTGAAACGATTGACTGTGGGAATTATTTGAACTGATTCAGGACTGTGACTTTATAAATGTGATAAATGAGGCAATAGGTCTCCAAGGAATAACATTCTTCTTAATTTGACATGACTGCTGGAATTCAGCGATTACATTGGGCTCTGTGGTAGCCCTTTTTTAAAAATTTAGATAAATAAGTCATTTTTTACTGTGGGACCAATCATAGCCGTTAGTTCGCGCTGAAGAAATAGAGACAGCTTCAAAAAGTACATTTCATTGACTTTCTAACGGTGTCAACCCGTTTGAGTTACAATAGTTGCGTCACATATTCGTACCAAAATGTATTTAGTGATTTTCTTCGGATATTATTAATTTGTATCGCTTTTAACAGTGAAACGATTGACTGTGGGAATTATTTGAACTGATTCTGGACTGTGACCTTATTAATGTGCTAAATGAGGCAATTGGTCTCCAAGGAATGACATTCTTCTTAATTTGACATGATTGCTGGAACTCAGCGATTACACTGGGCGCTGTGGTAGCGCTTTATTTAAAAATTAAGATAAATATGTCATTTTTTACTGTGGGACCAATCTTAGCCGTTTTCGCGCGCTGAAGAAATAGAGACAGTTTCAAAAACCACATTTCATTGATTTTCTAACGGTGTCAACCCGTTTGAGTTACAATAGTTGCGTCACATATTCGTACCAAAATGTATTTAGTGATTTTCTTCGGATAATACTAAGTTGTATCGCTTTTAACAGTGAAACGATTGACTGTGGGAATTATTTGAACTGATTCAGGACTGTGACCTTATAAATGTGATAAATGAGGCAATAGGTCTCCAAGGAATAACATTCTTCTTAATTTGACATGATTGCCGGAACTCAGCGATTACACTGGACGGTGTGGTAGCGATTCATTTTAAAATTAAGATAAATAAGATTTTCTTACTGTGGGACCAATCCTGGCCGTTAGCACGCGCTGAAGATATAAAGACATTCTCAAAAACTACATTTCATTGATTTCTTGGCGGTATAATTCCGTTTGAGTTACAACGGTTGCGTCACATATTCGTACCAACATGTATTTAGCGAAAATATTCGGATATTACTAGGTTGCATCGCTTTTAACTGTGAAACGTTTGACTGTGCGACTTAAATGAACTGATTTTGGACTTTGACCTTATAAATGTTATAAGTGAGACAATTGGACGCCAAGAAATAACATTCTTCTTAATTTGACATGATTGCTGGAACTCAGCGATTACACTGGGCGCTGTGGTAGCGCTTTATTTAAAAATTAAGATAAATAAGTCTTTTTTTACTGTGGGACCAATCCTAGCCGTTATCGCGCGCCGAAGAAATAGAGACAGTTTCAAAAACCACATTTCATTGACTTTCTAACGGTGTCAATCCGTTTGAGTTACAACAGTTGCGTCACATATTCGTACCAAAATGTATTTAGTGATTTTCTTCGGATATTCCTAAGTTGTATCGCTTTTAACAGTGAAACGATTGACTGTGGGAATTATTTGAACTGATTCAGGACTGTGACCTTATAAATGTGATAAATAAGGCAAAAGGTCTCCAATGAATGACATTCTTCTTAATTTGACATGATTGCTGGAATTCAGCGATTACATTAGGCTCTGGGTAGCCTTTTCTTTGAAAATTTAGATAAATAAGTCATTTTTTACTGTGGGACCAATCCTAGCCGTTAGTTCGCGCTGACAAAATAGAGACAGCTTCAAAAAGTACATTTCATTGACTTTCTAACGGTGTCAATCCGTTTGAGTTACAACGGTTGGGTCACATATTCGTACCAACATGTATTAACGATGTTTTTCTGATATTACTAGGTTGCATCGCTTCTAACAGTGAAACGATTGACTGTGGGATTTAATTGAACTAACTTTGGACTGTGACCTCATAAATGTAATAAATGAGTCATTTTGACTACAAGAAATGATATTCTTCTTAATTTGACATGATTGCCGGAACTCAGCGATTACACTGGACCGTGTGGTAGACCTTTTTTAAAAATTTAGATAAATAAGTCATTTTTTACTCTGGGAGCAATCCTAGCCGTTAGTTCGCGCTGAAGAAATAGAGACAGCTTCAAAAAGTACATTTCATTAACTTCTAAGGGTGTCAAACCGTTTGAGTTACAACGGTTGGGTCACATATTCGTACCAACATGTATTTAGCGATATTTTTCTGATATTACTAGGTTGCATCGCTTCAAACAGTGAAACGATTGACTGTGGGAACTATTTGAACTGATTCTTGACTGTGACCTTATAAATGTGCTAAATGAGGCAATTGGTCTCCAAGGAGTAACATTCTTCTTAATTTGACATGATTGCTGGAATTCAGCGATTACATTAGGCTCTGTGGTAGCGCTTTATTAACTGTCGGACCAATCCTAGCCAGTAGCTCGCGCTGAAGAAATATAGTCAGTTTCAAAAACTACATTTCATTAATTTTCTCACTGTGTCAATCCGTTTGAGTTACAACGGTTGCTTCACATATTCGTACCAACATGTATTTAGTGATTTTCTTCCTATATTACTAATTTGATTGCTTTTAACAGTGAAACGATTGACTGTGGGAATTAATTAAACTGATTCTGGACTGTGACCTTATAAATGTGATAAATGAGCCAATTGGTCTTCAAGGAGTAACATTCTTCTTAATTTGACATGATTGCTGGAATTCAGCGATTACATTAGGCTCTGTGGTAGCGCTTTGTTAAAAAATTAATATAAATAAGTCATTTTTTAGTGTGGGACCAATCCTAGCCGTTAGTTCGCGCTGAAGAAATAGAGACAGTTTCAAAAACTACATTTCATTGACTTTCTAACGGTGTCAACCCGTTTGAGTTACAACGGTTGCGTCACATATTCGTACCAACATGTATTTAGTGATTTTCTTCCTATATTACTAAGTTGTATTGCTTTTAACAGTGAAACGATTGACTGAGGGAGTTAATTGAACTGATTCTGGACTGTGACCTTATAAATGTGAAAAATGAGCCAATTGTTCTCCAAGGAATAACATTCTTCTTAATTTGACATGATTGCTGGAACTCAGCGATTACACTGGGCGCTGTGGTAGCGCTTTATTAAAAAATTAAGATAAATAAGTCATTTTTTACTGTGGGACGAATCCTAGTCGTTAGTTCGCGCTGAAGAAATAGAGACAGTTTCAAAAACTACATTTCATTGACTTTCTAACGGTGTCAACCCGTTTGAGTTACAACGGTTGCGTCACATATTCGTACCAACATGTATTTAGTTATTTTCTTCCGATATCACTAAGTTGTATTGCTTTTAACAGTGAAACGATTGGCTGTGGGAATTAATTGAACTGATTCTGGAATGTGACCTTATTAATGTGATAAATGAGGCAATTGTTCTCCAAGGAATAACATTCTTCTTAATTTGACATGACTGCTGGAATTCAGCGATTACATTGGGCTCTGTGGTAGCCCTTTTCTAAAAATTTAGATAAATAAGTCATTTTTTACTGTGGGACCAATCCTAGCCGTTAGTTCGCGCTGAAGAAATAGAGACAGCTTCAAAAAGTACATTTCATTGACTTTCTAACGGTGTCAACCAGTTTGAGTTACAATAGTTGCGTCACATATTCGTACCAAAATGTATTTAGTGATTTTCTTCGGATATTATTAATTTGTATCGCTTTTAACAGTGAAACGATTGACTGTGGGAATTATTTGAACTGATTCTGGACTGTGACCTTATAAATGTGCTAAATGAGGCAATTGGTCTCCAAGGAATGACATTCTTCTTAATTTGACATGATTGCCGGAACTCAGCGATTACACTGGACCCTGTGGTAGCGATTCATTTTAAAATTTAGATGAATCAGATTTTCTTACTGTGGGACCAATCCTGGCCGTTAGCACGCGCTGAAGAAATAAAGACATTCACAAAAACTACATTTAATTGATTTCTTGGCGGTATAATTCCGTTTGAGTTACAACGGTTGCGTCACATATTCGTACCAAAATGTATTTAGTGATTTTCTTCGGATATCCCTAAGTTGTATCGCTTTTAACAGTGAAACGATTGACTGTGGGAATTATTTAAACTGATTCAGGACTGTGACCTTATAAATGTGATAAATGAGGCAAAAGGTCTCCAAGGAGTAACATTCTTCTTAATTTGACATGATTGCTGGAATTCAGCGATTACATTAGGCTCTGGGTAGCCTTTTTTAAAAAATTTAGATAAATAAGTCATTTTTTACTGTAGGACCAATCCTAGCCGTTAGTTTGCGCTGAAAAAATAGAGACAGTTTCAAAAACCACATATCATTGACTTTCTAACGGTGTCAATCCGTTTGAGTTACAACAGTTGCGTCACATATTCGTACCAAAATGTATTTAGTGATTTTCTTCGGATAATACTAAGTTGTATCGCTTTTAACAGTGAAACGATTGACTGTGGGAATTATTTGAACTGATTCAGGACTGTGACCTTATAAATGTGATAAATGAGGCAATAGGTCTCCAAGGAATAACATTCTTCTTAATTTGACATGATTGCCGGAACTCAGCGATTACACTGGACGGTGTGGTAGCGATTCATTTTAAAATTAAGATAAATAAGATTTTCTTACTGTGGGACCAATCCTGGCCGTTAGCACGCGCTGAAGATATAAAGACATTCTCAAAAACTACATTTCATTGATTTCTTGGCAGTATAATTCCGTTTGAGTTACAACGGTTGCGTCACATATTCTTACCAACATGTATTTAGCGAAAATATTCGGATATTACTAGGTTGCATCGCTTTTAACTGTGAAACGTTTGACTGTGCGACTTAAATGAACTGATTCTGGACTGTGACCCTATAAATGTGAAAAATGAGGCAAAAGGTCTCCAATGAATAACATTCTTCTTAATTTGACATGATTGCTGGAACTCAGCGATTACACTGGGCGCTGTGGTAGCGCTTTATTAAAAAATTAAGATAAATAAGTCATTTTTTACTGTGGGACGAATCCTAGTCGTTAGTTCGCGCTGAAGAAATAGAGACAGTTTCAAAAACTACATTTCATTGACTTTCTAACGGTGTCAATCCGTTTGAGTTACAACGGTTGCGTCACATATTCGTACCAACATGTATTTAGTTATTTTCTTCCGATATCACTATGTTGTATTGCTTTTAACAGTGAAACGATTGGCCGTGGGAATTAATTGAACTGATTCTGGAATGTGACCTTATTAATGTGATAAATGAGGCAATTGTTCTCCAAGGAATAACATTCTTCTTAATTTGACATGATTGCTGGAACTCAGCGATTACACTGGGCGCTGTGGTAGCGCTTTATTAAAAAATTAAGATAAATAAGTCATTTTTTACTGTGGGACAAATCCTAGTCGTTAGTTCGCGCTGAAGAAATAGAGACAGTTTCACAAACTACCATTCATTAACTTTCTAACGGTGTCAATCCGTTTGAGTTGCAACGGTTGCGTCACATATTCGCACCAACATGTATTTAGTGATTTTCTTCCGACATTACTAAGTTGTATTGCTTTTAACAGTGAAACGATTGACTGAGGGAGTTAATTGAACTGATTCTGGACTGTGACCTTATAAATGTGAAAAATGAGCCAATTGTTCTCCAAGGAATAACATTCTTCTTAATTTGACATGATTGCTGGAACTCAGCGATTACACTGGTCGCTGTGGTAGCGCTTTGTTAAAAAATTAATATAAATAAGTCATTTTTTAGTGTGGGACCAATCCTAGCCGTTAGTTCGCGCTGAAGAAATAGAGACAGTTTCAAAAACTACATTTCATTGACTTTCTAACGGTGTCAACCCGTTTGAGTTACAACGGTTGCGTCACATATTCGTACCAACATGTATTTAGTGATTTTCTTCCTATATTACTAAGTTGTATTGCTTTTAACAGTGAAACGATTGACTGAGGGAGTTAATTGAACTGATTCTGGACTGTGACCTTATAAATGTGAAAAATGAGCCAATTGTTCTCCAAGGAATAACATTCTTCTTAATTTGACATGATTGCTGGAACTCAGCGATTACACTGGGCGCTGTGGTAGCGCTTTATTAAAAAATTAAGATAAATAAGTCATTTTTTACTGTGGGACGAATCCTAGTCGTTAGTTCGCGCTGAAGAAATAGAGACAGTTTCAAAAACTACATTTCATTGACTTTCTAACGGTGTCAATCCGTTTGAGTTACAACGGTTGCGTCACATATTCGTACCAACATGTATTTAGTTATTTTCTTCCGATATCACTAAGTTGTATTGCTTTTAACAGTGAAACGATTGGCCGTGGGAATTAATTGAACTGATTCTGGAATGTGACCTTATTAATGTGATAAATGAGGCAATTGTTCTCCAAGGAATAACATTCTTCTTAATTTGACATGATTGCTGGAACTCAGCGATTACACTGGGCGCTGTGGTAGCGCTTTATTAAAAAATTAAGATAAATAAGTCATTTTTTACTGTGGGACAAATCCTAGTCGTTAGTTCGCGCTGAAGAAATAGAGACAGTTTCACAAACTACCATTCATTAACTTTCTAACGGTGTCAATCCGTTTGAGTTGCAACGGTTGCGTCACATATTCGCACCAACATGTATTTAGTGATTTTCTTCCGACATTACTAAGTTGTATTGCTTTTAACAGTGAAACGATTGACTGAGGGAGTTAATTGAACTGATTCTGGACTGTGACCTTATAAATGTGAAAAATGAGCCAATTGTTCTCCA
The DNA here is from genome assembly GCF_029227915.1 of Hydractinia symbiolongicarpus. Taxonomy (NCBI): domain Eukaryota; kingdom Metazoa; phylum Cnidaria; class Hydrozoa; order Anthoathecata; family Hydractiniidae; genus Hydractinia; species Hydractinia symbiolongicarpus. The sequence goes on from NC_079877.1 coordinate 2,785,632, forward strand.
AGGAATAACATTCTTCTTAATTTGACATGATTGCTGGAACTCAGCGATTACACTGGTCGCTGTGGTAGCGCTTTATTAAAAAATTAAGATAAATAAGTCATTTATTACTGTGGGACGAATCCTAGTCGTTACTTAGCGCTGAAGAATTAGAGTCAGTTTCAAAAACTAGATTTCATTGACTTTCTAACGGTGTCAATCCGTTTGAGTTACAACGGTTGCGTCACATATTCGTACCAACATGTATTTAGTTATTTTCTTCCGATATTACTAAGTTGTATTGCTTTTAACAGTGAAACGATTGACTGTGGGAATGAATTGAACTGATTCTGGACTGTGACCTTATTAATGTGCTAAATGAGGCAATTGGTCTCCAAGAAATATCATTCTTCTTAATTTGACATGATTGCTGGAATTCAGCGATTACATTAGGCTCTGTGGTAGCACTTTATTTGAAAATTTAGATAAATAAGTCTTTTCTTACTGTGGGACCAATCCTGGCCGTTAGCACGCGCTGAACAAATAAGAACAGTTATAAAAACTAGATTTCATTGACTTTCTAGCTATTTAAATCCGTTTGAGTTACAACGGTTGCGTCACAAATTCGTACCAACAAGTATTTAGCGATAGTATTCGGATATTACTAGGTTGCATCCCTTTTAACAGTGAAACAATTGACTGTGGGACTTAATTGAACTGATTCTGGACTGTGACCTTATAAATGTGATAAATGAGTTAATTGTTCTCCAAGGAATAACATTCTTCTTAATTTGACATGATTGCTGGAACTCAGCGATTACACTGGGCGCTGTGGTAGCGCTTTATTAAAAAATTAGGATAAATAAGTCATTTTTTACTGTAGGACGAATACTAGTCGTTAGTTCGCGCTGAAGAAATAGAGACAGTTTCAAAAACTACATTTCATTGACTTTCTAACGGTGTCAATCCGTTTGAGTTGCAACGGTTGCGTCAAATATTCGCACCAACATGTATTTAGTGATTTTCTTCCGACATTACCAAGTTGTATTGCTTTTAACAGTGAAACGATTGACTGGGGGAGTTAATTGAACTGATTCTGGACTGTGACCTTATAAATGTGAAAAATGAGCCAATTGTTCTCCAAGGAATAACATTCTTCTTAATTTGACATGATTGCTGGAACTCAGCGATTACACTGGGCGCTGTGGTAGCGCTTTATTAAAAAATTAGGATAAATAAGTCATTTTTTACTGTGGGACGAATCCTAGTCGTTAGTTCGCGCTGAAGAAATAGAGACAGTTTCAAAAACTACATTTCATTGACTTTCTAACGGTGTCAATCCGTTTGAGTTGCAACGGTTGCGTCAAATATTCGCACCAACATGTATTTAGTGATTTTCTTCCGACATTACTAAGTTGTATTGCTTTTAACAGTGAAACGATTGACTGGGGGAGTTAATTGAACTGATTCTGGACTGTGACCTTATAAATGTGAAAAATGAACCAATTGTTCTCCAAGGAATAACATTCTTCTTAATTTGACATGATTGCTGGAACTCAGCGATTACATTAGGCTCTGTGGTAGCGCTTTGTTAAAAAATTAATATAAATAAGTCATTTTTTAGTGTGGGACCAATCCTAGCCGTTAGTTTGCGCTGAAGAAATAGAGACAGTTTCAAAAACTACATTTCATTGACTTTCTAACGGTGTCAACCCGTTTGAGTTACAACGGTTGCGTCACATATTCGTACCAACATGTATTTAGTGATTTTCTTCCGATATTACTAAGTTGTATTGCTTTTAACAGTGAAACGATTGACTGAGGGAGTTAATTGAACTGATTCTGGACTGTGACCTTATAAATGTGAAAAATGAGCCAATTGTTCTCCAAGGAATAACATTCTTCTTAATTTGACATGATTGCTGGAACTCAGCGATTACACTGGGCGCTGTGGTAGCGCTTTATTAAAAAATAAAGGTAAATAAGTCATTTTTTACTGTGGGACGAATCCTAGTCGTTAGTTCGCGCTGAAGAAATAGAGACAGTTTCAAAAACTACATTTCATTGACTTTCTAACGGTGTCAATCCGTTTGAGTTACAACGGTTGCGTCACATATTCGTACCAACATGTATTTAGTTATTTTCTTCCGATATCACTAAGTTGTATTGCTTTTAACAGTGAAACGATTGGCTGTGGGACTTAATTGAACTGATTCTGGAATGTGACCTTATTAATGTGATAAATGAGGCAATTGTTCTCCAAGGAATAACATTCTTCTTAATTTGACATGATTGCTGGAACTCAGCGATTACACTGGGCGCTGTGGTAGCGCTTTATTAAAAAATTAAGATAAATAAGTCATATTTTACTGTGGGACAAATCCTAGTCGTTAGTTCGCGCTGAAGAAATAGAGACAGTTTCACAAACTACCATTCATTAACTTTCTAACGGTGTCAATCCGTTTGAGTTGCAACGGTTGCGTCACATATTCGCACCAACATGTATTTAGTGATTTTCTTCCGACATTACTAAGTTGTATTGCTTTTAACAGTGAAACGATTGACTGAGGGAGTTAATTGAACTGATTCTGGACTGTGACCTTATAAATGTGAAAAATGAGCCAATTGTTCTCCAAGGAATTACATTCTTCTTAAATTGACATGATTGCTGGAACTCAGCGATTACACTGGTCGCTGTGGTAGCGCTTTATTAAAAAATTAGGATAAATAAGTCATTTATTACTGTGGGACGAATCCTAGTCGTTACTTAGCGCTGAAGAATTAGAGTCAGTTTCAAAAACTAGATTTCATTGACTTTCTAACGGTGTCAATCCGTTTGAGTTACAACGGTTGCGTCACATATTCGTACCAACATGTATTTAGTTATTTTCTTCCGATATTACTAAGTTGTATTGCTTTTAACAGTGAAACGATTGACTGTGGGAATGAATTGAACTGATTCTGGACTGTGACCTTATTAATGTGATAAATGAGGCAATTGGTCTCCAAGAAATATCATTCTTCTTAATTTGACATGATTGCTGGAATTCAGCGATTACATTAGGCTCTGTGGTAGCGCTTTATTTGAAAATTTAGATAAATAAGTCTTTTCTTACTGTGGGACCAAACCTGGCCGTTAGCACGCGCTGAACAAATAAGAACAGTTATAAAAACTAGATTTCATTGACTTTCTAGCTGTTTAAATCCGTTTGAGTTACAACGGTTGCGTCACAAATTCGTACCAACAAGTATTTAGCGGTAGTATCCGGATATTACTAGGTTGCATCCCTTTTAACAGTGAAACAATTGACTGTGTGACTTAATTGAACTGATTCTGGACTGTGACCTTATAAATGTGATAAATGAGTTAATTGTTCTCCAAGGAATAACATTCTTCTTAATTTGGCATGATTGCTGGAATTCAGCGATTACACTGGGCGCTGTGGTAGCGCTTTATTAAAAAATTAGGATAAATAAGTCATTTTTTACTGTGGGACGAATCCTAGTCGTTAGTTCGCGCTGAAGAAATAGAGACAGTTTCAAAAACTACATTTCATTGACTTTCTAACGGTGTCAATCCGTTTGAGTTGCAACGGTTGCGTCAAATATTCGCACCAACATGTATTTAGTGATTTTCTTCCGACATTACTAAGTTGTATTGCTTTTAACAGTGAAACGATTGACTGGGGGAGTTAATTGAACTGATTCTGGACTGTGACCTTACAAATGTGAAAAATGAGTCAATTGTTCTCCAAGGAATAACATTCTTCTTAATTTGACATGATTGCTGGAACTCAGCGATTACACTGGTCGCTGTGGTAGCGCTTTATTAAAAAATTAAGATAAATAAGTCATTTATTACTGTGGGACGAATCCTAGTCGTTACTTCGCGCTGAAGAAATAGAGTCAGTTTCAAAAACTAGATTTCATTGACTTTCTAACGGTGTCAATCCGTTTGAGTTACAACTGTTGCGTCACATATTCGTACCAACATGTATTTAGTTATTTTCTTCCGATATTACTAAGTTCTATTGCTTTTAACAGTGAAACGATTGACTGTGGGAATTAATTAAACTGATTCTGGACTGTGACCTTATAAATGTGATAAATGAGTTAATTGTTCTCCAAGGAATAACATTCTTCTTAATTTGACATGATTGCTGGAACTCAGCGATTACACTGGTCGCTGTGGTAGCGCTTTATTAAAAAATTAAGATAAATAAGTCATTTATTACTGTGGGACGAATCCTAGTCGTTAGTCCGCGCTGAAGAAATAGAGACAGTTTCAAAAACTACATTTAATTGACTTTCTAACGGTGTCAATCCGTTTGAGTTGCAACGGTTGCGTCAAATATTCGCACCAACATGTATTTAGTGATTTTCTTCCGACATTACTAAGTTGTATTGCTTTTAACAGTGAAACGATTGACTGGGGGAGTTAATTGAACTGATTCTGGACTGTGACCTTATAAATGTGAAAAATGAGCCAATTGTTCTCCAAGGAATAACATTCTTCTTAATTTGACATGATTGCTGGAACTCAGCGATTACACTGGGCGCTGTGGTAGCGCTTTATTAAAAAATTAGGATAAATAAGTCATTTTTTACTGTGGGACGAATCCTAGTCGTTAGTTCGCGCTGAAGAAATAGAGACAGTTTCAAAAACTATATTTCATTAACTTTCTAACGGTGTCAATCCGTTTGAGTTGCAACGGTTGCGTCAAATATTCGCACCAACATGTATTTAGTTATTTTCTTCCGATATTACTAAGTTGTATTGCTTTTAACAGTAAAACGATTGACTGTGGGAATGAATTGAACTGATTCTGGACTGTGACCTTATTAATGTGATAAATGAGGCAATTGGTCTCCAAGAAATAACATTCTTCTTAATTTGACATGATTGCTGGAATTCAGCGATTACATTAGGCTCTGTGGTAGCGCTTTATTTTAAAAATTTAGATAAATAAGTCTTTTTTTACTGTGGGACCAATCCTAGCCGTTAGCACGCGCTGATCAAATAAGAACAGTTATAAAGACTACATTTCATTGACTTTCTAGCTATTTAAATCCGCTTGAGTTACAACGGTTGCGTCACATATTCGTACCAACAAGTATTTAGCGATAGTATTCGGATATTACTAGGTTGCATCCCTTTTAACAGTGAAACAATTGACTGTGGGACTTAATTGAACTGATTCTGGACTGTGACCTTATAAATGTGATAAATGAGTTAATTGTTCTCCAAGGAATAACATTCTTCTTAATTTGACATGATTGCTGGAACTCAGCAATTACACTGGGCGCTGTGGTAGCGCTTTATTAAAAAATTAGGATAAATAAGTCATTTTTTACTGTGGGACGAATCCTAGTCGTTAGTTCGCGCTGAAGAAATAGAGACAGTTTCAAAAACTATATTTCATTGACTTTCTAACGGTGTCAATCCGTTTGAGTTGCAACGGTTGCGTCAAATATTCGCACCAACATGTATTTAGTGATTTTCTTCCGACATTACTAAGTTGTATTGCTTTTAACAGTGAAACGATTGACTGGGGAAGTTAATTGAACTGATTCTGGACTGTGACCTTACAAATGTGAAAAATGAGTCAATTGTTCTCCAAGGAATAACATTCTTCTTAATTTGACATGATTGCTGGAACTCAGCGATTACACTGGTCGCTGTGGTAGCGCTTTATTAAAAAATTAAGATAAATAAGTCTTTTATTACTGTGGGACGAATCCTAGTCGTTACTTCGCGCTGAAGAAATAGAGTCAGTTTCAAAAACTAGATTTCATTGACTTTCTAACGGTGTCAATCCGTTTGAGTTACAACGGTTGCGTCACATATTCGTACCAACATGTATTTAGTTATTTTCTTCCGATATTACTAAGTTGTATTGCTTTTAACAGTAAAACGATTGACTGTGGGAATGAATTGAACTGATTCTGGACTGTGACCTTATTAATGTGATAAATGAGGCAATTGGTCTCCAAGAAATAACATTCTTCTTATTTTGACATGATTGCTGGAATTCAGCGATTACATTAGGCTCTGTGGTAGCGCTTTATTTTAAAAATTTAGATAAATAAGTCTTTTCTTACTGTGGGACCAATCCTGGCCGTTAGCACGCGCTGATCAAATAAGAACAGTTATAAAGACTACATTTCATTGACTTTCTAGCTATTTAAATCCGTTTGAGTTACAACGGTTGCGTCACATATTCGTACCAACATGTATTTAGTTATTTTCTTCCGATATTACTAAGTTGTATTGCTTTTAACAGTAAAACGATTGACTGTGGGAATGAATTGAACTGATTCTGGACTGTGACCTTATTAATGTGATAAATGAGGCAATTGGTCTCCAAGAAATAACATTCTTCTTAATTTGACATGATTGCTGGAATTCAGCGATTACATTAGGCTCTGTGGTAGCGCTTTATTTAAAAATTTAGATAAATAAGTCTTTTCTTACTGTGGGACCAATCCTGGCCGTTAGCACGCGCTGAACAAATAAGAACAGTTTCAAAAACTACATTTCATTGACTTTCTAACGGTGTCAATCCGTTTGAGTTGCAACGGTTGCGTCACATATTCGTACCAACATGCATTTAGTTAATTTTTCCGATATTACTAAGTTGTATCGCTTTTAACAGTGAAGCGATTGACTGTGCAACTTAATTGAACTAACTTTGGGCTGTGACCTTATAAATGTGATAAGTGAGCCTATTGGACTCCAAGGAATAACATTCTTCTTAATTTGACATGATTGCTGGAACTCAGCGATTACACTGGGCGCTGTGGTAGCGCTTTATTAAAAAATTAAGATAAATAAGTCATTTTTTACTGTGAGACGAATCCTAGTCGTTATTTCGCGCTGAAGAAATAGAGACCGTTTCAAAAGCTACATTTCATTGACTTTCTAACGGTGTCAATCTTTTGAGTTGCAACGGTTGCGTCACATATTCGCACCAACATGTATTTAGTGATTTTCTTCTGACATTACTAAGTTGTATTGCTTTTAACAGTGAAACGATTGACTGTGGGAATTAATTAAACTGATTCTGGACTATGACCTTATAAATGTGATAAATGAGCCAATTGGTCTTCAAGGAATAACATTCTTCTAAATTTGACATGATTGCTGGAATACAGCGATTACATTAGTCTCTGTGGTAGCGCTTTGTTAAAAAATTAAGATAAATAAGTCATTTTTTACTGTGGGACCAATCCTAGCCGTTAGTTCGCGCTGAAGAAATAGAGACAGTTTCAAAGACTACATTTCATTGACTTTCTAACGGTGTCAATCCGTTAGAGTTACAACGGTTGCGTCACACATTCGTACCAACATGTATTTAGTGATTTTCTTCCGATATTACTAAGTTGTATTGCTTTTAACAGTGAAAGATTGACTGAGGGAGTTAATTGAACTGATTCTGGACTGTGACCTTAAAAATGTGAAAAATGAGCCAATTGTTCTCCAAGGAATAACATTCTTCTTAATTTGACATGATTGCTGGAACTCAGCGATTACACTGGGCGCTGTGGTAGCGCTTTATTAAAAAATTAAGATAAATAAGTCATTTTTTACTGTGGGACGAATCCTAGTCGTTAGTTTGCGCTGAAGAAATAGAGACAGTTTCAAACTTAGATTTCATTGACTTTCTAACGGTGTCAATCCGTTTGAGTTACAACGGTTGCGTCACATATTCGTACCAACATGTATTTAGTGAATTTCTTCCGTTATTACTAAGTTGTATTGCTTTTAACAGTGAAACGATTGACCGAGGGAGTTAATTGAACTGATTCTGGACTGTGACCTTATAAATGTGAAAAATGAGCCAATTGTTCTCCAAGGAATAACATTCTTCTTAATTTGACATGATTGCTGGAACTCAGCGATTACACTGGGTGCTGTGGTAGCGCTTTATTAAAAAATTAAGAAAAATAAGTCATTTTTTACTGTGGGACGAATCCTAGTCGTTAGTTCGCGCTGAAGAAATAGAGACAGTTTCAAAAACTACATTTCATTGACTTTCTAACGGTGTCAATCCGTTTGAGTTACAACGGTTGCGTCACATATTCGTACCAACATGTGTTTAGTTATTTTCTTCCGATATCACTAAGTTGTATTGCTTTTAACAGTGAAACGATTGGCTGTGGGAATTAATTGAACTGATTCTGGAATGTGACTTTATTAATGTGATAAATGAGGCAATTGTTCTCCAAGGAATAACATTCTTCTTAATTTGACATGATTGCTGGAAATCAGCGAGTACACTAGGCCCTGTGGTAGCGCTTTGTTAAAAAATTAAGATAAATAAGTCATTTTTTACTGTGGGACCAATCCCAGCCGTTAGTTTGCGCTGAAGAAATAGAGACAGTTTCAAAAACTACATTTCATTGACTTTCTAGCGGTATAAATCTGTTTGAGTTAGAACGGTTGCGTCACATATTCATACCAACATGTATTTAGCCATAGTATTGGGATATTACTAGGTTGCATCGCTTTTAACAGTGAAACGCTTGACTATGGGACTTAATTGAACTGATTTTGGACTTTGACCTTATAAATGTGATAAATGAGCCAGTTTGACTACAAGAAATAAAATTCTTCTTAATTTGACATGATTGCTGGAACTCAGCGATTACACTGGGCGCTGTGGTGGCGCTTTATTAACTGTCGGACCAATCCTAGCCAGTAGTTTGCGCTGAAGAAATATAGTCAGTTTCAAAAACTACATTTCATTAATTTTCTCACTGTGTCAATCCGTTTGAGTTACAACGGTTGCTTCACATATTCGTACCAACATGTATTTAGTTAATTTTTCCGATATTACTAAGTTGTATCGCTTTTAACAGTGAAACGATTGACTGTGGGAATTAATTAAACTGATTCTGGACTGTGACCTTAAAAATGTGAAAAATGAGCCAATTGTTCTCCAAGGAATAACATTCTTCTTAATTTGACATGATTGCTGGAACTCAGCGATTACACTGGGCGCTGTGGTAGCGCTTTATTAAAAAATTAAGATAAATAAGTCATTTTTTACTGTGGGACGAATCCTAGTCGTTAGTTTGCGCTGAAGAAATAGAGACAGTTTCAACAACTAGATTTCATTGACTTTCTAACGGTGTCAATCCGTTTGAGTTACAACGGTTGCGTCACATATTCGTACCAACATATATTTAGTTATTTTCTTCCGATATTACTAAGTTGGATTGCTTTTAACAGTGAAACGATTGACTGTGGGAATTAATTAAACTGACTCTGGACTGTGACTTTAAAAATGTGAAAAATGAGCCAATTGTTCTCCAAGGAATAACATTCTTCTTAATTTGACATGATTGCTGGAACTCAGCGATTACACTGGGCGCTGTGGTAGCGCTTTATTAAAAAATTAAGATAAATAAGTCATTTTTTACTGTGGGACGAATCCTAGTCGTTAGTTTGCGCTGAAGAAATAGAGACAGTTTCAAAAACTAGATTTCATTGACTTTCTAACGGTGTCAATCCGTTTGAGTTACAACGGTTGCGTCACATATTCGTACCAACATGTATTTAGTTATTTTCTTCCGATATCACTAAGTTGTATTGCTTTTAACAGTGAAACGATTGGCTGTGGGAATTAGTTGAACTGATTCTGGAATGTGACCTTACTAATGTGATAAATGAGGCAATTGTTCACCAAGGAATAACATTCTTCTTAATTTGACAGGATTGCTGGAAATCAGCGAGTACACTAGGCCCTGTGGTAGCGCTTTGTTAAAAAATTAAGATAAATAAGTCATTTTTTACTGTGGGACCAATCCTAGCCGTTAGTTCGCGCTGAAGAAATAGAGACAGTTTCAAAAACTACATTTCATTGACTTTCTAGCAGTATAAATCAGTTTGAGTTACAACGGTTGCGTCACATATTCATACCAACATGTATTTGGCGATAGTATTGGGATATTACTAGGTTGCATCGCTTTTAACAGTGAAACGCTTGACTATGGGACTTAATTGAACTGATTTTGGACTTTGACCTTATAAATGTGATAAATGAGCCAGTTTGACTACAAGAAATAAAATTCTTTTTAATTTGACATGATTGCTGGAACTCAGCGATTACACTGGGCGCTGTGGTAGCGCTTTATTAACTGTCCGACCAATCCTAGCCAGTAGTTCGCGCTGAAGAAATATAGTCAGTTTCAAAAACAACATTTCATTAATTTTCTCACTGTGTCAATCCGTTTGAGTTACAACGGTTGCTTCACATATTCGTACCAACATGTATTTAGTTAATTTTACCGATATTACTAAGTTGTATCGCTTTTAACAGTGAAGCGATTGACTGTGCAACTTAATTGAACTAACTTTGGGCTGTGACCTTATAAATGTGATAAATGAGCCAATTGGTCTTCAAGGAATAACATTCTTCTTAATTTGACATGATTGCTGGAATACAGCGAGTACACTAGGCCCTGTGGTAGCGCTTTGTTAAAAAATTAAGATAAATAAGTCATTTTTTACTGTGGGACCAATCCTAGCCGTTAGTTCGCGCTGAAAAAATAGAGACAGTTTCAAAAACTACATTTCATTGACTTTCTAAAGGTGTCAATCCGTTTGAGTTACAACGGTTGCGTCACATATTCATACCAACATGTATTTAGCGATAGTATTGGGATATTACTAGGTTGCATCGCTTTTAACAGTGAAACGCTTGACTATGGGACTTAATTGAACTGATTTTGGACTTTGACCTTATAAATGTAATAAATAAGCCAGTTTGACTACAAGAAATAAAATTCTTCTTAATTTGACATGATTGCTGGAACTCAGCGATTACACTGGGCGCTGTGGTAGCGCTTTATTAACTGTCGGACCAATCCTAGCCAGTAGTTTGCGCTGAAGAAATATAGTCAGTTTCAAAAACTACATTTCATTAATTTTCTCACTGTGTCAATCCGTTTGAGTTACAACGGTTGCTTCACATATTCGTACCAACATGTATTTAGTTAGTTTTTCCGATATTACTAAGTTGTATCGCTTTTAACAGTGAAGCGATAGACTGTGCAACTTAATTGAACTAACTTTGGGCTGTGACCTTATAAATGTGATAAATGAGCCAATTGGTCTTCAAGGAATAACATTCTTCTTAATTTGACATGATTGCTGGAATACAGCGATTACATTAGGCTCTGTGGTGGCGCTTTGTTAAAAAATTAAGATAAATAAGTCATTTTTTACTGTGGGACCAATCCTAGCCGTTAGTTCGCGCTGAAGAAATAGAGACAGTTTCAAAAACTACATTTCATTGATTTTCTAACGGTGTCAATCCGTTTGAGTTTCAACGGTTGCGTCACATATTCGTACCAACATGTATTTAGTGATTTTCTTCCGATATTACTAAGTTGTATTGCTTTTAACAGTGAAAGATTGACTGAGGGAGTTAATTGAACTGAGTCTGGACTGTGACCTTAAAAATGTGAAAAATGAGCCAATTGTTCTCCAAGGAATAACATTCTTCTTAATTTGACATGATTGCTGGAACTCAGCGATTACACTGGGCGCTGTGGTAGCGCTTTGTTAAAAAATTAAGATAAATAAGTCATTTTTTACTGTGGGACCAATCCTAGCCGTTAGTTCGCGCTGAAGAAATAGAGACAGTTTCAAAAACTACATTTCATTGACTTTCTAGCAGTATAAATCAGTTTGAGTTACAACGGTTGCGTGACATATTCATACCAACATGTATTTGGCGATAGTATTGGGATATTACTAGGTTGCATCGCTTTTAACAGTGAAACGCTTGACTATGGGACTTAATTGAACTGATTTTGGACTTTGACCTTATAAATGTGATAAATGAGCCAGTTTGACTACAAGAAATAAAATTCTTTTTAATTTGACATGATTGCTGGAACTCAGCGATTACACTGGGCGCTGTGGTAGCGCTTTATTAACTGTCCGACCAATCCTAGCCAGTAGTTCGCGCTGAAGAAATATAGTCAGTTTCAAAAACAACATTTCATTAATTTTCTCACTGTGTCAATCTGTTTGAGTTACAACGGTTGCTTCACATATTCGTACCAACATGTATTTAGTTAATTTTACCGATATTACTAAGTTGTATCGCTTTTAACAGTGAAGCGATTGACTGTGCAACTTAATTGAACTAACTTTGGGCTGTGACCTTATAAATGTGATAAATGAGCCAATTGGTCTTCAAGGAATAACATTTTTCTTAATTTGACATGATTGCTGGAATACAGCGAGTACACTAGGCCCTGTGGTAGCGCTTTGTTAAAAAATTAAGATAAATAAGTCATTTTTTACTGTGGGACCAATCCTAGCCGTTAGTTCGCGCTGAAAAAATATAGACAGTTTCAAAAACTACATTTCATTGACTTTCTAAAGGTGTCAATCCGTTTGAGTTACAACGGTTGCGTCACATATTCATACCAACATGTATTTAGCGATAGTATTGGGATATTACTAGGTTGCATCGCTTTTAACAGTGAAACGCTTGACTATGGGACTTAATTGAACTGATTTTGGACTTTGACCTTATAAATGTAATAAATAAGCCAGTTTGACTACAAGAAATAAAATTCTTCTTAATTTGACATGATTGCTGGAACTCAGCGATTACACTGGGCGCTGTGGTAGCGCTTTATTAACTGTCGGACCAATCCTAGCCAGTAGTTTGCGCTGAAGAAATATAGTCAGTTTCAAAAACTACATTTCATTAATTTTCTCACTGTGTCAATCCGTTTGAGTTACAACGGTTGCTTCACATATTCGTACCAACATGTATTTAGTTAGTTTTTCCGATATTACTAAGTTGTATCGCTTTTAACAGTGAAGCGATTGACTGTGCAACTTAATTGAACTAACTTTGGGCTGTGACCTTATAAATGTGATAAATGAGCCAATTGGTCTTCAAGGAATAACATTCTTCTTAATTTGACATGATTGCTGGAATACAGCGATTACATTAGGCTCTGTGGTGGCGCTTTGTTAAAAAATTAAGATAAATAAGTCATTTTTTACTGTGGGACCAATCCTAGCATGTAGTTTTTGAAACTGTCTCTATTTCTTCAGCGCGCGATAACGGCTAGGATTTGTATCACTGCAAAAAATAACTTATTTATCTTAATTTTTAACTAAAGCGCTACCACAGCGCACAGTGTAATCGCTGAGTTCCAGCAATCATGTCAAAGTAAGAAGAATGTTATTTCCTGTAGTCAAACTGGCTCATTTATCACATTTATAAGGTCAAAGTCCAAAATCAGTTCAGTTAAGTCCCACAGTCAAACGTTTCACTGCTAAAAGCGATTCAACCTAGTAATATCCGAATACTATCGCTAAATACATGTGGGGACGAATATGTGACGCAACCGTTGGAACTCAAACGGATTGGTACCGTAAGAAAGTCAATGAAATGTAGTTTTTAAAACTGTCGCTATTTCTTCAGCGCGCGAAAACGGCTATGATTTTTCCCACAGTAAAAAATGACTTATTTACTTAAATTTTTAAATGAAGCGCTACCACAGCGCGCAGTGTAATCGCTGAGTTCTGGCAATCATGTCAAATTAAGAAGAATGTTATTCCTTGGAGACCAATTGGCTCATTTTTCACATTTATAAGGTCACAGTCCTGAATCAGTTTAATTAATTCCCACAGTCAATCATTTCACTGTTAAAAGCAATACAACTTAGTAATGTCGGAAGAAAATCACTAAATACATGTTGGTGCGAATATGTGACGCAACCGTTGCAACTCAAACGGATTGACACCGTTAGATATTCAATGAAATGTAGTTTTTGAAACTGTCTCTATTTGTTCAGCGCAAACTAACGACTAGGATACGTCCCACAGTAAAAAATGACTTATATATATTAATTTTTTAATAAAGCGCTACCACAGCGCCCAGTGTAATCGTTGAGTTCCAGCAATCATGTCAAATTAAGAAGAATGTTATTCCCAGGAGAACAATTAACTCATTTATCACATTTTTAAGGTCACAGTCCAGAATCAGTTTAATTAATTCCCACAGTCAATCGTTTCACTGTTAAAAGCAATGCAACTTAGTAATATCCGAATACTATCGCTAAATACATGTTGGTACGAATATGTGACGCAACCGTTGTAACTCAAACGGATTGACACCGTTAGAAAGTCAATGGAATGTAGTTTTTGAAACTGTCTCTATTTCTTCAGCGCGAACTAACGACCAGGATTGGTCCCACAGTAAAAAATTACTTAATTATCTTAATTTTTAACTAAAGCGCTACCACAGCGCCCAGTGTAATCGCTGATTTCCAGCAATCATGACAAATTATGAAGAATGTTATTTCTTTTAGTCAAACTGGCTAATTTATCCCATTTATAAGGACAAAGTTTACAATCAGTTCAATTAAGTCCCACAGTCAATTGTTTCACTGTTAAAAGCGATGCAACCTAGTAATATCCGAATACTATCGCTAAATACATGTTGGTACGAATATGTGACGCAGCCGTTGTAACTTAAACGGATTTAAATCGCTAGAAAGTCAATGAAATGTTGTCTTTATAACTGTTCTTATTTGTTCAGCGCGTGCTAACGCCAGGATTGGTCCCACGAAAAGACTTATTTATCTAAATTTTCAAATAAAGCGCTACCACAGAGCCTAATGTAATCGCTGAATTCCAGCAATCATGTCAAATTAAGAAGAATGTTATTCCTTGGAGACCAATTGCCTCATTTATCACATTAATAAGGTCACAGTCCAGAATAACTTCAATTAATTCCTACAGTCAATCGTTTCACTGTTAAAAGCAATACAACTTAGTAATATCGGAAGAAAATAACTAAATACATGTTGGTACGAATATGTGACGCAACCGTTGTAACTCAAACGGATTGACACCGTTAGAAAGTCAATGAAATCTAGTTTTTGAAACTGTCTCTATTTCTTCAGCGTGAACTAACGACTAGGATTCGTCCCACAGTAATAAATGACTTATTTATCTTAATTTTTCAATAAAGCGCTACCACAGCGCCTAGTGTAATCGCTGAGTTTCAGCAATCATGTCAAATTAAGAAGAATGTTATTCCTTGGAGAACAATTAACTCATTTATCACATTTATAAGGTCACAGTCCAGAATCAGTTCAATTAAGTCACACAGTCAATTGTTTCACTGTTAAAAGCGATGCAACCTAGTAATATCCGAATACTATCGCTAAATACTTGTTGGTACGAATATGTGACGCAACCGTTGTAACTCAAACGTATATAAATCGCTAGAAAGTCAATGAAATGTAGTCTTTATAACTGTTCTTATTTGTTCAGCGCGTGCTAACGGCCAGGATTGGTCCCACAAAAAGACTTATTTATCTAAATTTTCAAATAAAGCGCTACCACAGAGCCTAATGTAATCGCTGAATTCCAGCATCATGTCAAATTAAGAAGAATGTTATTCCTTGGAGACCAATAGCCTCATTTATCACATTAATAAGGTCACAGTCCAGAATCACTTAAATTAATTCCTACAGTCAATCGTTTCACTGTTAAAAGCAATACAACTTAGTAATATCGGAAGAAAATAACTAAATACATGTTGGTACGAATATGTGACGCAACCGTTGTAACTCAAACGGATTGACACCGTTAGAAAGTCAATGAAATCTAGTTTTTGAAACTGTCTCTATTTCTTCAGCGTGAACTAACGACTAGGATTCGTCCCACAGTAATAAATGACTTATTTATCTTAATTTTTTAATCAAGCGATACCACAGCGCCCAGTGTAATCGCTGAGTTCCAGCAATCATGTCAAATTAAGAAGAATGTTATTTCTTGGAGAACAATTGGCTCATTTTTCACATTTATAAGGTCACAGTCCAGAATCAGTTCAATTAACTCCCTCAGTCAATCGTTTCACTGTTAAAAGCAATACAACTTAGTAATGTCGGAAGAAAATCACTAAATACATGTTGGTGCGAATATTTGACGCAACCGTTGCAACTCAAACGGATTGACACCGTTAGAAAGTCAATGAAATGTAGTTTTTGAAACTGTCTCTATTTCTTCAGCGCGAACTAACGACTAGGATTCGTCCCACAGTAAAAAATGACTTATTTATCTTAATTTTTTAATAAAGCGCTACCACAGCGCCTAGTGTAATCGCTGATTTCCAGCAATCATGTCAAATTATTAAGAATGTTACTTCTTGTAGTCAAACTGGCTCATTTATCCCATTTATAAGGACAAAGTCCAAAATCAGTTCAATTAAGTCACACAGTCAATTGTTTCACTGTTAAAAGGGATGCAACCTAGTAATATCGGAAGAAAATAACTAAATACATGTTGGTACGAATATGTGACGCAACCGTTGCAACTCAAACGGATTGACACCGTTAGAAAGTCAATGAAATGTAGTTTTTGAAACTGTTCTTATTTGTTCAGCGCGTGCTAACGGCCAGGATTGGTCCCACAGTAAGAAAAGACTTATTTATCTAAATTTTCAAATAAAGTGCTACCACAGAGCCTAATGTAATCGCTGAATTCCAGCAATCATGTCAAATTAAGAAGAATGTTATTTCTTGGAGACCAATTGCCTCATTTATCACATTAATAAGGTCACAGTCCAGAATCAGTTCAATTCATTCCCACAGTCAATCGTTTCACTGTTAAAAGCAATACAACTTAGTAATATCGGAAGAAAATAACTAAATACATGTTGGTACGAATATGTGACGCAACCGTTGTAACTCAAACGGATTGACACCGTTAGAAAGTCAATGGAATCTAGTTTTTAAAACTGACTCTATTTCTTCAGCGCGAAGTAACGACTAGGATTCGTCCCACAGTAATAAATGACTTATTTATCTTAATTTTTTAATAAAGCGCTACCACAGCGACCAGTGTAATCGCTGAGTTCCAGCAATCATGTCAAATTAAGAAGAATGTTATTTCTTGGAGAACAATTGGCTCATTTTTCACATTTATAAGGTCACAGTCCAGAATCAGTTCAATTAACTCCCTCAGTCAATCGTTTCACTGTTAAAAGCAATACAACTTAGTAATGTCGGAAGAAAATCACTAAATACATGTTGGTGCGAATATTTGACGCAACCGTTGCAACTCAAACGGATTGACACCGTTAGAAAGTCAATGAAATGTAGTTTTTGAAACTGTCTCTATTTCTTCAGCGCGAACTAACGACTAGGATTCGTCCCACAGTAAAAAATGACTTATTTATCTTAATTTTTTAATAAAGCGCTACCACAGCGCCTAGTGTAATCGCTGATTTCCAGCAATCATGTCAAATTATTAAGAATGTTACTTCTTGTAGTCAAACTGGCTCATTTATCCCATTTATAAGGACAAAGTCCAAAATCAGTTCAATTAAGTCACACAGTCAATTGTTTCACTGTTAAAAGGGATGCAACCTAGTAATATCGGAAGAAAATAACTAAATACATGTTGGTACGAATATGTGACGCAACCGTTGCAACTCAAACGGATTGACACCGTTAGAAAGTCAATGAAATGTAGTTTTTGAAACTGTTCTTATTTGTTCAGCGCGTGCTAACGGCCAGGATTGGTCCCACAGTAAGAAAAGACTTATTTATCTAAATTTTCAAATAAAGTGCTACCACAGAGCCTAATGTAATCGCTGAATTCCAGCAATCATGTCAAATTAAGAAGAATGTTATTTCTTGGAGACCAATTGCCTCATTTATCACATTAATAAGGTCACAGTCCAGAATCAGTTCAATTCATTCCCACAGTCAATCGTTTCACTGTTAAAAGCAATACAACTTAGTAATATCGGAAGAAAATAACTAAATACATGTTGGTACGAATATGTGACGCAACCGTTGTAACTCAAACGGATTGACACCGTTAGAAAGTCAATGAAATCTAGTTTTTAAAACTGACTCTATTTCTTCAGCGCGAAGTAACGACTAGGATTCGTCCCACAGTAATAAATGACTTATTTATCTTAATTTTTTAATAAAGCGCTACCACAGCGACCAGTGTAATCGCTGAGTTCCAGCAATCATGTCAAATTAAGAAGAATGTTATTCCTTGGAGAACAATTGGCTCATTTTTCACATTTATAAGCTCACAGTCCAGAATCAGTTCAGTTAACTCCCTCAGTCAATCGTTTCACTGTTAAAAGCAATACAACTTAGTAATGTCGGAAGAAAATCACTAAATACATGTTGGTGCGAATATGTGACGCAACCGTTGCAACTCAAACGGATTGACATCGTTAGAAAGTCAATGAAATGTAGTTTGTGAAACTGTCTCTATTTCTTCAGCGCGAACTAACGACTAGGATTCGTCCCACAGTAAAAAATGACTTATTTATCTTAATTTTTTAATAAAGCGCTACCACAGCGACCAGTGTAATCGCTGAGTTCCAGCAATCATGTCAAATTAAGAAGAATGTTATTCCTTGGAGAACAATTGGCTCATTTTTCACATTTATAAGGTCACAGTCCAGAATCAGTTTAATTAACTCCCCCAGTCAATCGTTTCACTGTTAAAAGCAATACAACTTAGTAATGTCGGAAGAAAATCACTAAATACATGTTGGTGCGAATATTTGACGCGACCGTTGCAACTCAAACGGATTGACACCGTTAGAAAGTCAATGAAATCTAGTTTTTGAAACTGTCTCTATTTCTTCAGCGCGAACTAACGACTAGGATTCGTCCCACAGAAAAAAATGACTTATTTATCCTAATTTTTTAATAAAGCGCTACCACAGCGCCCAGTGTAATCGCTGAGTTCCAGCAATCATGTCAAATTAAGAAGAATGTTATTCCTTGGAGAACAATTAACTCATTTATCACATTTATAAGGTCACAGTCCAGAATCAGTTCAATTAAGTCCCACAGTCAATTGTTTCACTGTTAAAAGGGATGCAACCTAGTAATATCCGAATACTATCGCTAAATACTTGTTGGTACGAATATGTGACGCAACCGTTGTAACTCAAACGGATTTAAATAGCTAGAAAGTCAATGAAATGTAGTCTTTATAACTGTTCTTATTTGTTCAGCGCGTGCTAACGGCCAGGATTGGTCCCACAGTAAGAAAAGACTTATTTATCTAAATTTTCAAATAAAGCGCTACCACAGAGCCTAATGTAATCGCTGAATTCCAGCAATCATGTCAAATTAAGAAGAATGTTATTTCTTGGAGACCAATTGCCTCATTTATCACATTAATAAGGTCACAGTCCAGAATCAGTTCAATTCATTCCCACAGTCAATCGTTTCACTGTTAAAAGCAATACAACTTAGTAATATCGGAAGAAAATAACTAAATACATGTTGGTACGAATATGTGACGCAACCGTTGGAACTCAAACGGATTGACACCGTTAGAAAGTCAATGAAATCTAGTTTTTGAAACTGACTCTATTTCTTCAGCGCGAAGTAACGACTAGGATTCGTCCCACAGTAATAAAAGACTTATTTATCTTAATTTTTTAATAAAGCGCTACCACAGCGACCAGTGTAATCGCTGAGTTCCAGCAATCATGTCAAATTAAGAAGAATGTTATTCCTTGGAGAACAATTGGCTCATTTTTCACATTTATAAGGTCACAGTCCAGAATCAGTTCAATTAACTCCCTCAGTCAATCGTTTCACTGTTAAAAGCAATACAACTTAGTAATGTCGGAAGAAAATCACTAAATACATGTTGGTGCGAATATGTGACGCAACCGTTGCAACTCAAACGGATTGACACCGTTAGAAAGTCAATGAAATGTAGTTTGTGAAACTGTCTCTATTTCTTCAGCGCGAACTAACGACTAGGATTTGTCCCACAGTAAAAAATGACTTATTTATCTTAATTTTTTAATAAAGCGCTACCACAGCGCCCAGTGTAATCGCTGAGTTCCAGCAATCATGTCAAATTAAGAAGAATGTTATTCCTTGGAGAACAATTGCCTCATTTATCACATTAATAAGGTCACATTCCAGAATCAGTTCAATTAATTCCCACAGCCAATCGTTTCACTGTTAAAAGCAATACAACTTAGTGATATCGGAAGAAAATAACTAAATACATGTTGGTACGAATATGTGACGCAACCGTTGTAACTCAAACGGATTGACACCGTTACAAAGTCAATGAAATGTAGTTTTTGAAACTGTCTCTATTTCTTCAGCGCGAACTAACGACTAGGATTCGTCCCACAGTAAAAAATGACTTATTTATCTTAATTTTTTAATAAAGCGCTACCACAGCGCCCAGTGTAATCGCTGAGTTCCAGCAATCATGTCAAATTAAGAAGAATGTTATTCCTTGGAGAACAATTGGCTCATTTTTCACATTTATAAGGTCACAGTCAAGAATCAGTTCAATTAACTCCCTCAGTCAATCGTTTCACTGTTAAAAGCAATACAACTTAGTAATATCGGAAGAAAATCACTAAATACATGTTGGTACGAATATGTGACGCAACCCTTGTAACTCAAACGGGTTGACACCGTTAGAAAGTCAATGAAATGTAGTTTTTGAAACTGTCTCTATTTTTTCAGCGCGAACTAACGGCTAGGATTGGTCCCACAGTAAAAAATGACTTATTTATTTTAATTTTTTAACAAAGCGCTACCACAGAGCCTAATGTAATCGCTGAATTCCAGCAATCATGTCAAATTAAGAAGAATGTTATTCCTTGAAGACCAATTGGCTCATTTATCACATTCATAAGGTCACAGTCCAGAATCAGTTTAATTAATTCCCACAGTCAATCGTTTCACTGTTAAAAGCAATCCAAATTAGTAATATCGGAAGAAAATAACTAAATACATGTTGGTACGAATATGTGACGCAACCGTTGTAACTCAAACGGAATGACACCGTTAGAAAGTCAATGAAATCTAGTTGTTGAAACTGTCTCTATTTCTTCAGCGCAAACTAACGACTAGGATTCGTCCCACAGTAAAAAATGACTTATTTTTATTAATTTTTTTATAAAGCGCTACCACAGCGCCCAGTGTAATCGCTGAGTTCCAGCAATCATGTCAAATTAAGAAGAATGTTATTCCTTGGAGAACAATTGGCTCATTTTTCACATTTTTAAGGTCACAGTCCAGAATCAGTTCAATTAACTCCCTCAGTCAATCTTTCACTGTTAAAAGCAATACCACTTAGTAATATCGGAAGAAAATCACTAAATACATGTTGGTGCGAATATGTGACGCAACCGTTGCAACTCAAACGGATTGACACCGTTAGAAAGTCAATGAAATGTAGTTTGTGAAACTGTCTCTATTTCTTCAGCGCGAACTAACGACTAGGATTTGTCCCACAGTAAAAAATGTCTTATTTATCTTAATTTTTTAATAAAGCGCTACCACAGCGCCCAGTGTAATCGTTAGTTCCAGCAATCATGTCAAATTAATAAGAATGTTATTCCTTGGAGAACAATTGCCTCATTTATCACATTAATAAGGTCACATTCCAGAATCAGTTCAATTAATTCCCACAGCCAATCGTTTCACTGTTAAAAGCAATACAACTTAGTGATATCGGAAGAAAATAACTAAATACATGTTGGTAGGAATATGTGACGCTACCGTTGTAACTCAAACGGATTGACACCGTTAGAAAGTCAATGAAATGTAGTTTTTGAAACTGTCTCTATTTCTTCAGCGCGAACTAACGACTAGGATTCGTCCCATAGTAAAAAATGACTTATTTATCTGAATTTTTTAATAAAGCGCTACCACAGCGCCCAGTGTAATCGCTGAGTTCCAGCAATCATGTCAAATTAAGAAGAATGTTTTTCCTTGGAGAACAATTGGCTCATTTTTCACATTTATAAGGTCACAGTCCAGAATTAGTTCAATTAACTCCCTCAGTCAATCGTTTCACTGTTAAAAGCAATACAACTTAGTAATATCGGAAGAAAATCACTAAATACATGTTGGTACGAATATGTGACGCAACCGTTGTAACTCAAACGGGTTGACACCGTTAGAAAGTCAATGAAATGTAGTTTTTGAAACTGTCTCTATTTCTTCAGCGCGAACTAACGGCTAGGATTGGTCCCACAGTAAAAAATGACTTATTTATATTAATTTTTTAACAAAGCGCTACCACAGAGCCTAATGTAATCGCTGAATTCCAGCAATCATGTCAAATTAAGAAGAATGTTATTCCTTGAAGACCAATTGGCTCATTTATCACATTTATAAGGTCACAGTCCAGAATCAGTTTAATTAATTACCACAGGCAATCGTTTCACTGTTAAAAGCAATCCAAATTAGTAATATCGGAAGAAAATAACTAAATACATGTTGGTACGAATATGTGACGCAACCGTTGTAACTCAAACGGAATGACACTGTTAGAAAGTCAATGAAATCTAGTTGTTGAAACTGTCTCTATTTCTTCAGCGCGAACTAACGGCTAGGATTGGTCCCACAGTAAAAAATGACTTATTTTTCTTAATTTTTTCATAAAGCGCTACCACAGCGCCCAGTGTAATCGCTGAGTTCCAGCAATCATGTCAAATTAAGAAGAATGTTATTCCTTGGAGAACAATTGGCTCATTTTTCACATTTATAAGGTCACAGTCTAGAATCAGTTCAATTAACTCCCTCAGTCAATCGTTTCACTGTTAAAAGCAATACAACTTAGTAATGTCGGAAGAAAATCACTAAATACATGTTGGTGCGAATATGTGACGCAACCGTTGCAACTCAAACGGATTGACACCGTTAGAAAGTCAATGAAATGTAGTTTTTGAAACTGTCTCTATTTCTTCAGCGCGAACTAACGACTAGGATTCGTCCCACAGTAAAAAATGACTTATTTATCTTAATTTTTTAATAAAGCGCTACCACAGCGCCCAGTGTAATCGCTGAGTTCCAGCAATCATGTCAAATTAAGAAGAATGTTATTCCTTGGAGAACAATTGGCTCATTTTTCACATTTATAAGGTCACAGTCCAGAATCAGTTCAATTAACTCCCTCAGTCAATCGTTTCACTGTTAAAAGCAATACAACTTAGTAATATCGGAAGAAAATCACTAAATACATGTTGGTACGAATATGTGACACAACCGTTGTAACTCAAACGGGTTGACACCGTTAGAAAGTCAATGAAATCTAGTTGTTGAAACTGTCTCTATTTCTTCAGCGCAAACTAACGACTAGGATTCGTCCCACAGTAAAAATGACTTATTTTTCTTAATTTTTTTATAAAGCGCTACCACAGCGCCCAGTGTAATCGCTGAGTTCCAGCAATCATGTCAAATTAAGAAGAATGTTATTCCTTGGAGAACAATTGGCTCATTTTTCAAATTTTTAAGGTCACAGTCCAGAATCATTCCAAATAACTCCCTAAGTCAATCTTTCACTGTTAAAAGCAATACAACTTAGTAATATCGGAAGAAAATCACTAAATACATGTTGGTACGAATATGTGACGCAACCGTTGTAACTCAAACGGATTGACACCGTTAGAAAATCAATGAAATATAGTTTTTGAAACTGTCTCTATTTCTTCAGCGCGAACTAACGGCTAGGATTGGTCCCACAGTAAAAAATGACTTATTTATCTTAATTTTTTAACAAAGCGCTACCACAGAGCCTAATGTAATCGCTGTATTCCAGCAATCATGTCAAATTAAGAAGAATGTTATTCCTTGAAGACCAATTGGCTCATTTATCACATTTATAAGGTCACAGCCCAAAGTTAGTTCAATTAAGTTGCACAGTCATTCGCTTCACTGTTAAAAGCGATACAACTTAGTAATATCGGAAAAATTAACTAAATACATGTTGGTACGAATATGTGAAGCAACCGTTGTAACTCAAACGGATTGACACAGTGAGAAAATTAATGAAATGTAGTTTTTGAAACTGACTATATTTCTTCAGCGCGAACTACTGGCTAGGATTGGTCCGACGGTTAATAAAGCGCTACCACAGCGCCCACTGTAATCGCTGAGTTCCAGCAATCATGTCAAATTAAGAAGAATTTTATTTCTTGTAGTCAAACTGGCTCATTTATCACATTTATAAGGTCAAAGTCCAAAATCAGTTCAATTAAGTCCCATAGTCAAGCGTTTCACTGTTAAAAGCGATGCAACCTAGTAATATTTCAATACTATCGCTAAATACATGTTGGTATGAATATGTGACGCAACCGTTGTAACTCAAACAGATTTATACCGCTAGAAAGTCAATGAAATGTAGTTTTTGAAACTGTCTCTATTTTTTCAGCGCGAACTAACGGCTAGGATTGGTCCCACAGTAAAAAATGACTTATTTATCTTAATTTTTTAATAAAGCGCTACCACAGCGCCCAGTGTAATCGCTGAGTTCCAGCAATCATGTCAAATTAAGAAGAATGTTATTCCTTGGAGAACAATTGGCTCATTTTTCACATTTTTAAGGTCACAGTCCAGACTCAGTTCAATTAACTCCCTCAGTCAATCTTTCACTGTTAAAAGCAATACAACTTAGTAATATCGGAAGAAAATCACTAAATACATGTTGGTACGAATATGTGACGCAACCGTTGAAACTCAAACGGATTGACACCGTTAGAAAATCAATGAAATGTAGTTTTTGAAACTGTCTCTATTTCTTCTCATTGACTTTCTAACGGTGTCAATCCGTTTGAGTTACAACGGTTGCGTCACATATTCGTACCAACATGTATTTAGCGATAGTATTCGGATATTACTAGGTTGCATCGCTTTTAACAGTGAAACAATTGACTGTGGGACTTAATTGAACTGATTTTGAACTTTGTCCTTATAAATGGGATAAATGAGCCAGTTTGACTAAAAGAAATAACATTCTTCATAATTTGACATGATTGCTGGAAATCAGCGATTACACTGGGCGCTGTGGTAGCGCTTTATTTAAAAATTAAGATAAATAAGTAATTTTTTACTGTGGGACGAATCCTGGTCGTTAGTTCGCGCTGAAGAAATAGAGACAGTTTCAAAAACTACATTTCATTGACTTTCTAACGGTGTCAATCCGTTTGAGTTACAACGGTTGCGTCACATATTCGTACCAACATGTATTTAGCGATAGTATTCGGATATTACTAAGTTGCATTGCTTTTAACAGTGAAACGATTGACTGTGGGAATTAATTAAACTGATTCTGGACTGTGACCTTAAAAATGTGATAAATGAGTTAATTGTTCTCCTGGGAATAACATTCTTCTTAATTTGACATGATTGCTGGAACTCAGCGATTACACTGGGCGCTGTGGTAGCGCTTTATTAAAAAATTAATATAAATAAGTCATTTTTTACTGTGGGACGTATCCTAGTCGTTAGTTCGCGCTGAACAAATAGAGACAGTTTCAAAAACTAGATTTCATTGACTTTCTAACGGTGTCAATCCGTTTGAGTTACAACGGTTGCGTCACATATTCGTACCAACATGTATTTAGTTATTTTCTTCCGATATTACTAAGTTGTATTGCTTTTAACAGTGAAACGATTGACTGTAGGAATTAATTTAAGTGATTCTGGACTGTGACCTTATTAATGTGATAAATGAGGCTATTGGTCTCCAAGGAATAACATTCTTCTTAATTTGACATGATTGCTGGAATTTAGCGATTACATTAGGCTCTGTGGTAGCGCTTTATTTGAAAATTTAGATAAATAAGTCTTTTCGTGGGACCAATCCTGGCCGTTAGCACGCGCTGAACAAATAAGAACAGTTATAAAGACTACATTTCATTGACTTTCTAGCCATTTATATACGTTTGAGTTACAACGGTTGCGTCACATATTCGTACCAACAAGTATTTAGCGATAGTATTCGAATATTACTAGGTTGCATCGCTTTTAACAGTGAAACAATTGACTGTGTGACTTAATTGAACTGATTCTGGACTGTGACCTTATAAATGTGATAAATAAGTTAATTGTTCTCCAAGGAATAACATTCTTCTTAATTTGACATGATTGCTGAAACTCAGCGATTACACTAGGCGCTGTGGTAGCGCTTTATTGAAAAATTAAGATAAATAAGTCATTTATTACTGTGGGACGAATCCTAGTCGTTAGTTCACGCGGAAGAAATAGAGACAGTTTCAAAAACTAGATTTCATTGACTTTCTAACGGTGTCAATCCGTTTGAGTTACAACGGTTGCGTCACATATTCGTACCAACATGTATTTAGCGATAGTATTCGGATATTACTAGGTTGCATCGCTTTTAACAGTGAAACAATTGACTGTGGGACTTAATTGAACTGATTGTAAACTTTGTCCTTATAAATGAGTTAAATGAGCCAGTTTGACTAAAAGAAATAACATTCTTCATAATTTGTCATGATTGCTGGAAATCAGCGATTACACTGGGCGCTGTGGTAGCGCTTTAGTTAAAAATTAAGATAATTAAGTAATTTTTTACTGTGGGACCAATCCTGGTCGTTAGTTCGCGCTGAAGAAATAGAGACAGTTTCAAAAACTACATTTCATTGACTTTCTAACGGTGTCAATCCGTTTGAGTTACAACAGTTGCGTCACATATTCGTACCAACATGTATTTAGCGATAGTATTCGGATATTACTAAGTTGCATTGCTTTTAACAGTGAAACGATTGACTGTAGGAATTAATTAAACTGATTCTGGACTGTGACCTTAAAAATGTGATAAATAAGTTAATTGTTCTCCTGGGAATAACATTCTTCTTAATTTGACATGATTGCTGGAACTCAGCGATTACACTGGGCGCTGTGGTAGCGCTTTATTAAAAAATTAATATATATAAGTCATTTTTTACTGTGGGACGTATCCTAGTCGTTAGTTTGCGCTGAACAAATAGAGACAGTTTCAAAAACTACATTTCATTGAATTTCTAACGGTGTCAATCCGTTTGAGTTGCAACGGTTGCGTCACATATTCGCACCAACATGTATTTAGTGATTTTCTTCCGACATTACTAAGTTGTATTGCTTTTAACAGTGAAATGATTGACTGTGGGAATTAATTAAACTGATTCAGGACTGTGACCTTATAAATGTGAAAAATGAGCCAATTGGTCTCCAAGGAATAACATTCTTCTTAATTTGACATGATTGCCAGAACTCAGCGATTACACTGCGCGCTGTGGTAGCGCTTCATTTAAAAATTTAAGTAAATAAGTCATTTTTTACTGTGGGAAAAATCATAGCCGTTTTCGCGCGCTGAAGAAATAGCGACAGTTTCAAAAACTACATTTCATTGACTTTCTTACGGTACCAATCCGTTTGAGTTCCAACGGTTGCGTCACATATTCGTCCCCACATGTATTTAGCGATAGTATTCAGATATTACTAGGTTGAATCGCTTTTAGCAGTGAAACGTTTGACTGTGGGACTTAACTGAACTGATTTTGGACTTTGACCTTATAAATGTGATAAATGGGTCATTTTGACTAAAAGAAATAACATTCTTCTTACTTTGACATGATTGCTGGAACTCAGCGATTACACTGTGCGCTGTGGTAGCGCTTTAGTTAAAAATTAAGATAAATAAGTTATTTTTTGCAGTGATACAAATCCTAGCCGTTATCGCGCGCTGAAGAAATAGAGACAGTTTCAAAAACTACATTTCATTGACTTTCTAACGGTGTCAATCCGTTTGAGTTACAACGGTTGCGTCACATATTCGTACCAACATGTATTTAGCGATAGTATTCGGATATTACTAAGTTGCAATGCTTTTAACAGTGAAACGATTGACTGTGGGAATTAATTAAACTGATTCTGGACTGTGACCTTAAAAATGTGATAAATAAGTTAATTGTTCTCCTGGGAATAACATTCTTCTTAATTTGACATGATTGCTGGAACTCAGCGATTACACTGGGCGCTGTGGTAGCGCTTTATTAAAAAATTAATATAAATAAGTCATTTTTGACTGTGGGACGTATCCTAGTCGTTAGTTCGCGCTGAACAAATAGAGACAGTTTCAAAAACTACATTTCATTGAATATCTAACGGTGTCAATCCGTTTGAGTTGCAACGGTTGCGTCACATATTCGCACCAACATGTATTTAGTGATTTTCTTCCGACATTACTAAGTTGTATTGCTTTTAACAGTGAAATGATTGACTGTGGGAATTAATTAAACTGATTCTGGACTGTGACCTTATAAATGTGAAAAATGAGCCAATTGGTCTCCAAGAAATAACATTCTTCTTAATTTGACATGATTGCCAGAACTCAGCGATTACACTGGGCGCTGTGGTAGCGCTTTAGTTAAAAATTAAGATAAATAAGTTATTTTTTGCAGTGATACAAATCCTAGCCGTTATCGCGCGCTGAAGAAATAGAGACAGTTTCAAAAACTACATCTCATTGACTTTCTAACGGTGTCAATCCGTTTGAGTTACAACGGTTGCGTCACATATTCGTACCAACATGTATTTAGCGATAGTATTCGGATATTACTAGGTTGCATCGCTTTTAACAGTGAAACAATTGACTGTGGGACTTAATTGAACTGATTTTGAACTTTGTCCTTATAAATGGGATAAATGAGCCAGTTTGACTAAAAGAAATAACATTCTTCATAATTTGACATGATTGCTGGAAATCAGCGATTACACTGGGCGCTGTGGTAGCGCTTTATTTAAAAATTAAGATAAATAAGTAATTTTTTACTGTGGGACGAATCCTGGTCGTTAGTTCGCGCTGAAGAAATAGAGACAGTTTCAAAAACTACATTTCATTGACTTTCTAACGGTGTCAATCCGTTTGAGTTACAACGGTTGCGTCACATATTCGTACCAACATGTATTTAGCGATAGTATTCGGATATTACTAAGTTGCATTGCTTTTAACAGTGAAACGATTGACTGTGGGAATTAATTAAACTGATTCTGGACTGTGACCTTAAAAATGTGATAAATGAGTTAATTGTTCTCCTGGGAATAACATTCTTCTTAATTTGACATGATTGCTGGAACTCAGCGATTACACTGGGCGCTGTGGTAGCGCTTTATTAAAAAATTAATATAAATAAGTCATTTTTTACTGTGGGACGTATCCTAGTCGTTAGTTCGCGCTGAACAAATAGAGACAGTTTCAAAAACTAGATTTCATTGACTTTCTAACGGTGTCAATCCGTTTGAGTTACAACGGTTGCGTCACATATTCGTACCAACATGTATTTAGTTATTTTCTTCCGATATTACTAAGTTCTATTGCTTTTAACAGTGAAACGATTGACTGTAGGAATTAATTTAAGTGATTCTGGACTGTGACCTTATTAATGTGATAAATGAGGCTATTGGTCTCCAAGGAATAACATTCTTCTTAATTTGACATGATTGCTGGAATTTAGCGATTACATTAGGCTCTGTGGTAGCGCTTTATTTGAAAATTTAGATAAATAAGTCTTTTCGTGGGACCAATCCTGGCCGTTAGCACGCGCTGAACAAATAAGAACAGTTATAAAGACTACATTTCATTGACTTTCTAGCCATTTATATACGTTTGAGTTACAACGGTTGCGTCACATATTCGTACCAACAAGTATTTAGCGATAGTATTCGAATATTACTAGGTTGCATCGCTTTTAACAGTGAAACAATTGACTGTGTGACTTAATTGAACTGATTCTGGACTGTGACCTTATAAATGTGATAAATAAGTTAATTGTTCTCCAAGGAATAACATTCTTCTTAATTTGACATGATTGCTGAAACTCAGCGATTACACTAGGCGCTGTGGTAGCGCTTTATTGAAAAATTAAGATAAATAAGTCATTTATTACTGTGGGACGAATCCTAGTCGTTAGTTCACGCGGAAGAAATAGAGACAGTTTCAAAAACTAGATTTCATTGACTTTCTAACGGTGTCAATCCGTTTGAGTTACAACGGTTGCGTCACATATTCGTACCAACATGTATTTAGCGATAGTATTCGGATATTACTAGGTTGCATCGCTTTTAACAGTGAAACAATTGACTGTGGGACTTAATTGAACTGATTGTAAACTTTGTCCTTATAAATGAGTTAAATGAGCCAGTTTGACTAAAAGAAATAACATTCTTCATAATTTGTCATGATTGCTGGAAATCAGCGATTACACTGGGCGCTGTGGTAGCGCTTTAGTTAAAAATTAAGATAATTAAGTAATTTTTTACTGTGGGACCAATCCTGGTCGTTAGTTCGCGCTGAAGAAATAGAGACAGTTTCAAAAACTACATTTCATTGACTTTCTAACGGTGTCAATCCGTTTGAGTTACAACAGTTGCGTCACATATTCGTACCAACATGTATTTAGCGATAGTATTCGGATATTACTAAGTTGCATTGCTTTTAACAGTGAAACGATTGACTGTAGGAATTAATTAAACTGATTCTGGACTGTGACCTTAAAAATGTGATAAATAAGTTAATTGTTCTCCTGGGAATAACATTCTTCTTAATTTGACATGATTGCTGGAACTCAGCGATTACACTGGGCGCTGTGGTAGCGCTTTATTAAAAAATTAATATATATAAGTCATTTTTTACTGTGGGACGTATCCTAGTCGTTAGTTTGCGCTGAACAAATAGAGACAGTTTCAAAAACTACATTTCATTGAATTTCTAACGGTGTCAATCCGTTTGAGTTGCAACGGTTGCGTCACATATTCGCACCAACATGTATTTAGTGATTTTCTTCCGACATTACTAAGTTGTATTGCTTTTAACAGTGAAATGATTGACTGTGGGAATTAATTAAACTGATTCAGGACTGTGACCTTATAAATGTGAAAAATGAGCCAATTGGTCTCCAAGGAATAACATTCTTCTTAATTTGACATGATTGCCAGAACTCAGCGATTACACTGCGCGCTGTGGTAGCGCTTCATTTAAAAATTTAAGTAAATAAGTCATTTTTTACTGTGGGAAAAATCATAGCCGTTTTCGCGCGCTGAAGAAATAGCGACAGTTTTAAAAACTACATTTCATTGACTTTCTTACGGTACCAATCCGTTTGAGTTCCAACGGTTGCGTCACATATTCGTCCCCACATGTATTTAGCGATAGTATTCGGATATTACTAGGTTGAATCGCTTTTAGCAGTGAAACGTTTGACTGTGGGACTTAACTGAACTGATTTTGGACTTTGACCTTATAAATGTGATAAATGGGTCATTTTGACTAAAAGAAATAACATTCTTCTTACTTTGACATGATTGCTGGAACTCAGCGATTACACTGTGCGCTGTGGTAGCGCTTTAGTTAAAAATTAAGATAAATAAGTTATTTTTTGCAGTGATACAAATCCTAGCCGTTATCGCGCGCTGAAGAAATAGAGACAGTTTCAAAAACTACATTTCATTGAATATCTAACGGTGTCAATCCGTTTGAGTTGCAACGGTTGCGTCACATATTCGCACCAACATGTATTTAGTGATTTTCTTCCGACATTACTAAGTTGTATTGCTTTTAACAGTGAAATGATTGACTGTGGGAATTAATTAAACTGATTCTGGACTGTGACCTTATAAATGTGAAAAATGAGCCAATTGGTCTCCAAGAAATAACATTCTTCTTAATTTGACATGATTGCCAGAACTCAGCGATTACACTGGGCGCTGTGGTAGCGCTTTAGTTAAAAATTAAGATAAATAAGTTATTTTTTGCAGTGATACAAATCCTAGCCGTTATCGCACGCTGAAGAAATAGAGACAGTTTCAAAAACTACATTTCATTGACTTTCTAACGGTGTCAATCCGTTTGAGTTACAACGGTTGCGTCACATATTCGTACCAACATGTATTTAGCAATAGTATTCGGATATTACTAAGTTGCAATGCTTTTAACAGTGAAACGATTGACTGTGGGAATTAATTAAACTGATTCTGGACTGTGACCTTAAAAATGTGATAAATAAGTTAATTGTTCTCCTGGGAATAACATTCTTCTTAATTTGACATGATTGCTGGAACTCAGCGATTACACTGGGCGCTGTGGTAGCGCTTTATTAAAAAATTAATATAAATAAGTCATTTTTTACTGTGGGACGTATCCTAGTCGTTAGTTCGCGCTGAACAAATAGAGACAGTTTCAAAAACTACATTTCATTGAATATCAAACGGTGTCAATCCGTTTGAGTTGCAACGGTTGCGTCACATATTCGCACCAACATGTATTTAGTGATTTTCTTCCGACATTACTAAGTTGTATTGCTTTTAACAGTGAAATGATTGACTGTGGGAATTAATTAAACTGATTCTGGACTGTGACCTTATAAATGTGAAAAATGAGCCAATTGGTCTCCAAGAAATAACATTCTTCTTAATTTGACATGATTGCCAGAACTCAGCGATTACACTGGGCGCTGTGGTAGCGCTTTAGTTAAAAATTAAGATAAATAAGTTATTTTTTGCAGTGATACAAATCCTAGCCGTTATCGCGCGTCGAAGAAATAGAGACAGTTTCAAAAACTACATTTCATTGACTTTCTAACGGTGTCAATCCGTTTGAGTTGCAACGGTTGCGTCACATACTCGTACCAACATGTATTTAGCGATAGTATTCGGATAATACTAGGTTGCATCGCTTTTAACAGTGAAACAATTGACTGTGGGACTTAATTGAACTGATTTTGATCTTTGTCCTTATAAATGGGATAAATGAGCCAGTTTGACTAAAAGAAATAACATTCTTCATAATTTGACATGATTGCTGGAAATCAGCGATTACACTAGGCGCTGTGGTAGCGCTTTATTAAAAAATTAAGATAAATAAGTCATTTTTTACTGTGGGACGAATCCTAGTCGTTAGTTCGCGCTGAAGAAATAGAGACAGTTTCAAAAACTACATTTCATTGAATATCTAACGGTGTCAATCCGTTGGAGTTGCAACGGTTGCGTCACATATTCGCACCAACATGTATTTAGTGATTTTCTTCCGACATTACTAAGTTGTATTGCTTTTAACAGTGAAATGATTGACTGTGGGAATTAATTAAACTGATTCTGGACTGTGACCTTATAAATGTGATAAATGAGCCAATTGGTCTCCAAGGAATAACATTCTTCTTAATTTGACATGATTGCCAGAACTCAGCGATTACACTGCGCGCTCTGGTAGCGCTTCATTTAAAAACTTAAGTAAATAAATCATTTTTTACTGTGGGAAAAATCATAGCCGTTTTCGCGCGCTGAAGAAATAGCGACATTTTCAAAAACTACATTTCATTGACCTTCTTACGGTATCAATCCGTTTGAGTTCCAACGGTTGCGTCACATATTCGTCCCCACATGTATTTAGTGAGAGTATTCGGATATTACTAGGTTGAATCGCTTTTAGCAGTGAAACGTGTGACTGTGGGACTTAACTGAACTGATTTTGGACTTTGACCTTATAAATGTGATAAATGAGCCAGTTTGACTACAGGAAATAACATTCTCCTTACTTTGACATGATTGCTGGAACTCAGCGATTACACTGGGCGCTGTGGTAGCGCTTTAGTTAAAAATTGAAATAAATAAGTTATTTTTTGCAGTGATACAAATCCTAGCCGTTATCGCGCGCTGAAGAAATAGAGACAGTTTCAAAAACTACATTTCATTGACTTTCTAACGGTGTCAATCCGTTTGAGTTACAACGGTTGCGTCACATATTTGTACCAACATGTATTTAGCGATAGTATTCGGATATTACTAAGTTGTATTTCTTTTAACAGTGAAACAATTGACTGTGGGAATTAATTAAACTGATTCTGGACTGTGACCTTATTAATGTGATAAATGAGCCAATTGTTCTCCAAGGAATAAAATTCTTCTTAATTTGACATGATTGCTGGAACTCAGCGATTACACTTGGCTCTGTGGTAGCGCTTTATTTAAAAATTAAGATAAATAAGTCATTTTTTACTGTGGTACGAATCCTAGTCGTTAGTTCGCGCTGAAGAAATAGAGACAGTTTCAAAAACCACATTTCATTGACTTTTTAACGGTGTCAATCCGTTTGAGTTGCAACGGTTGTGTCACATATTTGCACCAACATGTATTTAGTGATTTTCTTCCGACATTACTAAGTTGTATTGCTTTTAACAGTGAAATGATTGACTGTGGGAATTAATTAAACTGATTCTGGACTGTGACCTAATAAATGTGATAAATGAGCAATTTTGGTTTCCAAGGAATAACATTCTTCTTAATTTGACATGATTGCCAGAACTCAGCGATTACACTGCGCGCTCTGGTAGCGCTTCAATTAAAAACTTAAGTAAATAAGTCATTTTTTACTGTGGGTAAAATCATAGCCGTTTTTGCGCGCTGAAGAAATAGCGACATTTTCAAAAACTACATTTCATTGACTTTCTTACGGTATCAATCCGTTTGAGTTCCAACGGTTGCGTCACATATTCGTACCAACATGTATTTAGCGATAGTATTCGGATATTACTAAGTTGTATTTCTTTTAACAGTGACACGATTGACTGTGGGAATTAATTAAACTGATTCTGGACTGTGACCTTATAAATGTGATAAATTAGCCAATTGTTCTCCAAGGAATAAAATTCTTCTTAATTTGACATGATTGCTGGAACTCAGCGATTACTCTTGGCTCTGTGGTAGCGCTTTGTTAAAGAATTAAGATAAATAAGTAATTTTTTCCTGTGGGACCAATCCTAGCCGTTAGTTCGCGCTGAAGAAATAGAGACAATTTCAAAAACTACATTTCATTGATATCTAACGGTGTCAATCCGTTTGAGTTAAAACGGTTGCGTCACATATTCGTACCAACATGTACTTAGATATTTTCTTCCTATATTACTAAGTTGTATTGCTTTTAGCAGTGAAATGATTGGCTGTGGGAATTAATTGAACTGATTCTGAAATGTGACCTTATTAATGTGATGAATGAGGCAATTGGTTTCCAAGGAATAACATTCTTCTTAATTTGACATGATTGCTGGAAATTAGCGAGTACACTAGGCCCTGTGGTAGCGCTTTGTTAAAAAATTAAGATAAATAAGTCATTTTTTACTGTGGGACCAATCCTAGCCGTTAGTTCGCGCTGAAGAAATAGAGACAGTTTCAAAAACTAAATTTCATTGACTTTCTAACGATGTCAATCCGTTTGAGTTACAACGGTTGCGTCACATATTCGTACCAACATGTATTTAGTTATTTTCTTCCGATATTACTAAGTTGTATTGCTTTTAACAGTGAAACGATTGACTGTGGGAATTAATTGAACTGATTCTGGACTGTGACCTTATTAATGTGATAAATGAGGCAATTGGTCTCCAAGGAATAACATTCTTCTTAATTTGACATGATTGCTGGAATTCAGCGATTACATTAGGCTCTGTGGTAGTGCTTTATTTGAAACTTAGATAAATAAGTCTTTTCTTACTGTGGGACCAATCCTGGCCGTTAGCACGCGCTGAACAAATAAGAACAGTTATAAAGACTACATTTCATTCACTTTCTAGCTATTTAAATCCGTTTGAGTTACAACGGTTGCGTCACATATTCGTACCAACATGTATTTAGCGATAGTATTCGGATATTACTAGGTTGCATCGCTTTTAACAGTGAAACAATTGACTGTGGGACTTAATTGAACTGATTTTGGACTTTGTCCTTATAAATGGGATAAATGAGCCAGTTTGACTACAAGAAGTAACATTCTTCATAATTTGACATGATTGCTGGAAATCAGCGATTACACTAGGCGCTGTGGTAACGCTTTATTAAAAAATTAAGATAAATAAGTAATTTTTTACTGTGGGACGAATCCTGGTCGTTAGTTCTTGTTGAAGAAATAGAGACAGTTTCAAAAACTACATTTCATTGACATTCTAACGGTGTCAATCCGTTTGAGTTGCAACGGTTGCGTCACATAT
Organism: Hydractinia symbiolongicarpus; assembly: GCF_029227915.1. Classification (NCBI taxonomy): domain Eukaryota; kingdom Metazoa; phylum Cnidaria; class Hydrozoa; order Anthoathecata; family Hydractiniidae; genus Hydractinia; species Hydractinia symbiolongicarpus. The sequence goes on from NC_079877.1 coordinate 2,821,448, forward strand.
TTGCACCAACATGTATTTAGTGATTTTCTTCCGACATTACTAAGTTGTATTGCTTTTAACAGTGAAACGATTGACTGTGGGAATTAATTAAACTGATTCTGGACTGTGACCTTATAAATGTGATAAATGAGCCAATTGGTCTCCAAGGAATAACATTCTTTTTAATTTGACATGATTGCTGGAATTCAGCGATTACATTAGGCTCTGTGGTAGCGCTTTGTTAAAAAATTAAGATAAATAAGCCATTTTTTACTGTCGGACCAATCCTAGCCGTTAGTTCGCGCTGAAGGAAAAGAGACAGTTTCAAAAACTACATTTCATTGGTTTTCCAACGGTGTCAATCCGTTTGAGTTGCAACGGTTGCGTCACATATTCGCACCAACTTATATTTAGTGACTTTCTTCCGACATTACTAAGTTGTATTGCTTTTAACAGTGAAACGTTTGACTGTGGGAATTAATTAAACTGATTCTAGACTGTGACCTTATAAATGTAATAAATAAGCCAATTGTTCTCCAAGGAATAACATTCTTCTTAATTTGACATGATTGCTGGAACTCAACGATTACACTGGGCGCTCTGGTAGCGCTTTATTAAAAAATTAAGATAAATAAGTCATTTTTTATTGCGGGACGAATCCTAGTCGTTAGTTCGCGCTGAAGAAATAGAGACAGTTTCAAAAACTACATTTCATTGACATTCTAACGGTGTCAATCCGTTTGAATTGCAACGGTTGCGTCACATATTTGCACCAACATATACTTAGTGATTTTCTTCCGACATTAGTTGTATTGCTTTTAACAGTGAAACGATTGACTGTGGGAATTATTTAAACTGATTCTGGACTGTGACCTTATAAATGTGATAAATGAGTTAATTGTTCTCCAAGGAATAACATTCTTCTTAATTTGACATGATTGCTGGAATTCAGCGATTACATTAGGCTCTGTGGTAGCGCTTTGTTAAAAAATTAAGATAAATAAGCCATTTTTTACTGTCGGACGAATGCTAGCCGTTAGTTCGCGCTGAAGAAATAGAGACAGTTTCAAAAACTACATTTCATTGACTTTCTAACGGTGTCAATCCGTTTGAGTTACAACGGTTGCGTCACATATTTGTACCAACATGTATTTAGCGATAGTATTCGGATATTACTAAGTTGTATTTCTTTTAACAGTGAAACAATTGACTGTGGGAATTAATTAAACTGATTCTGGACTGTGACCTTATTAATGTGATAAATGAGCCAATTGTTCTCCAAGGAATAAAATTCTTCTTAATTTGACATGATTGCTGGAACTCAGCGATTACACTTGGCTCTGTGGTAGTGCTTTATTTAAAAATTAAGATAAATAAGTCATTTTTTACTGTGGTACGAATCCTAGTCGTTAGTTCGCGCTGAAGAAATAGAGACAGTTTCAAAAACCACATTTCATTGACTTTTTAACGGTGTCAATCCGTTTGAGTTGCAACGGTTGTGTCACATATTTGCACCAACATGTATTTAGTGATTTTCTTCCGACATTACTAAGTTGTATTGCTTTTAACAGTGAAATGATTGACTGTGGGAATTAATTAAACTGATTCTGGACTGTGACCTAATAAATGTGATAAATGAGTAATTTTTGTCTCCAAGGAATAACATTCTTCTTAATTTGACATGATTGCCAGAACTCAGCGATTACACTGCGCGCTCTGGTAGCGCTTCAATTAAAAACTTAAGTAAATAAGTCATTTTTTACTGTGGGAAAAATCATAGCCGTTTTTGCGCGCTGAAGAAATAGCGACATTTTCAAAAACTACATTTCATTGACTTTCTTACGGTATCAATCCGTTTGAGTTCCAACGGTTGCGTCACATATTCGTACCAACATGTATTTAGCGATAGTATTCGGATATTACTAAGTTGTATTTCTTTTAACAGTGACACGATTGACTGTGGGAATTAATTAAACTGATTCTGGACTGTGACCTTATAAATGTGATAAATGAGCCAATTGGTCTCCAAGGAATAACATTCTTCTTAATTTGACATGATTGCTGGAATTCAGCGATTACATTAGGCTCTGTGGTAGCGCTTTGTTAAAAAATTAAGATAAATAAGCCATTTTTTACTGTCGGACCAATCCTAGCCGTTAGTTCGCGCTGAAGGAAAAGAGACAGTTTCAAAAACTACATTTCATTGATTTTCCAACGGTGTCAATCCGTTTGAGTTGCAACGGTTGCGTCACATATTCGCACCAACTTATATTTAGTGACTTTCTTCCGACATTACTAAGTTGTATTGCTTTTAACAGTGAAACGAATGATTGTGGGAATTAATTAAACTGATTCTGGACTGTGACCTTATAAATGTGATAAATGAGCCAATTGTTCTCCAAGGAATAACATTCTTCTTAATTTGACATGATTGCTGGAACTCAGCGATTACACTGGGCGCTCTGGTAGCGCTTTATTAAAAAATTAAGATAAATAAGTCATTTTTTACTGTGGGACGAATCCTAGTCGTTAGTTCGCGCTGAAGAAATAGAGACAGTTTCAAAAACTGCATTTCATTGACTTTCTAGCGGTTTAAATCCGCTTGAGTTACAACGGTTGCGTCACATATTCGTACCAACATGTATTTAGCGATAGTATTCGGATATTACTAGGTTGCATCGCTTTTAACAGTGAAACAATTGACTGTGCGACTTAATTGAACTGATTTTGGACTTTGTTCTTATAAATGGGATAAATGAGCCAGTTTGACTAAAAGAAATAACGTTCTTCATAATATGACATGATTGCTGGAAATCAGCGATTACACTAGGCGCTGTGGTAGCGCTTTATTAAAAAATTAAGATAAATAAGTCATTTTTTACTGTGGGACGAATCCTGGTCGTTAGTTCGCGCTGAAGAAATGGAGACAGTTTCAAAAACTACATTTCATTGACTTTCTAACGGTGTCAATCCGTTTGAGTTGCAACGGTTGCGTCACATATTTGCACCAACATGTATTTAGTGATTTTCTTCCGACATTACTAAGTTGTATTGCTTTTAACAGTGAAACGATTGACTGTGGGAATTAATTAAACTGATTCTGGACTGTGACCTTATAAATGTGATAAATGAGCCAATTGTTCTCCAAGGAATAACATTCTTCTTAATTTGACATGATTGCTGGAACTCAGCGATTACACTGGGCACTCTGGTAGCGCTTTATTAAAAAATTAAGATAAATAAGTCATTTTTTACTGTGGGACGAATCCTAGTCGTTAGTTTGCGCTGAAGAAATAGAGACAGTTTCAAAAACTACATTTCATTGATTTTCTAACTGTGTCAATCCGTTTGAGTTACAACGGTTGCGTCACATATTCGTACCAACATGTATTTAGCGATAGTATTCGGATATTACTACGTTGCATCGCTTTTAACAGTGAAACAATTGACTGGGGGACTTAATTGAACTGATTTTGGACTTTGTCTTTATAAATGGGATAAATGAGCCAGTTTGACTAAAAGAAATAACATTCTTCATAATATGACATGATTGCTAAAATTCTGCGGCTACATTAGGTTCTGTGGTAGCGCTTTATTTAAAAATTTAGATAAATAAGTCTTTCTTTGCTGTGGGACCAATCCTGGCCGTTAGCTCGCGCTGAAGAAATAGAGGCAGTTTCAAAATCTACATTTCTTTGACTTCCTAACGGTGTCAATCCGTTTGAGTTACAACGGTTGCGTCACATATTCGTACCAACATATATTTAGTGATTTTCTTCCGATAATACTAAGTTGTATTGCTTTTAACAGTGAAACGACTGACTGTGGGAATTAATTGAACTGATTCTGGACTGTGACCTTATTAATGTGATAAATGAGGCAATTGGTCTCCAAGGAATAACATTCTTCTTAATTTGACATGATTGCTGGAGTTCAGCGATTACATTAGTCTCTGTGAAAGCGCTTTATTTAAAAATTTAGTTAAATAAGTCTTTTCTTACTGTGGGACCAATCCTGGCCGTTAGCACGCGCTGAAAAATTAGGAAAAGTTTCAAAGACTACATTTTATTGACTTTCTAGCGGTTTAAATCCGTTTGAGTTACAACGGTTGCGTCACATATTCGTACCAACATGTATTTCGCGATAGTATTCGGATATTACTAGGTTGCATCGCTTTTAACAGTGAAGCAATTGACTGTGGGACTTAATTGAACTGATTTTGGACTTTGTTCTTATAAATGGGATAAATGAGCCAGTTTGACTAAAAGAAATATTGTTCTTCATAATATGACATGATTGCTGGAAATCAGCGATTACACTAGGCGCTGTGGTAGCGCTTTATTAAAAAATTAAGATAAATAAGTCAATTTTTACTGTGGGACGAGTCCTGGTCGTTGGTTCGCGCTGAAGAAATGGAGACAGTTTCAAAAACTACATTTCATTGACTTTCTAACGGTGTCAACCTGTTTGAGGTGCAACTGTGGCGTCGCATGTTCGCACCAACATGTATTTAGTGATTTTCTTCCGACATTACTAAGTTGTATTGCTTTTAACAGTGAAACGATTGACTGTGGGAATTAATTAAACTGATTCTGGACTGTGACCTTATAAATGTGATAAATGAGCCAATTGTTCTCGAAGGAATAACATTCTTCTTAATTTGACATGATTGCTGGAACTCAGCGATTACACTGGGCTCTGTGGTAGCGCTTTACTAAAAAATTAAGATAAATAAGTCATTTTTTACTGTGGACGAATCCTAGTCGTTAGTTCGCGCTGAAGAAATAGAGACAGTTTCAAAAACTACATTTCATTGACTTTCTAACGGTGTTAATCCGTTTGAGTTGCAACGGTTGCGTCACATATTCGCACCAACATATATTTAGTGATTTTTTTCCGACATTACTAAGTTGTATTGCTTTTAACAGTGAAACGATTGACTGTGGGAATTAATTAAACTGATTCTGGACTGTGACCTTTAAATGTGATAAATGAGCCAATTGTTCTCCAACGAATAACATTCTTCTTAATTGACATGATTGCTGTAATTCAGCGATTACATTAGGCTCTGTGGTAGCGCTTTGTTAAAAAATTAAGATAAATAAGCCATTTTTTACTGTCGGACCAATCCTAGCCGTTAGTTCGCGCTGAAGGAAAAGAGACAGTTTCAAAAACTACATTTCATTGATTTTCCAACGGTGTCAATCCGTTTGAGTTGCAACGGTTGCGTCACATATTCGCACCAACTTATATTTAGTGACTTTCTTCCGACATTACTAAGTTGTATTGCTTTTAACAGTGAAACGTTTGACTGTGGGAATTAATTAAACTGATTCTGGACTGTGACCTTATAAATGTGATAAATAAGCCAATTGTTCTCCAAGGAATAACATTCTTCTTAATTTGACATGATTGCTGGAACTCAACGATTACACTGGGCGCTCTGGTAGCGCTTTATTAAAAAATTAAGATAAATAAGTCATTTTTTACTGTGGGACGAATCCTAGTCGTTAGTTCGCGCTGAAAAAATAGAGACAGTTTCAAAAACTACATTTCATTGACATTCTAACGGTGTCAATCCGTTTGAATTGCAACGGTTGCGTCACATATTTGCACCAACATATATTTAGTGATTTTCTTCCGACATTACTAAGTTGTATTGCTTTTAACAGTGAAACGATTGACTGTGGGAATTATTTAAACTGATTCTGGACTGTGGCCTTATAAATGTGATAAATGAGTTAATTGTTCTCCAAGGAATAACATTCTTCTTGATTTGACATGATTGCTGGAATTCAGCGATTACATTAGGCTCTGTGGTAGCGCTTTGTTAAAAAATTAAGATAAATAAGCCATTTTTTACTGTCGGACGAATCCTAGCCGTTAGTTCGCGCTGAAGAAATGGAGACAGTTTCAAAAACTACATTTCATTGACTTTCTAACGGTGTCAATCCGTTTGAGTTGCAACGGTTGCGTCACATATTTGCACCAACATGTATTTAGTGATTTTCTTCCGACATTACTAAGTTGTATTGCTTTTAACAGTGAAACGATTGACTGTGGGAATTAATTAAACTGATTCTGGACTGTGACCTTATAAATGTGATAAATGAGCCAATTGTTCTCCAAGGAATAACATTCTTCTTAATTTGACATGATTGCTGGAACTCAGCGATTACACTGGGCGCTCTGGTAGCGCTTTATTAAAAAATTAAGATAAATAAGTCATTTTTTACTGTGGGACGAATCCTAGTCGTTAGTTTGCGCTGAAGAAATAGAGACAGTTTCAAAAACTACATTTCATTGATTTTCTAACTGTGTCAATCCGTTTGAGTTACAACGGTTGCGTCACATATTCGTACCAACATGTATTTAGCGATAGTATTCGGATATTACTAGGTTGCATCGCTTTTACCAGTGAAACAGTTGACTGTGGGACTTAATTGAACTGATTTTGGACTTTGTTCTTATAAATGGGATAAATGAGCCAGTTTGACTAAAAGAAATAACGTTCTTCATAATATGACATGATTGCTGGAAATCAGCGATTACACTAGGCGCTGTGGTAGCGCTTTATTAAAAAATTAAGATAAATAAGTCATTTTTTACTGTGGGACGAATCCTGGTCGTTAGTTCGCGCTGAAGAAATGGAGACAGTTTCAAAAACTACATTTCATTGACTTTCTAACGGTGTCAATCCGTTTGAGTTGCAACGGTTGCGTCACATATTTGCACCAATATGTGCTTAGTGATTTTCTTCCGACATTACTAAGTTGTATTGCTTTTAACAGTGAAACGATTGACTGTGTGAATTAATTAAACTGATTCTGGACTGTGACCTTATAAATGTGATAAATGAGCCAATTGTTCTCCAAGGAATAACATTCTTCTTAATTTGACATGATTGCTGGAACTCAGCGATTACACTGGGCGCTCTGGTAGCGCTTTATTAAAAAATTAAGATAAATAAGTCATTTTTTACTGTGGGACGAATCCTAGTCGTTAGTTTGCGCTGAAGAAATAGAGACAGTTTCAAAAACTACATTTCATTGATTTTCTAACTGTGTCAATCCGTTTGAGTTACAACGGTTGCGTCACATATTCGTACCAACATGTATTTAGCGATAGTATTCGGATATTACTAGGTTGCATCGCTTTTAACAGTGAAACAATTGACTGGGGGACTTAATTGAACTGATTATGGACTTTGTCCTTATAAATGGGATAAATGAGCCAGTTTGACTAAAAGAAATAACATTCTTCATAATATGACATGATTGCTGGAATTCTGCGGCTACATTAGGTTCTGTGGTAGCACTTTATTTAAAAATTTAGATAAATAAGTCTTTCTTTGCTGTGGGACCAATCCTGGCCGTTAGCACGCGCTGAATAAATAGGAACAGTTTCAGAGACTACATTTCATTGACTTTCTAGCGGTATAAATCTGTTTGAGTTACAACGGTTACGTCACATATTCGTACCAACATGTATTTAGTGAAATCTTTTCGACATTACTAAGTCATATCGCTTTTAACAGTGAAACGATTGACTATGGGAATTAATTGAAGTAATTCTGGACTGTGACCTTATAAATGTCATAAATGAGCCAATTGGTCTCCAAGGAATAACATTTTTCTCAATTTAAAATGATTGCTGGAACTCAGCGATTACACTGGGCGCTGTGGTAGCGCTTTATTAAAAAATTAAGATAAATAAGTCATTTTTTACTGTGGGACCAATCCTAGCCGTTAGCTCGCGCTGAAGAAATAGAGGCAGTTTCAAAATCTACATTTCTTTGACTTCCTAACGGTGTCAATCCGTTTGAGTTACAACGGTTGCGTCACATATTCGTACCAACATATATTTAGTGATTTTCTTCCGATAATACTAAGTTGTATTGCTTTTAACAGTAAAACGACTGACTGTGGGAATTAATTGAACTGATTCTGGACTGTGACCTTATTAATGTGATAAATGAGGCAATTGGTCTCCAAGGAATAACATTCTTCTTAATTTGACATGATTGCTGGAGTTCAGCGATTACATTAGTCTCTGTGAAAGCGCTTTATTTAAAAATTTAGTTAAATAAGTCTTTTCTTACTGTGGGACCAATCCTGGCCGTTAGCACGCGCTGAAAAATTAGGAACAGTTTCAAAGACTACATTTTATTGACTTTCTAGCGGTTTAAATCCGTTTGAGTTACAACGGTTGCGTCACATATTCGTACCAACATGTATTTCGCGATAGTATTCGGATATTACTAGGTTGCATCGCTTTTAACAGTGAAGCAATTGACTGTGGGACTTAATTGAACTGATTTTGGACTTTGTTCTTATAAATGGGATAAATGAGCCAGTTTGACTAAAAGAAATAACGTTCTTCATAATATGACATGATTGCTGGAAATCAGCGATTACACTAGGCGCTGTGGTAGCGCTTTATTAAAAAATTAAGATAAATAAGTCAATTTTTACTGTGGGACGAATCCTGGTCGTTTGTTCGCGCTGAAGAAATGGAGACAGTTTCAAAAACTACATTTCATTGACTTTCTAACGGTGTCAACCTGTTTGAGGTGCAACGGTGGCGTCGCATGTTCGCACCAACATGTATTTAGTGATTTTCTTCCGACATTACTAAGTTGTATTGCTTTTAACAGTGAAACGATTGACTGTGGGAATTAATTAAACTGATTCTGGACTGTGAGCTTATAAATGTGATAAATGAGCCAATTGTTCTCGAAGGAATAACATTCTTCTTAATTTGACATGATTGCTGGAACTCAGCGATTACACTGGGCTCTGTGGTAGCGCTTTACTAAAAAATTAAGATAAATAAGTCATTTTTTACTGTGGGACGAATCCTAGTCGTTAGTTCGCGCTGAAGAAATAGAGACAGTTTCAAAAACTACATTTCATTGACTTTCTAACGGTGTTAATCCGTTTGAGTTGCAACGGTTGCGTCACATATTCGCACCAACATATATTTAGTGATTTTCTTCCGACATTACTAAGTTGTATTGCTTTTAACAGTGAAACGATTGACTGTGGGAATTAATTAAACTGATTCTGGACTGTGACCTTTAAATGTGATAAATGAGCCAATTGTTCTCCAACGAACAACATTCTTCTTAATTGACATGATTGTTGGAACTCAGCGATTAACCCTAACCCTAACCGACTGATAGCCTTGTGGTAGAGCGTTCGCTTTCAGTGCGGGAGGTCTTGGGTTCAAACCCCGGCCGAGTCATGCCAGAGACTATAAAAGTGTGAATCTATCCTTTCTGCTTAGCGCTCAGCACGAGAATAGGATTGATATCTTAGGCGGTTGTCTAGTTGAGCGATTGCTGTGCTTCCCACGACTTTCGTAGCTCAAATGGGAGCTTTAAATGCGCTAGGACCCCCTTGGCAGGACCCTCGTTGATAGCAGTACCAATAGGAACTGAAGAGGCTATCCTGGGTAAATAATAGTAATAATAATACACTGGGCGCTCTGGTAGCGCTTTATTAAAAAATTAAGATAAATAAGTCATTTTTTACTGTGGGACGAATCCTAGTCGTTAGTTCGCGCTGAAGAAATAGAGACAGCTTCAAAAACTACATTTCATTGACTTTCTAGCGGTTTAAATCCGCTTGAGTTACAACGGTTGCGTCACATATTCGTACCAACATGTATTTAGCGATAGTATTCGGATATTACTAGGTTGCATCGCTTTTAACAGTGAAACAATTGACTGTGGGATTTAATTGAACTGATTTTGGACTTTGTTCTTATAAATGGGATAAATGAGCCAGTTTGACTAAAAGAAATAACGTTCTTCATAATATGACATGATTGCTGGAAATCAGCGATTACACTAGGCGCTGTGGTAGCGCTTTATTAAAAAATTAAGATAAATAAGTCATTTTTTACTGTGGGACGAATCCTGGTCGTTAGTTCGCGCTGAAGAAATGGAGACAGTTTCAAAAACTACATTTCATTGACTTTCTAACGGTGTCAATCCGTTTGAGTTGCAACGGTTGCGTCACATATTTGCACCAACATGTATTTAGTGATTTTCTTCCGACATTACTAAGTTGTATTGCTTTTAACAGTGTAACGATTGACTGTGGGAATTAATTAAACTGATTCTGGACTGTGACCTTATAAATGTGATAAATGAGCCAATTGTTCTCCAAGGAATAACATTCTTCTTAATTTGACATGATTGCTGGAACTCAGCGATTACACTGGGCGCTCTGGTAGCGCTTTATTAAAAAATTAAGATAAATAAGTCATTTTTTACTGTGGGACGAATCCTAGTCGTTAGTTTGCGCTGAAGAAATAGAGACAGTTTCAAAAACTACATTTCATTGATTTTCTAACTGTGTCAATCCGTTTGAGTTACAACGGTTGCGTCACATATTCGTACCAACATGTATTTAGCGATAGTATTCGGATATTACTAGGTTGCATCGCTTTTAACAGTGAAACAATTGACTGGGGGACTTAATTGAACTGATTTTGGACTTTGTCCTTATAAATGGGATAAATGAGCCAGTTTGACTAAAAGAAATAACATTCTTCATAATATGACATGATTGCTGGAATTCTGCGGCTACATTAGGTTCTGTGGTAGCGCTTTATTTAAAAATTTAGATAAATAAGTCTTTCTTTGCTCTGGGACCAATCCTGGCCGTTAGCACGCGCTGAATAAATAGGAACAGTTTCAGAGACTACATTTCATTGACTTTCTAGCGGTGTCAATCTGTTTGAGTTACAACGGTTGCGTCACGTATTCGTACCAACATGTATTTAGCGATAGTAATCGGATGTTACTAGGTTGCATCGCTTTTAACAGTGAAACGATTGACTATGGGAATTAATTGAATTAATTCTGGACTGTGACCTTATAAATGTCATAAATGAGCCAATTGGTCTCCAAGGAATAACATTTTTCTCAATTTAAAATGATTGCTGGAACTCAGCGATTACACTGGGCGCTGTGGTAGCGCTTTATTAAAAAATTAAGATAAATAAGTCATTTTTTACTGTGGGACCAATCCTAGCCGTTAGCTCGCGCTGAAGAAATAGAGGCAGTTTCAAAATCTACATTTCTTTGACTTCCTAACGGTGTCAATCCGTTTGAGTTACAACGGTTTCGTCACATATTCGTACCAACATATATTTAGTGATTTTCTTCCGATAATACTAAGTTGTATTGCTTTTAACAGTGAAACGACTGACTGTGGGAATTAATTGAACTGATTCTGGTTTGTGACCTTATTAATGTGATAAATGAGGCAATTGGTCTCCAAGGAATAACATTCTTCTTAATTTGACATGATTGCTGGAGTTCAGCGATTACATTAGTCTCTGTGAAAGCGCTTTATTTAAAAATTTAGTTAAATAAGTCTTTTCTTACTGTGGGACCAATCCTGGCCGTTAGCACGCGCTGAAAAATTAGGAACAGTTTCAAAGACTACATTTTATTGACTTTCTAGCGGTTTAAATCCGTTTGAGTTACAACGGTTGCGTCACATATTCGTACCAACATGTATTTCGCGATAGTATTCGGATATTACTAGGTTGCATCGCTTTTAACAGTGAAGCAATTGACTGTGGGACTTAATTGAACTGATTTTGGACTTTGTTCTTATAAATGGGATAAATGAGCCAGTTTGACTAAAAGAAATAACGTTCTTCATAATATGACATGATTGCTGGAAATCAGCGATTACACTAGGCGCTGTGGTAGCGCTTTATTAAAAAATAAAGATAAATAAGTCAATTTTTACTGTGGGACGAATCCTGGTCGTTAGTTCGCGCTGAAGAAATGGAGACAGTTTCAAAAACTACATTTCATTGACTTTCTAACGGTGTCAACCTGTTTGAGGTGCAACGGTGGCGTCGCATGTTCGCACCAACATGTATTTAGTGATTTTCTTCCGACATTACTAAGTTGTATTGCTTTTAACAGTGAAACGATTGACTGTGGGAATTAATTAAACTGATTCTGGACTGTGACCTTATAAATGTGATAAATGAGCCAATTGTTCTCGAAGGAATAACATTCTTCTTAATTTGACATGATTGCTGGAACTCAGCGATTACACTGGGCTCTGTGGTAGCGCTTTACTAAAAAATTAAGATAAATAAGTCATTTTTTACTGTGGGACGAATCCTAGTCGTTAGTTCGCGCTGAAGAAATAGAGACAGTTTCAAAAACTACATTTCATTGACTTTCTAACGGTGTTAATCCGTTTGAGTTGCAACGGTTGCGTCACATATTCGCACCAACATATATTTAGTGATTTTCTTCCGACATTACTAAGTTGTATTGCTTTTAACAGTGAAACGATTGACTGTGGGAATTAATTAAACTGATTCTGGACTGTGACCTTTAAATGTGATAAATGAGCCAATTGTTCTCCAACGAATAACATTCTTCTTAATTGACATGATTGCTGGAACTCAGCGATTACACTGGGCGCTCTGGTAGCGCTTTATTAAAAAATTAAGATAAATAAGTCATTTTTTACTGTGGGACGAATCCTAGTCGTTAGTTCGCGCTGAAGAAATAGAGACAGTTTCAAAAACTACATTTCATTGACTTTCTAGCGGTTTAAATCCGCTTGAGTTACAACGGTTGCGTCACATATTCGTACCAACATGTATTTAGCGATAGTATTCGGATATTACTAGGTTGCATCGCTTTTAACAGTGAAACAATTGACTGTGGGACTTAATTGAACTGATTTTGGACTTTGTTCTTATAAATGGGATAAATGAGTCAGTTTGACTAAAAGAAATAACGTTCTTCATAATATGACATGATTGCTGGAAATCAGCGATTACACTAGGCGCTGTGGTAGCGCTTTATTAAAAAATTAAGATAAATAAGTCAATTTTTACTGTGGGACGAAGCCTGGTCGTTTGTTCGCGCTGAAGAAATGGAGACAGTTTTAAAAACTACATTTCATTGACTTTCTAACGGTGTTAATCCGTTTGAGTTGCAACGGTTGCGTCACATATTCGCACCAACATATATTTAGTGATTTTCTTCCGACATTACTAAGTTGTATTGCTTTTAACAGTGAAACGATTGACTGTGTTAATTAATTAAACTGATTCTGGACTGTGACCTTTAAATGTGATAAATGAGCCAATTGTTCTCCAACGAATAACATTCTTCTTAATTGACATGATTGCTGGAACTCAGCGATTACACTGGGCTCTGTGGTAGCGCTTTAATAAAAAATTAAGATAAATAAGTCATTTTTTTACTGTGGGACGAATCCTAGTCGTTAGTTCTCGCTAAAGAAATAGAGACAGTTTCAAAAACTACATTTCATTGACTTTCTAACGGTGTCAATCCGTTTGAGTTGCAACGGTTGCGTCACATATTCGCACCAACATGTATTTAGTGATTTTCTTCCGACATTACTAAGTTGTATTGCTTTTAACAGTGAAACGATTGACTGTGGGAATTAATTAAACTGATTCTGGACTGTGACCTTATAAATGTGATAAATGAGTTAATTGGTCTCCAAGGAATAACATTTTTCTCAATTTAAAATGATTGCTGGTACTCAGCGATTACACTGGGCGCTGTGGTAGCGCTTTATTAAAAAATTAAGATAAATAAGTCATTTTTTACTGTGGGACCAATCCTAGCCGTTAGCTCGCGCTGAAGAAATAGAGGCAGTTTCAAAATTTACATTTCTTTGACTTCCTAACGGTGTCAATCCGTTTGAGTTACAACGGTTGCGTCACATATTCGTACCAACATATATTTAGTGATTTTCTTCCGATAATACTAAATTGTATTGCTTTTAACAGTGAAACGACTGACTGTGGGAATTAATTGAACTGATTCTGGACTGTGACCTTATTAATGTGATAAATGAGGCAATTGGTCTCCAAGGAATAACATTCTTCTTAATTTGACATGATTGCTGGAGTTCAGCGATTACATTAGTCTCTGTGAAAGCGCTTTATTTAAAAATTTTGTTAAATAAGTCTTTTCTTACTGTGGGACCAATCCTGGCCGTTAGCACGCGCTGAAAAATTAGGAACAGTTTCAAAGACTACATTTTATTGACTTTCTAGCGGTTTAAATCCGTTTGAGTTACAACGGTTGCGTCACATATTCGTACCAACATGTATTTCGCGATAGCATTCGGATATTCTAGGTTGCATCGCTTTTAACAGTGAAGCAATTGACTGTGGGACTTAATTGAACTGATTTTGGACTTTGTTCTTATAAATGGGATAAATGAGCCAGTTTGACTAAAAGAAATAACATTCTTCATAATATGACATGATTGCTGGAAATCAGCGATTACACTAGGCGCTGTGGTAGCGCTTTATTAAAAAATTAAGATAAATAAGTCAATTTTTACTGTGGGACGAATCCTGGTAGTTTGTTCGCGCTGAAGAAATGGAGACAGTTTTAAAAACTACATTTCATTGACTTTCTAACGGTGTTAATCCGTTTGAGTTGCAACGGTTGCGTCACATATTCGCACCAACATATATTTAGTGATTTTCTTCCGACATTACTAAGTTGTATTGCTTTTAACAGTGAAACGATTGACTGTGTTAATTAATTAAACTGATTCTGGACTGTGACCTTTAAATGTGATAAATGAGCCAATTGTTCTCCAACGAATAACATTCTTCTTAATTGACATGATTGCTGGAACTCAGCGATTACACTGGGCTCTGTGGTAGCGCTTTAATAAAAAATTAAGATAAATAAGTCATTTTTTTACTGTGGGACGAATCCTAGTCGTTAGTTCTCGCTAAAGAAATAGAGACAGTTTCAAAAACTACATTTCATTGACTTTCTAACGGTGTCAATCCGTTTGAGTTGCAACGGTTGCGTCACATATTCGCACCAACATGTATTTAGTGATTTTCTTCCGACATTACTAAGTTGTATTGCTTTTAACAGTGAAACGATTGACTGTGGGAATTAATTAAACTGATTCTGGACTGTGACCTTATAAATGTGATAAATGAGTTAATTGTTCTCCAGGGAATAACATTTTTCTCAATTTAAAATGATTGTTGGAACTCAGCGATTACAGTGGGCGCTGTGGTAGCGCTTTATTAAAAAATTAAGATAAATAAGTCTTTCTTAGCTGTGGGACCAATCCTGGCCGTTAGCACGCGCTGAATAAATAGGAACAGTTTCAGAGACTACATTTCCCTGACTTTCTAGCGGTATAAATCTGTTTGAGTTACAACGGTTACGTCACATATTCGTACCAACATGTATTTAGTGATATCTTTCCGACATTACTAAGTCATATCGCTTTTAACAGTGAAACGATTGACTGTGCAACTTAATTGAACTAACTTTGGGCTGTGACCTTATAAATGTGATAAGTGAGCCAACTAGACTCCAAGAAATAACATTCTTCTTAATTTGACATGATTGCCGAACTCAGCGATTACACTGCGCGCTGTGGTAGCGCTTCATTTAAAAATTTAGGCATATAAGTCAGTTTTTACTGTGGGACCAATCCTAGCCGTTTCCGCGCGCTGAAGAAAGAGCGACAGTTTCAAAAACTACAGTTCATTGACTTTCTAACGGTGTCAATGCGTTTGAGTTACAACGGTTGCGTCACATATTCGTACCAACATGTATTTAGTGATTTTCTTCCGATATTACTAAGTTGTATTGCTTTTAACAGTGAAACGATTGACTGTGGGAATTGAACTGATTCTGGACTGTGACCTTATAAATGTCATAAATGAGCCAATTGGTCTCCAAGGAATAACATTTTTCTCAATTTAAAATGATTGCTGGAACTCAGCGATTACACTGGGCGCTGTGGTAGTGCTTTATTAAAAAATTAAGATAAATAAGTCTTTCTTTGCTGTGGGACCAATCCTGGCCGTTAGCACGCGCTGAATAAATAGGAACAGTTTCAGAGACTACATTTCATTGACTTTCTAGCGGTATAAATCTGTTTGAGTTACAACGGTTACGTCACATATTCGTACCAACATGTATTTAGTGATATCTTTCCGACATTACTAAGTCATATCGCTTTTAACAGTGAAACGATTGACTGTGCAACTTAATTGAACTAACTTTGGGCTGTGACCTTAAAAATGTGATAAGTGAGCCAACTAGACTCCAAGAAATAACATTCTTCTTAATTTGACATGATTGCCGGAACTCAGCGATTACACTGCGCGCTGTGGTAGCGCTTCATTTAAAAATTTAGGCATATAAGTCATTTTTTATTGTGGGACCAATCCTAGCCGTTTTCGCGCGCTGAAAAAATAGTGACAGTTTCAAAAACTACATTTCATTGACTTTCTAACGGTGTCAATCCGTTTGAGTTACAATGGTTGCGTCACATATTCGTACCAACATGTATTTAGTGATTTTCTTCCGATATTACTAAGTTGTATTGCTTTTAACAGTGAAACGATTGACTATGGGAATTAATTGAATTGATTCTGGACTGTGACCTTATAAATGTCATAAATGAGCCAATTGGTCTCCAAGGAATAACACTTTTCTCAATTTAAAATGATTGCTGGAACTCAGCGATTACACTGGGCGCTGTGGTAGCGCTTTATTAAAAAATTAAGATAAATAAGTCATTTTTTACTGTGGGACCAATCCTAGCCTTAGTTCGCGCTGAAGAAATAGAGGCAGTTTCAAAATCTACATTTCTTTGACTTTCTAACGGTGTCAAGCCGTTTGAGTTACAACGGTTGTGTCACATATTCGTACCAACATGTATTTAGTGAATTTCTTCCGATAATACTAAGTTGTATTGCTTTTAACAGTGAAACGACTGACTGTGGGAATTAATTGAACTGATTCTGGACTGTGACCTTATTAATGTGATAAATGAGGCAATTGGTCTCCAAGGAATAACATTCTTCTTAATTTGACATGATTGCTGGAATTCAGCGATTACATTAGGCTCTGTGGTAGCGCTTTATTTAAAAATTTAGTTAAATAAGTCTTTTCTTACTGTGGGACCAATCCTGGCCGTTAGCACGCGCTGAAAAATTAGGAACAGTTTCACAGACTACATTTCATTGACTTTCTAGCGGTTTAAATCCGTTTGCGTTACAACGGTTGCGTCACATATTCGTACCAACATGTATTTAGCGATAGTATTCGGATATTACTAGGTTGCATCGCTTTTAACAGTGAAACAATTGACTGTGGGACTTAATTGAACTGATTTTGGACTTTGTCCTTATAAATGGGATAAGTGAGCCAGTTTGACTAAAAGAAATAACGTTCTTCATAATATGACATGATTGCTGGAAATCAGCAATTACACTAGGCGCTGTGGTAGCGCTTTATTAAAAAATTAAGACAAATAAGTCATTTTTTACTGTGGGACCAATCCTAGTTGTTTTCGCGCGCTGAAGAAAGAGCGACAGTTTCAAAAACTACATTTCATTGACTTTCTAACGGTGTCAATCCGTTTGAGTTGCAACGGTTGCGTCACATATTCGCACCAACATATATTTAGTGATTTTCTTCCGACATTACTAAGTTGTATTGCTTTTAACAGTGAAACGATTGACTGTGGGAATTAATTAAACTGATTCTGGACTGTGACCTTATAAATGTGATAAATGAGCCAATTGTTTTCCAAGTAATAACATTCTTCTTAATTTGACATGATTGCTGGAACTCAGCAATTACACTGGGCTCTGTGGTAGCGCTTTACTAAAAAATTAAGATAAATAAGTCATTTTTTACTGTGGGACGAATCCTGGTCGTTAGTTCGCGCTGAAGAAATGGAGACAGTTTCAAAAACTACATTTCATTGACTTTCTAACGGTGTCAATCCGTTTGAGTTGCAACGGTTGCGTCACATATTTGCACCAACATGTATTTAGTGATTTTCTTCCGACATTACTAAGTTGTATTGCTTTTAACAGTGAAACGATTGACTGTGGGAATTAATTAAACTGATTCTGGACTGTGACCTTATAAATGTGATAAATGAGCCAATTGTTCTCCAAGGAATAACATTCTTCTTAATTTGACATGATTGCTGGAACTCAGCGATTACACTGGGCGCTCTGGTAGCGCTTTATTAAAAAATTAAGATAAATAAGTCATTTTTTACTGTGGGACGAATCCTAGTCGTTAGTTTGCGCTGAAGAAATAGAGACAGTTTCAAAAACTACATTTCATTGATTTTCTAACTGTGTCAATCCG
Organism: Hydractinia symbiolongicarpus; assembly: GCF_029227915.1. Lineage (NCBI taxonomy): Eukaryota > Metazoa > Cnidaria > Hydrozoa > Anthoathecata > Hydractiniidae > Hydractinia > Hydractinia symbiolongicarpus. The sequence continues at coordinate 2,839,623 of NC_079877.1, forward strand.
TTTGAGTTACAACGGTTGCGTCACATATTCGTACCAACATGTATTTAGCGATAGTATTCGGATATTACTAGGTTGCATCGCTTTTAACAGTGAAACAATTGACTAGGGGACTTAATTGAACTGATTTTGGACTTTGTCCTTATAAATGGGATAAATGAGCCAGTTTGACTAAAAGAAATAACATTCTTCATAATATGACATGATTGCTGGAATTCTGCGGCTACATTAGGTTCTGTGGTAGCGCTTTATTTAAAAATTTAGATAAATAAGTCTTTCTTTGCTGTGGGACCAATCCTGGCCGTTAGCACGCGCTGAATAAATAGGAACAGTTTCAGAGACTACATTTCATTGACTTTCTAGCGGTATAAATCTGTTTGAGTTACAACGGTTACGTCACATATTCGTACCAACATGTATTTAGTGAAATCTTTTCGACATTACTAAGTCATATCGCTTTTAACAGTGAAACGATTGACTATGGGAATTAATTGAATTAATTCTGGACTGTGACCTTATAAATGTCATAAATGAGCCAATTGGTCTCCAAGGAATAACATTTTTCTCAATTTAAAATGATTGCTGGTACTCAGCGATTACACTGGGCGCTGTGGTAGCGCTTTATTAAAAAATTAAAATAAATAAGTCATTTTTTACTGTGGGACCAATCCTAGCCGTTAGCTCGCGCTGAAGAAATAGAGGCAGTTTCAAAATCTACATTTCTTTGACTTCCTAACGGTGTCAATCCGTTTGAGTTACAACGGTTGCGTCACATATTCGTACCAACATATATTTAGTGATTTTCTTCCGATAATACTAAATTGTATTGCTTTTAACAGTGAAACGACTGACTGTGGGAATTAATTGAACTGATTCTGGACTGTGACCTTATTAGTGTGATAAATGAGGCAATTGGTCTCCAAGGAATAACATTCTTCTTAATTTGACATGATTGCTGGAGTTCAGCGATTACATTAGTCTCTGTGAAAGCGCTTTATTTAAAAATTTAGTTAAATAAGTCTTTTCTTACTGTGGGACCAATCCTGGCCGTTAGCACGCGCTGAAAAATTAGGAACAGTTTCAAAGACTACATTTTATTGACTTTCTAGCGGTTTAAATCCGTTTGAGTTACAACGGTTGCGTCACATATTCGTACCAACATGTATTTCGCGATAGTATTCGGATATTCTAGGTTGCATCGCTTTTAACAGTGAAGCAATTGACTGTGGGACTTAATTGAACTGATTTTGGACTTTGTTCTTATAAATGGGATAAATGAGCCAGTTTGACTAAAAGAAATAACATTCTTCATAATATGACATGATTGCTGGAAATCAGCGATTACACTAGGCGCTGTGGTAGCGCTTTATTAAAAAATTAAGATAAATAAGTCAATTTTTACTGTGGGACGAATCCTGGTCGTTAGTTCGCGCTGAAGAAATGGAGACAGTTTCAAAAACTACATTTCATTGACTTTCTAACGGTGTCAACCTGTTTGAGGTGCAACGGTGGCATCGCATGTTCGCACCAACATGTATTTAGTGATTTTCTTCCGACACTACTAAGTTGTATTGCTTTTAACAGTGAAACGATTGACTGTGGGAATTAATTAAACTGATTCTGGACTGTGACCTTATAAATGTGATAAATGAGCCAATTGTTCTCGAAGGAATAACATTCTTCTTAATTTGACATGATTGCTGGAACTCAGCGATTACACTGGGCTCTGTGGTAGCGCTTTACTAAAAAATTAAGATAAATAAGTCATTTTTTACTGTGGGACGAATCCTAGTCGTTAGTTCGCGCTGAAGATATAGAGACAGTTTCAAAAACTACATTTCATTGACTTTCTAACGGTGTTAATCCGTTTGAGTTGCAACGGTTGCGTCACATATTCGCACCAACATATATTTAGTGATTTTCTTCCGACATTACTAAGTTGTATTACTTTTAACAGTGAAACGATTGACTGTGGGAATTAATTAAACTGATTCTGGACTGTGACCTTTAAATGTGATAAATGAGCCAATTGTTCTCCAACGAATAACATTCTTCTTAATTGACATGATTGCTGGAACTCAGCGATTACACTGGGCTCTGTGGTAGCGCTTTATTAAAAAATTAAGATAAATAAGTCATTTTTTACTGTGGGACGAATCCTAGTCGTTAGTTCGCGCTGAAAAAATAGAGACAGTTTCAAAAACTACATTTCATTGACTTTCTAACGGTGTCAAGGCGTTTGAGTTACAACGGTTGCGTCACATATTCGTACCAACATGTATTTAGTGATTTTCTTCCGATATTACTAAGTTGAATTGCTTTTAACAGTGAAACGATTGACTGTGGGAATTGAACTGATTCTGGACTGTGACCTTATAAATGTCATAAATGAGCCAATTGGTCTCCAAGGAATAACATTTTTCTCAATTTAAAATGATTGTTGGAACTCAGCGATTACAGTGGGCGCTGTGGTAGCGCTTTATTAAAAAATTAAGATAAATAAGTCTTTCTTAGCTGTGGGACCAATCCTGGCCGTTAGCACGAGCTGAATAAATAGGAACAGTTTCAGAGACTACATTTCATTGACTTTCTAGCGGTATAAATCTGTTTGAGTTACAACGGTTACGTCACATATTCGTACCAACATGTATTTAGTGATATCTTTCCGACATTACTAAGTCATATCGCTTTTAACAGTGAAATGATTGACTGTGCAACTTAATTGAACTAACTTTGGGCTGTGACCTTATAAATGTGATAAGTGAGCCAACTAGACTCCAAGAAATAACATTCTTCTTAATTTGACATGATTGCCGAACTCAGCGATTACACTGCGCGCTGTGGTAGCGCTTCATTTAAAAATTTAGGCATATAAGTCAGTTTTTACTGTGGGACCAATCCTAGCCGTTTCCGCGCGCTGAAGAAAGAGCGACAGTTTCAAAAACTACATTTCATTGACCTTCTAACGGTGTCAATGCGTTTGAGTTACAACGGTTGCGTCACATATTCGTACCAACATGTATTTAGTGATTTTCTTCCGATATTACTAAGTTGTATTGCTTTTAACAGTGAAACGATTGACTGTGGGAATTGAACTGATTCTGGACTGTGACCTTATAAATGTCATAAATGAGCCAATTGGTCTCCAAGGAATAACATTTTTCTCAATTTAAAATGATTGCTGGAACTCAGCGATTACACTGGGCGCTGTGGTAGCGCTTTATTAAAAAATTAAGATAAATAAGTCTTTCTTTGCTGTGGGACCAATCCTGGCCGTTAGCACGCGCTGAATAAATAGGAACAGTTTCAGAGACTACATTTCATTGACTTTCTAGCGGTATAAATCTGTTTGAGTTACAACGGTTACGTCACATATTCGTACCAACATGTATTTAGTGATATCTTTCCGACATTACTAAGTCATATCGCTTTTAACAGTGAAACGATTGACTGTGCAACTTAATTGAACTAACTTTGGGCTGTGACCTTATAAATGTGATAAGTGAGCCAACTAGACTCCAAGAAATAACATTCTTCTTAATTTGACATGATTGCCGGAACTCAGCGATTACACTGCGCGCTGTGGTAGCGCTTCATTTAAAAATTTAGGCATATAAGTCATTTTTTATTGAGGGACCAATCCTAGCCGTTTTCGCGCGCTGAAAAAATAGTGACAGTTTCAAAAACTACATTTCATTGACTTTCTAACGGTGTCAATCCGTTTGAGTTACAATGGTTGCGTCACATATTCGTACCAACATGTATTTAGTGATTTTCTTCCGATATTACTAAGTTGTATTGCTTTTAACAGTGAAACGATTGACTATGGGAATTAATTGAATTGATTCTGGACTGTGACCTTATAAATGTCATAAATGAGCCAATTGGTCTCCAAGGAATAACACTTTTTTCAATTTAAAATGATTGCTGGAACTCAGCGATTACACTGGGCGCTGTGGTAGCGCTTTATTAAAAAATTAAGATAAATAAGTCATTTTTTACTGTGGGACCAATCCTAGCCGTTAGCTCGCGCTGAAGAAATAGAGGCAGTTTCAAAATCTACATTTCTTTGACTTTCTAACGGTGTCAAGCCGTTTGAGTTACAACGGTTGCGTCACATATTCGTACCAACATGTATTTAGTGAATTTCTTCCGATAATACTAAGTTGTATTGCTTTTAACAGTGAAACGACTGACTGTGGGAATTAATTGAACTGATTCTGGACTGTGACCTTATTAATGTGATAAATGAGGCAATTGGTCTCCAAGGAATAACATTCTTCTTAATTTGACATGATTGCTGGAATTCAGCGATTACATTAGGCTCTGTGGTAGCGCTTTATTTAAAAATTTAGTTAAATAAGTCTTTTCTTACTGTGGGACCAATCCTGGCCGTTAGCACGCGCTGAAAAATTAGGAACAGTTTCAAAGACTACATTTCATTGACTTTCTAGCGGTTTAAATCCGTTTGGGTTACAACGGTTGCGTCACATATTCGTACCAACATGTATTTAGCGATAGTATTCGGATATTACTAGGTTGCATCGCTTTTAACAGTGAAACAATTGACTGTGGGACTTAATTGAACTGATTTTGGACTTTGTCCTTATAAATGGGATAAGTGAGCCAGTTTGACTAAAAGAAATAACGTTCTTCATAATATGACATGATTGCTGGAAATCAGCGATTACACTAGGCGCTGTGGTAGCGCTTTATTAAAAAATTAAGACAAATAAGTCATTTTTTACTGTGGGACCAATCCTAGTTGTTTTTTGCGCGCTGAAGAAAGTGCGACAGTTTCAAAAACTACATTTCATTGACTTTTTAACGGTGTCAATCCGTTTGAGTTGCAACGGTTGCGTCGCATGTTCGCACCAACATGTATTTAGCGATTTTCTTCCGACATTACTAAGTTGTATTGCTTTTAACAGTTAAACAATTGACTGTGGGAATTAATTAAACTGATTCTGGACTGTGACCTTATAAATGTGATAAATGAGCCAATTGTTTTCCAAGTAATAACATTCTTCTTAATTTGACATGATTGCTGGAACTCAGCAATTACACTGGGCTCTGTGGTAGCGCTTCACTAAAAAATTAAGATAAATAAGTCATTTTTTACTGTGGGACGGATCCTAGTCGTTAGTTCGCGCTGAAGAAATAGAGACAGTTTCAAAAACTACATTTCATTGACTTTCTAACGGTGTCAATCCGTTTGAGTTGCAACGGTTGCGTCACATATTCGCACCAACATATATTTAGTGATTTTCTTCCGACATTACTAAGTTGTATTGCTTTTAACAGTGAAACGATTGACTGTGGGAATTAATTAAACTGATTCTGGACTGTGACCTTATAAATGTGATAAATGAGCCAATTGTTTTCCAAGTAATAACATTCTTCTTAATTTGACATGATTGCTGGAACTCAGCAATTACACTGGGCTCTGTGGTAGCGCTTTACTAAAAAATTAAGATAAATAAGTCATTTTTTACTGTGGGACGAATCCTAGTCGTTAGTTCGCGCTGAAGAAAGAGAGACAGTTTCAAAAACTACATTTCATTGACTTTCTAACGGTGTCAATCCGTTTGAGTTGCAACGGTTGCGTCACATATTCGCACCAACGTGTATTTAGTGATATCTTTCCGACATTACTAAGTCATATCGCTTTTAACAGTGAAACGATTGACTGTGCAACTTATTTGAACTAACTTTGGGCTGTGACCTTATAAATGTTATAAGTGAGCCAACTAGACTCCAAGAAATAACATTCTTCTTAATTTGACATGATTGCCGAACTCAGGGATTACACTGCGCGCTGTGGTAGCGCTTCATTTAAAAATTTAGGCATATAAGTCAGTTTTTACTGTGGGACCAATCCTAGCCGTTTCCGCGCGCTGAAGAAAGAGCGACAGTTTCAAAAACTACATTTCATTGACTTTCTAACGGTGTCAATGCGTTTGAGTTACAACGGTTGCGTCACATATTCGTACCAACATGTATTTAGTGATTTTCTTCCGATATTACTAAGTTGCATTGCTTTTAACAGTGAAACGATTGACTGTGGGAATTGAACTGATTCTGGACTGTGACCTTATAAATGTCATAAATGAGCCAATTGGTCTCCAAGGAATAACATTTTTCTCAATTTAAAATGATTGCTGGAACTCAGCGATTACACTGGGCGCTGTGGTAGCGCTTTATTAAAAAATTAAGATAAATAAGTCTTTCTTTGCTGTGGGACCAATCCTGGCCGTTAGCACGCGCTGAATAAATAGGAACAGTTTCAGAGACTACATTTCTTTGACTTTCTAGCGGTATAAATCTGTTTGAGTTACAACGGTTACGTCACATATTCGTACCAACATGTATTTAGTGATATCTTTCCGACATTACTAAGTCATATCGCTTTTAACAGTGAAACGATTGACTGTGCAACTTAATTGAACTAACTTTGGGCTGTGACTTTATAAATGTGATAAGTGAGCCAACTAGACTCCAAGAAATAACATTCTTTTTAATTTGACATGATTGCCGGAACTCAGCGATTACACTGCGCGCTGTGGTAGCGCTTCATTTAAAAATTTAGGCATATAAGTCATTTTTTACTGTGGGACCAATCCTAGCCGTTTTCGCGCGCTGAAAAAATAGTGACAGTTTCAAAAACTACATTTCATTGACTTTCTAACGGTGTCAATCCGTTTGAGTTACAATGGTTGCGTCACATATTCGTACCAACATGTATTTAGTGATTTTCTTCCGATATTACTAAGTTGTATTGCTTTTAACAGTGAAACGATTGACTATGGGAATTAATTGAATTGATTCTGGACTGTGACCTTATAAATGTCATAAATGAGCCAATTGGTCTCCAAGGAATAACACCTTTCTCAATTTAAAATGATTGCTGGAACTCAGCTATTACTCTGGGCGCTGTGGTAGCGCTTTATTAAAAAATTAAGATAAATAAGTCATTTTTTACTGTGGGACCAATCCTAGCCGTTAGCTCGCGCTGAAGAAATAGAGGCAGTTTCAAAATCTACATTTCTTTGACTTTCTAACGGTGTCAATCCGTTTGAGTTACAACCGTTGCGTCACATATTCGTACCAACATGTATTTAGTGAATTTCTTCCGATAATACTAAGTTGTATTGCTTTTAACAGTGAAACGACTGACTGTGGGAATTAATTGAACTGATTCTGGACTGTGACCTTATTAATGTGATAAATGAGGCAATTGGTCTCCAAGGAATAACATTCTTCTTAATTTGACATGATTGCTGGAATTCAGCGATTACATTAGGCTCTGTGGTAGCGCTTTATTAAAAATTAAGATAAATAAGTCATTCTTTGCTGTGAAACCAATCCTGGCCGTTAGCACGCGCTGAATAAATAGGAACAGTTTCAGAGACTACATTTCATTGACTTTCTAGCGGTATAAATCTGTTTGAGTTACAACGGTTACGTCACATATTCGTACCAACATGTATTTAGTGATATCTTTCCGACATTACTAAGTCATATCGCTTTTAACAGTGAAACGATTGACTGTGCAACTTAATTGAACTAACTTTGGGCTGTGACCTTATAAATGTGATAAGTGAGCCAACTAGACTCCAAGAAATAACATTCTTCTTAATTTGACATGATTGCCGGAACTCAGCGATTACACTGCGCGCTGTGGTAGCGCTTCATTTAAAAATTTAGGCATATAAGTCATTTTTTATTGAGGGACCAATCCTAGCCGTTTTCGCGCGCTGAAAAAATAGTGACAGTTTCAAAAACTACATTTCATTGACTTTCTAACGGTGTCAATCCGTTTGAGTTACAATGGTTGCCTCACATATTCGTACCAACATGTATTTAGTGATTTTCTTCCGATATTACTAAGTTGTATTGCTTTTAACAGTGAAACGATTGACTATGGGAATTAATTGAATTGATTCTGGACTGTGACCTTATAAATGTCATAAATGAGCCAATTGGTCTCCAAGGAATAACACTTTTTTCAATTTAAAATGATTGCTGGAACTCAGCGATTACACTGGGCGCTGTGGTAGCGCTTTATTAAAAAATTAAGATAAATAAGTCATTTTTTACTGTGGGACCAATCCTAGCCGTTAGCTCGCGCTGAAGAAATAGAGGCAGTTTCAAAATCTACATTTCTTTGACTTTCTAACGGTGTCAAGCCGTTTGAGTTACAACGGTTGCGTCACATATTCGTACCAACATGTATTTAGTGAATTTCTTCCGATAATACTAAGTTGTATTGCTTTTAACAGTGAAACGACTGACTGTGGGAATTAATTGAACTGATTCTGGACTGTGACCTTATTAATGTGATAAATGAGGCAATTGGTCTCCAAGGAATAACATTCTTCATAATATGACATAATTGCTGGAAATCAGCGATTACACTAGGCGCTGTGGTAGCGCTTTATTAAAAAATTAAGACAAATAAGTCATTTTTTACTGTGGGACCAATCCAAGTTGTTTTCGCGCGCTGAAGAAAGAGCGACAGTTTCAAAAACTACATTTCATTGACTTTTTAACGGTGTCAATCCGTTTGAGTTGCAACGGTTGCGTCGCATGTTCGCACCAACATGTATTTAGCGATTTTCTTCCGACATTACTAAGTTGTATTGCTTTTAACAGTTAAACAATTGACTGTGGGAATTAATTAAACTGATTCTGGACTGTGACCTTATAAATGTGATAAATGAGCCAATTGTTTTCCAAGTAATAACATTCTTCTTAATTTGACATGATTGCTGGAACTCAGCAATTACACTGGGCTCTGTGGTAGCGCTTTACTAAAAAATTAAGATAAATAAGTCATTTTTTACTGTGGGACGGATCCTAGTCGTTAGTTCGCGCTGAAGAAATAGAGACAGTTTCAAAAACTACATTTCATTGACTTTCTAACGGTGTCAATCCGTTTGAGTTGCAACGGTTGCGTCACATATTCGCACCAACATATATTTATTGATTTTCTTCCGACATTACTAAGTTGTATTGCTTTTAACAGTGAAACGATTGACTGTGGGAATTAATTAAACTGATTCTGGACTGTGACCTTATAAATGTGATAAATGAGCCAATTGTTTTCCAAGTAATAACATTCTTCTTAATTTGACATGATTGCTGGAACTCAGCAATTACACTGGGCTCTGTGGTAGCGCTTTACTAAAAAATTAAGATAAATAAGTCATTTTTTACTGTGGGACGAATCCTAGTCGTTAGTTCGCGCTGAAGAAAGAGAGACAGTTTCAAAAACTACATTTCATTGACTTTCTAACGGTGTCAATCCGTTTGAGTTGCAACGGTTGCGTCACATATTCGCACCAACATGTATTTAGTGATATCTTTCCGACATTACTAAGTCATATCGCTTTTAACAGTGAAACGATTGACTGTGCAACTTATTTGAACTAACTTTGGGCTGTGACCTTATAAATGTTATAAGTGAGCCAACTAGACTCCAAGAAATAACATTCTTCTTAATTTGACATGATTGCCGAACTCAGGGATTACACTGCGCGCTGTGGTAGCGCTTCATTTAAAAATTTAGGCATATAAGTCAGTTTTTACTGTGGGACCAATCCTAGCCGTTTCCGCGCGCTGAAGAAAGAGCGACAGTTTCAAAAACTACATTTCATTGACTTTCTAACGGTGTCAATGCGTTTGAGTTACAACGGTTGCGTCACATATTCGTACCAACATGTATTTAGTGATTTTCTTCCGATATTACTAAGTTGTATTGCTTTTAACAGTGAAACGATTGACTGTGGGAATTGAACTGATTCTGGACTGTGACCTTATAAATGTCATAAATGAGCCAATTGGTCTCCAAGGAATAAAATTTTTCTCAATTTAAAATGATTGCTGGAACTCAGCGATTACACTGGGCGCTGTGGTAGCGCTTTATTAAAAAATTAGGATAAATAAGTCTTTCTTTGCTGTGGGACCAATCCTGGCCGTTAGCACGCGCTGAATAAATAGGAACAGTTTCAGAGACTACATTTCTTTGACTTTCTAGCGGTATAAATCTGTTTGAGTTACAACGGTTACGTCACATATTCGTACCAACATGTATTTAGTGATATCTTTCCGACATTACTAAGTCATATCGCTTTTAACAGTGAAACGATTGACTGTGCAACTTAATTGAACTAACTTTGGGCTGTGACCTTATAAATGTGATAAGTGAGCCAACTAGACTCCAAGAAATAACATTCTTTTTAATTTGACATGATTGCCGGAACTCAGCGATTACACTGCGCGCTGTGGTAGCGCTTCATTTAAAAATTTAGGCATATAAGTCATTTTTTACTGTGGGACCAATCCTAGCCGTTTTCGCGCGCTGAAAAAATAGTGACAGTTTCAAAAACTACATTTCATTGACTTTCTAACGGTGTCAATCCGTTTGAGTTACAATGGTTGCGTCACATATTCGTACCAACATGTATTTAGTGATTTTCTTCCGATATTACTAAGTTGTATTGCTTTTAACAGTGAAACGATTGACTATGGGAATTAATTGAATTGATTCTGGACTGTGACCTTATAAATGTCATAAATGAGCCAATTGGTCTCCAAGGAATAACACCTTTCTCAATTTAAAATGATTGCTGGAACTCAGCTATTACACTGGGCGCTGTGGTAGCGCTTTATTAAAGAATTAAGATAAATAAGTCATTTTTTACTGTGGGACCAATCCTAGCCGTTAGCTCGCGCTGAAGAAATAGAGGCAGTTTCAAAATCTACATTTCTTTGACTTTCTAACGGTGTCAATCCGTTTGAGTTACAACGGTTGCGTCACATATTCGTACCAACATGTATTTAGTGAATTTCTTCCGATAATACTAAGTTGTATTGCTTTTAACAGTAAAACGACTGACTGTGGGAATTAATTGAACTGATTCTGGACTGTGACCTTATAAATGTCATAAATGAGCCAATTGGTCTCCAAGGAATAACACCTTTCTCAATTTAAAATGATTGCTGGAACTCAGCTATTACACTGGGCGCTGTGGTAGCGCTTTATTAAAAAATTAAGATAAATAAGTCATTTTTTACTGTGGGACCAATCCTAGTTGTTTTCGCGCGCTGAAGAAAGAGCGACAGTTTCAAAAACTACATTTCATTGACTTTTTAACGGTGTCAATCCGTTTGAGTTGCAACGGTTGCGTCGCATATTCGTACCAACATGTATTTAGTGAATTTCTTCCGATAATACTAAGTTGTATTGCTTTTAACAGTAAAACGACTGACTGTGGGAATTAATTGAACTGATTCTGGACTGTGACCTTATTAATGTGATAAATGAGGCAATTGGTCTCCAAGGAATAACATTCTTCTTAATTTGACATGATTGCTGGAATTCAGCGATTACATTAGGCTCTGTGGTAGCGCTTTATTAAAAATTAAGATAAATAAGTCATTTTTTACTGTGGGACCAATCCTAGCCGTTAGCTCGCGCAGAAGAAATAGAGGCAGTTTCAAAATCTACATTTCTTTGACTTTCTAACGGTGTCAATCCGTTTGAGTTACAACGGTTGCGTCACATATTCGTACCAACATGTATTTAGCGATAGTATTCGGATATTACTAGGTTGCATCGCTTTTAACAGTGAAACAATTGACTGTGGGACTTAGTTGAACTGATTCTGGACTGTGACCTTATTAATGTGATAAGTGAGCCAGTTTGACTAAAAGAAATAACGTTCTTCATAATATGACATGATTGCTGGAAATCAGCGATTACACTAGGCGCTGTGGTAGCGCTTTATTAAAAAATTAAGATAAATAAGTCAATTTTTACTGTGGGACGAATCCTGGTCGTTAGTTCGCGCTGAAGAAATGGAGACAGTTTCAAAAACTACATTTCATTGACTTTCTAACGGTGTCAACCTGTTTGAGGTGCAACGGTGGCATCGCATGTTCGCACCAACATGTATTTAGTGATTTTCTTCCGACACTACTAAGTTGTATTGCTTTTAACAGTGAAACGATTGACTGTGGGAATTAATTAAACTGATTCTGGACTGTGACCTTATAAATGTGATAAATGAGCCAATTGTTCTCGAAGGAATAACATTCTTCTTAATTTGACATGATTGCTGGAACTCAGCGATTACACTGGGCTCTGTGGTAGCGCTTTACTAAAAAATTAAGATAAATAAGTCATTTTTTACTGTGGGACGAATCCTAGTCGTTAGTTCGCGCTGAAGATATAGAGACAGTTTCGAAAACTACATTTCATTGACTTTCTAACGGTGTTAATCCGTTTGAGTTGCAACGGTTGCGTCACATATTCGCACCAACATATATTTAGTGATTTTCTTCCGACATTACTAAGTTGTATTACTTTTAACAGTGAAACGATTGACTGTGGGAATTAATTAAACTGATTCTGGACTGTGACCTTTAAATGTGATAAATGAGCCAATTGTTCTCCAACGAATAACATTCTTCTTAATTGACATGATTGCTGGAACTCAGCGATTACACTGGGCTCTGTGGTAGCGCTTTATTAAAAAATTAAGATAAATAAGTCATTTTTTACTGTGGGACGAATCCTAGTCGTTAGTTCGCGCTGAAAAAATAGAGACAGTTTCAAAAACTACATTTCATTGACTTTCTAACGGTGTCAAGGCGTTTGAGTTACAACGGTTGCGTCACATATTCGTACCAACATGTATTTAGTGATTTTCTTCCGATATTACTAAGTTGAATTGCTTTTAACAGTGAAACGATTGACTGTGGGAATTGAACTGATTCTGGACTGTGACCTTATAAATGTCATAAATGAGCCAATTGGTCTCCAAGGAATAACATTTTTCTCAATTTAAAATGATTGTTGGAACTCAGCGATTACAGTGGGCGCTGTGGTAGCGCTTTATTAAAAAATTAAGATAAATAAGTCTTTCTTAGCTGTGGGACCAATCCTGGCCGTTAGCACGAGCTGAATAAATAGGAACAGTTTCAGAGACTACATTTCATTGACTTTCTAGCGGTATAAATCTGTTTGAGTTACAACGGTTACGTCACATATTCGTACCAACATGTATTTAGTGATATCTTTCCGACATTACTAAGTCATATCGCTTTTAACAGTGAAATGATTGACTGTGCAACTTAATTGAACTAACTTTGGGCTGTGACCTTATAAATGTGATAAGTGAGCCAACTAGACTCCAAGAAATAACATTCTTCTTAATTTGACATGATTGCCGAACTCAGCGATTACACTGCGCGCTGTGGTAGCGCTTCATTTAAAAATTTAGGCATATAAGTCAGTTTTTACTGTGGGACCAATCCTAGCCGTTTCCGCGCGCTGAAGAAAGAGCGACAGTTTCAAAAACTACATTTCATTGACCTTCTAACGGTGTCAATGCGTTTGAGTTACAACGGTTGCGTCACATATTCGTACCAACATGTATTTAGTGATTTTCTTCCGATATTACTAAGTTGTATTGCTTTTAACAGTGAAACGATTGACTGTGGGAATTGAACTGATTCTGGACTGTGACCTTATAAATGTCATAAATGAGCCAATTGGTCTCCAAGGAATAACATTTTTCTCAATTTAAAATGATTGCTGGAACTCAGCGATTACACTGGGCGCTGTGGTAGCGCTTTATTAAAAAATTAAGATAAATAAGTCTTTCTTTGCTGTGGGACCAATCCTGGCCGTTAGCACGCGCTGAATAAATAGGAACAGTTTCAGAGACTACATTTCATTGACTTTCTAGCGGTATAAATCTGTTTGAGTTACAACGGTTACGTCACATATTCGTACCAACATGTATTTAGTGATATCTTTCCGACATTACTAAGTCATATCGCTTTTAACAGTGAAACGATTGACTGTGCAACTTAATTGAACTAACTTTGGGCTGTGACCTTATAAATGTGATAAGTGAGCCAACTAGACTCCAAGAAATAACATTCTTCTTAATTTGACATGATTGCCGGAACTCAGCGATTACACTGCGCGCTGTGGTAGCGCTTCATTTAAAAATTTAGGCATATAAGTCATTTTTTATTGAGGGACCAATCCTAGCCGTTTTCGCGCGCTGAAAAAATAGTGACAGTTTCAAAAACTACATTTCATTGACTTTCTAACGGTGTCAATCCGTTTGAGTTACAATGGTTGCGTCACATATTCGTACCAACATGTATTTAGTGATTTTCTTCCGATATTACTAAGTTGTATTGCTTTTAACAGTGAAACGATTGACTATGGGAATTAATTGAATTGATTCTGGACTGTGACCTTATAAATGTCATAAATGAGCCAATTGGTCTCCAAGGAATAACACTTTTTTCAATTTAAAATGATTGCTGGAACTCAGCGATTACACTGGGCGCTGTGGTAGCGCTTTATTAAAAAATTAAGATAAATAAGTCATTTTTTACTGTGGGACCAATCCTAGCCGTTAGCTCGCGCTGAAGAAATAGAGGCAGTTTCAAAATCTACATTTCTTTGACTTTCTAACGGTGTCAAGCCGTTTGAGTTACAACGGTTGCGTCACATATTCGTACCAACATGTATTTAGTGAATTTCTTCCGATAATACTAAGTTGTATTGCTTTTAACAGTGAAACGACTGACTGTGGGAATTAATTGAACTGATTCTGGACTGTGACCTTATTAATGTGATAAATGAGGCAATTGGTCTCCAAGGAATAACATTCTTCTTAATTTGACATGATTGCTGGAATTCAGCGATTACATTAGGCTCTGTGGTAGCGCTTTATTTAAAAATTTAGTTAAATAAGTCTTTTCTTACTGTGGGACCAATCCTGGCCGTTAGCACGCGCTGAAAAATTAGGAACAGTTTCAAAGACTACATTTCATTGACTTTCTAGCGGTTTAAATCCGTTTGGGTTACAACGGTTGCGTCACATATTCGTACCAACATGTATTTAGCGATAGTATTCGGATATTACTAGGTTGCATCGCTTTTAACAGTGAAACAATTGACTGTGGGACTTAATTGAACTGATTTTGGACTTTGTCCTTATAAATGGGATAAGTGAGCCAGTTTGACTAAAAGAAATAACGTTCTTCATAATATGACATGATTGCTGGAAATCAGCGATTACACTAGGCGCTGTGGTAGCGCTTTATTAAAAAATTAAGACAAATAAGTCATTTTTTACTGTGGGACCAATCCTAGTTGTTTTTTGCGCGCTGAAGAAAGTGCGACAGTTTCAAAAACTACATTTCATTGACTTTTTAACGGTGTCAATCCGTTTGAGTTGCAACGGTTGCGTCGCATGTTCGCACCAACATGTATTTAGCGATTTTCTTCCGACATTACTAAGTTGTATTGCTTTTAACAGTTAAACAATTGACTGTGGGAATTAATTAAACTGATTCTGGACTGTGACCTTATAAATGTGATAAATGAGCCAATTGTTTTCCAAGTAATAACATTCTTCTTAATTTGACATGATTGCTGGAACTCAGCAATTACACTGGGCTCTGTGGTAGCGCTTCACTAAAAAATTAAGATAAATAAGTCATTTTTTACTGTGGGACGGATCCTAGTCGTTAGTTCGCGCTGAAGAAATAGAGACAGTTTCAAAAACTACATTTCATTGACTTTCTAACGGTGTCAATCCGTTTGAGTTGCAACGGTTGCGTCACATATTCGCACCAACATATATTTAGTGATTTTCTTCCGACATTACTAAGTTGTATTGCTTTTAACAGTGAAACGATTGACTGTGGGAATTAATTAAACTGATTCTGGACTGTGACCTTATAAATGTGATAAATGAGCCAATTGTTTTCCAAGTAATAACATTCTTCTTAATTTGACATGATTGCTGGAACTCAGCAATTACACTGGGCTCTGTGGTAGCGCTTTACTAAAAAATTAAGATAAATAAGTCATTTTTTACTGTGGGACGAATCCTAGTCGTTAGTTCGCGCTGAAGAAAGAGAGACAGTTTCAAAAACTACATTTCATTGACTTTCTAACGGTGTCAATCCGTTTGAGTTGCAACGGTTGCGTCACATATTCGCACCAACGTGTATTTAGTGATATCTTTCCGACATTACTAAGTCATATCGCTTTTAACAGTGAAACGATTGACTGTGCAACTTATTTGAACTAACTTTGGGCTGTGACCTTATAAATGTTATAAGTGAGCCAACTAGACTCCAAGAAATAACATTCTTCTTAATTTGACATGATTGCCGAACTCAGGGATTACACTGCGCGCTGTGGTAGCGCTTCATTTAAAAATTTAGGCATATAAGTCAGTTTTTACTGTGGGACCAATCCTAGCCGTTTCCGCGCGCTGAAGAAAGAGCGACAGTTTCAAAAACTACATTTCATTGACTTTCTAACGGTGTCAATGCGTTTGAGTTACAACGGTTGCGTCACATATTCGTACCAACATGTATTTAGTGATTTTCTTCCGATATTACTAAGTTGCATTGCTTTTAACAGTGAAACGATTGACTGTGGGAATTGAACTGATTCTGGACTGTGACCTTATAAATGTCATAAATGAGCCAATTGGTCTCCAAGGAATAACATTTTTCTCAATTTAAAATGATTGCTGGAACTCAGCGATTACACTGGGCGCTGTGGTAGCGCTTTATTAAAAAATTAAGATAAATAAGTCTTTCTTTGCTGTGGGACCAATCCTGGCCGTTAGCACGCGCTGAATAAATAGGAACAGTTTCAGAGACTACATTTCTTTGACTTTCTAGCGGTATAAATCTGTTTGAGTTACAACGGTTACGTCACATATTCGTACCAACATGTATTTAGTGATATCTTTCCGACATTACTAAGTCATATCGCTTTTAACAGTGAAACGATTGACTGTGCAACTTAATTGAACTAACTTTGGGCTGTGACTTTATAAATGTGATAAGTGAGCCAACTAGACTCCAAGAAATAACATTCTTTTTAATTTGACATGATTGCCGGAACTCAGCGATTACACTGCGCGCTGTGGTAGCGCTTCATTTAAAAATTTAGGCATATAAGTCATTTTTTACTGTGGGACCAATCCTAGCCGTTTTCGCGCGCTGAAAAAATAGTGACAGTTTCAAAAACTACATTTCATTGACTTTCTAACGGTGTCAATCCGTTTGAGTTACAATGGTTGCGTCACATATTCGTACCAACATGTATTTAGTGATTTTCTTCCGATATTACTAAGTTGTATTGCTTTTAACAGTGAAACGATTGACTATGGGAATTAATTGAATTGATTCTGGACTGTGACCTTATAAATGTCATAAATGAGCCAATTGGTCTCCAAGGAATAACACCTTTCTCAATTTAAAATGATTGCTGGAACTCAGCTATTACTCTGGGCGCTGTGGTAGCGCTTTATTAAAAAATTAAGATAAATAAGTCATTTTTTACTGTGGGACCAATCCTAGCCGTTAGCTCGCGCTGAAGAAATAGAGGCAGTTTCAAAATCTACATTTCTTTGACTTTCTAACGGTGTCAATCCGTTTGAGTTACAACCGTTGCGTCACATATTCGTACCAACATGTATTTAGTGAATTTCTTCCGATAATACTAAGTTGTATTGCTTTTAACAGTGAAACGACTGACTGTGGGAATTAATTGAACTGATTCTGGACTGTGACCTTATTAATGTGATAAATGAGGCAATTGGTCTCCAAGGAATAACATTCTTCTTAATTTGACATGATTGCTGGAATTCAGCGATTACATTAGGCTCTGTGGTAGCGCTTTATTAAAAATTAAGATAAATAAGTCATTCTTTGCTGTGAAACCAATCCTGGCCGTTAGCACGCGCTGAATAAATAGGAACAGTTTCAGAGACTACATTTCATTGACTTTCTAGCGGTATAAATCTGTTTGAGTTACAACGGTTACGTCACATATTCGTACCAACATGTATTTAGTGATATCTTTCCGACATTACTAAGTCATATCGCTTTTAACAGTGAAACGATTGACTGTGCAACTTAATTGAACTAACTTTGGGCTGTGACCTTATAAATGTGATAAGTGAGCCAACTAGACTCCAAGAAATAACATTCTTCTTAATTTGACATGATTGCCGGAACTCAGCGATTACACTGCGCGCTGTGGTAGCGCTTCATTTAAAAATTTAGGCATATAAGTCATTTTTTATTGAGGGACCAATCCTAGCCGTTTTCGCGCGCTGAAAAAATAGTGACAGTTTCAAAAACTACATTTCATTGACTTTCTAACGGTGTCAATCCGTTTGAGTTACAATGGTTGCCTCACATATTCGTACCAACATGTATTTAGTGATTTTCTTCCGATATTACTAAGTTGTATTGCTTTTAACAGTGAAACGATTGACTATGGGAATTAATTGAATTGATTCTGGACTGTGACCTTATAAATGTCATAAATGAGCCAATTGGTCTCCAAGGAATAACACTTTTTTCAATTTAAAATGATTGCTGGAACTCAGCGATTACACTGGGCGCTGTGGTAGCGCTTTATTAAAAAATTAAGATAAATAAGTCATTTTTTACTGTGGGACCAATCCTAGCCGTTAGCTCGCGCTGAAGAAATAGAGGCAGTTTCAAAATCTACATTTCTTTGACTTTCTAACGGTGTCAAGCCGTTTGAGTTACAACGGTTGCGTCACATATTCGTACCAACATGTATTTAGTGAATTTCTTCCGATAATACTAAGTTGTATTGCTTTTAACAGTGAAACGACTGACTGTGGGAATTAATTGAACTGATTCTGGACTGTGACCTTATTAATGTGATAAATGAGGCAATTGGTCTCCAAGGAATAACATTCTTCATAATATGACATGATTGCTGGAAATCAGCGATTACACTAGGCGCTGTGGTAGCGCTTTATTAAAAAATTAAGACAAATAAGTCATTTTTTACTGTGGGACCAATCCAAGTTGTTTTCGCGCGCTGAAGAAAGAGCGACAGTTTCAAAAACTACATTTCATTGACTTTTTAACGGTGTCAATCCGTTTGAGTTGCAACGGTTGCGTCGCATGTTCGCACCAACATGTATTTAGCGATTTTCTTCCGACATTACTAAGTTGTATTGCTTTTAACAGTTAAACAATTGACTGTGGGAATTAATTAAACTGATTCTGGACTGTGACCTTATAAATGTGATAAATGAGCCAATTGTTTTCCAAGTAATAACATTCTTCTTAATTTGACATGATTGCTGGAACTCAGCAATTACACTGGGCTCTGTGGTAGCGCTTTACTAAAAAATTAAGATAAATAAGTCATTTTTTACTGTGGGACGGATCCTAGTCGTTAGTTCGCGCTGAAGAAATAGAGACAGTTTCAAAAACTACATTTCATTGACTTTCTAACGGTGTCAATCCGTTTGAGTTGCAACGGTTGCGTCACATATTCGCACCAACATATATTTATTGATTTTCTTCCGACATTACTAAGTTGTATTGCTTTTAACAGTGAAACGATTGACTGTGGGAATTAATTAAACTGATTCTGGACTGTGACCTTATAAATGTGATAAATGAGCCAATTGTTTTCCAAGTAATAACATTCTTCTTAATTTGACATGATTGCTGGAACTCAGCAATTACACTGGGCTCTGTGGTAGCGCTTTACTAAAAAATTAAGATAAATAAGTCATTTTTTACTGTGGGACGAATCCTAGTCGTTAGTTCGCGCTGAAGAAAGAGAGACAGTTTCAAAAACTACATTTCATTGACTTTCTAACGGTGTCAATCCGTTTGAGTTGCAACGGTTGCGTCACATATTCGCACCAACATGTATTTAGTGATATCTTTCCGACATTACTAAGTCATATCGCTTTTAACAGTGAAACGATTGACTGTGCAACTTATTTGAACTAACTTTGGGCTGTGACCTTATAAATGTTATAAGTGAGCCAACTAGACTCCAAGAAATAACATTCTTCTTAATTTGACATGATTGCCGAACTCAGGGATTACACTGCGCGCTGTGGTAGCGCTTCATTTAAAAATTTAGGCATATAAGTCAGTTTTTACTGTGGGACCAATCCTAGCCGTTTCCGCGCGCTGAAGAAAGAGCGACAGTTTCAAAAACTACATTTCATTGACTTTCTAACGGTGTCAATGCGTTTGAGTTACAACGGTTGCGTCACATATTCGTACCAACATGTATTTAGTGATTTTCTTCCGATATTACTAAGTTGTATTGCTTTTAACAGTGAAACGATTGACTGTGGGAATTGAACTGATTCTGGACTGTGACCTTATAAATGTCATAAATGAGCCAATTGGTCTCCAAGGAATAAAATTTTTCTCAATTTAAAATGATTGCTGGAACTCAGCGATTACACTGGGCGCTGTGGTAGCGCTTTATTAAAAAATTAGGATAAATAAGTCTTTCTTTGCTGTGGGACCAATCCTGGCCGTTAGCACGCGCTGAATAAATAGGAACAGTTTCAGAGACTACATTTCTTTGACTTTCTAGCGGTATAAATCTGTTTGAGTTACAACGGTTGCGTCACATATTCGTACCAACATGTATTTAGTGAATTTCTTCCGATAATACTAAGTTGTATTGCTTTTAACAGTAAAACGACTGACTGTGGGAATTAATTGAACTGATTCTGGACTGTGACCTTATAAATGTCATAAATGAGCCAATTGGTCTCCAAGGAATAACACCTTTCTCAATTTAAAATGATTGCTGGAACTCAGCTATTACACTGGGCGCTGTGGTAGCGCTTTATTAAAAAATTAAGATAAATAAGTCATTTTTTACTGTGGGACCAATCCTAGTTGTTTTCGCGCGCTGAAGAAAGAGCGACAGTTTCAAAAACTACATTTCATTGACTTTTTAACGGTGTCAATCCGTTTGAGTTGCAACGGTTGCGTCGCATATTCGTACCAACATGTATTTAGTGAATTTCTTCCGATAATACTAAGTTGTATTGCTTTTAACAGTAAAACGACTGACTGTGGGAATTAATTGAACTGATTCTGGACTGTGACCTTATTAATGTGATAAATGAGGCAATTGGTCTCCAAGGAATAACATTCTTCTTAATTTGACATGATTGCTGGAATTCAGCGATTACATTAGGCTCTGTGGTAGCGCTTTATTAAAAATTAAGATAAATAAGTCATTTTTTACTGTGGGACCAATCCTAGCCGTTAGCTCGCGCAGAAGAAATAGAGGCAGTTTCAAAATCTACATTTCTTTGACTTTCTAACGGTGTCAATCCGTTTGAGTTACAACGGTTGCGTCACATATTCGTACCAACATGTATTTAGCGATAGTATTCGGATATTACTAGGTTGCATCGCTTTTAACAGTGAAACAATTGACTGTGGGACTTAGTTGAACTGATTCTGGACTGTGACCTTATTAATGTGATAAGTGAGCCAGTTTGACTAAAAGAAATAACGTTCTTCATAATATGACATGATTGCTGGAAATCAGCGATTACACTAGGCGCTGTGGTAGCGCTTTATTAAAAAATTAAGATAAATAAGTCATTTTTTACTGTGGGACCAATCCTAGTTGTTTTCGCGCGCTGAAGAAAGAGCGACAGTTTCAAAAACTACATTTCATTGACTTTTTAACGGTGTCAATCCGTTTGAGTTGCAACGGTTGCGTCGCATGTTCGCACCAACATGTATTTAGCGATTTTCTTCCGACATTACTAAGTTGTATTGCTTTTAACAGTGAAACGATGGACTATGGGAATTAATTGAATTGATTCTGGACTGTGACCTTATAAATGTCATAAATGAGCCAATTGGTCTCCAAGGAATAACACCTTTCTCAATTTAAAATGATTGCTGGAACTCAGCTATTACACTGGGCGCTGTGGTAGCGCTTTATTAAAAAATTAAGATAAATAAGTCATTTTTTACTGTGGGACCAATCCTAGCCGTTAGCTCGCGCTGAAGAAATAGAGGCAGTTTCAAAATCTACATTTCTTTGACTTTCTAACGGTGTCAATCCGTTTGAGTTACAACGGTTGCGTCACATATTCGTACCAACATGTATTTAGTGAATTTCTTCCGATAATACTAAGTTGTATTGCTTTTAACAGTGAAACGACTGACTGTGGGAATTAATTGAACTGATTCTGGACTGTGACCTTATTAATGTGATAAATGAGGCAATTGGTCTCCAAGGAATAACATTCTTCTTAATTTGACATGATTGCTGGAATTCAGCGATTACATTAGGCTCTGTGGTAGCGCTTTATTAAAAATTAAGATAAATAAGTCATTTTTTACTGTGGGACCAATCCTAGCTGTTAGCTCGCGCTGAAGAAATAGAGGCAGTTTCAAAATCTACATTTCTTTGACTTTCTAACGGTGTCAATCCGTTTGAGTTACAACGGTTGCGTCACATATTCGTACCAACATGTATTTAGTGAATTTCTTCCGATAATACTAAGTTGTATTGCTTTTAACAGTGAAACGACTGACTGTGGGAATTAATTGAACTGATTCTGGACTGTGACCTTATTAATGTGATAAATGAGGCAATTGGTCTCCAAGGAATAACATTCTTCTTAATTTGACATGATTGCTGGAATTCAGCGATTACATTAGGCTCTGTGGTAGCGCTTTATTAAAAATTAAGATAAATAAGTCATTTTTTACTGTGGGACCAATCCTAGCTGTTAGCTCGCGCTGAAGAAATAGAGGCAGTTTCAAAATCTACATTTCTTTGACTTTCTAACGGTGTCAATCCGTTTGAGTTACAACGGTTGCGTCACATATTCGTACCAACATGTATTTAGCGATAGTATTCGGATATTACTAGGTTGCATCGCTTTTAACAGTGAAACAATTGACTGTGGGACTTAGTTGAACTGATTCTGGACTGTGACCTTATTAATGTGATAAGTGAGCCAGTTTGACTAAAAGAAATAACGTTCTTCATAATATGACATGATTGCTGGAAATCAGCGATCACACTAGGCGCTGTGGTAGCGCTTTATTAAAAAATTAAGATAAATAAGTCATTTTTTACTGTGGGACCAATCCTAGTTGTTTTCGCGCGCTGAAGAAAGAGCGACAGTTTCAAAAACTACATTTCATTGACTTTTTAACGGTGTCAATCCGTTTGAGTTGCAACGGTTGCGTCGCATGTTCGCACCAACATGTATTTAGCGATTTTCTTCCGACATTACTAAGTTGTATTGCTTTTAACAGTTAAACAATTGACTGTGGGAATTAATTAAACTGATTCTGGACTGTGACCTTATAAATGTGATAAATGAGCCAATTGTTTTCCAAGTAATAACATTCTTCTTAATTTGACATGATTGCTGGAACTCAGCAATTACACTGGGCTCTGTGGTAGCGCTTTATTAAAAAATTAAGATAAATAAGTCAATTTTTACTGTGGGACGAATCCTGGTCGTTACTTCGCGCTGAAGAAATGGAGACAGTTTCAAAAACTACATTTCATTGAATTTCTAACGGTGTCAACCTGTTTGAGGTGCAACGGTGGCGTCACATATTCGCACCAACATGTATTTAGTGATTTTCTTCCGACATTACTAAGTTGTATTGCTTTTAACAGTGAAACGATTGACTGTGGGAATTAATTAAACTGATTCTGGACTGTGACCTTATAAATGTGATAAATGAGCCAATTGTTCTCCAAAGAATAACATTCTTCTTAGTTTGACATGATTGCTGGAACTCAGCGATTACACTGGGCTCTGTGGTAGCGCTTTACTAAAAAATTAAGATAAATAAGTCTTTCTTTGCTGTGGGACCAATCCTGGCCGTTAGCACGCGCTGAATAAATAGGAACAGTTTCAGAGACTACATTTCTTTGACTTTCTAGCGGTATAAATCTGTTTGAGTTACAACGGTTACGTCACATATTCGTACCAACATGTATTTAGTGATATCTTTCCGACATTACTAAGTCATATCGCTTTTAACAGTGAAACGATTGACTGTGCAACTTAATTGAACTAACTTTGGGCTGTGACCTTATAAATGTGATAAGTGAGCCAACTAGACTCCAAGAAATAACATTCTTTTTAATTTGACATGATTGCCGGAACTCAGCGATTACACTGCGCGCTGTGGTAGCGCTTCATTTAAAAATTTAGGCATATAAGTCATTTTTTACTGTGGGACCAATCCTAGCCGTTTTCGCGCGCTGAAAAAATAGTGACAGTTTCAAAAACTACATTTCATTGACTTTCTAACGGTGTCAATCCGTTTGAGTTACAATGGTTGCGTCACATATTCGTACCAACATGTATTTAGTGATTTTCTTCCGATATTACTAAGTTGTATTGCTTTTAACAGTGAAACGATTGACTATGGAAATTAATTGAATTGATTCTGGACTGTGACCTTATAAATGTCATAAATGAGCCAATTGGTCTCCAAGGAATAACACCTTTCTCAATTTAAAATGATTGCTGGAACTCAGCTATTACACTGGGCGCTGTGGTAGCGCTTTATTAAAAAATTAAGATAAATAAGTCATTTTTTA
Organism: Hydractinia symbiolongicarpus; assembly: GCF_029227915.1. Lineage (NCBI taxonomy): Eukaryota > Metazoa > Cnidaria > Hydrozoa > Anthoathecata > Hydractiniidae > Hydractinia > Hydractinia symbiolongicarpus. The sequence continues at coordinate 2,864,101 of NC_079877.1, forward strand.
CTGTGGGACCAATCCTAGCCGTTAGCTCGCGCTGAAGAAATAGAGGCAGTTTCAAAATCTACATTTCTTTGACTTTCTAACGGTGTCAATCCGTTTGAGTTACAACGGTTGCGTCACATATTCGTACCAACATGTATTTAGTGAATTTCTTCCGATAATACTAAGTTGTATTGCTTTTAACAGTAAAACGACTGACTGTGGGAATTAATTGAACTGATTCTGGACTGTGACCTTATTAATGTGATAAATGAGGCAATTGGTCTCCAAGGAATAACATTCTTCTTAATTTGACATGATTGCTGGAATTCAGCGATTACATTAGGCTCTGTGGTAGCGCTTTATTAAAAATTAAGATAAATAAGTCATTTTTTACTGTGGGACCAATCCTAGCCGTTAGCTCGCGCTGAAGAAATAGAGGCAGTTTCAAAATCTACATTTCTTTGACTTTCTAACGGTGTCAATCCGTTTGAGTTACAACGGTTGCGTCACATATTCGTACCAACATGTATTTAGCGATAGTATTCGGATATTACTAGGTTGCATCGCTTTTAACAGTGAAACAATTGACTGTGGGACTTAGTTGAACTGATTCTGGACTGTGACCTTATTAATGTGATAAGTGAGCCAGTTTGACTAAAAGAAATAACGTTCTTCATAATATGACATGATTGCTGGAAATCAGCGATTACACTAGGCGCTGTGGTAGCGCTTTATTAAAAAATTAAGATAAATAAGTCATTTTTTACTGTGGGACCAATCCTAGTTGTTTTCGCGCGCTGAAGAAAGAGCGACAGTTTCAAAAACTACATTTCATTGACTTTTTAACGGTGTCAATCCGTTTGAGTTGCAACGGTTGCGTCGCATGTTCGCACCAACATGTATTTAGCGATTTTCTTCCGACATTACTAAGTTGTATTGCTTTTAACAGTGAAACGATGGACTATGGGAATTAATTGAATTGATTCTGGACTGTGACCTTATAAATGTCATAAATGAGCCAATTGGTCTCCAAGGAATAACACCTTTCTCAATTTAAAATGATTGCTGGAACTCAGCTATTACACTGGGCGCTGTGGTAGCGCTTTATTAAAAAATTAAGATAAATAAGTCATTTTTTACTGTGGGACCAATCCTAGCCGTTAGCTCGCGCTGAAGAAATAGAGGCAGTTTCAAAATCTACATTTCTTTGACTTTCTAACGGTGTCAATCCGTTTGAGTTACAACGGTTGCGTCACATATTCGTACCAACATGTATTTAGTGAATTTCTTCCGATAATACTAAGTTGTATTGCTTTTAACAGTGAAACGACTGACTGTGGGAATTAATTGAACTGATTCTGGACTGTGACCTTATTAATGTGATAAATGAGGCAATTGGTCTCCAAGGAATAACATTCTTCTTAATTTGACATGATTGCTGGAATTCAGCGATTACATTAGGCTCTGTGGTAGCGCTTTATTAAAAATTAAGATAAATAAGTCATTTTTTACTGTGGGACCAATCCTAGCCGTTAGCTCGCGCTGAAGAAATAGAGGCAGTTTCAAAATCTACATTTCTTTGACTTTCTAACGGTGTCAATCCGTTTGAGTTACAACGGTTGCGTCACATATTCGTACCAACATGTATTTAGCGATAGTATTCGGATATTACTAGGTTGCATCGCTTTTAACAGTGAAACAATTGACTGTGGGACTTAGTTGAACTGATTCTGGACTGTGACCTTATTAATGTGATAAGTGAGCCAGTTTGACTAAAAGAAATAACGTTCTTCATAATATGACATGATTGCTGGAAATCAGCGATTACACTAGGCGCTGTGGTAGCGCTTTATTAAAAAATTAAGATAAATAAGTCATTTTTTACTGTGGGACCAATCCTAGTTGTTTTCGCGCGCTGAAGAAAGAGCGACAGTTTCAAAAACTACATTTCATTGACTTTTTAACGGTGTCAATCCGTTTGAGTTGCAACGGTTGCGTCGCATGTTCGCACCAACATGTATTTAGCGATTTTCTTCCGACATTACTAAGTTGTATTGCTTTTAACAGTTAAACAATTGACTGTGGGAATTAATTAAACTGATTCTGGACTGTGACCTTATAAATGTGATAAATGAGCCAATTGTTCTCCAAAGAATAACATTCTTCTTAGTTTGACATGATTGCTGGAACTCAGCGATTACACTGGGCTCTGTGGTAGCGCTTTACTAAAAAATTAAGATAAATAAGTCATTTTTTACTGTGGGACGAATCCTAGTCGTTAGTTCGCGCTGAAGAAAGAGAGACAGTTTCAAAAACTACATTTCATTAACTTTCTAACGGTGTCAATCCGTTTGAGTTGCAACGGTTGCGTCACATATTCGCACCAACATGTATTTAGTGACTTTCTTCCGACATTACTAAGTTGTATTGCTTTTAACAGTGAAACGATTGACTGTGGAAATTAATTAAACTGATTCTGGACTGTGACCTTATAAATGTGATAAATGAGGCAATTGGTCTCCAAGGAATAACATTCTTCCTAATTTGACATGATTGCCGGAATTCAGCGATTACACTGGGCGCTGTGGTAGCGCTTCATTTAAAAATTTAGGTAAATAAGTCATTTTTTACTGTGGGACCAATCCTAGCCGTTAGTTCGCGCTGAAGAATTAGAGGCAGTCTCAAAATCTACACTTCTTTGACTTTCTAACGGTGTCAATCCGTTTGAGTTACAACGGTTGCGTCACATATTCGTAACAACATGTATTTAGTGATTTTCTTCCGATAATACTAAGTTGTATTGCTTTCAATAGTGAAACGATTGACTGTGGGAATTAATTGAACTGATTCTGGACTGTGACCTTATTAATGTGATAAATGAGGCAATTGGCGTCCAAGGAATTACATTCTTCTTAATTTGACATGATTGCTGGAATTCAGCGATTACATTAGGCTCTGTGGTAGCGCTTTATTTAAAAATTTAGATAAATAAGTCTTTTCTTACTGTGGGACCAATCCTGGCCTTTAGCACGCACTGAAAAATTAGGAACAGTTTCTAAGACTACATTTCATTGACTTTCTAGCGTTTTAAATCCGTTTGAGTTACAACGGTTGCGTCACATATTCGTACCAACATGTATTTAGCGATAGTATTCGGATATTACTAGGTTGCATCGCTTTTAACAGTGAAACGATTGACTGTGGAAATTAATTAAACTGATTCTGGACGGTGACCTTATAAATGTGATAAATGAGGCAATTGGTCTCCAAGGAATAAAATTCTTCCTAATTTGACATGATTGCCGGAATTCAGCGATTACACTGGGCGCTGTGGTAGCGCTTCATTTAAAAATTTAGGTAAATAATTCATTTTTTACTGTGGGACCAATCCTAGTTGTTTCCGCGCGCTGAAGAAAGAGCGACAGTTTCAAAAACTACATTTCATTGACTTTCTAACGGTGTCAATGCGTTTGAGTTACAACGGTTGCGTCACATATTCGTACCAACATGTATTTAGTGATTTTCTTCCGATATTACTAAGTTGTATTGCTTTTAACAGTGAAACGATTGACTGTGGGAATATAACTGATTCTGGACTGTGACGTTATAAATGTCATAAATGAGCCAATTGGTCTCCAAGGAATAACATTTTTCTCAATTTAAAGTGATTGCTGGAACTCCGCGATTACACTGGGCGCTGTGGTAGCGCTTTGTTAAAAAATTAAGATAAATAAGTCATTTTTTACTGTGGGACCAATCCTAGCCGTTAGTTCGCGCTGAAGAATTAGAGGCAGTTTCAAAATCTACATTTCTTTGACTTTCTAACGGTGTCAATCCGTTTGAGTTACAACGGTTGCGTCACATACTCGTACCAACATGTATTTAGTGATTTTCTTCCGATAATACTAAGTTGTATTGCTTTTAACAGTGAAACGATTGACTGTGGGAATTAATTGAACTGATTCTGGACTGTGACCTTATTAATGTGATAAATGAGGCAATTGGTGTCCAAGGAATAACATTCTTCTTAATTTGACATGATTGCTGGAATTCAGCGATTACATTAGGCTCTGTGGTAGCGCTTTATTTAAAAATTTAGATAAATAAGTCTTTTCTTACTGTGGGACCAATCCTGGCCTTTAGCACGCGCTGAAAAATTAGGAACAGTTTCAAAGACTACATTTCATTGACTTTCTAGCTGTTTAAATCCGTTTGAGTTACAACGGTTGCGTCACATATTCGTACCAACATGTATTTAGCGATAGTATTCAGATTTTACTAGGTTGCATCGCTTTTAACAGTGAAACAATAACTGTGGGACTTAATTGAACTGATTTTGGACTTTGTCCTTATAAATGGGATAAATGAGCCAGTTTGACTAAAAGAAATAACATTCTTCATAATTTGACATGATTGCTGGAAATCAGCGATTACACTAGGCGCTGTGGTAGCGCTTTAATAAAAAATTAAGATAAATAAGGCAATTTTTACTGTGGGACGAATCCTGGTCGTTAGTTCGCGCTGAGGAAATGGAGACAGTTTCAAAAACTACATTTCATTGACTTTCTAACGGTGTCAATCCGTTTGAGTTACAACGGTTGCGTCACATATTCGTACCAACATGTATTTAGTGATTTTCTTCCGATATTTCTAAATTGTATTGCTTTTAACAGTGAAACGATTGACTCTGGGAGTTAATTCAACTGATTCTGGACTGTCATCTTATAAATGTGAAAAATGAGCCAATTGTTCTCCAAGGAATAACATTCTTCTTAAATTGACATGATTGCTGGAACTCAGCGATTACACTGGGCGCTGTGGTAGCGCTTTATTAAAGAATTAAGATAAATAAGTCATTTTTTACTGTGGGACGAATCCTAGTCGTTAGTTCGCGCTGAAGAAATAGAGACAGTTTCAAAAACTACATTTCATTGATTTTCTAACGGTGTCAATCCGTTTGAGTTGCAACGGTTGCGTCACATATTCGGATCAACATATATTTAGTGACTTTCTTCCGACATTACTAAGTTGTGTTGCTTTTACCAGTGAAACGATTGACTGTGGGAATTAATTAAACTGATTCTAGACTGTGACCTTATAAATGTGATAAATGAGCCAATTGTTCTCCAAGGAATAACATTCTTCTTAATTTGACATGATTGCTGGAACTCAGCGATTACATTAGGCTCTGTGGTAGCGCTTTGTTAAAAAATTAAGATAAATAACTCAATTTTTACTGTGGGACCAATCCTAGCCGTTAGTTTGCGCTGAAGAAATAGAGACAGTTTCAAAAGCTACATTTCATTGACTTTCTAACGGTGTCAATCCGTTTGAGTTACAACGGTTGCGTCACATATTCGTACCAACATGTATTTAGTGATTTTCCTCCGATATTACTAAGTTGTATGGATTTTAACAGTGAAACGATTGACTGAGGGAGTTAATTCAACTGATTCTGGGCTGTCATCTTATAAATGTGAAAAATGAGCCGATTGTTCTCCAAGGAATAACATTCTTCTTAAATTAAAATGATTGCTGGAACTCAGCGATTACACTGGGCGCTGTGGTAGCGCTTTGTTAAAGAATTAAGATAAATAAGTCATTTTTTACTGTGGGACGAATCCTAGTCGTTAGTTCGCGCTGAAGAAATAGAGACAGTTTCAAAAACTACATTTCATTGATTTTCTAACGGTGTCAATCCGTTTGAGTTACTACGGTTGCGTCACATATTCGTATCAACATGTATTTAGTGATTTTTTTCCGATATTACTAAGTTGTATTGCTTTTAACAGTGAAACGATTAACTGTGGGAATTAATTGATCGGATTCTGGAATGTGACCTTATAAATGTGATAAATGAGCCAATTGGTCTCCAAGGAATAACACTCTTCTTAAATTGACATGATTGCTGGAATTCTGCGAATACATTAGGCTCTGTGGTAGCGCTTTATTTAAAAATTTAGATAAATAAGACTTTTCTTACTGTGGGACCAATCCTGGCCGTTAGCACGCGCTGAACAAATAGGAACAGTTCCAAAGACTACATTTCATTGATTTTCTACCGGTGTTTATTCGTTTGAGTTACAACGGTTGCGTCAGATATTCGTACCAACATGTATTTAGCGATAGTATTCGGATATTACTAGGTTGCATCGCTTTTAACAGTGAAACGTTTGACTGTGGGAGTTATTTGAACTGATTTTGGACTTTGACTTTTTAAATGTGATAAATGAGGCAGTTTGACTACAAGAAATAACATTCTTTTTAATTTGACATGAGTGCTGGAACTCAGCGATTACACTGGGCGCTGTGGTAGCGCTTTATTAAAAAATTAAGATAAATAAGTCATTTTTAACTGTCGGACCAATCCTAGCCGTTAGTTCGCGCTGAAGAAAGAGAGAGAGTTTCAAGAACTACATTTCATTGATTTTCTAACTGTGTCAATCCGTTTGAGTTACAACGGTTGCGTCACATATTCGTACCAACATGTATTTAGTGATTTTCTTCCGATATTACTAGGTTGCATCGCTTTTAACAGTGAAACGATAGACTGTGGGACTTATTTGAACTGATTTTGGACTTTGACCTTTTAAATGTGATAAATAAGGCAGTTTGACTACAAGAAGTAACATTCTTCTTAATTTGACATGATTGCCGGAACTCAGCGATTACACTGCGCGCTATGGTAGCGCTTCATTTAAAAATTTAGGTAAATAAGTCATTTTTTACTGTGGGATCAATCCTAGCCGTTTTCGCGCGCTAAAGAAATAGCGACGGTTTCAAAAACTACATTTCATTGACTTTCTAACGGTGTCAATCCGTTTGCGTTACAACGGTTGCGTCACATATTCGTACCAACATGTATTTAGTGATTTTCTTCCGATATTACTAAGTTGTATTGCTTTTAATAGTGTAACGATTGACTGTGGGAATTAATTGAACTGATTCTGGACTGTGACCTTATAAATGTCATAAATAAGCCAATTGGTCTCCAAGGAATAACATTTTTCTCAATTTAAAATGATTGCTGAAACTCAGCGATTACACTGGTCGCTGTGGTAGCGCTTTATTAAAAAAATAAGATAAATAAGTTATTTTTTACTGCCGGACTAATCCTAGCCGTTAGTTTGCGCTGAAGAAATAGAGACAGTTTCAAAAACTACATTTCATTGACTTACTAACGGTGTCAATCCGTTTGAGTTATAACGGTTGCGTCACATATTCGTATCAACATGTATTTAGTGATTTTTTTCCGATATTACTAAGTTGTATTGCTTTTAACAGTGAAACGATCAACTGTGGGAGTTAATTGATTGGATTCTGGAATGTGACCTTTTAAATATGATAAATGAGCCAATTGGTCTCCAAGGAATAACATTCTTCTTAATTTGACATGATTGCTGGAATTCTGCGGCTACATTAGGCTCTGTGGTAGCGTTTTACTTAAAAATTTAGATAAATAAGACTTTTCTTACTGTGGGTCCAATCCTGGCCGTTAGCACACACTGAACAAATAGGAACAGTTCCAAAGACTACATTTCATTGACTTTATACTGGCGTTAATCCGTTTGAGTTACAACGGTTGCGTCACATATTCGTACCAACATGTATTTAGCGATATTATTTGCATATTACTAGGTTGCATCGCTTTTAACAGTGAAACGTTTGACTGTGGGAGTTATTTGAACTGATTTTGGACTTTGACTTTTTAAATGTGATAAATGAGGCAGTTTGACTACAAGAAGTAACATTCTTTTTAATTTGACATGAGTGCTGGAACTCAGCGATTACACTGGGCGCTGTGGTAGCGCTTTATTAAAAAATTAAGATAAATAAGTCATTTTTAACTGTCGGACCAATCCTAGCCGTTAGTTCGCGCTGAAGAAAGAGAGAGAGTTTCAAGAACTACATTTCATTGATTTTCTAACTGTGTCAATCCGTTTGAGTTACAACGGTTGCGTCACATATTCGTACCAACATGTATTTAGTGATTTTCTTCCGATATTACTAGGTTGCATCGCTTTTAACAGTGAAACGATAGACTGTGGGACTTATTTGAACTGATTTTGGACTTTGACCTTTTAAATGTGATAAATAAGGCAGTTTGACTACAAGAAGTAACATTCTTCTTAATTTGACATGATTGCCGGAACACAGCGATTACACTGCGCGCTATGGTAGCGCTTCATTTAAAAATTTAGGTAAATAAGTCATTTTTTACTGTGGGATCAATCCTAGCCGTTTTCGCGCGCTAAAGAAATAGCGACGGTTTCAAAAACTACATTTCATTGACTTTCTAACGGTGTCAATCCGTTTGCGTTACAACGGTTGCGTCACATATTCGTACCAACATGTATTTAGTGATTTTCTTCCGATATTACTAAGTTGTATTGCTTTTAATAGTGTAACGATTGACTGTGGGAATTAATTGAACTGATTCTGGACTGTGACCTTATAAATGTCATAAATAAGCCAATTGGTCTCCAAGGAATAACATTTTTCTCAATTTAAAATGATTGCTGAAACTCAGCGATTACACTGGTCGCTGTGGTAGCGCTTTATTAAAAAAATAAGATAAATAAGTTATTTTTTACTGCCGGACTAATCCTAGCCGTTAGTTTGCGCTGAAGAAATAGAGACAGTTTCAAAAACTACATTTCATTGACTTACTAACGGTGTCAATCCGTTTGAGTTATAACGGTTGCGTCACATATTCGTATCAACATGTATTTAGTGATTTTTTTCCGATATTACTAAGTTGTATTGCTTTTAACAGTGAAACGATCAACTGTGGGAGTTAATTGATTGGATTCTGGAATGTGACCTTTTAAATATGATAAATGAGCCAATTGGTCTCCAAGGAATAACATTCTTCTTAATTTGACATGATTGCTGGAATTCTGCGGCTACATTAGGCTCTGTGGTAGCGTTTTACTTAAAAATTTAGATAAATAAGACTTTTCTTACTGTGGGTCCAATCCTGGCCGTTAGCACACGCTGAACAAATAGGAACAGTTCCAAAGACTACATTTCATTGACTTTATACTGGCGTTAATCCGTTTGAGTTACAACGGTTGCGTCACATATTCGTACCAACATGTATTTAGCGATATTATTTGCATATTACTAGGTTGCATCGCTTTTAACAGTGGAACGTTTGACTGTGGGACTTATTTGAACTGATTTTGGATTTTGACCTTTTAAATGTGATAAATGAGGCAGTTTGACTACAAGAAGTAAACATTCTTCTTAATTTGACATGATTGCTGGAACTCAGCGATTACACTGGGCGCTGTGGTAGCGCTTTATTAAAAAAATAAGATAAATAAGTCATTTTTTAAATGTCGGACCAATCCTAGCCGGTAGTTCGCGCTGAAGAAATAGAGAGAGTTTCAAGAACTACATTTCATTGATTTTCTAACTGTGTTAATCCGTTTGAGTTACAACGGTTGCGTCACATATTTGTACGAACATGTATTTAGTGATTTTCTTCCGATATTACTAAGTTGTATCGCTTTTAACAGTGAAACGATTGACTGTGGGAATTAATTGAACTGATTCTGGACTGTGACCTTATTAATGTGATAAATGAGACAATTGGTCTCCAAGGAATAACATTCTTCTTAATTTGACATAATTGCTGGAATTCAGCGATTACATTACGCTCTGTGGTAGCGCTTTATTTAAAAATTTAGATAAATAAGTCTTTTCTTACTGTGGGACCAATCCTGGCTGTTAGCACGCGCTGAAAAATTAGGAACAGTTTCAAAACCTACATTTCATTGACTTTCTAGCGGTTTAAATCCGTTTGAGTTACAACAGTTGCGTCACACATTCGTACCAACATGTATTTAGTGATTTTCTTCCGACATTACTAAGTTGTATTGCTTTTAACAGTAAAACGATTGACTGTGGGAATTAACTAAACTGATTCTGGACTGTGACCTTATATATGTCATAAATGAGCCAATTGTTCTCCAAGAAATAACATTCTTCTCAATTTAAAATGATTGCTGAAACTCAGCGATTACACTGGGCGCTGTGGTAGCGCTTTATTAAAAAATTAAGATAAATAAGTTATTTTTTACTGTCGGACTAATCCTAGCCGTTAGTTTGCGCTGAAGAAATAGCGACAGTTTCCAAAACTACATTTCATTGACTTACTAACGGTGTCAATCCGTTTGAGTTACAACAGTTGCGTCACATATTCGTATCAACATGTATTTAGTGATTTTCTTCCGACATTACTAAGTTGTATTGCTTTTAACAGTGAAACGATTGACTGTGGGAATTAACTAAACTGATTCTGGACTGTGACCTTATATATGTCATAAATGAGCCAATTGTTCTCCAAGGAATAACATTCTTCTTAATTTGACATGATTGCTGGAATTCTGCGACTACATTAGGCTCTGTGGTAGCGCTTTATTTAAAAATTTAGATAAATAAGACTTTTCTTACTGTGGGACCAATCCTGGCCGTTAGCACGCGCTGAACAATAGGAACAGTTCCAAAGACTACATTTCATTGACTTTCTACCGGCGTTAATCCGTTTGAGTTACAACGGTTGCGTCACATATTCGTACCAACATGTATTTAGCGATATTATTCGGATATTACTAGGTTGCATCGCTTTTAACAGCGAAACGTTTGACTGTGGGACTTATATGAACTGATTTTGGACTTTGACCTTTTAAATGTGATAAATGAGGCAGTTTGACTACAAGAACTAACGTTTTTCTTAATTTGACATGATTGCTGGAACTCAGCGATTACACTGGGCGCTGTGGTAGCGCTTTATTAAAAAATTAAGATAAATAAGTCATTTTTTAACTGTCGGACCAATCCTAGCCGGTAGTTCGCGCTGAAGATATAGAGAGAGTTTCAAGAACTGCATTTCATTGATTTTCTAACTGTGTCAATCCGATTGAGTTACAACGGTTGCGTCACATATTCGTACTAACATGTATTTAGTGATTTTTTCCGATATTACTAAGTTAAATGGCTTTTAACAGTGAAGCGATTGACTGTGGGATTTAATTGAATTGATTCTGGACTGTGACCTCATAAATGCAGTAAATGAGCCAATTGGACTCCAAGGATTAACATTCTTCTTAATTCGACAAGATTGCTGGAATTCAGCGAGTTCAGTAGGCTCTGTGGTAGCGCTTTATTTAAAAATTTAGATAAATAAGTCTTTCTTTGCTGTGTGATCAATGCTGGCCGTTAGCACGCGCTGAATAAATAGGAACAGTTTCAGAGACTACATTTCATTGACTTTCTAGCGGTATAAATCTGTTTGAGTTACAACGGTTACGTCACATATTCGTACCAACATGTATTTAGTGATATCTTTCCGATATTAGTAAGTCATATCGCTTTTAACAGTGAAACGATTGACTGTGCAACTTAATTGAACTAACTTTGGGCTGTGGCCTTATAAATGTGATCAGTGAGCCAACTGGACTCCAAGAAATAACATTCTTCTTAATTTGACATGATTGTCGGAACTCAGCGATTGCACTGCGCGCTGTGGTAGCGCTTCATTTAAAAATTTAGGTAAATAAGTCATTTTTTACTGTGGGACCAATCTTAGCCGTTTTCGCGTGCTAAAGAAATATCGACGGTTTCAAAAACTACATTTCATTGACTTTCTAACGGTGTCAATCCGTTTGAGTTACAACGGTTGCATCACATATTCGCACCAACATGTATTTAGTGATTTTCTTCCGATATTACTAAGTTGTATTGCTTTTAATAGTGAAACGATTGACTGTGGGAATTAATTAAACTGATTCTGGACTGTGACCTTATAAATGTCATAAATGAGCCAATTGGTCTCCATATAATAACATTTTTCTCAATTTAAAATGATTGCTGAAACTCAGCGATTACACTGGGGGCTGTGGTAGCGCTTTATTAAAAAATTAAGATAAATAAGTCATTTTTTACTGTGGGACCAATGCTAGCCGTTAGTTCGCATGGAAAAAATAGAGGCAGTTTCAAAATCTACATTTCTTTGACTTTCTAACGGTGTCAATCCGTTTGAGTTACAACGGTTGCGTCACATATTCGTACCAACATGTATTGAGCGATTTTCTTCCGATAATACTAAGTTGCATTGCTTTTAACAGTGAAACGATTGACTGTGGGAATTAATTGCACTGATTCTGGACTGTGACCTTATTAATGTGATAAATGAGGCAATTGGTCTCCAAGGAATGACATTCTTCTTAATTTGACATGATTGCTGGAATTCAGCGATTACATTACGCTCTGTGGTAGCGCTTTATTTAAAAATTTAGATAAATAAGTGTTTTCTTACTGTGGGACCAATCCTGGCCGTTAGCACGCGCTGAAAAATTAGGAACAGTTTCACAGACTACATTTCATTGACTTTCTAGCGGTTTAAATCCGTTGGAGTTACAACGGTTGCGTCACATATTCGTACCAACATGTATTTAGTGATTTTCTTCCGACATTACTAAGTTGTATTGCTTTTAACAGTAAAACGATTGACTGTGGCAATTAATTAAACTGATTCTGGAGTGTGACCTTATAAATGTGATAAATGAGGCAGTTTGACTACAAGAAGTAACATTCTTCTTAATTTGACATGATTGCTGGAACTCAGCGATTACACTGGGCGCTGTGGTAGCGCTTTATTAAAAAATTAAGATAAATAAGTCATTTTTAACTGTCGGACCAATCCTAGCCATTAGTTCGCGCTGAAGAAAGAGAGAGAGTTTCAAGAACTACATTTCATTGATTTTCTAACTGTGTCAATCCGTTTGAGTTACAACGGTTTCGTCACATATTCGTACCAACATGTATTTAGTGATTTTCTTCCGATATTACTAGGTTGCATCGCTTTTAAAAGTAAAACGATTGACTGTGGGACTTATTTGAACTGATTTTGGACTTTGGCCTTTTAAATGTGATAAATGAGGCAGTTTGACTACAAGAAGTAACATTCTTCTTAATTTGACATGATTGCCGGAACTCAGCGATTACACTGCGCGCTGTGGTAGCGCTTCATTTAAAAATTTAGGTAAATAAGTCATTTTTTACTGTGGGACCAATCCTAGCCGTTTTCGCGCGCTAAAGAAATAGCGACGGTTTCAAAAACTACATTTCATTGACTTTCTAACGGTGTCAATCCGTTTGAGTTACAACGGTTGCGTCACATATTCGTACCAACATGTATTTAGTGATTTTCTTCCGATATTACTAAGTTGTATTGCTTTTAATAGTGTAACGATTGACTGTGGGAATTAATTGAACTGATTCTGGACTGTGACCTTATAAATGTCATAAATAAGCCAATTGGTCTTCAAGGAATAACATTTTTCTCAATTTAAAATGATTGCTGAAACTCAGCGATTACACTGGTCGCTGTGGTAGCGCTTTATTAAAAAAATAAGATAAATAAGTCATTTTTTAAATGTCGGACCAATCCTAGCCGGTAGTTCGCGCTGAAGAAATAGAGAGAGTTTCAAGAACTACATTTCATTGATTTTCTAACTGTGTCAATCCGTTTGAGTTACAACGGTTGCGTCACATATTTGTACGAACATGTATTTAGTGATTTTCTTCCGATATTACTAAGTTGTATCGCTATTAACAGTGAAACGATTGACTGTGGGAATTAATTGAACTGATTCTGGACTGTGACCTTACTAATGTGATAAATGAGACAATTGGTCTCCAAGGAATAACATTCTTCTTAATTTGACACGATTGCTGGAATTCTGCGACTACATTAGGCTCTGTGGTAGCGCTTTATTTAAAAATTTAGATAAATAAGACTTTTTTACTGTGGGACCAATCCTGGCCGTTAGCACGCGCTGAACAATAGGAACAGTTCCAAAGACTACATTTCATTGACTTTCTACCGGCGTTAATCCGTTTGAGTTACAACGGTTGCGTCACATATTCGTACCAACATGTATTTAGTGATTTTCTTCCGATATTACTAAGTTGTATTGCTTTTAATAGTGAAACGATTGACTGTGGGAATTAATTGAACTGATTCTGGACTGTGACCTTATAAATGTCATAAATGAGCCAATTGGTCTCCATATAATAACATTTTTCTCAATTTAAAATGATTGCTGAAACTCAGCGATTACACTGGGCGCTGTGGTAGCGCTTTATTAAAAAATTAAGATAAATAAGTCATTTTTTACTGTGGGACCAATCCTAGCCGTTAGTTCGCATGAAAAAAATAGAGGCAGTTTCAAAATCTACATTTCTTTGACTTTCTAACGGTGTCAATCCGTTTGAGTTACAACGGTTGCGTCAAATATTCGTACCAACATGTATTAAGCGATTTTCTTCCGATAATACTAAGTTGCATTGCTTTTAACAGTGAAACGATTGACTGTGGGAATTAATTGAACAGATTCTGGTTTGTGACCTTATTAATGTGATAAATGAGGCAATTGGTTTCCAAGGAATAACATTCTTCTTAATTTGACATGATTGCTGGAATTCAGCGATTACATTACGCTCTGTGGTAGCGCTTTATTTAAAAATTTAGATAAATAAGTCATTTTTTACTGTGGGACGAATCCTAGTCGTTAGTTCGCGCTGAAGAAATAGAGACAGTTTCACAGACTACATTTCATTGACTTTCTAGCGGTTTAAATCCGTTGGAGTTACAACGGTTGCGTCACATATTCGTACCAACATGTATTTAGTGATTTTCTTCCGACATTACTAAGTTGTATTGCTTTTAACAGTAAAACGATTGACTGTGGCAATTAATTAAACTGATTCTGGAGTGTGACCTTATAAATGTGATAAATGAGGCAGTTTGACTACAAGAAGTAACATTCTTCTTAATTTGACATGATTGCTGGAACTCAGCGATTACACTGGGCGCTGTGGTAGCGCTTTATTAAAAAATTAAGATAAATAAGTCATTTTTAACTGTCGGACCAATCCTAGCCATTAGTTCGCGCTGAAGAAAGAGAGAGAGTTTCAAGAACTACATTTCATTGATTTTCTAACTGTGTCAATCCGTTTGAGTTACAACGGTTTCGTCACATATTCGTACCAACATGTATTTAGTGATTTTCTTCCGATATTACTAGGTTGCATCGCTTTTAAAAGTAAAACGATTGACTGTGGGACTTATTTGAACTGATTTTGGACTTTGGCCTTTTAAATGTGATAAATGAGGCAGTTTGACTACAAGAAGTAACATTCTTCTTAATTTGACATGATTGCCGGAACTCAGCGATTACACTGCGCGCTGTGGTAGCGCTTCATTTAAAAATTTAGGTAAATAAGTCATTTTTTACTGTGGGACCAATCCTAGCCGTTTTCGCGCGCTAAAGAAATAGCGACGGTTTCAAAAACTACATTTCATTGACTTTCTAACGGTGTCAATCCGTTTGAGTTACAACGGTTGCGTCACATATTCGTACCAACATGTATTTAGTGATTTTCTTCCGATATTACTAAGTTGTATTGCTTTTAATAGTGTAACGATTGACTGTGGGAATTAATTGAACTGATTCTGGACTGTGACCTTATAAATGTCATAAATAAGCCAATTGGTCTTCAAGGAATAACATTTTTCTCAATTTAAAATGATTGCTGAAACTCAGCGATTACACTGGTCGCTGTGGTAGCGCTTTATTAAAAAAATAAGATAAATAAGTCATTTTTTAAATGTCGGACCAATCCTAGCCGGTAGTTCGCGCTGAAGAAATAGAGAGAGTTTCAAGAACTACATTTCATTGATTTTCTAACTGTGTCAATCCGTTTGAGTTACAACGGTTGCGTCACATATTTGTACGAACATGTATTTAGTGATTTTCTTCCGATATTACTAAGTTGTATCGCTATTAACAGTGAAACGATTGACTGTGGGAATTAATTGAACTGATTCTGGACTGTGACCTTACTAATGTGATAAATGAGACAATTGGTCTCCAAGGAATAACATTCTTCTTAATTTGACACGATTGCTGGAATTCTGCGACTACATTAGGCTCTGTGGTAGCGCTTTATTTAAAAATTTAGATAAATAAGACTTTTTTACTGTGGGACCAATCCTGGCCGTTAGCACGCGCTGAACAATAGGAACAGTTCCAAAGACTACATTTCATTGACTTTCTACCGGCGTTAATCCGTTTGAGTTACAACGGTTGCGTCACATATTCGTACCAACATGTATTTAGTGATTTTCTTCCGATATTACTAAGTTGTATTGCTTTTAATAGTGAAACGATTGACTGTGGGAATTAATTGAACTGATTCTGGACTGTGACCTTATAAATGTCATAAATGAGCCAATTGGTCTCCATATAATAACATTTTTCTCAATTTAAAATGATTGCTGAAACTCAGCGATTACACTGGGCGCTGTGGTAGCGCTTTATTAAAAAATTAAGATAAATAAGTCATTTTTTACTGTGGGACCAATCCTAGCCGTTAGTTCGCATGAAAAAAATAGAGGCAGTTTCAAAATCTACATTTCTTTGACTTTCTAACGGTGTCAATCCGTTTGAGTTACAACGGTTGCGTCAAATATTCGTACCAACATGTATTAAGCGATTTTCTTCCGATAATACTAAGTTGCATTGCTTTTAACAGTGAAACGATTGACTGTGGGAATTAATTGAACAGATTCTGGTTTGTGACCTTATTAATGTGATAAATGAGGCAATTGGTCTCCAAGGAATAACATTCTTCTTAATTTGACATGATTGCTGGAATTCAGCGATTACATTACGCTCTGTGGTAGCGCTTTATTTAAAAATTTAGATAAATAAGTCATTTTTTACTGTGGGACGAATCCTAGTCGTTAGTTCGCGCTGAAGAAATAGAGACAGTTTCAAAAACTACATTTCATTGACTTTCTAACGGTGTCAATCTGTTTGAGTTACAACGGTTGCGTCACGTATTCGTACCAACATGTATTTAGCGATAGTATTCGGATGTTACTAGGTTGCATCGCTTTTAACAGTGAAACGATTGACTAGGGAGATAATTGAACTGATTCTGGACTGTGACCTTATCAATGTGAAAAATGAGCCAGTTGTTCTCCAAGGAATAACATTCTTCTTAATTTGACATGGTTGCTGGAACTCAGCGATTACACTGGTCGCTGTGGTAGCGCTTTATTAAAAAATTAAGTTAAATATGTCATTTTTTACTGTGGGTCGAATCCTAGTCGTTAGTTCGCGCTGACGAAGTAGAGACAGTTTCAAAAACAACATTTCATTGACTTTCTAACAGTTTTAATCCGTTTGAGTTGCAACGGTTGCATCATATATTCGCACCAACATGTACTTAGTGATTTTCTTCCGACATTACTAAGTTGTATTGCTTTTAACAGTGAAACGATTGACTGTGTGATTTAATTGAATTGATTCTGGACTGTGACCTTATAAATGTCATAAATGAGCCAATTGGTTTCCATATAATAACATTTTTCTCAATTTAAAATGATTGCTGAAACTCAGCGATTACACTGGTCGCTGTGGTAGCGCTTTATTAAAAAATTAAGATAAATTAGTCATTTTTTACTGTGGGACCAATCCTAGGCGTTAGTTCGCATGGAAGAAATAGAGGCAGTTTCAAAATCTACATTTCTTTGACTTTCTAACGGTGTCAATCCGATTGAGTTACAACGGTTGCGTCACATATTCGTACCAACATGTATTGTGCGATTTTCTTCCGATATTACTAAGTTGCATTGCTTTTAACAGTGAAACGATTGACTGTGGGAATTAATTGAACTGATTCTGGTTTGTGACCTTATTAATGTGATAAATGAGGCAATTGGTCTCCAAGGAATAACATTCTTCTTAATTTGACATGATTGCTGGAATTCAGCGATTACATTACGCTCTGTGGTAGCGCTTTATTTAAAAATTTAGATAAATAAGTCATTTTTTACTATGAGACGAATCCTAGTCGTTAGTTCGCGCTGAAGAAATAGAGACAGTTTCAAAAACCACATTTCATTGACTTTCTAACGGTGTCAATCTGTTTGAGTTACAACGGTTGCGTCACGTATTCGTACCAACATGTATTTAGCGATAGTATACGGATGTTACTAGGTTGCATCGCTTTTAACAGTGAAACGATTGACTAGAGAGATAATTGAACTGATTCTGGACTGTGACCTTATCAATGTGAAAAATGAGCCAGTTGTTCTCCAAGGAATAACATTCTTCTTAATTTGACATGGTTGCTGGAACTCAGCGATTACACTGGTCGCTGTGGTAGCGCTTTATTAAAAAATTAAGATAAATATGTCATTTTTTACTGTGGGTCGAATCCTAGTCGTTAGTTCGCGCTGACGAAGTAGAGACAGTTTCAAAAACTACATTTCGTTGACTTTCTAACAGTTTTAGTCCGTTTGAGTTGCAACGGTTTCGTCACATATTCGCACCAACATGTACTTAGTGATTTTCTTCCGACATTACTTAGTTGTATTGCTTTTAACAGTGAAACGATTGACTGTGGGATTTAATTGAATTGATTCTGGACTGTGACCTTATGAATGTCATAAATGAGCCAATTGGTTTCCATATAATAACATTTTTCTCAATTTAAAATGATTGCTGAAACTCAGCGATTACACTGGGCGCTGTGGTAGCGCTTTATTAAAAAATTAAGATAAATTAGTCATTTTTTACTGTGGGACCAATCCTAGCCGTTAGTTCGCATGGAAGAAATACAGGCAGTTTCAAAATCTACATTTCTTTGACTTTCTAACGGTGTCAATCCGTTTGAGTTACAACGGTTGCGTCACATAATCGTACCAACATGTATTTAGCGATTTTCTTCCGATAATACTAAGTTGCATTGCTTTTAACAGTGAAACGATTGACTGTGGGAATTAATTGAACTGATTCTGGACTGTGACCTTATTAATGTGATAAATGAGGCAATTGGTCTCCAAGGAATAACGTTCTTCTTAATTTGACATGATTGCTGGAAGTCAGCGATTACATTACGCTCTGTGGTAGCGCTTTATTCAAAAATTTAGATAAATAAGTCTTTTCTTACTGTGGGACCAATCCTGGCCGTTAGCACGCGCTGAAGAAATAGAGACAGTTTCAAAAACTACATTTCATTGACTTTCTAACGGTGTCAATCCGTTTGAGTTGCAACGGTTGCGTCACATATTCGCACCAACATGTATTTAGTGATTTTCTTCCGACATTACTAAGTTGTATTTCTTTTACCAGTGAAACGAGTGACTGTGGAAATTAATTAAACTGATTCTGGAATGTGACCTTATTAATGTGATAAATGAGGCAATTGGTCTCCAAGGAATAACATTTTTCTTAATTTGACATGATTGCCGGAATTCAGCGATTACCTTAGGCTCTGTGGTAGCGCTTTGTTAAAAAAATAAGATAAATAAGGTATTTTTTGCAGTGATACCAATCCTAGCCGTTATCGCGCGCTATAGAAATAGAGACAGTTTCAAAAACTACATTTCATTGACTTTCTAACGGTGTCAATCTGTTTGAGTTACAACGGTTGCGTCACGTATTCGTACCAACATGTATTTAGCGATAGTATTCGGATGTTACTAGGTTGCATCGCTTTTAACAGTGAAACGATTGACTACGGAGTTAATTGAACTGAATCTGGACTGTGACCTTATCAATGTGAAAAATGAGCCAGTTGTTCTCCAAGGAAAAACATTCTTCTTAATTTGACATGGTTGCTGGAACTCAGCGATTACACTGGTCGCTGTGGTAGCGCTTTATTAAAAAATTAAGATAAATATGTCATTTTTTACTGTGCGTCGAATCTAGTCGTTAGTTCGCGCTGAAGAAATAGAGACAGTTTTAAAAACTACATTTCATTGACTTTCTAACAGTTTTAATCCGTTTGAGTTGCAACGGTTGCGTCACTAATTCGCACCAACATGTACTTAGTGATTTTCTTCCGACATTACTAAGTTGTATTGCTTTTAACAGTGAAACGATTGACTGTGGGATTTAATTGAATTGATTCTGGAATGTGACCTTATAAATGCGGTAAATGAGCCAATTGGACTCCAAGGAATAACATTCTTCTTAATTCGACACGATTGCTGGAATTCAGCGAGTTCAGTAGGCTCTTTGGTAGCGCTTTATTTAATATTTAGATAAATAAGTCTTTCTTTGCTGTAGGACCAATCCTGGCCGTTAGCACGCGCTGAATAAATAGGAACAGTTTCAGAGACTACATTTCATTGACTTTCTAGCGGTATAAATCTGTTTCAGTTACAACGGTTACGTCACATATTCGTACCAACATGTATTTAGTGATATCTTTCCGATATTACTAAGTCATATCGCTTTTAACAGTGAAACGATTGACTGTGGGAAATAATTGAACTGATTCTGGACTGTGATCTTATTAATGTGATAAATGAGGCAATTGGTCTCCAAGGAATAACATTCTTCTTAATTTGACATGATTACTGGAATTCAGCGATTACATTACGCTCTGTGGTAGCGCTTTATTTAAAAATTTAGATAAATAAGTTTTTTTTTACTGTGGGACCAATCCTGGCCGTTAGCACGCGCTGAAAAATTAGGAACAGTTTCAAAGACTACATTTCATTGACTTTCTAGTGGTTTAAATCCGTTTGAGTTACAACGGTTGCGTCACATATTTGTACCAACATGTATTTAGTGATTTTCTTCCGACATTACTTGTATTGCTTATAACAGTGAAACGATTGACTGTGGGAATTAATTAAGCTGATTCTGGACTGTGACCTTATAAATGTGATAAATGATCCAATTGTTCTCCAAGGAATAAGGTTCTTCTTAATTTGACATGATTGCTGGAAATCAGCGATTACACTGGGCTCTGTGGTAGCGCTTTACTAAAAAACTAAGATAAATAAGTCATTTTTTACTGTGGGACGAATCCTAGTCGTTAGTTCGCGCTGAAGAAATAGAGACAGTTTCAAAGACTACATTTCATTGACTTTTTAACGGTGTCAATCCGTTTGAGTTGCAACGGTTGCGTCACATATTCGCACCAACATGTATTTAGTGATTTTCTTCCGACATTACTAAGTTGTATTTCTTTTACCAGTGAAACGAGTGACTGTGGAAATTAATTAAACTGATTCTGGACTGTGACCTTATAAATGTAATAAATGAGCCAATTGGTCTCCAAGGAATAACATTCTTCTTATTTTAACATGATTGCCGGATTTCAGCGATTATCTTAGGCTCTGTGGTAGCGCTTTGTTAAAAAAATAAGATAAATAAGGTATTTTTTGCAGTGATACCAATCCTGGCCGTTAGCACGCGCTGAATAAATAGGAACAGTTTCAGAGACTACATTTCATTGACTTTCTAGCGGTATAAATCTGTTTGAGTTACAACGGTTACGTCACATATTCGTACCAACATGTAATTAGTGATATCTTTCCGATATTACTAAGTCATATCGCTTTTAACAGTGAAACGATTGACTGTGCAACTTATTTGAACTAACTTTGGGCTGTGACCTTATAAATGTCATAAATGAGCCAATTGGTGTCCAAGGAATAACATTTTTCTCAATTCAAAATGATTGCTGAGACTCAGCGATTACACTGGGCGCTGTGGTAGCGCTTTACTAAAAAATTAAGATAAATAAGTTATTTTTTACTGTCGGACTAATCCTAGCCGTTAGTTTGCGCTGAAGAAATAGAGACAGTTTCAAAAACTACATTTCATTGACTTACTAACGGTGTCAATCCGTTTGAGTTACAACGGTTGCGTCACATATTCGTACCAACATGTATTTAGTGATATCTTTCCGATATTACTAAGTCATATCGCTTTTAACAGTGAAACGATTGACTGTGGGAATTAATTGAACTGATTCTGGACTGTGATCTTATTAATGTGATAAATGAGGCAATTGGTCTCCAAGGAATAACATTCTTCTTAATTTGACATGATTACTGGAATTCAGCGATTACATTACGCTCTGTGGTAGCGCTTTATTAAAAAATTAAGATAAATATGTCATTGTTTACTGTGCGTCGAATCTAGTCCTTAGTTCGCGCTGAAGAAATAGAGACAGTTTCAAAAACTACATTTCATTGACTTACTAACGGTGTCAATCCGTTTGAGTTACAACGGTTGCGTCACATATTCGTACCAACATGTATTTAGTGATATCTTTCCGATATTACTAAGTCATATCGCTTTTAACAGTGAAACGATTGACTGTGGGAATTAATTGAACTGATTCTGGACTGTGATCTTATTAATGTGATAAATGAGGCAATTGGTCTCCAAGGAATAACATTCTTCTTAATTTGACATGATTACTGGAATTCAGCGATTACATTACGCTCTGTGGTAGCGCTTTATTAAAAAATTAAGATAAATATGTCATTGTTTACTGTGCGTCGAATCTAGTCCTTAGTTCGCGCTGAAGAAATAGAGACAGTTTCAAAGACTACATTTCATTGACTTTCTAGCGGTATAAATCTGTTTCAGTTACAACGGTTACGTCACATATTCGTACCAACATGTATTTAGTGATATCTTTCCGATATTACTATGTCATATCGCTTTTAACAGTGAAACGATTGACTGTGGGAATTAATTGAACTGATTCTGGACTGTGATCTTATTAATGTGATAAATGAGGCAATTGGTCTCCAAGGAATAACATTCTTCTTAATTTGACATGATTACTGGAATTCAGCGATTACATTACGCTCTGTGGTAGCGCTTTATTTAAAAATTTAGATAAATAAGTCTTTTCTTACTGTGGGACCAATCCTGGCCGTTAGCACGCGCTGAAAAATTAGGAACAGTTTCAAAGACTACATTTCATTGACTTTCTAGCGGTTTAAATCCGTTTGAGTTACAACGGTTGCGTCACATATTCGTACCAACATGTATTTAGTGATTTTCTTCCGACATTACTTGTATTGCTTTTAACAGTGAAACGATTGAATGTGGGAATTAATTAAACTGATTCTGGACTGTGACCTTATAAATGTGATAAATGAGCCAATTGTTCTCCAAGGAATAAGGTTCTTCTTAATTTGACATGATTGCTGGAAATCAGCGATTACACTGGGCTCTGTGGTAGCGCTTTACTAAAAAACTAAGATAAATAAGTCATTTTTTACTGTGGGACGAATCCTAGTCGTTAGTTCGCGTTGAAGAAATAGAGACAGTTTCAAAGACTACATTTCATTGACTTTTTAACGGTGTCAATCCGTTTGAGTTGCAACGGTTGCGTCACATATTCGCACCAACATGTATTTAGTGATTTTCTTCCGACATTACTAAGTTGTATTTCTTTTACCAGTGAAACGAGTGACTGTGAAAATTAATTAAACTGATTCTGGACTGTGACCTTATAAATGTGATAAATGAGCCAATTGGTCTCCAAGGAATAACATTCTTCTTATTTTAACATGATTGCCGGAATTCAGCGATTATCTTTGGCTCTGTGGTAGCGCTTTGTTAAAAACATAATATAAATAAGGTATTTTTTGCAGTGATACCAATCCTAGCCGTTATCGCGCCCTGAAGAAATAGAGACAGTTTCAAAAACTACATTTCATTGACTTTCTAACGGTGTCAATCTGTTTGAGTTACAACGGCTGCGTCACGTATTCGTACCAACATGTATTTAGCGATAGTATTCGGATGTTACTAGGTTGCATCGCTTTTAACAGTGAAACGATTGACTGTGGGAATTAATTGAACTGATTCTGGACTGTGATCTTATTAATGTGATAAATGAGGCAATTGGTCTCCAAGGAATAACATTCTTCTTAATTTGACATGATTACTGGAATTCAGCGATTACATTACGCTCTGTGGTAGCGCTTTATTAAAAAATTAAGATAAATATGTCATTGTTTACTGTGCGTCGAATCTAGTCCTTAGTTCGCGCTGAAGAAATAGAGACAGTTTCAAAGACTACATTTCATTGACTTTCTAGCGGTATAAATCTGTTTCAGTTACAACGGTTACGTCACATATTCGTACCAACATGTATTTAGTGATATCTTTCCGATATTACTATGTCATATCGCTTTTAACAGTGAAACGATTGACTGTGGGAATTAATTGAACTGATTCTGGACTGTGATCTTATTAATGTGATAAATGAGGCAATTGGTCTCCAGGGAATAACATTCTTCTTAATTTGACATGATTACTGGAATTCAGCGATTACATTACGCTCTGTGGTAGCGCTTTATTTAAAAATTTAGATAAATAAGTCTTTTCTTACTGTGGGACCAATCCTGGCCGTTAGCACGCGCTGAAAAATTAGGAACAGTTTCAAAGACTACATTTCATTGACTTTCTAGCGGTTTAAATCCGTTTGAGTTACAACGGTTGCGTCACATATTCGTACCAACATGTATTTAGT
Organism: Hydractinia symbiolongicarpus; assembly: GCF_029227915.1. NCBI lineage: Eukaryota > Metazoa > Cnidaria > Hydrozoa > Anthoathecata > Hydractiniidae > Hydractinia > Hydractinia symbiolongicarpus. The sequence goes on from NC_079877.1 coordinate 2,888,464, forward strand.
GATTTTCTTCCGACATTACTTGTATTGCTTTTAACAGTGAAACGATTGAATGTGGGAATTAATTAAACTGATTCTGGACTGTGACCTTATAAATGTGATAAATGAGCCAATTGTTCTCCAAGGAATAAGGTTCTTCTTAATTTGACATGATTGCTGGAAATCAGCGATTACACTGGGCTCTGTGGTAGCGCTTTACTAAAAAACTAAGATAAATAAGTCATTTTTTACTGTGGGACGAATCCTAGTCGTTAGTTCGCGTTGAAGAAATAGAGACAGTTTCAAAGACTACATTTCATTGACTTTTTAACGGTGTCAATCCGTTTGAGTTGCAACGGTTGCGTCACATATTCGCACCAACATGTATTTAGTGATTTTCTTCCGACATTACTAAGTTGTATTTCTTTTACCAGTGAAACGAGTGACTGTGAAAATTAATTAAACTGATTCTGGACTGTGACCTTATAAATGTGATAAATGAGCCAATTGGTCTCCAAGGAATAACATTCTTCTTATTTTAACATGATTGCCGGAATTCAGCGATTATCTTTGGCTCTGTGGTAGCGCTTTGTTAAAAACATAATATAAATAAGGTATTTTTTGCAGTGATACCAATCCTAGCCGTTATCGCGCCCTGAAGAAATAGAGACAGTTTCAAAAACTACATTTCATTGACTTTCTAACGGTGTCAATCTGTTTGAGTTACAACGGCTGCGTCACGTATTCGTACCAACATGTATTTAGCGATAGTATTCGGATGTTACTAGGTTGCATCGCTTTTAACAGTGAAACGATTGACTAGGGAGTTAATTGAACTGATTCTGGACTGTGACCTTATCAATGTGAAAAATGAGCCAGTTGTTCTCCAAGGAATAACATTCTTCTTAATTTGACACGATTGCTGGAATTCAGCGAGTTCAGTAGGCTCTGTGGTAGCGCTTCATTTAAAAATTTAGATAAATAAGTCTTTCTTTGCTGTGGGACCAATCCTGGCCGTTAGCACGCGCTGAATAAATAGGAACAGTTTCAGAGACTACATTTCATTGACTTTCTAGCGGTATAAATCTGTTTGAGTTACAACGGTTACGTCACATATTCGTACCAACATGTATTTAGTGATATCTTTCCGATATTACTAAGTCATATCGCTTTTAACAGTGAAACGATTGACTGTGCAACTTAATTGAACTAACTTTGGGCTGTTACCTTATAAATGTCATAAATGAGCCAATTGGTCTCCAAGGAATAACATTTTTCTCAATTTAAAATGATTGCTGAGACTCAGCGATTACACTGGGCGCTGTGGTAGCGCTTTACTAAAAAATTAAGATAAATAAGTTATTTTTTACTGTCGGACTAATCCTAGCCGTTAGTTTGCGCTGAAGAAATAGAGACAGTTTCAAAAACTACATTTCATTGACTTACTAACGGTGTCAATCCGTTTGAGTTACAACGGTTCCGTCACATATTCGTACCAACATGTATTTAGCGATAGTATTCGGATATTACTAAGTTGAATGGCTTTTAACAGTGAAGCGATTGACTGTGCAACTTAATTGAACTAACTTTGGGCTGTGACCTTATAAATGTGATAAGTGAGCCAACTGGACTCCAAGAAATAACATTCTTCTTAATTTGACATGATTGTTGGAACTCAGCGATTACACTGCGCGCTGTGGTAGCGCTTCATTTTAAAATTTAGATAAGTAAGTCTTTTCTTACTGTGGGACCAATCGTGGGCGTTAGCACGCTCTGAAAAATTAGGAACAGTTTCAAAGACTACATTTCATTGACTTTCTAGCGGTTTAAATCCGTTTGAGTTACAACGGTTGCGTCACATATTCGTACCAACATATATTTAGTGATTTTCTTCCGACATTACTAAGTTGTATTGCTTCTAACAGTGAAACGATTGACTGTGGGAATTAATTAAAGTGATTCTGGACTGTGACCTTATAAATGTGATAAATGAACCTATTGGACTCCAAGGAATAACATTCTTCTTAATATGACATGATTGCTGGATTTCAGCGATTACACTAGGCTCTGTGGTAGCGCTTTACCTAAAAATGTAGATAAATAAGTCTTCTCTTACTGTGGGACCAATCCTGGCCGTTATCGCGCGCTGAAGAAATAGAGACAGTTTCAAAAACTACATTTCATTGACTTTCTAACGGTGTCAATCCGTTTGAGTTGCAACGGTTGCGTCACATATTCGCACCAACATGTATTTAGTGATTTTCTTCCGATATTACTAAGTTGTATTGCTTTTAATAGTGTAACGATTGACTGTTGGAATTAATTGAACTGATTCTGGACTGTGACCTTATAAATGTCAAAAATGAGCCAATTGGTCTCCAAGGAATAACATTTTTCTCAATTTAAAATGATTGCTGAGACTCAGCGATTACACTGGGCGCTGTGGTAGCGCTTTATTAAAAAATTAAGATAAATAAGTTATTTTTTACTGTCGGACTAATCCTAGCCGTTAGTTTGCGCTGAAGAAATAGAGACAGTTTCAAAAACTACATTTCATTGACTTACTAACGGTGTCAATCCGTTTGAGTTAAAACGGTTGCGTCACATATTCGTATCAACATGTATTTAGTGATTTTTTTCCGATATTACTAAGTTGTATTGCTTTTAACAGTGAAACGATTAATTGTGGGAGTTAATTGATCAGATTCTGGAATGTGACCTTATAAATGTGATAAATGAGCCAATTGGTCTCCAAGGAATAACATTCTTCTTAATTTGACATGATTGCTGGAATTCTGCGACTACATTAGGCTCTGTGGTAGCGCTTTATTTAAAAATTTAGATAAATAAGACTTTTCTTACTGTGGGACCAATCCTGGCCGTTAGCACGCGCTGAACAAATAGGAAAAGTTCCAAAGACTACATTTCATTGACTTTCTACCGGCGTTAATCCGTTTGAGTTACAACGGTTGCGTCACATATTCGTACCAACATGTATTTAGCGATATTATTCGGATATTACTAGGTTGCATCGCTTTTAACAGTGAAACGTTTGACTGTGGGACTTATTTGAACTGATTTTGGGCTGTGACCTTAAAAATGTGATAAGTGAGCCAACTGGACTCCAAGAAATAACATTCTTCTTAATTTGACATGATTGCTGAAACTCAGCGATTACATTAGGCACTGTGGTAGCGCTTTAATAAAAAATTAAGATAAATAAGTCATTTTTTAACTGTCGGACCAATCCTAGCCGGTAGTTCGCGCTGAAGAAGTAGAGAGAGTTTCAAGAACTACATTTCATTGAATTTCTATCGGCGTAAATCCGTTTGAGTTACAACGGTTGCGTCACATATTCGCACCAACATGTATTTAGTAATTTTCTTCCGACATTACTAAGTTGTATTGCTTTTAACAGTGAAACGATTGACTGTGGGAATTAATTAAACTGATTCTGGACTGTGACCTTATAAATGTGAAAAATGAGCCAATTGTTCTCCAAGGAATAACATTCTTCTTAATTTGACATGATTGCTGGAACTCAGCGATTACACTGGGCGCTGTAGTAGCGCTTTATTTGAAAATTGAGATAAATAAGTCATTATTTACAGTGGGACCAATCCTAGCCGTTGGTTCGCGCTGAAGAAATAGAGACAGTTTCAAAATCTACATTTCATTGACTTACTAACGGTGTCAATCCGTTTGAGTCACAACGGTTGCGTCACATATTCGTCCCCACATGTATTTAGTGATTTTCTTCCGATATTACTATGTTGTATTGCTTTTAACAGTGAAACGATCGACTGTGGGAATTAATTGATCTGATTCTAAAATGTGACCTTATAAATGTGATAAATGAGCCAATTGGTCTCCAAGGAATAGCATTCTTCTTAATTTGACATGATTTCTGGAATTGAGCGATTACATTAGGCTCTGTGGTAGCGCTTTATTTAAAAATTTACATAAAAAAGACTTTTCTCACGGTGGGACCAATCCTGGCTGTTAGCACGCGCTGAATAATTAGGAACAGTTCCAAAGACTACATTTCATTGAATTTCTATCGGCGTAAATCCGTTTGAGGTACAACGGTTGCGTCACATATTCGCACCAACATGTATTTAGTAATTTTCTTCCGACATTACTAAGTTGTATTGCTTTTAACAGTGAAACGATTGACTGTGGGAATTAATTAAACTGATTCTGGACTGTGACCTTATAAATGTGAAAAATGAGCCAATTGGTCTCCAAGGAATAACATTCTTCTTAATTTGACATGATTGCTGGAACTCAGCGATTACACTGGGCGCTGTGGTAGCGCTTTATTAAAAAGTTAAGATAAATAAGACATTTTTTACTGTGGGGCGAATCCTAGTCGTTAGTTGGCGCTGAAGAAATAGAGACGGTTTCAAAAATTACATTTTATTGACTTTCTAACGGTGTCAATCCGTTTGAGTTACAACGGTTGCGTCACATATTCGCACTAACATATATTTAGTGATTTTCTTCCGACATTACTAAGTTGTATTGCTTTTAACAGTGAAACGATTGACTGTGGGAATTAATTAAACTGATTCTGGGCTGTGACCCAATAAATGTGATAAATGAGCCTATTGGACTCCAAGGAATAACATTCTTCTTAATATGACATGATTGCTGGATTTCAGCGATTACACTAGGCTCTGTAGTAGCGCTTTACCTAAAAATGTAGATAAATAAGTCTTCTCTTACTGTGGGACCAATCCTGGCCGTTATCGCGCGCTGAAGAAATAGAGACAGTTTTAAAAACTACATTTCAATGACTTTTTAACGGTGTCAATCCGTTTGAGTTACAACGGTTGCGTCATATATTCGTACCAACATGTATTTAGTGATTTTTTTCCGATATTACTAAGTTGTATCGCTTTTAACAGTGAAACGATTGACTGTGGGACTTAATTGAACTGATTCTGGACTGTGACCTTAAAAATGTGATAAATGAGCCAATTGGACTCCAAGGAATAACATTTTTCTTAATTCGACATGATTGCTGGAATTCAGCGAGTACACTAGGCCCTGTGGTAGCGCTTTATTTAAAAATTTAGATAAATAAGTCATTTTTCACTGTGGGACCAATCCTAGCAGTTAGTTCGCGCTGAAGAAATAGAGACAGTTTCAAAAACTACATTTCATTGATTTTCTAACTGTGTCAATCCGTCTGAGTAACAACGGTTGCGTCATATATTCGTACCAACATTATTTTTAGTATTTAGTGATTTTCTTCCGACATTACTAAGTTGTATTGCTTTTAACAGTGAAACGATTGACTGTGGGAATTAATTAAACAGATTCTGGACTGTGACCTTATTAATGTAATAAATGAGGCAATTAGTCTCCAAGGAATAACATTCTTCCTAATTTCACATGATTGCTGGAATTCAGCGATTACATTAGGCTCTGTGGTAGCGCTTTATTTAAAAATTTAGATAAATAAGTCTTTTCTTACTGTGGGACCAATCCTGGCCGTTAGCACGCGCTGAACAAATGGGAACAGTTTCAAAGACTACATTTCATTGACTTTATAGCGGTTTAAATCCGTTTTAGTTACAACGGTTGCGTCACATATTCGTACCAACATGTATTTAGCGATAGTATTTGAATATTACTAGGTTGCATCGCTTTTAACAGTGAAACGATTGGTTGTGGGACTTAATTGAAGTTATTTTGGACTTTGTCCTTATAAATGGGATAAATGAGCCAGTTTGACTAAAAGAAATAACATTCTTTATAATTTGACATGATTGCTGGAACTCAGCGATTACACTGAGCGCTGTGGTAGCGCTTTAATTAAAAATTAAGATAAATGAGTCATTTTTTACTGTGGGACCAATCTTGGCCGTTAGCACTCGCTGAATAAATAGGAACAGCTTCAAAGACTACATGTCATTGACTTTCTAGCGGTATAAATCTGTTTGAGTTACAACGGTTGCGTCACATATTCATACCAACATGTATTTAGCGATAGTATTCGGATATTACTAGGTTGCATCGCTTTTAACAGTAAAACGCTTGACTATGGAACTTAATTGAACTGATTTTGGACTTTGACCTCATAAATGTGATAAATGAGCCTATTGGACTCCAAGGAATAACATTCTTCTTCATATGACATGATTCCTGGGTTTCAGCGATTACACTAGGCTCTGTGGTAGCGCTTTACCTAAAAATGTAGATAAATAAGTCTTCTCTTACTGTGGGACCAATCCTGGCCGTTATCGCGCGCTGAAGAAATAGAGACAGTTTTAAAAACTACATTTCAATGACTTTCTAACGGTGTCAATCCGTTTGAGTTACAACGGTTGCGTCATATATTCGTACCAACATGTATTTAGTGATTTTTTTCCGATATTACTAAGTTGTATCGCTTTTAACAGTGAAACGATTGACTGTAGGACTTAATTGAACTGATTCTGGACTGTGACCTTATAAATGTGATAAATGAGCCAATTGGACTCCAAGGAATAACATTCTTCTTAATTCGACATGATTGCTGGAATTCAGCGAGTACACTAGGCCCTGTGGTAGCGCTTTATTTAAAAATTTAGATAAATAAGTCTTTTCTTACTGTGGGACCAATCCTGGCCGTTAGCACGCGCTGAACAAATAGGAACAGTTTCAAAGACTACATTTCATTGACTTTATAGCGGTTAAATCCGTTTGAGTTACAACGGTTGCGTCACATATTCGTACCAACATGTATTTAGCGATAGTATTCGGATATTACTAGGTTGCATCGCTTTTAACAGTGAAACGATTGACTGTGGGACTTAATTGAACTGATTCTGGACTGTGACCTTTTAAATGTGATAAATGAGCCAATTGGTCTCCAAGGAATAACATTCTTCTTAATTTGACATGATTGCCGGAATTCCGCGATTACCTTAGGCTCTGTGGTAGCGCTTTGTTAAAAAAATAAGATAACTAAGGTATTTTTTGCAGTGATACCAATCCTACACACTATCGCGCGCTGAAGAAATAGAGACAGTTTCAAAAACTACATTTCATTGACTTTGTAACGGTGTCAATCCGTTTGATTTGCAACGGTTGCGTCACATATTCGCACCAACATGTACTTAGTGATTTTCTTCCGACATTACTAAGTTGTATTGCTTTTAACAGTGAAACTAGTCAATTTTGACTGTGGGACTTAATTGAACTGATTTTGGACTTTGTCCTTATAAATGGGATAAATGAGCCAGTTTGACTAAAAGAAATAACATTCTTCATAATTTGACATGATTGCTGGAACTCAGCAAATACACTGAGCGCTGTGGTAGCGCTTTAATTAAAAATTAAGATAAATGAGTCATTTTTTACTGTGGGACCAATCCTGGCCGTTAGCACGCGCTGAATAAATGGGAACAGTTTCAAAAACTACATTTCATTGACTTTCTAACAGTTTTAATCCGTTTGAGTTGCAACGGTTGCGTCACTTATTCGCACCAACATGTACTTAGTGATTTTCTTCCTACATTACTAAGTTGTATTGCTTTTAACAGTGAAACGATTGACTGTGGGAATTAATTAAACTGATTCTGGACTGTGACCTTATAAATGTGAAAAATGAGCCAATTGTTCTCCAAGGAATAACATTCTTCTTAATTTGACATGATTGCTGGAACTCAGCAATTTCACTGGGCGCTGTGGTAGCGCTTTATTAAAAAATTAAGATAAATAAGTCATTTTTTACTGTGGGACGAATCCTAGTCGTTAGTTCGTGCTGAAGAAATAGAGACAGTTTCATATACTACATTTCATTGACTTTCTAACGGTGTCAATCCGTTTGAGTTACAACGGGTGCGTCACGTATTCGTACCAACATGTATTTAGCGATAGTATTCGGATGTTACTAGGTTGCATCGCTTTTAACAGTGAAACGATTGACTAGGGAGTTAATTGAACTGATTCTGGACTGTGACCTTATCAATGTGAAAAATGAGCCAGTTGTTCTCCAAGGAATAACATTTTTCTTAATTTGACATGATTGCTGGAACTCAGCGATTACACTGGTCGCTGTGGTAGCGCTTTATTAAAAAATTAAGATAAATATGTCATTTTTCACTGTGGGTCGAATCCTAGTCGATAGTTCGCGCTGAAGAAATAGAGATAGTTTCAAAAACTACATTTCATTGACTTTCTAACAGTTTTAATCCGTTTGGGTTGCAACCGTTGCGTCACATATTCGCACCAACATGTACTTAGTGATTTTCTTCCTACATTACTAAGTTGTATTGCTTTTAACAGTGAACCGATTGACTGAGGGAGTTAATTGAACTGATTCTGGACTGTAACCTTATAAATGTGAAAAATGAGCCAATTGTTCTCCAAGGAATTATATTCCTCTTAATTTGACATGATTGCTGGAACTCAGCGATTACACTGGGCGCTGTGGTAGCGCTTTATTAAAAAATTAAGATAAATAAGTCATTTTTTACTGTGGGACGAATCCTAGTCGTCAGTTCGCGCTGAAGAAATAGAGACAGTTTCACAATCTACATTTCATTGACTTTCTAACGGTGTCAATCCGTTTGAGTTGCAACGGTTGCGTCACATATTCGCACCAACATATATTTAGTGATTTTCTTCCGACATTACTAAGTTGTATTGCTTTTAACAGTGAAACGATTGACTGTGGTAATTAATTAAACTGATTCTGGACTGTGACCTTATAAATGTGATAAATGAGCCTATTGGACTCCAAGGAATAACATTCTTCTTAATATGACATGATTGCTGGAATTCAGCGAGTACACTAGGCCCTGTGGTAGCGCTTTATTTAAAAATTTAGATAAATAAGTCATTTTTCACTGTGGGTCGAATCCTAGTCGTTAGTTCGCGCTGAAGAAATAGAGACAGTTTCAAAAACTACATTTCATTGACTTTCTAACAGTTTTAATCCGTTTGAGTTGCAACGGTTGCGTCACATATTCGCACCAACATGTACTTAGTGATTTTCTTCCTACATTACTAAGTTGTATTGCTTTTAACAGTGAAACGATTGACTGTGGGAATTAATTGAACTGATTCTGGACTGTGACCTTATAAATGTGAAAAATGAGCCAATTGTTCTCCAAGGAATAACATTCTTCTTAATTTGACATGATTGCTGGAATTCCGCGATTACCTTAGGCTCTGTGGTAGTGCTTTGTTAAAAAAATAAGATAAAAAAGGTATTTTTTGCAGTGATACCAATCCTAGCCGTTATCGCGCGCTGAAGAAATAGAGACAGTTTCAAAAACTACATTTCATTGACTTTCTAACGGTGTCAATCTGTTTGAGTTACAACGGTTGCGTCACGTATTCGTACCAACATGTATTTAGCGATAGTATTCGGATGTTACTAGGTTGCATCGCTTTTAACAGCGAAACGATTGACTAGGGAGTTAATTGAACTGATTCTGGACTGTGACCTTATCAATATGAAAAATGAGCCAGTTGTTCTCCAAGGAATAACATTCTTCTTAATTTGACATGATTGCTGGAACTCAGCGATTACACTGGGCGCTGTGGTAGCGCTTTATTAAAGAATTAAGATAAATAAGTCATTTTTTACTGTGGGGTGAATCCTAGTCGTTAGTTCGCGCTGAAAAAGTAGAGACTGTTTCAAAAACTACATTTCATTGACTTTCTAACGGTGTCAATCCGTTTGAGTTACAACGGTTGCGTCACATATTCGTACCAGCTTGTACTTAGTGATTTTCTTCCGATATTACTAAGTTGTATTGCTTTTAACAGTGAAACGATTGACTGAGGGAGTTAATTGAAGTGATTCTGGACTGTAACCTTATAAATGTAAAAAATGAGCCAATTGTTCTCCAAGGAATAGCATTCTTCTTAATATGACATGATTGCTGGAATTCAGCGAGTACACTAGGCCCTGTGGTAACGCTTTATTTAAAAATTTAGATAAATAAGTTATTTTTCACTGTCGGACCAATCCTAGCCGTTAGATCGCGCTGAAGAAATAGAGACAGTTTCGAAAACTACATTTCATTGACTTTCTAACAGTTTTAATCCGTTTGAGTTGCAACGGTTGCGTCACATATTCGCACCAACATGTACTTAGTGATTTTCTTCCGACATTACTAAGTTGTATTGCTTTTAACAGTGAAACGATTGACTGTGGGAATTAATTAAACTGATTCTGGACTGTGACCTTATAAATGTGAAAGATGAGCCAATTGTTCTCCAAGGAATTACATTCTTCTTAATTTGACATGATTGCTGGAACTCAGCGATTACACTGGGCGCTGTGGTAGCGCTTTATTAAAAAATTAAGATAAATATGTCATTTTTTACTGTGGGACGAATCCTAGTCGTTAGTTCGCGCTGAAGAAATAGAGACAGTTTTGAAAACTACATTTCATGGACTTTCTAACGGTGTCAATTCGTTTGAGTTGCAACGGCTCCGTCACATATTCGTACCAACATGTATTTAGTGATTTTCTTCCGATATTACTAAGTTTTATTGCTTTTAACAGTGAAACGATTGACTGAGAGAGTTAATTGAACTGATTCTGGACTGTAACCTTATAAATGTGAAAAATGAGCCAATTGTTTTCCAAGGAATTACATTCTTCTTAATTTGACATGATTGCTGGAACTCAGCGATTACACTGGGCGCTGGTGTAGCGCTTTATTAAAAAATTAAGATAAATATGTCATTTTTTACTGTGGGACGAATCCTAGTCGTTAGTTCGCGCTGAAAAAATAGAGACAGTTTTAAAAACTACATTTCATGGACTTCCTAACGGTGTCAATCCGTTTGAGTTGCAACGGTTGCGTCATATAGTCGTACCAACATATATTTAGTGATTTTCTTCCGACATTACTAAGTTGTATTGCTTTTAACAGTGAAACGATTGACTGTGGGAATTAATTAAACTTATTCTGGACTGTGACCTTATAAATGTGATAAATGAGCCTATTGGACTCCAAGGAATAACATTCTTCTTAATTTGACATGATTGCTGGAACTCAGCGATTACACTGGGCGCTGTGGTAGCGCTTTATTAAAAAATTAAGATAAATAAGTCATTTTTTACTGTGGGGTAAATCCTAGTCGTTAGTTTGCGCTAAAGAAGTAGAGACAGTTTCAAAAATTACAGTTCATTGACTTTCTAACGGTTTCAATCCGTTTGAGTTACAACGGCTCCGTCACATATTCGTACCAACATGTATTTAGTGATTTTCTTCCGATATTACTAAGTTGTATTGCTTTTAACAGTGAAACGATTGACTGAGGGAGTTAATTGAACTGATTCTGGACTGTAACCTTATAAATGTGAAAAATGAGCCAATTGTTTTCCAAGGAATTACATTCTTCTTAATTTGACATGATTGCTGGAACTCAGCGATTACACTGGGCGCTGTGGTAGCGCTTTATTAAAAAATTAAGATAAATAAGTCATTTTTTACTGTGGGACGAATCCTAGTAGTTAGTTCGCGCTGAAGAAATAGAGACAGTTTCAAAAACTACATTTCATTGACTTTCTAACGGTGTCAATCCGTTTGAGTTGCAACGGTTGCGTCACATATTCGCACCAACATATATTTAGTGATTTTCTTCCGACATTACTAAGTTGTATTGCTTTTAACAGTGAAACGATTGACTGTGGGAATTAATTAAACTGATTCTGGACTGTGACCTTATAAATGTGATAAATGAGCCTATTGGACTCCAAGGAATGACATTCTTCTTAATTTGACATGATGGCTGGAACTCAGCGATTACACTGGGCGCTGTGGTAGCGCTTTATTAAAAAAGTAAGATAAATAAGTCATTTTTTACTGTGGGGCGAATCCTAGTCGTTAGTTCGCGCTGAAGAAATAGAGACAGTTTCAAAGACTACATTTCATTGACTTTCTAACGGTGTCAATCCGTTTGAGTTACAACGGTTGCGTCACATATTCGTACCAACATGTATTTAGTGATTTTCTTCCGATATTACTAAGTTGTATTGCTTTTAACAGTGAAACGATTGACTGAGAGAGTTAATTGAACTGATTCTGGACTGTAACCTTATAAATGTGAAAAATGAGCCAATTGTTTTCCAAGGAATTACATTCTTCTTAATTTGACATGATTGCTGGAACTCAGCGATTACACTGGGCGCTGTGGTAGCGCTTTATTAAAAAATTAAGATAAATATGTCATTTTTTACTGTGGGACGAATCCTAGTCGTTAGTTCGCGCTGAAAAAATAGAGACAGTTTTAAAAACTACATTTCATGGACTTCCTAACGGTGTCAATCCGTTTGAGTTGCAACGGTTGCGTCATATAGTCGTACCAACATATATTTAGTGATTTTCTTCCGACATTACTAAGTTGTATTGCTTTTAACAGTGAAACGATTGACTGTGGGAATTAATTAAACTTATTCTGGACTGTGACCTTATAAATGTGATAAATGAGCCTATTGGACTCCAAGGAATAACATTCTTCTTAATTTGACATGATTGCTGGAACTCAGCGATTACACTGGGCGCCGTGGTAGCGCTTTATTAAAAAATTAAGATAAATAAGTCATTTTTTACTGTGGGGTAAATCCTAGTCGTTAGTTTGCGCTAAAGAAGTAGAGACAGTTTCAAAAATTACAGTTCATTGACTTTCTAACGGTTTCAATCCGTTTGAGTTACAACGGCTCCGTCACATATTCGTACCAACATGTATTTAGTGATTTTCTTCCGATATTACTAAGTTGTATTGCTTTTAACAGTGAAACGATTGACTGAGGGAGTTAATTGAACTGATTCTGGACTGTAACCTTATAAATGTGAAAAATGAGCCAATTGTTTTCCAAGGAATTACATTCTTCTTAATTTGACATGATTGCTGGAACTCAGCGATTACACTGGGCGCTGTGGTAGCGCTTTATTAAAAAATTAAGATAAATAAGTCATTTTTTACTGTGGGACGAATCCTAGTAGTTAGTTCGCGCTGAAGAAATAGAGACAGTTTCAAAAACTACATTTCATTGACTTTCTAACGGTGTCAATCCGTTTGAGTTGCAACGGTTGCGTCACATATTCGCACCAACATATATTTAGTGATTTTCTTCCGACATTACTAAGTTGTATTGCTTTTAACAGTGAAACGATTGACTGTGGGAATTAATTAAACTGATTCTGGACTGTGACCTTATAAATGTGATAAATGAGCCTATTGGACTCCAAGGAATAACATTCTTCTTAATTTGACATGATGGCTGGAACTCAGCGATTACACTGGGCGCTGTGGTAGCGCTTTATTAAAAAAGTAAGATAAATAAGTCATTTTTTACTGTGGGGCGAATCCTAGTCGTTAGTTCGCGCTGAAGAAATAGAGACAGTTTCAAAGACTACATTTCATTGACTTTCTAACGGTGTCAATCCGTTTGAGTTACAACGGTTGCGTCACATATTCGTACCAACATGTATTTAGTGATTTTCTTCCGATATTACTAAGTTGTATTGCTTTTAACAGTGAAACGATTGACTGAGGGAGTTAATTGAACTGATTCTGGACTGTAACCTTATAAATGTGAAAAATGAGCCAATTGTTCTCCAAGGAATTACATTCTTCTTAATTTGACATGATTGCTGGAACTCAGCGATTACACTGGGCGCTGTGGTAGCGCTTTAATAAAAAATTAAGATAAATAAGTCATTTTTTACTGTGGGACCAATCCTGGCCGTTATCGCGCGCTGAAGAAATAGAGACAGTTTTAAAAACTACATTTCATCGAATTCTTGGCGGTATCAATCCGTTTGAGTTACAATGGTTGCGTCACATATTCGTACCAACATGTAGATAGTGACTTTTTTCCGCAATACTAAGTTGTATCGCTTTTAACAGTGAAACGATTGACTGTGGGACTTAATTGAACTGATTCTGGACTGTGACCTTATAAATGTGATAAATGAGCCTATTGGACTCCAAGGAATAACATTCTTCTTAATTTGATATGATTGCTGGAACTCAGCGATTACACTGGGCGCTGTAGTAGCGCTTTATTTAAAAATTAAGATAAATAAGTCATTTTTTAGTGTGGGACCAATCCTAGCTGTTGGTTCGCGCTGAGGAAATAGAGATAGTTTCAAAATCTACATTTCATTGACTTACTAACGGTGTCAATCCGTTTGAGTCACAGCGGTTGCGTCACATATTCGTCCCCACATGTATTTAGTGATTTTCTTCCGATATTACTAAGTTGTATTGCTTTTAACAGTGAAACGATTGACTGTGGGAAGTGATATTTTTCCGATATTACTAAGTTATATCGCTTTTAACAGTGAAACGATTGACTCTGGGACTTAACTGAAGTAACTTTGGACTGTGACCTTATAAATGTGATAAGTGAGCCAACAGGACCCAAAGAAGTATCATTCTTCTTTATTTGACATGATTGCCGGAACTCAGCGATTACATTGGTTGCTGTGGCAGTGCTTCACTTAAAAATTTAGATAAATAAGTCATTTTGTACTGTGGGACCAATCTTAGCCGTTATCGCTTGCTGAAGAAATAGAGAAAATTTCAAAAACCACACTTCATTGACTTTCTAACGGTGTCAGTCCGTTTAAGTTACAACAGTTGCGTCACATATACTTACCAACATGTATTTAGCGATATTTTTCTGATTATACCAGGTTGCATCGCTTTTAACAGTGAAACGTTTGACTGTGGGACTTAATTGAACTGATTCTGGACTGTGACCTTATAAATGTAATAAATCAGAGAATTGAACTCCAAGGAAAAACTTTTTTCTTAATTTGACATGTTTGCTGAAACTCAGGGATTCCACTGGGCGCTGTGGTGGCTCTTTATTTAAAAATTTAGATAGGTAAGCCATTTTTTATTGTGGGACCAATCCTAGCCGTTATCGCGGGCTTAATAAATAGGAATAGTTCCAAAAACTACATTTCATTGACTTTCTAACAGTATCAATCCGTATGACCTACAACGCTTGCGTCACAAATTCGTACCAACATGTACTTAGCGATTTTTTCTGATATTACTAGGTTGCATCACATTTAACAGTGAAACGACTGACTGTGGGACTTTATTGAACTAACTTTGGACTGTGACTTGATAAATGTGATTAATGAGACAATTGGACCCCAGGAAATATCATTCTTCTTAATTTGAAATGATTGCTGTAACTCAGCGATTATACTGGGCGCTGTGGTAGCGCTTTATTTAAAAATTTAGATAAATAAGTCATTTTTTACTGTGGGACCAATCCTGGCCGTTAGTACGTGCTGAATAAATAGGAACAGTTTCCAAAACTACATTTCATTGATTTTCTAGCGGTATAATTCCGTTTGAGTTACAACGATTTCGTCACATATTCCTACCAACATGTATTTAGCGATTTTTTTCTGATGTTACTAGGTTGCTTTGCTTTTAACAGTGAAACGATTGAATGTGGGACTTAATTGAGCTGATTTTGGACTGTGACCTTATAAATGTTATATGTGAGACAATTGGACTCCTAGAAATAACATTCTTCTTAATTTGACATGATTGCCGGAACTCAGCAGTTACACTGGGCGCTGTGGCAGCGCTTTAATTAAAAATTTAGATAAAAAAGTCATTTTTGTACTGTGGCACCAATCCTAGCCGTTACCGCGCGCTGAAGAAATAGAGACAGTTTCAAAAACTACATTTCATTGACTTTCTAACGCTATCAGTCCGTTTCAATTACAATGGTTCCGTCACATATTCGTACTTTCATGTACTTAACGATATTTTTCCAACAATACCAGGTTGCATCGCTTTTAACTGTAAAACGATTGACTGAGGGATTTAATGGAACTGATTCTGGACTGTGACCTTATAAATTTTATAAGTGAGACAATTGGACTCCTAGAAATAACATTCTTCTTAATTTAACATGATTGCCGGAATTCAGCGATTACACTGGGCGCTGTGGTAGCGCTTTCTTTTAAAAATTCAAATAAATAAGTCTTTTTTTACTGTGGGACCAATCCTGGCCGTTAGCACGTGCTGAATAAATAGGAACAGTTTCCAAAACTACATTTCATTGATTTTCTAGCGGTATAATTCCGTTTGAGTTACAACGGTTCAGTCACACGTTCGTACCAATATTTATTTAGCGATTTTTTGCTGATATTACTATGTTGCATTGTTTTTAACAGTGAAACGATTGACTGTGGGACTTAATACAACTGATTTTGGCCTTTGACTTTAAGAATTGATAAATGAGACAATTGGACTCCAAGAAATAACATTCTTCTTAATTTGACATGATTGCTGGAATTCAGCGATTACATTAGGCTCTGTGGTAGCGCATTATTTAAAAATTTAGATAAATAAGTCTTTTTTAACTGTGGGACCAATCCTGGCCCTTAGGACGCGCTGAATAAATAGGAACAGTTGCAAAGACTACATTTCATTGACTTTCTGGCGGTATAAATCCGTTTGAGTGACAACGGCTGCGTCACATATTCGTACCAACATGTATTTAGTGATAGTATTCGGATGTCACTAGGTTGCATCGCTTTTAACAGTGAAACGTTTGACTGTGGGACTTAATTGAACTGATTTTGGACTTTGACCTTATAAATGTGATAAATGAGCCAGTTTGGCTACAAGAAATAACATTCTTCGTAATTTTACATGATTGCTGGAACTCAGCGATTTCACTGGGCTGTGTGGTAGCGTTTTATTTAAAAATTAAGATAAATAAATTATTCGTTACAACTGGACCAATCCTAACCGTTAGTTCGCGCTGAAGAAATAGAGGCAGTTTCAAAAACTACATTTCATTGACTCTCTAACGGTATCAATCCGTTCGAGTTAGCAATGGTTCAGTCACATACTCGTACTAACATTTATTTAGCGATATTTTTCTGATATTACAAGGTTGCATTGTTTTTAACAGTGAAACGATTGAATGTGGGACTTAATATAACTGATTTTGGCCTTTGACTTTAAGATTGTGATAAATGAGACAATTGAATTCCAGGAAATAACATTTTTCTTAATTTGACATGATTGCTTGAACTCAGCAGTTACACTGGGCGCTGTGGCAGCGCTTTATTTAAATATTTAGATAAAAAAAGTCATTTTTGTACTGTGGCACCAATCCTAGCCGTTATCGCGCGCTGAAGAAATAGAGCCATTCTCAAAAACTACATTTCATTGACTTCTTGGCGGTATCAATCCGTTTGAGTTACAACGCTTGCGTCACATATTCGTACCATCATGTACTTAACGATATTTTTCCAATAATGCCAGGTTGCATCGCTTTTAACTGTAAAACGATTGACTGAGGGATATAATTGAACTGATTCTGGACTGTGACCTTATAAATTTTATAAGTGAGACAATTGGACTCCTAGAAATGACATTCTTCTTAATTTGATATGATTGCCGGAACTCAGCGATTACACTGGGCGCTGTGGTAGCGCTTTCTTTTAAAAATTTAGATAAATAAGTCAATTTTTAGTGTGGGACCAATCCTAGCCGTTAGATGGCGCTGGAGAAATAGAGGCAGTTTCGAAAACTACATTTCATTGACTTTCTAACGGTGTCAATTCGTTTGAGTGACAACGGTTCAGTCACACATTCGTACCAACATTTATTTAGCGATATTTTTCTGATATTACAAGGTTGCATTGTTTTTAACAGTGAAACGAATGACAGTGGGACTTAATATAACTGATTTTGGCCTTTGACTTTAAGATTGTGATAAATCAGACAATTGAACTCCAAGAAATAACTTTTTTTTAATTTGACATGATTGCTTGAACTCAGCAGTTACACTGGGCGCTGTGGCAGTGCTTTATTTAAAAATTTAGATAACAAAGTCAATTTTGTACTGTGGCACCAATCCTAGCTGTTATCGCGCGCTGAAGAAATAGAAACATTCTCAAAAACTACATTTCATTGACTTCTTGGCGGTATTAATCCGTTTGAGTTACAACGGTTGCGTTACATGTTCGTACCAACATGTATTTAGTGATATTTCTCCGATATTACTAACTTACATCGCTTTCAAAAGTGAAACGATTGACTCTGAGATTTAATTGAACTGATTTTGGACTGTGACCTTATAAACTTTATAAGTGAGACAATTGGACTCCTTGAAATAACATTCTTATTAAATTGACATGATTGCGTGAACTCAGCACTTACACTGGACGCTGTGGCAGCGCTTTGTTTAAAAATATAGGTAAAAAAGTCCTTTTTGTACTGTGGGACCAATCCTAGCACTTATCGCGCTGAAGAAAAAGAGACAGTTTCAAAAACTCCATTTCATTGACTTTCTAACGGTATCAGTTCGTTTCAATTACAACGGTTCCGTCACATATTCGTACCATCATGTACTTAACGATATTTTTTCAATAATACCAGGTTGCATCGCTTTTAACAGTAAAACGATTGACTGTGGGACTTAATTGAACTGACTTTTGACTTTGACCTTATAAATGTGATAAATGAGCTAATTGGACTCCAAGAAATAACATTCTTTTTAACTCGACATGATTACCGGAACTCAGCGATTACACTGGAACCTGTGGTAGCGCTTCATTTAAAATTTAATTAAATAAGTTATTTTTTACTGTGGGACCAATCCTAGCCGTTATCGCGCGCTGAAGAAATAGAGACACTTTCAAAAACTACATTTCATTGACTTTCCAACGGTGTCAGTCCGTTCAGGTAACAACAGTTGCGTCACATATTCGTACGAACATGTATTTAGCGATATTTTCCTGACATTACTAGGTTGAATCGCTTTTAACAGTGAAACGATTGACTGAGGGACTTAATTGTACTGATTCTGTACTGTGACCTTATAAATGTGATAAATGAGACAATTGGACTCCAAGGAAAAACCTTCATCTTAATCTGACATGATTGCTGTAACTCAGCGACTATACTTGGCGCTATGGCAGCGCTTTATTTAAACATTTAGATAAATAAATCATTTTTTACTGTGGGACCAATCGTAGCCGTTATCGCGCGCTGAAGAAATAGAGACACTTTCAAAAACTACATTTCATTGAATTTCTAACGGTGTCAGTCCGTTTAAGTTACAACGGTTGCGTCACATATTCGTACAAACATATGTTTAGCGATATTTTTCTGACATTACTAGGTTGCATCGCTTTTAACTGGGAAATGATTGAATGTGGGACTTAAATTAAGTGATTCTGGACTGTGACCTTATAATTGTGACAAATGAGACAATTGGACTCCAAGGAAAAACATTCTTTTTAATTTGACATGATTGCTGTAACTCAGCGAATATACTGGGCGCTGTGGTACTGCTTTATTTAAAAGTTTATATAAATAAGTCATTTTTTACTGTGGGATCAATCCTGACCGTTAGCACGTGCTGAATAAATAGGAATAGTTTCCAAAACTACATTTCATTGATTTTCTAGCGGTATAATTCCGTTTGAGTTACAACGGTTGCGTCACATATTCCTACCAACATGTATTTAGCGATTTTTTTCTGATATTACTAGGTTGCATTGCTTTTAAAATTGAAACGATTGACTGAGGGATTTAATTGAACTGATTCTGGACAGTGACCTTATAAATTTTATAAATGAGACAATTGGACTCCTAGAAATAACATTCTTCTTAATTTGACATGATTGCCGGAACTCAGCGATTACAATGGGCGCTGTGGTAGCGCTTTCTTTTAAAAGTTCAAATAAATTAGTCTTTTTTTACTGTGGGACCAATCCTGGCCGTTAGCACGCGCTGAATAAATAAAAACAGTTTCCAAAACTACATTTCATTGATTTTCTAGCGGTATAATTCAGTTTGAGTTACAACGGTTGCGTCACATATTCCTAGCAACATGTATTTAGCGATTTTTTCCTGATATTACTAGGTTGCATCGCTTTTAACAGTAAAACGTTTGACTGTGGGACTTAATTGAACTGATTTTGGACTTTGACGTTATAAATGTGATAAATGAGACAATTGAATTCCAAGAAATAACATTTTTCCTAATTTGACATGATTACTTGAACTCAGCAGTTACACTGGGCGCTGTGGCAGCGCTTTATTTAAATATTTAGATAAAAAAGTCACTTTTGTACTGTGGCACCAATCCTAGCCGTTATCGCGCGCTGAAGAAATAGAGACATTCTGAAAAACTACATTTCATTGACTTCTTGGCGGTATCAAGCCGTTTGAGTTACAACGGTTCAGTCACATACTCGTACTAACATGTATTTGGTGATTTTCTTCCGATATTACTAAGTTGTATTGCTTTAACAGTGAAACAATTGACTGAGGGAGTTAATTGAACTGATTCCGGACTGTAACCTTATAAATGTGAAAAATGAGCCAATTGTTCTCCAAGGAATAACATTCTTCTTAATTTGACATGATTGCTGGAACTCAGCGATTACACAAGGCGCTGTGGAAGCGCTTCATTTAAAAATTTAGATAAATAAGTCAATCCTTACTGTGGGAGCAATCCTAGCCGTTATCGCGAGCTGAAGAAATAGAGACAGTTTTAAAAACTACATTTCAATGACTTTCTAACGGTATCAGTCCGTTTGAGTTACAACGGTTGCGTCATATATTCGTACCAACATGTATTTAGCGATATTTTTCCGCTGTTGCTAGGTTGCATCGCCTTTAACAGTGAAACGATTGACTGTGGGACTTAAATGAACTGATTTTGGACTGAGACCTTATGAATGTGAAAGTGAGACAATTCGACTTCAAGAAATAACATTCTTCTTAACTTGACATGATTGCTGAAATTCAGAGATTACACTGGCCGCTGTGGTAGCGCTTAATTTAAAAATTAAGATAAAAAATTCAGTTTTTACTGTGGGACCAATCCCAGCCGTTGGCGCGCGCTGAAGAAATAGAGACAGTTTCAAATACTACATTTCACTGACTTTCTAACGGTGTCAGTCCGTTTGCGTTACAACAGTTGGGTCACATATTCATACCAACATGTATTTAACGATATTTTTTTGATATTACTAGGTTGCATCGCTTTTAACAGTGAAACGATTGACTCTGGGAATTAACTGAAGTAACTTTGGACTGTGACCTTATAAATGTGATAAATGAGACAATTGGACTCCAAGAAATGACATTCTTCTTAATTTGACATGATTGCTGGAACTCAGCGATTACATTAGGATCTGTGGTAGGGCTTTATTTAAAAATTTAGATAAATAAGTCTTTTTCTACTGTGGGACCAAACCTGGCCGTTAGCACGCGCTGAATAAATAGGAACAGTTTTAAAGACTACATTTCATTGACTTTCTGACGGTATAAATCCGTTTCAATTACAATGGTTCCGTCACATATTCGTACCATCATGTACTTAACGATATTTTTCCAATAATACCAGGTTGCATCGCCTTTAACTGTAAACGATTGACTGAGGGATTTAATTGAACTGATTTTTGACTGTGACCTTATAAATTTTATAAGTGCGACAATTGGACTCCTAGAAATAACATTCTTCTTAATTTGACATGATTGCCGGAACTCAGCGATTACACTGGGCGCTGTGGTAGCGCTTTCTTTTAAAAATTCAGATAAATAAGTCAATTTTTAGTGTGGGACCAATCCTGGCCCTTAGCACGCGCTAAATAAATAGGAACAGTTTCAAAGACTACATTTCATTGACTTTCTGGCGGTATAAATCCGTTTGAGTGACAACGGTTGCGTCACATATTCGTACCAACATGTATTTAGTGATAGTATTCGGATGTCACTAGGTTGCACCACTTTTAACAGTGAAACGTTTGACTGTGGGACTTAATTGAACTGATTTTGGACTTTGACCTTATAAATGTGATAAATGAGCCAGTTTGGCTACAAGAAATAACATTCTTCTTAATTTTACATGATTGCCGGAACTCAGCGATTTCACTGGGCGGTGTGGTAGCGTTTTATTTCAAAATTAAGATAAATAATTTTTTTTTTACAACGGTTCAGTCACACATTCGTACCAACATATACTTAACGATATTTTTCCAATAATACCAGGTTGCATCGCTTTTAACAGTAAAACGATTGACTGTGGGACTTAATTGAACTGACTTTTGACTTTGACCTTATAAATGTGATAAATGAGCTAGTTGGACTCCAAGAAATAACATTCTTTTTAACTCGACATTATTACCGGAACTCAGCGATCACACTGGAACCTGTGGTAGCGCTTCATTTAAAAATTTAGTTAGATAAGTTATTTTTTACTGTGGGACTAATCCTAGCCGTTATCGCGCACTGAAGAAATAGAGACAGGTTCAAAAACTCCATTTCATTGACTTTCTAACGGTATCAGTTCGTTTCAATTACAACGGTTCTGTCACATATTCGTACCATCATGTACTTAACGATATTTTTTCAATAATACCAGGTTGCATCGCTTTTAACAGTAAAACGATTGACTGTGGGACTTAATTGAACTGACTTTTGACTTTGACCTTATAAATGTGATAAATGAGCTAGTTGGACTCCAAGAAATAACATTCTTTTTAACTCGACATGATTACCGGAACTCAGCGATTACACTGGAACCTGTGGTGCCGCTTCATTTAAAATTTATTTAAATAAGTTATTTTTTACTGTTGGACCAATCCTAGCCGTTATCGCGCGCTGAAGAAATAGAGACACTTTCAAAAACTATATTTCATTGACTTTCCAACGGTGTCAGTCCGTTCAGGTAACAAAAGTTGCGTCACATATTCGTACGAACATGTATTAAGCGATAGTTCTGACATTACTAGGTTGAATTGCTTTTAACAGTGAAACGATTGACTGAGGGACTTAATTGAACTGATTCTGTACTGTGACCTTATAAATGTGATAAATGAGACAATTGGACTCCAAGGAAAAACCTTCATCTTAATCTGACATGATTGCTGTAACTCAGCGATTATACTGGGCGCTATGGCAGCGCTTTATTTAAACATTTAGATAAATAAATCATTTTTTACTGTGGGACCAATCGTAGCCGTTATCGCGCGCTGAAGAAATAGAGGCACTGTCAAAAACTACATTTCATTGAATTTCTAACGGTGTCAGTCCGTTTAAGTTACAACGGTTGCGTCACATATTCGTACAAACATATGTTTAGCGATATTTTTCTGACATTACTAGGTTGCATCGCTCTTAACTGGGAAATGATTGAATGTGGGACTTAATTTAAGTGATTCTGGACTGTGACCTTATAATTGTGACAAATGATACAATTGGACTCCAAGGAAAAACAATCTTCTTAATTTGACATGATTGCTGTAACTCAGCGAATATACTGGGCGCTGTGGTACTGCTTTATTTAAAAGTTTATATAAATAAGTCATTTTTTACTGTGGGATCAATCCTGACCGTTAGCACCTGCTGAATAAATAGGAATAGTTTCCAAAACTACATTTCATTGATTTTCTAGCGGTATAATTCCGTTTGAGTTACAACGGTTGCGTCACATATTCCTACCAACATGTATTTAACGATATTTTTTTGATATTACTAGGTTGCATCGCTTTTAACAGTGAAACGATTGACTCTGGGAATTAACTGAAGTAACTTTGGACTGTGACCTTATAAATGTGATAAATGAGACAATTGGACTCCAAGAAATAACATTCTTCTTAATTTGACATGATTGCTGGAACTCAGCGATTACATTAGGCTCTGTGGTAGGGCTTTATTTAAAAATTTAGATAAATAAGTCCTTTTCTACTGTGGGACCAAACCTGGCCGTTAGCACGCGCTGAATAAATAGGAACAGTTTCAAAGACTACATTTCATTGACTTTCTGACGGTATAAATCCGTTTCAATTACAATGGTTCCGTCACATATTCGTACCATCATGTACTTAACGATATTTTTCCAATAATACCAGGTTGCATCGCCTTTAACAGTGAAACGATTGACTGTGGGACTTAAATGAACTGATTTTGGACTGAGACCTTATGAATGTGAAAGTGAGACAATTCGACTTCAAGAAATAACATTCTTCTTAACTTGACATGATTGCTGAAATTCAGAGATTACACTGGCCGCTGTGGTAGCGCTTAATTTAAAAATTAAGATAAAAAATTCAGTTTTTACTGTGAGACCAATCCCAGCCGTTGGCGCGCGCTGAAGAAATAGAGACAGTTTCAAATACTACATTTCACTGACTTTCTAACGGTGTCAGTCCGTTTGCGTTACAACAGTTGGGTCACATATTCATACCAACATGTATTTAACGATATTTTTTTGATATTACTAGGTTGCATCGCTTTTAACAGTGAAACGATTGACTCTGGGAATTAACTGAAGTAACTTTGGACTGTGACCTTATAAATGTGATAAATGAGACAATTGGACTCCAAGAAATAACATTCTTCTTAATTTGACATGATTGCTGGAACTCAGCGATTACATTAGGCTCTGTGGTAGGGCTTTATTTAAAAATTTAGATAAATAAGTCTTTTTCTACTGTGGGACCAAACCTGGCCGTTAGCACGCGCTGAATAAATAGGAACAGTTTCAAAGACTACATTTCATTGACTTTCTGACGGTATAAATCCGTTTCAATTACAATGGTTCCGTCACATATTCGTACCATCATGTACTTAACGATATTTTTCCAATAATACCAGGTTGCATCGCCTTTAACTGTAAACGATTGACTGAGGGATTTAATTGAACTGATTTTTGACTGTGACCTTATAAATTTTATAAGTGCGAAAATTGGACTCCTAGAAATAACATTCTTCTTAATTTGACATGATTGCCGGAACTCAGCGATTACACTGGGCGCTGTGGTAGCGCTTTCTTTTAAAAATTCAGATAAATAAGTCAATTTTTAGTGTGGGACCAATCCTGGCCCTTAGCACGCGCTAAATAAATAGGAACAGTTTCAAAGACTACATTTCATTGACTTTCTGGCGGTATAAATCCGTTTGAGTGACAACGGTTGCGTCACATATTCGTACCAACATGTATTTAGTGATAGTATTCGGATGTCACTAGGTTGCACCACTTTTAACAGTGAAACGTTTGACTGTGGGACTTAATTGAACTGATTTTGGACTTTGACCTTATAAATGTGATAAATGAGCCAGTTTGGCTACAAGAAATAACATTCTTCTTAATTTTACATGATTGCCGGAACTCAGCGATTTCACTGGGCGGTGTGGTAGCGTTTTATTTCAAAATTAAGATAAATAATTTTTTTTTTACAACGCTTCAGTCACACATTCGTACCAACATGTACTTAACGATATTTTTCCAATAATACCAGGTTGCATCGCTTTTAACAGTAAAACGATTGACTGTGGGACTTAATTGAACTGACTTTTGACTTTGACCTTATAAATGTGATAAATGAGCTAGTTGGACTCCAAGAAATAACATTCTTTTTAACTCGACATTATTACCGGAACTCAGCGATCACACTGGAACCTGTGGTAGCGCTTCATTTAAAAATTTAGTTAGATAAGTTATTTTTTACTGTGGGACTAATCCTAGCCGTTATCGCGCACTGAAGAAATAGAGACAGGTTCAAAAACTCCATTTCATTGACTTTCTAACGGTATCAGTTCGTTTCAATTACAACGGTTCTGTCACATATTCGTACCATCATGTACTTAACGATATTTTTTCAATAATACCAGGTTGCATCGCTTTTAACAGTAAAACGATTGACTGTGGGACTTAATTGAACTGACTTTTGACTTTGACCTTATAAATGTGATAAATGAGCTAGTTGGACTCCAAGAAATAACATTCTTTTTAACTCGACATGATTACCGGAACTCAGCGATTACACTGGAACCTGTGGTGCCGCTTCATTTAAAATTTAATTAAATAAGTTATTTTTTACTGTTGGACCAATCCTAGCCGTTATCGCGCGCTGAAGAAATAGAGACACTTTCAAAAACTATATTTCATTGACTTTCCAACGGTGTCAGTCCGTTCAGGTAACAACAGTTGCGTCACATATTCGTACGAACATGTATTAAGCGATAGTTCTGACATTACTAGGTTGAATTGCTTTTAACAGTGAAACGATTGACTGAGGGACTTAATTGAACTGATTCTGTACTGTGACCTTATAAATGTGATAAATGAGACAATTGGACTCCAAGGAAAAACCTTCATCTTAATCTGACATGATTGCTGTAACTCAGCGATTATACTGGGCGCTATGGCAGCGCTTTATTTAAACATTTAGATAAATAAATCATTTTTTACTGTGGGACCAATCGTAGCCGTTATCGCGCGCTGAAGAAATAGAGGCACTGTCAAAAACTACATTTCATTGAATTTCTAACGGTGTCAGTCCGTTTAAGTTACAACGGTTGCGTCACATATTCGTACAAACATATGTTTAGCGATATTTTTCTGACATTACTAGGTTGCATCGCTCTTAACTGGGAAATGATTGAATGTGGGACTTAATTTAACTGATTCTGGACTGTGACCTTATAATTGTGACAAATGATACAATTGGACTCCAAGGAAAAACAATCTTCTTAATTTGACATGATTGCTGTAACTCAGCGAATATACTGGGCGCTGTGGTACTGCTTTATTTAAAAGTTTATATAAATAAGTCATTTTTTACTGTGGGATCAATCCTGACCGTTAGCACGTGCTGAATAAATAGGAATAGTTTCCAAAACTACATTTCATTGATTTTCTAGCGGTATAATTCCGTTTGAGTTACAACGGTTGCGTCACATATTCCTACCAACATGTATTTAGCGATTTTTTTCTGATATTACTAGGTTGCATTGCTTTTAAAAGTGAAACGATTGAATGTGGGACTTAATTGAGCTGATTTTGGACTGTGACCTTATAAATGTTATATGTGAGACAATTGGGCTCCTAGAAATAACATTCTTCTTAATTTGACATGATTGCCGGAATTCAGCAGTTACACTGGGCGCTGTGGTAGCGCTTTCTTTTAAAAGTTTAAAAAAATAAGTCTTTTTTTACTGTGGGACCAATCCTGGCCGTTAGCACGCGCTGAATAAATAGGAACAGTTTCCAAAACTACATTTCATAGATTTTCTAGCGGTATAATTTCGTTTGAGTTACAACGGTTGCGTCACATATTCCTAGCAACATGTATTTAGCGATTTTTTCCTGATATTACTAGGTTGCATCGCTTTTAACAGTGAAACGTTTGACTGTGGGACTTAATTGAACTGATTTTGGACTTTGACCTTATAAATGTGATAAATGAGACAATTGAATTCCAAGAAATAACATTTTTCTTAATTTGACATGATTGCTTGAACTCAGCAGTTACACTGGGCGCTGTGGCAGCGCTTTATTTAAATATTTAGATAAAAAAGTCACTTTTGTACTGTGGCACCAATCCTAGCCGTTTTCGCGCGCTGAAGAAATAGAGACATTCTCAAAAACTACATTTCATTGACTTCTTGGCGGTATCAAGCCGTTTGAGTTACAACGGTTGCGTCACATATTCGTACCATCATGTACTTAACGATATTTTTCCAATAATACCAGGTTGCATCGCTTTTAACTGTAAAACGATTGACTGAGGGATTTAATTGAACTGATTCTGGACTGTGACCTCATAAATTTTATAGGTGAGACAATTGGACTCCTAGAAATTACATTCTTTTTAATTTGACATGATTACCGGAACTCAGCGATTACCCTGGGCGCTGGAGTAGCGCTTTCTTTTAAAAATTAAGATAAATAAGTCAATTTTTGGTGTGGGACCAATCCCAGCCGTTAGATCGCGTTGAAGAAATAAAGGCAGTTTCAAAAACTACATTTCATTGACTTTCTAACGGTATCAATCCGTTCGAGTGACAACGGTTCAGTCACATACTCGTACTAACATGTATTTAGTGATTTTCTTCCGATATTACTAAGTTGTATTGCTTTTAACAGTGAAACAATTGACTGAGGGAGTTAATTGAACTGATTCCGGACTGTGACCTTATAAATGTGAAAAATGAGCCAATTGTTCTCCAAGGAATAACATTCTTCTTAATTTGACATGATTGCTGGAACTCAGCGATTACACAAGGCGCTTTGGAAGCGCTTCATTTAAAAATTAAGATAAAAAATTCAGTTTTTACTGTGGGACCAATCCTAGCCGTTATCGCGAGCTGAAGAAATAGAGACAGTTTTAAAAACAACATTTCAATGACTTTCTAACGGTATCAGTCCGTTTGAGTTACAACGGTTGCGTCACATATTCGTACCAACATGTATTTAGCGATATTTTTCCGCTGTTGCTAGGTTGCATCTCCTTTAACAGTGAAACGATTGACTGTAGGAGTTAAATGAACTGATTTTGGACTGAGACCTTATGAATGTGAAAGTGAGACAATTCGACTTCAAGAAATAACATTCTTCTTAACTTGACATGATTGCTGAAATTCAGAGATTACACTGGCCGCTGTGGTAGCGCTTAATTTAAAAATTAAGATAAAAAATTCAGTTTTTACTGTGGGACCAATCCCAGCCGTTGGCGCGCGCTGAAGAAATAGAGACAGTTTCAAATACTACATTTCACTGACTTTCTAACGGTGTCAGTCCGTTTGCGTTACAACAGTTGAGTCACATATTCATACCAACATGTATTTAACGATATTTTTTTGATATTACTAGGTTGCATCGCTTTTAACAGTGAAACGATTGACTCTGGGACTTAACTGAAGTAACTTTGGACTGTGACCTTATAAATGTGATAAATGGGACAATTGGACTCCAAGAAATAACATTCTTCTTAATTTGACATGATTGCTGGAACTCAGCGATTACATTAGGCTCTGTGGTAGGGCTTTATTTAAAAATTTAGATAAATAAGTCTTTTTCTACTGTGGGACCAAACCTGGTCGTTAGCACTCGCTGAATAAATAGGAACAGTTTCAAAGACTACATTTCATTGACTTTCTGACGGTATAAATCCGTTTCAATTACAATGCTTCCGTCACATATTCGTACCATCATGTACTTAACGATATTTTTCCAATAATACCAGGTTGCATCGCCTTTAACTGTAAACGATTGACTGAGGGATTTAATTGAACTGATTCTGGACGGTGACCTTATAAATTTTATAAGTGAGACAATTGGATTCCTAGAAATAACATTCTTCTTAATTTGACATGATTGCCGGAACTCAGCGATTACACTGGGCGCTGTGGTAGCGCTTTCTTTAAAAAATTCAGATAAATAAGTTAATTTTTAGTGTGGGACCAATCCTGGCCCTTAGCACGCGCTGAATAAATAGGAACAGTTTCAAAGACTACATTTAATTGACTTTCTGGCGGTATAAACCCGTTTGAGTGACAACGGCTGCGTCACATATTCGTACCAACATGTATTTAGTGATAGTATTCGGATGTCACTAGGTTGCATCGCTTTTAACAGTGAAACGTTTGACTGTGGGACTTAATTGAACTGATTTTGGACTTGACCTTATAAATGTGATAAATGAGCCAGTTTGGCTACAAGAAATAACATTCTTCATAATTTTACATGATTGCTGGAACTCAGCGATTTCACTGGGCGGTGTGGTAGCGTTTTATTTCAAAATTAAAATAAATAAGTTATTTTTTACAACGGTTCAGTCACACATTCGTACCAACATGTACTTAACGATATTTTTCCAATAATACCAGGTTCCATCGCTTTTAACAGTAAAACGATTGACTGTGGGACTTATTGAACTGATTTTGGACTTTGACCTTATAAATGTGATAAATGAGCCAGTTTGGCTACAAGAAATAACATTCTTCTTAATTTTACATGATTGCTGGAACTCAGCGATTTCACTGGGCGGTGTGGTAGCGTTTTATTACAAAATTAAGATAAATAAGTTATTCATACAACGGTTCAGTCACACATTCGTACCAACATGTACTTAACGATATTTTTCCAATAATACCAGGTTGCATCGCTTTTAACAGTAAAACGATTGACTGTGGGACTTAATTGAACTGACTTTTGACTTTGACCTTATAAATGTGATAAATGAGCTAGTTGGACTCCAAGAAATAACATTCTTTTTAACTCGACATTATTACCGGAACTCAGCGATCACACTGGAACCTGTGGTAGCGCTTCATTTAAAAATTTAGTTAGATAAGTTATTTTTTACTGTGGGACTAATCCTAGCCGTTATCGCGCACTGAAGAAATAGAGACAGGTTCAAAAACTCCATTTCATTGACTTTCTAACGTTATCAGTTCGTTTCAATTACAACGGTTTTGTCACATATTCGTACCATCATGTACTTAACGATATTTTTTCAATAATACCAGGTTGCATCGCTTTTAACAGTAAAACGATTGACTGTGGGACTTAATTGAACTGACTTTTGACTTTGACCTTATAAATGTGATAAATGAGCTAATTGGACTCCAAGAAATAACATTCTTTTTAACTCGACATGATTACCGGAACTCAGCGATTACACTGGAACCTGTGGTGCCGCTTCATTTAAAATTTAATTAAATAAGTTATTTTTTACTGTTGGACCAATCCTAGCCGTTATCGCGCGCTGAAGAAATAGAGACACTTTCAAAAACTATATTTCATTGACTTTCCAACGGTGTCAGTCCGTTCAGGTAACAACAGTTGCGTCACATATTCGTACGAACATGTATTAAGCGATAGTTCTGACATTACTAGGTTGAATTGCTTTTAACAGTGAAACGATTGACTGAGGGACTTAATTGAACTGATTCTGTACTGTGACCTTATAAATGTGATAAATGAGACAATTGGACTCCAAGGAAAAACCTTCATCTTAATCTGACATGATTGCTGTAACTCAGCGATTATACTGGGCGCTATGGCAGCGCTTTATTTAAACATTTAGATAAATAAATCATTTTTTACTGTGGGACCAATCGTAGCCGTTATCGCGCGCTGAAGAAATAGAGGCACTGTCAAAAACTACATTTCATTGAATTTCTAACGGTGTCAGTCCGTTTAAGTTACAACGGTTGCGTCACATATTCGTACAAACATATGTTTAGCGATATTTTTCTGACATTACTAGGTTGCATCGCTTTTAACTGGGAAATGATTGAATGTGGGACTTAATTTAAGTGATTCTGGACTGTGACCTTATAATTGTGACAAATGATACAATTGGACTCCAAGGAAAAACAATCTTCTTAATTTGACATGATTGCTGTAACTCAGCGAATATACTGGGCGCTGTGGTACTGCTTTATTTAAAAGTTTATATAAATAAGTCATTTTTTACTGTGGGATCAATCCTGACCGTTAGCACGTGCTGAATAAATAGGAATAGTTTCCAAAACTACATTTCATTGATTTTCTAGCGGTATAATTCCGTTTGAGTTACAACGGTTGCGTCACATATTCCTACCAACATGTATTTAGCGATTTTTTTCTGATATTACTAGGTTGCATTGCTTTTAAAAGTGAAACGATTGAATGTGGGACTTAATTGAGCTGATTTTGGACTGTGACCTTATAAATGTTATATGTGAGACAATTGGGCTCCTAGAAATAACATTCTTCTTAATTTGACATGATTGCCGGAATTCAACAGTTACACTGGGCGCTGTGGTAGCGCTTTCTTTTAAAAGTTTAAAAAAATAAGTCTTTTTTTACTGTGGGACCAATCCTGGCCGTTAGCACGCGCTGAATAAATAGGAACAGTTTCCAAAACTACATTTCATAGATTTTCTAGCGGTATAATTTCGTTTGAGTTACAACGGTTGCGTCACATATTCCTAGCAACATGTATTTAGCGATTTTTTCCTGATATTACTAGGTTGCATCGCTTTTAACAGTGAAACGTTTGACTGTGGGACTTAATTGAACTGATTTTGGACTTTGACCTTAAAAATGTGATAAATGAGACAATTGAATTCCAAGAAATAACATTTTTCTTAATTTGACATGATTGCTTGAACTCAGCAGTTACACTGGGCGCTGTGGCAGCGCTTTATTTAAATATTTAGATAAAAAAGTCACTTTTGTACTGTGGCACCAATCCTAGCCGTTATCGCGCGCTGAAGAAATAGAGACATTCTCAAAAACTACATTTCATTGACTTCTTGGCGGTATCAAGCCGTTTGAGTTACAACGGTTGCGTCACATATTCGTACCATCATGTACTTAACGATATTTTTCCAATAATACCAGGTTGCATCGCTTTTAACTGTAAAACGATTGACTGAGGGATTTAATTGAATTGATTCTGGACTGTGACCTCATAAATTTTATAGGTGAGACAATTGGACTCCTAGAAATAACATTCTTTTTAATTTGACATGATTACCGGAACTCAGCGATTACACTGGGCGCTGGAGTAGCGCTTTCTTTTAAAAATTAAGATAAATAAGTCAATTTTTGGTGTGGGACCAATCCCAGCCGTTAGATCGCGTTGAAGAAATAAAGGCAGTTTCAAAAACTACATTTCATTGACTTTCTAACGGTATCAATCCGTTCGAGTGACAACGGTTCAGTCACATACTCGTACTAACATGTATTTAGTGATTTTCTTCCGATATTACTAAGTTGTATTGCTTTTAACAGTGAAACAATTGACTGAGGGAGTTAATTGAACTGATTTCGGACTGTGACCTTATAAATGTGAAAAATGAGCCAATTGTTCTCCAAGGAATAACATTCTTCTTAATTTGACATGATTGCTGGAACTCAGCGATTACACAAGGCGCTTTGGAAGCGCTTCATTTAAAAATTAAGATAAAAAATTCAGTTTTTACTGTGGGACCAATCCTAGCCGTTATCGCGAGCTGAAGAAATAGAGACAGTTTTAAAAACAACATTTCAATGACTTTCTAACAGTATCAGTCCGTTTGAGTTACAACGGTTGCGTCACATATTCGTACCAACATGTATTTAGCGATATTTTTCCGCTGTTGCTAGGTTGCATCTCCTTTAACAGTGAAACGATTGACTGTAGGAGTTAAATGAACTGATTTTGGACTGAGACCTTATGAATGTGAAAGTGAGACAATTCGACTTCAAGAAATAACATTCTTCTTAACTTGACATGATTGCTGAAATTCAGAGATTACACTGGCCGCTGTGGTAGCGCTTAATTTAAAAATTAAGATAAAAAATTCAGTTTTTACTGTGGGACTAATCGCAGCCGTTGGCGCGCGCTGAAGAAATAGAGACAGTTTCAAATACTACATTTCACTGACTTTCTAACGGTGTCAGTCCGTTTGCGTTACAACAGTTGAGTCACATATTTATACCAACACGTATTTAACGATATTTTTTTGATATTACTAGGTTGCATCGCTTTTAACAGTGAAACGATTGACTCTGGGACTTAACTGAAGTAACTTTGGACTGTGACCTTATAAATGTGATAAATGGGACAATTGGACTCCAAGAAATAACATTCTTCTTAATTTGACATGATTGCTGGAACTCAGCGATTACATTAGGCTCTGTGGTAGGGCTTTATTTAAAAATTTAGATAAATAAGTCTTTTTCTACTGTGGGACCAAACCTGGTCGTTAGCACTCGCTGAATAAATAGGAACAGTTTCAAAGACTACATTTCATTGACTTTCTGACGGTATAAATCCGTTTCAATTACAATGCTTCCGTCACATATTCGTACCATCATGTACTTAACGATATTTTTCCAATAATACCAGGTTGCATCGCCTTTAACTGTAAACGATTGACTGAGGGATTTAATTGAACTGATTCTGGACGGTGACCTTATAAATTTTATAAGTGAGACAATTGGACTCCTAGAAATAACATTCTTCTTAATTTGACATGATTGCCGGAACTCAGCGATTACACTGGGCGCTGTGGTAGCGCTTTCTTTTAAAAATTCAGATAAATAAGTTAATTTTTAGTGTGGGACCAATCCTGGCCCTTAGCACGCGCTGAATAAATAGGAACAGTTTCAAAGACTACATTTAATTGACTTTCTGGCGGTATAAACCCGTTTGAGTGACAACGGCTGCGTCACATATTCGTACCAACATGTATTTAGTGATAGTATTCGGATGTCACTAGGTTGCATCGCTTTTAACAGTGAAACGTTTGACTGTGGGACTTAATTGAACTGATTTTGGACTTGACCTTATAAATGTGATAAATGAGCCAGTTTGACTACAAGAAATAACATTCTTCATAATTTTACATGATTGCTGGAACTCAGCGATTTCACTGGGCGGTGTGGTAGCGTTATATTTCAAAATTAAAATAAATAAGTTATTTTTTACAACGGTTCAGTCACACATTCGTACCAACATGTTCTTAACGATATTTTTCCAATAATACCAGGTTCCATCGCTTTTAACAGTAAAACGATTGACTGTGGGACTTATTGAACTGATTTTGGACTTTGACCTTATAAATGTGATAAATGAGCCAGTTTGGCTACAAGAAATAACATTCTTCTTAATTTTACATGATTGCTGGAACTCAGCGATTTCACTGGGCGGTGTGGTAGCGTTTTATTACAAAATTAAGATAAATAAGTTATTCATACAACGGTTCAGTCACACATTCGTACCAACATGTACTTAACGATATTTTTCCAATAATACCAGGTTGCATCGCTTTTAACAGTAAAACGATTGACTGTGGGACTTAATTGAACTGACTTTTGACTTTGACCTTATAAATGTGATAAATGAGCCAGTTGGACTCCAAGAAATAACATTCTTTTTAACTCGACATTATCACCGGAACTCAGCGATTACACTGGAACCTGTGGTAGCGCTTCATTTAAAAATTTAGTTAGATAAGTTATTTTTTACTGTGGGACTAATCCAAACCGTTATCGCGCACTGAAGAAATAGAGACTGGTTCAAAAACTCCATTTCATTGACTTTCTAACGGTATCAGTTCGTTTCAATTACAACGGTTCTGTCACATATTCGTACCATCATGTACTTAACGATATTTTTTCAATAATACCAGGTTGCATCGCTTTTAACAGTAAAACGATTGACTGTGGGACTTAATTGAACTGACTTTTGACTTTGACCTTATAAATGTGATAAATGAGCTAATTGGACTCCAAGAAATAACATTCTTTTTAACTCGACATGATTACCGGAACTTAGCGATTACACTGGAACCTGTGGTAGCGCTTCATTTAAAATTTAATAAAATAAGTTATTTTTTACTGTGGGACCAATCCTAGCCGTTATCGCGCGCTGAAGAAATAGAGACACTTTCAAAAACTACATTTCATTGACTTTCCAACGGTGTCAGTCCGTTCAGGTAACAACAGTTGCGTCACATATTCGTACGAACATGTATTAAGCGATATTTTTCTGACATTACTAGGTTGAATCGCTTTTAACAGTGAAACGATTGACTGAGGGACTTAATTGAACTGATTCTGTACTGTGACCTTATAAATGTGATAAATGAGACAATTGTACTCCAAGGAAAAACCTTCATCTTAATCTGACATGATTGCCGGAACTCAGCAGTTACACTGGGCGCTGTGGCAGCGCTTTAATTAAAAATTTAAATAAAAAAGTCATTTTTGTACTGTGGCACCAATCCTAGCCGTTACCGCGCGCTGAAGAAATAGAGAGAGTTTCAAAAACTACATTTCATTGACTTTCTAACGCTATCAGTCCGTTTCAATTACAATGGTTCCGTCACATATTCGTACCTTCATGTACTTAACGATATTTTTCCAATAATACCAGGTTGCATCGGTTTTAACTGTAAAACGATTGACTGAGGGATTTAATTGAACTGATTCTGGACTGTGACCTTATAAATTTTATAAGTGAGACAATTGGACTCCTAGAAATAACATTCTTCTTAATTTGACATGATTGCCGGAACTCAGCGATTACACTGGGCGCTGTGGTAGCGCTTTCTTTTAAAAGTTTAAATAAATAAGTCTTTTTTTACTGTGGGACCAATCCTGGCCGTTAGCACGCGCTGAATAAATAGGAACAGTTTCCAAAACTACATTTCATTGATTTTCTAGCGGTATAATTCCGTTTGAGTTACAACGGTTGCGTCACATATTCCTAGCAACATGTATTTAGCGATTTTTTCCTGATCTTACTAGGTTGCATCGCTTTTAACAGTGAAACGTTTGACTGTGGGACTTAATTGAAATGATTTTGGACTTTGACCTTATAATTGTGATAAATGAGACAATTGAATACCAAGAAATAACATTTTTCTTAATTTGACATGATTGCTTGAACTCAGCAGTTACACTAGGCGCTGTGGCAGCGCTTTATATAAATATTTAGATAAAAAAGTCATTTTTGTACTGTGGCACAAATCCTAG
The DNA here is from genome assembly GCF_029227915.1 of Hydractinia symbiolongicarpus. Classification (NCBI taxonomy): domain Eukaryota; kingdom Metazoa; phylum Cnidaria; class Hydrozoa; order Anthoathecata; family Hydractiniidae; genus Hydractinia; species Hydractinia symbiolongicarpus. The sequence goes on from NC_079877.1 coordinate 2,924,718, forward strand.
CCGTTATCGCGCGCTGAAGAAATAAAGACATTCTCAAAAACTACATTTCATTGACTTTTGGCGGTATCAAGCCGTTTGAGTTACAACGGCTGCGTCACATATTCGTACCAACATGTATTTAGTGATAGTATTCGGATGTCACTAGGTTGCATCGCTTTTAACAGTGAAACGTTTGACTGTGGGACTTAATTGAACTGATTTTGGACTTGACCTTATAAATGTGATAAATGAGCCAGTTTGACTACAAGAAATAACATTCTTCATAATTTTACATGATTGCTGGAACTCAGCGATTTCACTGGGCGGTGTGGTAGCGTTTTATTTCAAAATTAAAATAAATAAGTTATTTTTTACAACGGTTCAGTCACACATTCGTACCAACATGTACTTAACGATATTTTTCCAATAATACCAGGTTCCATCGCTTTTAACAGTAAAACGATTGACTGTGGGACTTATTGAACTGATTTTGGACTTTGACCTTATAAATGTGATAAATGAGCCAGTTTGGCTACAAGAAATAACATTCTTCTTAATTTTACATGATTGCTGGAACTCAGCGATTTCACTGGGCGGTGTGGTAGCGTTTTATTACAAAATTAAGATAAATAAGTTATTCATACAACGGTTCAGTCACACATTCGTACCAACATGTACTTAACGATATTTTTCCAATAATACCAGGTTGCATCGCTTTTAACAGTAAAACGATTGACTGTGGGACTTAATTGAACTGACTTTTGACTTTGACCTTATAAATGTGATAAACGAGCCAGTTGGACTCCAAGAAATAACATTCTTTTTAACTCGACATTATCACCGGAACTCAGCGATTACACTGGAACCTGTGGTAGCGCTTCATTTAAAAATTTAGTTAGATAAGTTATTTTTTACTGTGGGACTAATCCAAACCGTTATCGCGCACTGAAGAAATAGAGACTGGTTCAAAAACTCCATTTCATTGACTTTCTAACGGTATCAGTTCGTTTCAATTACAACGGTTCTGTCACATATTCGTACCATCATGTACTTAACGATATTTTTTCAATAATACCAGGTTGCATCGCTTTTAACAGTAAAACGATTGACTGTGGGACTTAATTGAACTGACTTTTGACTTTGACCTTATAAATGTGATAAATGAGCTAATTGGACTCCAAGAAATAACATTCTTTTTAACTCGACATGATTACCGGAACTTAGCGATTACACTGGAACCTGTGGTAGCGCTTCATTTAAAATTTAATAAAATAAGTTATTTTTTACTGTGGGACCAATCCTAGCCGTTCTCGCGCGCTGAAGAAATAGAGACACTTTCAAAAACTACATTTCATTGACTTTCCAACGGTGTCAGTCCGTTCAGGTAACAACAGTTGCGTCACATATTCGTACGAACATGTATTAAGCGATATTTTTCTGACATTACTAGGTTGAATCGCTTTTAACAGTGAAACGATTGACTGAGGGACTTAATTGAACTGATTCTGTACTGTGACCTTATAAATGTGATAAATGAGACAATTGTACTCCAAGGAAAATCCTTCATCTTAATCTGACATGATTGCCGGAACTCAGCAGTTACACTGGGCGCTGTGGCAGCGCTTTAATTAAAAATTTAAATAAAAAAGTCATTTTTGTACTGTGGCACCAATCCTAGCCGTTACCGCGCGCTGAAGAAATAGAGAGAGTTTCAAAAACTACATTTCATTGACTTTCTAACGCTATCAGTCCGTTTCAATTACAATGGTTCCGTCACATATTCGTACCTTCATGTACTTAACGATATTTTTCCAATAATACCAGGTTGCATCGGTTTTAACTGTAAAACGATTGACTGAGGGATTTAATTGAACTGATTCTGGACTGTGACCTTATAAATTTTATAAGTGAGACAATTGGACTCCTAGAAATAACATTCTTCTTAATTTGACATGATTGCCGGAACTCAGCGATTACACTGGGCGCTGTGGTAGCGCTTTCTTTTAAAAGTTCAAATAAATAAGTCTTTTTTTACTGTGGGACCAATCCTGGCCGTTAGCACGCGCTGAATAAATAGGAACAGTTTCCAAAACTACATTTCATTGATTTTCTAGCGGTATAATTCCGTTTGAGTTACAACGGTTGCGTCACATATTCCTAGCAACATGTATTTAGCGATTTTTTCCTGATCTTACTAGGTTGCATCGCTTTTAACAGTGAAACGTTTGACTGTGGGACTTAATTGAAATGATTTTGGACTTTGACCTTATAATTGTGATAAATGAGACAATTGAATACCAAGAAATAACATTTTTCTTAATTTGACATGATTGCTTGAACTCAGCAGTTACACTAGGCGCTGTGGCAGCGCTTTATATAAATATTTAGATAAAAAAGTCATTTTTGTACTGTGGCACAAATCCTAGCCGTTATCGCGCGCTGAAAAAATAAAGACATTCTCAAAAACTACATTTCATTGACTTTTGGCGGTATCAAGCCGTTTGAGTTACAACGGTTGCGTCACATATTCGTACCATCATGTACTTAACGATATTTTTCCAATAATACCAGGTTGCATCGCTTTTAACTGTAAAACGATTGACTGAGGGATTTAATTGAACTGATTCTGGAATGTGACCTCATAAATTTTATAAGTGAGACAATTGGACTCCTAGAAATAACATTCTTTTTAATTTGACATGATTACCGGAACTCAGCGATTACACTGGGCGCTGGAGTAGCGCTTTCTTTTAAAAATTAAGATAAATAAGTCAATTTTTGGTGTGGGACCAATCCTAGCCGTTAGATCGCGCTGAAGAAATAAAGGCAGTTTCAAAAACTACATTTCATTGACTTTCTAAAGGTATCAATCCGTTCGAGTGACAACGGTTCAGTCACATACTCGTACTAACATGTATTTAGTGATTTTCTTCCGATATTACTAAGTTGTATTGCTTTTAACAGTGAAACAATTGACTGAGGGAGTTAATTGAACTGATTCCGGACTGTGACCTTATAAATGTGAAAAATGAGCCAATGGTTCTCCAAGTAATAACATTCTTCTTAATTTGACATGATTGCTGGAACTCAGCGATTACACAAGGCGCTGTGGAAGCGCTTCATTTAAAAATTTAGATAAATAAGTCAATCCTTACTGTGGGACCAATCCTAGCCGTTGGCGCGCGCTGAAGAAATAAAGGCAGTTTCAAAAACTACATTTCATTGACTTTCTAACGGTATCAATCCGTTCGAGTTACAACGGTTGCGTCACATATTCGTACCAACATGTATTTAGCGATATTTTTCCGCTGTTGCTAGGTTGCATCGCCTTTAGCAGTGAAACGATTGACTGTGGGACTTAAATGAACTGATTTTGGACTGAGACCTTATGAATGTGAAAGTGAGACGATTCGACTTTAAGAAATAACATTCTTCTTAATTTGACATGATTGCCGGAACTCAGCGATTACACTGGGCGCTGTGGTAGCGCTTTCTTTTAAAAATTTAGATAAATAAGTCTTTTTCTACTGTGGGACCAAACCTGGCCGTTAGCACTCGCTGAATAAACAGGAACAGTTTCAAAGACTACATTTCATTGACTTTCTGACGGTATAAATCCGTTTCAATTACAATGGTTCCGTCACATATTCGTACCATCATGTACTTAACGATATTTTTCCAATAATACCAGGTTGCATCGCCTTTAACTGTAAACGATTGACTGAGGGATTTAATTGAACTGATTCTGGACTGTGACCTTATAAATTTTATAAGTGAGACAATTGGACTCCTAGAAATAACATTCTTCTTAATTTGACATGATTGCCGGAACTCAGCGATTACACTGGGCGCTGTAGTAGCGCTTTCTTTTAAAAATTCAGATAAATAAGTTAATTTTTAGTGTGGGACCAATCCTGGCCCTTAGCACGCGCTGAATAAATAGGAACAGTTTCAAAGACTACATTTCATTGACTTTCTGGCGGTATAAACCCGTTTGAGTGACAACGGCTGCGTCACATATTCGTACCAACATGTATTTAGTGATAGTATTCGGATGTCACTAGGTTGCATCGCTTTTAACAGTGAAACGTTTGACTGTGGGACTTAATTGAACTGATTTTGGACTTGACCTTATAAATGTGATAAATGAGCCAGTTTGGCTACAAGAAATAACATTCTTCTTAATTTTACATGATTGCTGGAACTCAGCGATTTCACTGGGCGGTGTGGTAGCGTTTTATTTCAAAATTGAGATAAATAAGTTATTTTTTACAACGGTTCAGTCACACATTCGTACCAACATGTACTTAACGATATTTTTCCAATAATACCAGGTTGCATCGCTTTTAACAGTAAAACGATTGACTGTGGGACTTAATTGAACTGACTTTTGACTTTGACCTTATAAATGTGATAAATGAGCCAGTTGGACTCCAAGAAATAACATTCTTTTTAACTCGACATTATTACCGGAACTCAGCGATTACACTGGAACCTGTGGTAGCGCTTCATTTAAAAATTTAGTTAGATAAGTTATTTTTTACTGTGGGACTAATCCTAGCCGTTATCGCGCACTGAAGAAATAGAGACAGGTTCAAAAACTCCATTTCATTGACTTTCTAACGGTATCAGTTCGTTTCAATTACAACGGTTCTGTCACATATTCGTACCATCATGTACTTAACGATATTTTTTCAATAATACCAGGTTGCATCGCTTTTAACAGTAAAACGATTGACTGTGGGACTTAATTGAACTGACTTTTGACTTTGACCTTATAAATGTGATAAATGAGCTAATTGGACTCCAAGAAATAATATTCTTTTTAACTCGACATGATTACCGGAACTTAGCGATTACACTGGAACCTGTGGTAGCGCTTCATTTAAAATTTAATTAAATAAGTTATTTTTTACTGTGGGACAAATCCTAGCCGTTATCGCGCGCTGAAGAAATAGAGACACTTTCAAAAACTACATTTCATTAACTTTCCAACGGTGTCAGTCCGTTCAGGTAACAACAGTTGCGTCACATATTCGTACGAACATGTATTAAGCGATATTTTTCTGACATTACTAGGTTGAATCGCTTTTAACAGTGAAACGATTGACTGAGGGACTTAATTGAACTGATTCTGTACTGTGACCTTATAAATGTGATAAATGAGACAATTGGACTCCAAGATAAAACCTTCATCTTAATATGACATGATTGCTGTAACTCAGCGATTATACTGGGCGCTATGGCAGCACTTTATTTAAACATTTAGATAAATAAATCATTTTTTACTGTGGGACCAATCGTAGCCGTTATCGCGCGGAAGAAATAGAGGCACTTTCAAAAACTACATTTCATTGAATTTCTAACGGTGTCAGTCCGTTTAAGTTACAACGGTTGCGTCACATATTCGTACAAACATATGTTTAGCGATATTTTTCTGACATTACTAGGTTGCATCGCTTTTAACTGGGAAATGATTGAATGTGGGACTTAATTTAAGTGATTCTGGACTGTGACCTTATAATTGTGACAAATGAGACAATTGGACTCCAAGGAAAAACATTCTTCTTAATTTGACATGATTGCTGTAACTCAGCGGATATACTGGGCGCTGTGGTACTGCTTTATTTAAAAGTTTATATAAATAAGTCATTTTTTACTGTGGGATCAATCCTGACCGTTAGCACGTGCTGAATAAACAGGAATAGTTTCCAAAACTACATTTCATTGATTTTCTAGCGGTATAATTCCGTTTGAGTTACAACGGTTGCGCCACATAATCCTACCAACATGTATTTAGCGATTTTTTTCTGATATTACTAGGTTGGATTGCTTTTAAAAGTGAAACGATTGAATGTGGGACTTAATTGAGCTGATTTTGGACTGTGACCTTATAAATGTTATATGTGAGACAATTGGGCTCCTAGAAATAACATTCTTCTTAATTTGACATGATTGCTTGAACTCAGCAGTTACACTAGGCGCTGTGGCAGCGCTTTAATTAAAAATTTAGATAAAAAAGTCATTTTTGTACTGTGGCACCAATCCTAGCCGTTACCGCGCGCTGAATAAACAGGAACAGTTTCAAAGACTACATTTCATTGACTTTCTGACGGTATAAATCCGTTTCAATTACAATGGTTCCGTCACATATTCGTACCATCATGTACTTAACGATATTTTTCCAATAATACCAGGTTGCATCGCCTTTAACTGTAAACGATTGACTGAGGGATTTAATTGAACTGATTCTGGACTGTGACCTTATAAATTTTATAAGTGAGACAATTGGACTCCTAGAAATAACATTCTTCTTAATTTGACATGATTGCCGGAACTCAGCGATTACACTGGGCGCTGTAGTAGCGCTTTCTTTTAAAAATTCAGATAAATAAGTTAATTTTTAGTGTGGGACCAATCCTGGCCCTTAGCACGCGCTGAATAAATAGGAACACTTTCAAAGACTACATTTCATTGACTTTCTGGCGGTATAAACCCGTTTGAGTGACAACGGCTGCGTCACATATTCGTACCAACATGTATTTAGTGATAGTATTCGGATGTCACTAGGTTGCATCGCTTTTAACAGTGAAACGTTTGACTGTGGGACTTAATTGAACTGATTTTGGACTTGACCTTATAAATGTGATAAATGAGCCAGTTTGGCTACAAGAAATAACATTCTTCTTAATTTTACATGATTGCTGGAACTCAGCGATTTCACTGGGCGGTGTGGTAGCGTTTTATTTCAAAATTGAGATAAATAAGTTATTTTTTACAACGGTTCAGTCACACATTCGTACCAACATGTACTTAACGATATTTTTCCAATAATACCAGGTTGCATCGCTTTTAACAGTAAAACGATTGACTGTGGGACTTAATTGAACTGACTTTTGACTTTGACCTTATAAATGTGATAAATGAGCCAGTTGGACTCCAAGAAATAACATTCTTTTTAACTCGACATTATTACCGGAACTCAGCGATTACACTGGAACCTGTGGTAGCGCTTCATTTAAAAATTTAGTTAGATAAGTTATTTTTTACTGTGGGACTAATCCTAGCCGTTATCGCGCACTGAAGAAATAGAGACAGGTTCAAAAACTCCATTTCATTGACTTTCTAACGGTATCAGTTCGTTTCAATTACAACGGTTCTGTCACATATTCGTACCATCATGTACTTAACGATATTTTTTCAATAATACCAGGTTGCATCGCTTTTAACAGTAAAACGATTGACTGTGGGACTTAATTGAACTGACTTTTGACTTTGACCTTATAAATGTGATAAATGAGCTAATTGGACTCCAAGAAATAATATTCTTTTTAACTCGACATGATTACCGGAACTTAGCGATTACACTGGAACCTGTGGTAGCGCTTCATTTAAAATTTAATTAAATAAGTTATTTTTTACTGTGGGACAAATCCTAGCCGTTATCGCGCGCTGAAGAAATAGAGACACTTTCAAAAACTACATTTCATTAACTTTCCAACGGTGTCAGTCCGTTCAGGTAACAACAGTTGCGTCACATATTCGTACGAACATGTATTAAGCGATATTTTTCTGACATTACTAGGTTGAATCGCTTTTAACAGTGAAACGATTGACTGAGGGACTTAATTGAACTGATTCTGTACTGTGACCTTATAAATGTGATAAATGAGACAATTGGACTCCAAGATAAAACCTTCATCTTAATATGACATGATTGCTGTAACTCAGCGATTATACTGGGCGCTATGGCAGCACTTTATTTAAACATTTAGATAAATAAATCATTTTTTACTGTGGGACCAATCGTAGCCGTTATCGCGCGGAAGAAATAGAGGCACTTTCAAAAACTACATTTCATTGAATTTCTAACGGTGTCAGTCCGTTTAAGTTACAACGGTTGCGTCACATATTCGTACAAACATATGTTTAGCGATATTTTTCTGACATTACTAGGTTGCATCGCTTTTAACTGGGAAATGATTGAATGTGGGACTTAATTTAAGTGATTCTGGACTGTGACCTTATAATTGTGACAAATGAGACAATTGGACTCCAAGGAAAAACATTCTTCTTAATTTGACATGATTGCTGTAACTCAGCGGATATACTGGGCGCTGTGGTACTGCTTTATTTAAAAGTTTATATAAATAAGTCATTTTTTACTGTGGGATCAATCCTGACCGTTAGCACGTGCTGAATAAACAGGAATAGTTTCCAAAACTACATTTCATTGATTTTCTAGCGGTATAATTCCGTTTGAGTTACAACGGTTGCGCCACATAATCCTACCAACATGTATTTAGCGATTTTTTTCTGATATTACTAGGTTGGATTGCTTTTAAAAGTGAAACGATTGAATGTGGGACTTAATTGAGCTGATTTTGGACTGTGACCTTATAAATGTTATATGTGAGACAATTGGGCTCCTAGAAATAACATTCTTCTTAATTTGACATGATTGCTTGAACTCAGCAGTTACACTAGGCGCTGTGGCAGCGCTTTAATTAAAAATTTAGATAAAAAAGTCATTTTTGTACTGTGGCACCAATCCTAGCCGTTACCGCGCGCTGAAGAAATAGAGACAGTTTCAAAAACTACATTTCATTGACTTTCTAACGCTATCAGTCCGTTTCAATTACAATGGTTCCGTCACATATTCGTACCTTCATGTACTTAACGATATTTTTCCAATAATACCAGGTTGCATCGCTTTTAACTGTAAAACGATTGACTGAGGGATTTAATTGAACTGATTTTGGACTGTGACCTTATAAATTTTATAAGTGAGACAATTGGACTCCTAGAAATAACAATCTTCTTAATTTGACATGATTGCCGGAACTCAGCGATTACACTGGGCGCTGTGGTAGCACTTTCTTTTAAAAGTTCAAATAAATAAGTCTTTTTTTACTGTGGGACCAATCCTGGCCGTTAGCACGCGCTGAATAAATAGGAACAGTTTCCAAAACTACATTTCATTGATTTTCTAGCGGTATAATTCCGTTTGAGTTACAACGGTTGCGTCACATATTCCTAGCAGCATGTATTTAGCGATTTTTTCCTGATATTACTAGGTTGCATCGCTTTTAACAGTGAAACGTTTGACTGTGGGACTTAATTGAAATGATTTTGGACTTTGACCTTATAAATGTGATAAATGAGACAATTGAATTCCAAGAAATAACATTTTTCTTAATTTGACATGATTGCTTGAACTCAGCAGTTACACTAGGCGCTGTGGCAGCGCTTTATTTAAATATTTAGATAAAAAAGTCATTTTTGTACTGTGGCACAAATCCTAGCCGTTATCGCGCGCTGAAGAAATAAAGACATTCTCAAAAACTACATTTCATTGACTTTTGGCGGTATCAAGCCGTTTGAGTTACAACAGTTGCGTCACATATTCGTACCATCATGTACTTAACGATATTTTTCCAATAATACCAGGTTGCATCGCTTTTAACTGTAAAACGATTGACTGAGGGATTTAATTGAACTGATTCTGGAATGTGACCTCATAAATTTTATAAGTGAGACAATTGGACTCCTAGAAATAACATTCTTTTTAATTTGACATGATTACCGGAACTCAGCGATTACACTGGGCGCTGGAGTAGCGCTTTCTTTTAAAAATTAAGATAAATAAGTCAATTTTTGGTGTGGGACCAATCCTAGCCGTTAGATTGCGCTGAAGAAATAAAGGCAGTTTCAAAAACTACATTTCATTGACTTTCTAACGGTATCAATCCGTTCGAGTGACAACGGTTCAGTCACATACTCGTACTAACATGTATTTAGTGATTTTCTTCCGATATTACTAAGTTGTATTGCTTTTAACAGTGAAACAATTGACTGAGGGAGTTAATTGAACTGATTCCGGACTGTGACCTTATAAATGTGAAAAATGAGCCAATTGTTCTCCAAGTAATAACATTCTTCTTAATTTGACATGATTGCTGGAACTCAGCGATTACACAAGGCGCTGTGGAAGCGCTTCATTTAAAAATTTAGATAAATAAGTCAATCCTTACTGTGGGACCAATCCTAGCCGTTGGCGCGCGCTGAAGAAATAAAGGCAGTTTCAAAAACTACATTTCATTGACTTTCTAACGGTATCAATCCGTTTGAGTTACAACGGTTGCGTCACATATTCGTACCAACATGTATTTAGCGATATTTTTCCGCTGTTGCTAGGTTGCATCGCCTTTAGCAGTGAAACGATTGACTGTGGGACTTAAATGAACTGATTTTGGACTGAGACCTTATGAATGTGAAAGTGAGACAATTCGACTTCAAGAAATAACATTCTTCTTAACTTGACATGATTGCTGAAATTCAGCGATTACACTGGCCGCTGTGGTAGCGCTTAATTTAAAAATTAAGATAAAAAATTCAGTTTTTACTGTGGGACCAATCCTAGCCGTTGGCGTGCGCTGAAGAAATAGAGACAGTTTTAAAAACTACATTTCAATGACTTTCTAACGGTATCAGTCCGTTTGAGTTACAACGGTTGCGTCACATATTTGTACCAACATGTATTTAGCGATATTTTTCCGCTGTTGCTAGGTTGCATCGCCTTTAACAGTGAAACGATTGACTGTGGGACTTAAATGAACTGATTTTGGACTGTGACCTTATAAATGTGATAAATGAGACAATTGGACTCCAAGGAAAAACCTTCATCTTAATCTGACATGATTGCTGTAACTCAGCGATTATACTGGGCGCTATGGCAGCGCTTTATTTAAACATTTAGATAAATAAATCATTTTTTACTGTGGGACCAATCGTAGCCGTTATCGCGCGCTGAAGAAATAGAGGCACTTTCAAAAACTACATTTCATTGAATTTCTAACGGTGTCAGTCCGTTTAAGTTACAACGGTTGAGTCACATATTCGTACAAACATATGTTTAGCGATATTTTTCTGACATTACTAGGCTGCATCGCTTTTAACTGGGAAATGATTGAATGTGGGTCTTAATTTAAGTGATTCTGGACTGTGACCTTATAATTGTGACAAATGAGACAATTGGACTCCAAGGAAAAACATTCTTCTTAATTTGACATGATTGCTGTAACTCAGCGAATATACTGGGCGCTGTGGTACTGCTTTATTTAAAAGTTTATATAAATAAGTCATTTTTTACTGTGGGATCAATCCTGACCGTTAGCACGTGCTGAATAAACAGGAATAGTTTCCAAAACTACATTTCATTGATTTTCTAGCGGTATAATTCCGTTTGAGTTACAACGGTTGCGCCACATAATCCTACCAACATGTATTTAGCGATTTTTTTCTGATATTACTAGGTTGGATTGCTTTTAAAAGTGAAACGATTGAATGTGGGACTTAATTGAGCTGATTTTGGACTGTGACCTTATAAATGTTATATGTGAGACAATTGGGCTCCTAGAAATAACATTCTTCTTAATTTGACATGATTGCCGGAACTCAGCAGTTACACTGGGCGCTGTGGCAGCGCTTTAATTAAAAATTTAGATAAAAAAGTCATTTTTGTACTGTGGCACCAATCCTAGCCGTTACCGCGCGCTGAAGAAATAGAGACAGTTTCAAAAACTACATTTCATTGACTTTCTAACGCTATCAGTCCGTTTTAATTACAATGGTTCCGTCACATATTCGTACCAACATGTATTTAGCGATATTTTTCCGCTGTTGCTAGGTTGCATCGCCTTTAACAGTGAAACGATTGACTGTGGGACTTAAATGAACTGATTTTGGACTGAGACCTTATGAATGTAAAAGTGAGACAATTCGACTTCAAGAAATAACATTCTTCTTAACTTGACATGATTGCTGAAATTCAGCGATTACACTGGCCGCTGTGGTAGCGCTTAATTTAAAAATTAAGATAAAAAATTCAGTTTTTACTGTGGGACCAATCCTAGCCGTTGGCGCGCGCTGAAGAAATAGAGACAGTTTCAAATACTACATTTCACTGACTTTCTAACGGTGTCAGTCCGTTTGCGTTACATCAGTTGGGTCACATATTCATACCAACATGTATTTAACGATATTTTTTTGATATTACTAGGTTGCATCGCTTTTAACAGTGAAACGATTGACTCTGTGAATTAACTGAAGTAACTTTGGACTGTGACCTTATAAATGTGATAAATGAGACAATTGGACTCCAAGAAACAACATTCCTCTTAATTTGACATGATTGCTGGAACTCAGCGATTACATTAGGCTCTGTGGTAGGGCTTTATTTAAAAATTTAGATAAATAAGTCTTTTTCCACTGTGGGACCAAACCTGGCCGTTAGCACGCGCTGAATAAATAGGAACAGTTTCAAAGACTACATTTCATTGACTTTCTGGCGGTATAAATCCGTTTGAGTGACAACGGCTGCGTGACATATTCGTACCAACATGTATTTAGTGATAGTATTCGGATGTCACTAGGTTGCATCGCTTTTAACAGTGAAGCGTTTGACTGTGGGACTTAATTGAACTGATTTTGGACTTTGACCTTATAAATGTGATAAATGAGCCAGTTTGGCTATAAGAAATCACATTCTTCTTAATTTTACATGATTGCTGGAACTCAGCGATTTCACTGGGCGGTGTGTTAGCGTTTTATTTAAAAATTAAGATAAATAAGTTATTTTTTACAACTGGACCAATCCTAGCCGTTAGTTCGCGCTAAAGAAATAGAGGCAGTTTCAAAAACTACATTTCATTGACTTTCTAACGGTATCAATCCGTCCGAGTTAACAACGGTTCAGTCACATACTCGTACTAACATTTATTTAGCGATATTTTTCTGATATTACAAGGTTGCATTGTTTTTAACAGTGAAACGATTGAATGTGGGACTTAATATAACTGATTTTGGCCTTTGACTTTAAGATTGTGATAAATGAGACAATTGAATTCCAAGAAATAACATTTTTCTTAATTTGACATGATTGCTTGAACTCAGCAGTTACACTGGGCGCTCTGGCAGCGCTTTATTAAAATATTTAGATAAAAAAGTCATTTTTGTACTGTGGCACCAATCCTAGCCGTTAAATCGCGCTGAAGAAATAAAGGCAGTTTCAAAACTACATTTCATTGACTTCTTGGCGGTATCAATCCGTTTGAGTTACAACGGTTGCGTCACATATTCGTACCATCATGTACTTAACGATATTTTTCCAATAGTACCAGGTTGCATCGCTTTTAACTGTAAAACGATTGACTGAGGGATTTAATTGAACTGATTCTGGACTGTGACCTTATAAATTTTATAAGTGAGACAATTGGACTCCTAGAAATAACATTCTTCTTAATTTGACATAATTGCCGGAACTCAGCGATTACACTGGGCGCTGTGGTAGCGCTTTCTTTTAAAAATTCAGATAAATAAGTCAATTTTTAGTGTGGGACCAATCCTAGCCGTTAGATCGCGCTGAAGAAATAAAGGCAGTTTCAAAAACTACACTTCATTGACTTTCTAACGGTATCAATCCGTTCGAGTGACAACAGTTCAGTCACATTCTCGTACTAACATTTACTTAGCGATATTTTTCTGATATTACATGGTTGCATTGTTTTTAACAGTGAAACGACTGACTGTGGGACTTAATATAACTGATTTTGGCCTTGAACTTTAAGATTGTGATAAATGAGACAATTGAACTCCAAGAAATAACCTTTTTTTTAATTTGACATGATTGCTTGAACTCAGCAGTTACACTGGGCGCTGTGGTAGCGTTTTATTTAAAAATTTAGATAAATAAGTCTTTTTTTACTGTGGGACCAATCCTGGCCGTTAGCACGCGCTTAAGAAATCGAGACATTGTCATAAACTCATTGACTTCTTGGCGGTATCAATCCGTTTGAGTTACAACGGTTGCGTCACATATTCGTACCACATGTGTTTAGTGATAATTGTCCGATACTACTAAGTTATATCGCTTTTAACAGTGAAACGATTGACTCTGGGACTTAATTGAAGTAACTTTGGACTGTGACCTTATAAATGTGATAAGTGAGCCAACTGGACCCCAAGAAATATCATTCTTCCTAATTTGACATGATTGCCGGAACTCATCCATTACAATGGGTGCTGTGGTAGCGTTTCATTTAAGAATTTAGACAAATAAGTCATTTTGAACTGTGGCTGTGGGATTTAATTGAACTGATTCTGGACTGTGAACTTATGAATGTGATAAATGAGACAATTGGACTCCAAGGAATAAAATTCTTAATTTGACATGATTGCTGCAACTCAGCGATTATACTGGGCGCTGTGGTAGCGCTTTATTTAAAAATATAAATAAATGAGCCATTTTTTATTGTGGGACCTATCCTAGCCGTTATTGCGCGCTTAATAAATAAGAACAGTTTCAAAAACTAAATTTCATTGACTTTCTAACAGTATCAATCCGTGTGAGTTTCAACGGTTGCGTCACATATTTGTACAAACATGTTGTTAGTGACTTTTTTCCGATATTACTAAGTTGGATCGCTTTTAACAGTGAAACGATTGACTGTGGAACTTAACTGAACTAACTTTGGACTGTGACCTTATAAATGTGATAAGTCAACCAACTGGACTTCTTCTTAATTTGACATGATTTCCGGAACTCAGCGATTACACTGGGCGCTGTGGTGGCGCTTCATTCAAATATTTAAATAAATAAGTCATTTTTTACTGTGGGACCAATCCTAGCCGTTAGCGCGCGTTGAAGAAGAAGAGACAGTTTCAAATACTATATTTCACTGACTTTCTAACGGTATCAGTCCCTTTGAGTTACAACGGTTCCGTCACATACTCGTACCAACACTTATTTAACGATATTTTTCTGATATTACCAGGTTGCATTGGTTTTAACAGTGAAACGATTGACTGTGGGACTTAATTGAACTGATTTTGGACTTTGACCTTATAAATGTAATAAATGAAACAATTGGACTCCAGGGAAAAACATTCTTCTTAATTTGACATAATTTCTGGAATTCAACGATTACAATGGGCGCTGTGGTAGTGCTTTATTTAAAAATTAGAATAAATAAGTCATTTTTTACTGTGGGAACAAACATAGCCGTTAGCTTGCGCTGAAGAAATAGAGACAATTTCAAAAACTACATTTCATTAACTTTCTACCAGTATAAATCCGTTTGAGTTACAATGGTTTCGTCACATATTCGTACCAACATGTGTTTATTGATAGTATTCGGATATTGCTAGGTTGCATTGCTTTTAATAGTGAAACGTTTGACTGTGGGACTTAATTGAACTGATTTTGGACTTTGACTTTAAGAATGTGATAAATGAGACAATTGAACTCCAAGAAATAACATTCTTCTTAACTCGACATGATTGCCGGAACTCAGCTATTACCCTGGACCCTGGGGTAGCGCTTCATTTAAAAATTTAGATAAATAAGTCATTTTTTACTGTGGGACCAATCCTGGCCGTTATCGCGCGCTGAAGAAATAGAGACATTTTCAAAAACTACATTTCATTGACTTTCTAACGGTGTCAGTCCGTTTAAGTTACAACGGTTCCGTCACATCTTCGTACCAACATGTACTTAGTAATTTTTTCTCCGATATTACTATGTTGTGTCGCTTTTAACAGTGAAACGATTGACTGTGGGACTTAATTGAACTGATTTTTGACTTTGACCTTATAAATGTGATCAATGAGCCAATTGGACTCCAAGAAATAACATTCTTCTTAATTCGACATGATTGCCGGAACTCAGCTATTACCCTGGACCCTGGGGTAGCGCTTCATATAAAAATTTAGATAAATATGTCTTTTTTTACTGTGGTTTCAATCCTGGCCGTTATCGCGCGCTGAAGAAATAGAGACATTTTCAAAAACTACATATCATTGACTTTCTAACGGTATAAATCCGTTTGAGTTACAACTGTTCCGTCACATATTCGTACCATCATGTACTTAACGATATTTTTCAAATATTACCAGGTTGCAAGGCTTTTAACAGTAAACGATTGACTGTAGGACTTAATTGAACTGATTGTGGACTTTGACTTTAAGAATGTGATAAATGAGACAATTGAACTCCAAGAAATAACATTCTTCTTAACTCGACATGATTGCCGGAACTCAGCTATTACCCTGGACCCTGGGGTAGCGCTTCATTTAAAAATTTAGATAAATAAGTCATTTTTTACTGTGGGACAAATCCTGGCCGTTATTGCGCGCTGAAGAAATAGAAACATTTTCGAAAACTACATTTCATTGACTTTCTAACGGTGTCAGTCCGTTTAAGTTACAACGGTTTCGTCACATATTCGTACCAACAGGTATTTAGCGACATTTTTGTGATAATACTAGGTTGCATCGCTTTTAATAGTGAAACGATTGACTTTGGGATTTAATTGAACTGATTTTGGACTTTGACCTTATAAATGTGATAAATGAGCCAGTTGGTCTCCAAGGAATAACATTCTCCTTAATTTGACATGATTGCTTGAAATGAGCGATAACATTAGGCTCTGTGGTAGCACTTTATTTAAAAACTTAGATAAATAAGTCTTTTTTTACTGTGGGTTTAATCCTGGCCGTTAGCACACGCTGAAGTAATAGAGACATTCTCAAAAACTACATTTCATTGACTTCTTGGCGGTATCAATCCGTTTGAGTTACAACAGTTGCGTCACATCTTCGTACCAACATGTACTTAGTAATTTTTTCTCCGATATTACTATGTTGTGTCGCTTTTAACAGTGAAACGATTGACTGTGGGACTTAATTAAACTGATTTTGGACTTTGACCTTATAAATGTGATAAATGAGACAATTGGACTCCAAGGAAAAACATTCTTCTTAATTTGACATGATTTCTGGAATTCAACGATTACAATGGGCGCTGTGGTAGCGCTTTATTTAAAAATTAGGATAAATGAGTAATTTTTACTGTGGGAATAAACCTAGCCGTTAGCTTGCGCTGAAGAAATAGAGACAATTTCAAAAACTACATTTCATTAACTTTCTACCGGTATAAATCCGTTTGAGTTACAACGGTTGCGTCACATATTCGTACCAACATGTATTTAGCGATTGTATTCGGATATTGCTAGGTTGCATTGCTTTTAACAGTGAAACGTTTGACTGTGGGACTTAATTGAACTGATTTTGGACTTTGACTTTAAGAATGTGATAAATGAGACAATTAAACTCTAAGAAATAACATTCTTCTTAATTTGACATGATTGCTTAAACTCAGCAGTTTACACTGGGCGCTGTGGCAGCGCTTTATTTAAAAATTTAGATAAAAAAGTACATTTTGTACTGTGTGACCATTCCTAGCCGTTATCGGGCGTTGAAGTAATAGAGACAGTTTCAGAAACTCCATTTCATTGTCTTTCTAACGGTATCAGTTTGTTTCAGTTACAACTGTTCCCTCACATATTCGTATCATCATGTACTTAACGATATTTTTCAAATATTACCAGGTTGCATCGCTTTTAAGGGTAAACGATTGACTGTAGGACTTAATTGAACTGATTTTTGACTTTGACCTTATAAATGTGATAAATGAGCCAATTGGACTACAAGGAAAAACATTTTTCTTAATTTGACATGATTTCTGGAATTCAACGATTACAATGGGCGCTGTGGTAGCGCTTTATTTAAAAATTAGGATAAATGAGTAATTTTTACTGTGGGAACAAACCTAGCCGTTAGCTTGCGCTGAAAAAATAGAGACAATTTCAAAAACTACATTTCATTAACTTTCTACCGGTGTCAGTCCGTTTAAGTTACAACGGTTCCGTAACATATTCGTACCAACAGGTATTTAGCGACATTTTTGTGATAATACTAGGTTGCATCGCTTTTAATAGTGAAGCGATTGACTTTGGGATTTAATTGAACTGATTTTGGACTTTGACCTTATAAATGTGATAAATGAGCCAGTTGGTCTCCAAGGAATAACATTCTCCTTAATTTGACATGATTGCTTGATATCAGCGATAACATTAGGCTCTGTGGTAGCGCTTTATTTAAAAACTTAGATAAATAAGTCTTTCTTTACTGTGGGTTCAATGCTGGCCGTTAGCACACGCTGAAGAAATAGAGAGATTTTCAAAAACTACATTTCATTGACTTTCTAACGGTATCAGTCCGTTTAAGTTACAACGGTTCCGTCACATCTTCGTACCAACATGTACTTAGTAATTTTTTCTCCGATATTACTATGTTGTGTCGCTTTTAACAGTGAAACGATTGACTGTGGGACTTAATTGAACTGATTTTTGACTTTGACCTTATAAATGTGATCAATGAGCCAATTGGACTCCAAGAAATAACATTCTTCTTAACTTGACATGATTGCCGGAACTCAGCTATTACCCTGGACCCTGGGGTAGCGCTTCATATAAAAATTTAGATAAATAAGTCTTTTTTTACTGTGGGTTCAATCCTGGCCGTTATCGCGCGCTGAAGAAATAGAGACATTTTCAAAAACTAAATTTCATTGACTTTCTAACGATGTCAGTCCGTTTAAGTTACAACGGTTCCGTCACACATTCGTACCAACAGGTATTTAGCGACATTTTTGTGATAATACTAGGTTGCATCGCTTTTATTAGTGAAACTATTGACTGTGGGATTTAATTGAACTGATTTTTGACTTTGACCTTATAAATGTGATCAATGAGCCAATTGGACTCCAAGAAATAACATTCTTCTTAATTCGACATGATTGCCGGAACTCAGCTATTACCCTGGACCCTGGCGTAGCGCTTCATATAAAAATTTAGATAAATAAGTCTTTTTTTACTGTGGGTTCAATCCTGGCCGTTAGCACACGCTGAAGAAATAGAGACATTCTCAAAAACTACATTTCATTGACTTCTTGGCGGCATCAATTTGTTTGAGTTACAACAGTTGCGTCCCATCTTCGTACCAACATGTACTTAGTAATTTTTTCTCCGATATTACTATGTTGTGTCGCTTCTAACAGTGAAACGATTGACTGTGGGACTTAATTGAACTGATTCTGGACGGTGACCTTATAGATGTGATAAATGAGACAGTTGGTCTCCAAGGAATAACATTCTCCTTAATTTGACATGGTTGCTTGAAATCAGCGATAACATTAGGCTCTGTGGTAGCGCTTTATTTAAAAATTTAGATAAATAAGTCTTTTTTTACTGTGGGTTCAATCCTGGCCGTTAGCACACGCTGAAGAAATAGAGACATTCTCAAAAACTACATTTCATTGACTTCGTGGCGGTATCAATTTGTTTGAGTTACAACATTTGCGTCACATCTTCGTACCAACATGTACTTAGTAATTTTTTCTCCGATATTACTATGTTGTGTCGCTTCTAACAGTGAAACGATTGACTGTGGGACTTAATTGAACTGATTCTGGACTGTGACCTTATAGATGTGATAAATGAGACAGTTGGTCTCCAAGGAATAACATTCTCCTTAATTTGACATGGTTGCTTGAAATCAGCGATAACATTAGGCTCTGTGGTAGCGCTTTATTTAAAAATTTAGATAAATAAGTCTTTTTTTACTGTGGGTTCAATCCTGGCCGTTAGCACACGCTGAAGAAATAGAGACATTCTCAAAAACTACATTTCATTGACTTCGTGGCGGTATCAATTTGTTTGAGTTACAACAGTTGCGTCACATCTTCGTACCAACATGTACTTAGTAATTTTTTCTCCGATATTACTATGTTGTGTCGCTTTTAACGGTGAAACGATTGACTGTGGGACTTAATTGAACTGATTCTGGACTGTGACCTTATAGATGTGATAAATGAGACAGTTGGTCTTCAAGGAATAACATTCTCCTTAATTTGACATGATTGCTTGAAATCAGCGATAACATTAGGCTTTGTGGTAGCGCTTTATTTAAAAATTTAGATAAATAAGTCTTTTTTTACTGTGGGTTCAATCCTGGCCGTTAGCACACGCTGAAGAAATAGAGACATTCTCAAAAACTACATTTCATTGACTTCTTGGCGGTATCAATCCGTTTGAGTTACAATAGTTGCGTCACATCTTCGTACCAACATGTACTTAGTTATTTTTTCTCCGATATTACTATGTTGTGTCGCTTTTAACAGTGAAACGATTGACTGTGGGACTTAATTGAACTGATTTTTGACTTTGACCTTATAAATGTGATCAATGAGCCAATTGGACTCCAAGAAATAACATTCTTCTTAACTTGACATGATTGCCGGAACTCAGCTATTACCCTGGACCCTGGGGTAGCGCTTCATATAAAAACTTAGATAAATAAGTCTTTTTTTACTGTGGGTTCAATCCTGGCCGTTAGCACACGCTGAAGAAATAGAGCCATTCTCAAAAACTACATTTCATTGACTTTTTGGCGGTATCAATCTGTTTGAGTTACAACAGTTGCGTCACATCTTCGTACCAACATGTACTTAGTAATTTTTTCTCCGATATTACTATGTTGTGTTGCTTTTAACAGTGAAACGATTGACTGTGGGACTTAATTGAACTGATTTTGGACTTTGTCCTTATAAATGTGATAAATGAGACAATTGGACTCCAAGAAATATCATTCTTCTTAATTTGACATGATTGCCGGAACTCATCCATTACACCGGGTGCTGTGGTAGCGTTTCATTTTACTGTGGGACCAATCCTGGCCGTTAGCACGCTCTGAATAAATAGGAACAGTTTTAAAGACTACATTTCATTGACTTTCAGGCGGTATAAATCCGCTTTGTGTTACAACGGCTGCGTCACGTATTCGTACCAACATGTATTTAGTGTTAGTATTCAGATGTTACTAGGTTGCATCGCTTTTAACAGTGAAACGTTTGACTGTGGGACTTAATTGAACTGATTTTGGACTTTGACCTTATAAATGTGATAAATGAGCCAGTTTGACTCAGGAAGTAACATACTTCTTAACTTGACATCATTGTTGGAACTCAGCGATTGCACTGGGCGCTGTGGTAGCGTTTTATTTAAAAATTAAGATAAATTAGTCATTTTTTACTGTGGGACCAATCCCAGCCGTTAGTTCGCGCTGAAGAAATAGAAACAGTTTCAAAAACTACATTTCATCGACTTCTTGGCGGTATCAATCCGTTTGAGTTACAACGGTTGCGTCAAATATTCGTACCAATATGTATTTAGTGATATTTTTCCGATTTTACTAAGTTATATCGCTTTTAACAGTGAAACGATTGACTCTGGGACTTAACTGAAGTAACTTCGGACTGTGACCTTATAAATGTGATAAGTGAGCCAACTGGACCCCAAGAAATATCATTCTTCTTAATTTGACATGATTGCTGGAATTCAGCGATTGCATTAGGCTCTGTGGTAGCGCTTTATTTAAAAACTTAAATAAATAAGTCTTTTTTAACTGTGGGACCAATCCTGGCCGTTAGCACGCGCTGAATAAATAGGAACAGTTTCAAAGACTACATTTCATTGACTTTCTGGCAGTATAAATCCGTTTGAGTTACAACGGCTGCGTCACATATTCGTAGCAACATGTATTTGGTGATAGTATTCAGATGTTACTAGGTTGCATCGCTTTTAACAGTGAAACGTTTGATTGTGGGACTTAATTGAACTGATTTTGGACTTTGACCTTATAAATGTGATAAATGAGCCAGTTTGACTCAAGAAGTAACATTCTTCTTAACTTGACATCATTGTTGGAACTCAGCGATTGCACTGGGCGCTGTGGTAGCGTTTTATTTAAAAATTAAGATAAATTAGTCATTTTTTACTGTGGGACCAATCCCAGCCGTTAGTTCGAGCTGAAGAAATAGAGACAGTTTCAAAAACTACATTTCATCGACTTCTTGGCGGTATCAATCCGTTTGAGTTACAACGGTTGCGTCAAATATTCGTACCAATATGTATTTAGTGATATTTTTCCGATATTACTAAGTTATATCGCTTTTAACAGTGAAACGATTGACTCTGGGACTTAACTGAAGTAACTTCGGACTGTGACCTTATAAATGTGATAAGTGAGCCAACTGGACCCCAAGAAATATCATATTCTTCTTAATTTGACATGATTGCTGTAACTCAGTGATTGTACTGGGCGCTGTGGTAGCGCTTTATTTAAAAATTTAGTTAAATAAGTCATTTTTTACTGTGGGACTAATCCTGGCCGTTAACACGCGCTGAATAAATAGGAACAGTTTCCAAAACTACATTTCATAGACTTTCTAGCGGTATAATTCCGTTTGAGTTACAACGGTTGCGTCACATATTCCTACCAACATGTATTTAGCGATTATTTTCTGATATTACTAGGTTGCATCGCTTTTAACAGTGAAACGATTGAATGTGGGACTTAATTGAGCTGATTTTGGACTGTGACCTTATAAATTTTATATGTGAGATAATTGGACTCCTAGAAATAACATTCTTCTTTATTTGACATGATTGCCGGAACTCAGCGATTGCACTGGGCGCTGTGGTAGCGCTTTATTTAAAAATTAAGATGAATAAGTCATTTTTTACTGTGGGACCAATCCTAGCCGTTAGTTTGCGCTGAAGAAGTAGAGACAGCTTCAAAAAGTACATTTCATTGAATTTCTCACGGTGTCAATCCGTTTGAGTTACAACGGTTGGGTCACATATTCGTACAAACATGTATTTAGCGATATTTTTCTGATATTACTAGGTTGCATCGCTTCTCACAGTGAAACGATTGACTGTGAGACTTAATTGAACTAACTTTGGACTGTGACCTCATAAGTGTGATAAATGAGACAATTGGACTCCAAGAAAGAACATTCTTCTTAATTTGACATGATTGCCGGAACTCATCCATTACACCGGGTGCTGTGGTAGCGTTTCATTGAAAAATTTAGATAAATAAGTCATTTTGTACTGTGACTGTATGATTTAATTGAAATGATTCTGGACTGTGACCTTATGAATGTGATAAATGAGACAATTGGACTCCAAGGAAAAACCTTGTTCTTAATTTGACATGATTTCTGGAATTCAACGATTACAATGGGCGCTGTGGTAGCGCTTTATTTAAAAATTAGGATAAATGAGTTATTTTTACTGTGGGACCAATCCTAGCCATCAGCTTGCGTTGAAGAAATGGAGACAATTTCAAAAACTACATTTCATTGACTTTCTACCGGTATAAATCCGTTTGAGTTACAACGGTGGCGTCACATATTCGTACCAACATGTATTTAGCGATAGTATTGGGATATTGCTAGGGTGCATTGCTTTTAACAGTGAAACGTTTGACTGTGGGATTTAATTGAATTGATTTTTCACTTTGACTTTAAGAATGTGAAAAATGAGACAATTGAACTCCAAGAAATAACATTCTTCTTAATTTGACTTGATTGCTTAAACTCAGCAGTTTCACTGGGCGCTGTGGCAGCGCTTTGTTTAAAGATTTAGATAAAAAAAGTACTTTTTGTACTGTGTAACCACGCCTAGCCGTTTTCGCGCGCTGAAGAAATAGAGACAGTTACAGAAACTCCATTTCATTGACTTTCTAACGGTATCAGTTCGTTTCAGTTACAACGGTTCCGTCACATATTCGTACCATCATGTACTTAACGATATTTTTCCAATAATACCAGGTTTCATCGCTTTTAACAGTAAAACGTTTGACTGAGGGACTTAATTGAACTGATTTTGGACTGTGACCTTATAAATTTTATAAGTGAGACAATTGGACTCCTAGAAATAACGTTCTTCTTAATTTGACATGATTGCCGGAACTCAGCGATTACACTGGGGCTGTGGTAGCGCTTCATTTAGAACTTCAGATAAAAAAGTCAATTTTTACTGTGGGACCAATCCTAGCCGTTAGATCGCGCTGAAGAAATAGAGACAGTTTCAAAAACTACAATTCATTGACTTTGTAACGGTGTCAATCCGTTTGAGTGACAACGGTTCAGTCACACACTCGTACCAACATTTATTTAGCGATATTTTTCTGATATTACTATGGTGCAATGTTTTTAACAGTGAAACGATTGACTGTGGGACTTAATATAACTGATTTTGGCCTTTGACTTTAAGAATGTGATAAATGAGACAATTGGACTCCAAGAAATAACATTCTTCTTAATTTGACATGATTGCTGGAATTCAGCGATTGCATTAGTCTCTGTGGTAGCGCTTTATTTAAAAATTTAGATAAATAAGTCTTTTTTTACTGTGGGACCAATCCTGGTCGTTAGCACGCTCTGAATAAATAGGAACAGTTTTAAAGACTACATTTCATTGACTTTCAGGCGGAATAAATCCGCTTTGTGTTACAACGGCTGCGTCACATATTCGTACCAACATGTATTTAGTGATAGTATTCGGATGTTACTAGGTTGCATCGCTTTTAACAGTGAAAGGTTTGACTGTGGGACTCAATTGAACTGATTTTGGACTTTGACCTTATAAATGTGATAAATGAGCCACTTTGACTCAGGAAGTAACATTCGTCTTAACTTGACATCATTGTTGGATCTCAGCGATTGCACTGGGCGCTGTGGTAGCGTTTTATTTAAAAATTAAGATAAATTAGTCATTTTTTACTGTGGGACCAATCCCAGCCGTTAGTTCGCGCTGAAGAAATAGAAACAGTTTCAAAAACTACATTTCATCGACTTCTTGGCGGTATCAATCCGTTTGAGTTACAACGGTTCCGTCCAATATTCGTACCAATATGTATTTAGTGATATTTTTCCGATATTACTAAGTTAAATCGCTTTTAACAATGAAACGACTGACTCTGGGACTTACTGAAGTAACTTCGGACTGTGGCCTTATAAATGTGATAAGTGAGCCAACTGGACCCCAAGAAATATCATTCTTCTTAATTTGACATGATTGCTGGAATTCAGCGATTGCATTAGGCTCTGTGGTAGCGCTTTATTTAAAAATTTAGATAAATAAGTCTTTTTTAACTGTGGGACCAATCCTGGCCGTTAGCACGCGCTGAATAAATAGGAACAGTTTCAAAGACTACATTTCATTGACTTTCTGGCGGTATAAATCCGTTTGAGTTACAACGGCTGCGTCACATATTCGTAGCAACATGTGTTTAGTGATAGTATTCGGATGTTACTAGGTTGCATCGCTTTTAACAGTGAAACGTTTGACTGTGGGACTTAATTGAACTGATTTTGGACTTTGACCTTATAAATGTGATAAATGCGCCAGTTTGACTAAAAAAGTAACATCCTTTTTAACTTGACATCATTGTTGGAACTCAGCGATTGCACTGGGCGCTGTGGTAGCGTTTTATTTAAAAATTAAGATAAATTAGTCATTTTTTACTGTGGGACCAATCCCAGCCGTTAGTTCGCGCAGAAGAATTAGAGACAGTTTCGAAAACTACATTTCATCGACTTCTTGGCGGTATCAATCCGTTTGAGTTACAACGGTTGCGTCAAATATTCGTACCAAAATGTATTTAGTGATATTTTTCCGATATTACTAAGTTATATCGCTTTTAACAGTGAAACGATTGACTCTGGGACTTAACTGAAGTAACTTCGGACTGTGACCTTATAAATGTGATAAGTGAGCCAACTGGACCCCAAGAAATATCATTCTTCTTAATTTGACATGATTGCTGTAACTCAGCGATTGTACTGGGCGCTGTGGTAGCGCTTTATTTAAAAATTTAGTTAAATAAGTCATTTTTTACTGTGGGACTATTCCTGGCCGTTAACACGCACTGAATAAATAGGAACAGTTTCCAAAACTACATTTCATTGACTTTCTAGCGGTATAATTCCGTTTGAGTTACAACGGTTGCGTCACATATTCCTACCAACATGTATTTAGCGATTATTTTCTGATATTACTAGGTTGCATCGCTTTTAACAGTGAAACGATTGATTGTGGGACTTAATTGAGCTGATTTTGGACTGTGACCTTATAAATTTTACATGTGAGATAATTGGACTCCTAGAAATAACATTCTTCTTTATTTGACATGATTGCCGGAACTCAGCGATTGCACTGGGCGCTGTGGTAGTGTTGTATTTAAAAATTAAGATAAATTAGTTATTTTTTACTGTGGGACCAATCCCAGCCGTTAGTTCGCGCTAAATAAATAGAGACAGTTTCAAAAACTACATTACATTGACTTTCTAACGGTGTCAATCCGTTTGAGTGACAACGGTTCAGTCACACACTCGTACCAACATTTATTTAGCGATATTTTTCTGACATTACTATGTTGCATTGTTTTTAACAGTGAAACGATTAACTGTGGGACTTAATATAACTGATTTTGGCCTTTGACTTTAAGAATGTGATAAATGAGACAATTGGACTCCAAGAAATAACATTCTTCTTAATTTGACATGATTGCTGGAATTCAGCGATTGCATTAGGCTCTGTGGTAGCGCTTTATTTAAAAATTTAGATAAATAAGTCTTTTTTTACTGTAGGACCAATCCTGGCCGTTAGCACGCGCTGAATAAATAGGAACAGTTTCAAAGACTACATTTCATTGACTTTCTGGCGGTATAAATCCGTTTGAGTTACAACGGCAGCGTCACATATTCGTAGCAACATGTATTTAGTGATAGTATACGGATGTTACTAGGTTGCATAGCTTTCAACAGTGAAACGTTTAACTGTGGGACTTAATAGAACTGATTTTGGACTTTGACCTTATAAATGTGATAAATGCGCCAGTTTGACTCAAAAAGTAACATTCTTTTTAACTTGACATCATTGTTGGAACTCAGCGATTGCACTGGGCGCTGTGATAGCGTTTTATTTAAAAATTAAGATAAATTAGTCATTTTTTACTGTGGGACCAATCCCAGCCGTTAGTTTGCGCTGAAGAAATAGAGACAGTTTCAAAAACTACATTTCATCGACTTCTTGGCGGTATCAATCCGTTTGAGTTACAACGGTTGCGTCAAATATTCGTACCAATATGTATTTAGTGATATTTTTCCGATATTACTAAGTTATATCGCTTTTAACAGTGAAACGATTGACTCTGGGACTTAACTGAAGTAACTTCGGACTGTGACCTTATAAATGTGATAAGTGAGCCAACTGGACCCCAAGAAATATCATTCTTCTTAATTTGACATGATTGCTGTAACTCAGCGATTGTACTGGCGCTGTGGTAGCGCTTTATTTAAAAATTTAGTTAAATAAGTCATTTTTTACTGTGGGACTAATCCTGGCCGTTAACACGCGCTGAATAAATAGGAACAGTTTCCGAAACTACATTTCATTGACTTTCTAGCGGTATAATTCCGTTTGAGTTACAACGGTTGCGTCACATATTCCTACCAACATGTATTTAGCGATTATTTTCTGATATTACTAGGTTGCATCGCTTTTAACAGTGAAACGATTGACTGTGGGACTTAATAGAACTGATTTTGGACTTTGACCTTATAAATGTGATAAATGCGCCAGTTTGACTCAAAAAGTAACATTCTTTTTAACTTGACATCATTGTTGGAACTCAGCGATTGCACTGGGCGCTGTGATAGCGTTTTATTTAAAAATTAAGATAAATTAGTCATTTTTTACTGTGGGACCAATCCCAGCCGTTAGTTTGCGCTGAAGAAATAGAGACAGTTTCAAAAACTACATTTCATCGACTTCTTGGCGGTATCAATCCGTTTGAGTTACAACGGTTGCGTCAAATATTCGTACCAATATGTATTTAGTGATATTTTTCCGATTTTACTAAGTTATATCGCTTTTATCAGTGAAACGATTGACTCTGGGACTTAACTGAAGTAACTTCGGACTGTGACCTTATAAATGTGATAAGTGAGCCAACTGGACCCCAAGAAATATCATTCTTCTTAATTTGACATGATTGCTGTAACTCAGCGATTGTACTGGGCGCTGTGGTAGCGCTTTAATTAAAAATTTAGTTAAATAAGTCATTTTTTACTATGGGACTAATCCTGGCCGTTAACACGCGCTGAATAAATAGGAACAGTTTCCAAAACTACATTTCATTGACTTTGTAGCGGTATAATTCCGTTTGAGTTACAACGGTTGCGTCACATATTCCTACCAACATGTATTTAGCGATTATTTTCTGATATTACTAGGTTGCATCGCTTTTAACAGTGAAACGATTGAATGTGGGACTTAATTGAGCTGATTTTGGACTGTGACCTTATAAATTTTATATGTGAGATAATTGGACTCCTAGAAATAACATTCTTCTTAATTTGACATGATTGCCGGAACTCAGCGATTGCACTGGGCGCTGTGGTAGCGTTTTATTTAAAAATTAAGATAAATTAGTTTTTTTTTACTGTGGGACCAATCCCAGCCGTTAGTTCGCGCTGAAGAAATAGAGACAGTTTCAAAAACTACATTTCATTGACTTTCTAACGGTGTCAATCCGTTTGAGTGACAACGGTTCAGTCACACACTCGTACCAAAATTTATTTAGCGATATTTTTCTGACATTACTATGTTGCATTGTTTTTAACAGTGAAACGATTAACTGTGGGACTTAATATAACTGATTTTGGCCTTTGACTTTAAGAATGTGATAAATGAGACAATTGGACTCCAAGAAATAACATTCTTCTTAATTTAACATGATTGCTGTAACTCAGCGATTGTACTGGGCGCTGTGGTAGCGCTTTATTTAAAAATTTAGTTAAATAAGTCATTTTTTACTGTGGGACTAATCCTGGCTCTTAACACGCGCTGAATAAATAGAAACAGTTTCCAAAACTACATTTCATTGACTTTCTAGCGGTATAATTCCGTTTGAATTACATCGGTTGCGTCACATATTCCTACCAACATGTATTTAGCGATTATTTTCTCATATTACTAGGTTGCATCGCTTTTAACAGAGAAACAATTGAATGTGGGACTTAATTGAGCTGATTTTGGACTGTGACCTTATAAATTTTATATGTGAGATAATTGGACTCCTAGAAATAACATTCTTCTTTATTTCATATGATTGCCGGAACTCAGCGATTGCACTGGGCGCTGTGGTAGCGTTTTATTTAAAAATTAAGATAAATTAGTTATTTTTTACTGTGGGACCAATCCCAGCCGTTAGTTCGCGCTAATGAAATAGAGACAGTTTCAAAAACTACATTTCATTGACTTTCTAACGGTGTCAATCCGTTTGAGTGACAACGGTTCAGTCACACACTCGTACCAACATTTATTTAGCGATATTTTTCTGACATTACTATGTTGCATTGTTTTTAACAGTGAAACGATTAACTGTGGGACTTAATATAACTGATTTTGGCCTTTGACTTTAAGAATGTGATAAATGAGACAATTGGACTCCAAAAAATAACATTCTTCTTAATTTGACATGATTGTTGGAATTCAGCGATTGCATTAGGCTCTGTGGTAGCGCTTTATTTAAAAATTTAGATAAATAAGTCTTTTTTTACTGTGGGATCAATCCTGGCCGTTAGCACGCGCTGAATAAATAGGAACAGTTTCCAAAACTACATTTCATTGACTTTCTAGCGGTATAATTCCGTTTGAATTACATCGGTTGCGTCACATATTCCTACCAACATGTATTTAGCGATTATTTTCTCATATTACTAGGTTGCATCGCTTTTAACAGAGAAACGATTGAATGTGGGACTTAATTGAGCTGATTTTGGACTGTGACCTTATAAATTTTATATGTGAGATAATTGGACTCCTAGAAATAACATTCTTCTTTATTTCATATGATTGCCGGAACTCAGCCATTGCACTGGGCGCTGTGGTAGCGTTTTATTTAAAAATTAAGATAAATTAATTATTTTTTACTGTGGGACCAATCCCAGCCGTTAGTTCGCGCTAATGAAATAGAGACAGTTTCAAAAACTACATTTCATTGACTTTCTAACGGTGTCAATCCGTTTGAGTGACAACGGTTCAGTCACACACTCGTACCAACATTCATTTAGCGATATTTTTCTGACATTACTATGTTGCATTGTTTTTAACAGTGAAACGATTAACTGTGGGACTTAATATAACTGATTTTGGCCTTTGACTTTAAGAATGTGATAAATGAGACAATTGGACTCCAAGAAATAACATTCTTCTTAATTTGACATGATTGTTGGAATTCAGCGATTGCATTAGGCTCTGTGGTAGCGCTTTATTTAAAAATTTAGATAAATAAGTCTTTTTTTACTGTGGGATCAATCCTGGCCCTTAGCACACGCTGAATAAATAGGAACAGTTTCAAAGACTACATTTTATTGACTTTTTGGCGGTATAAATCCGTTTGAGTTACAACGGCTGCGTCACATATTTGTAGCAACATGTATTTAGTGATAGTATACGGATGTTACTAGGTTGCATAGCTTTTAACAGTGAAACGTTTGACTGTGGGACTTAATAGAACTGATTTTGGACTTTGACCTTATAAATGTGATAAATGCGCCAGTTTGACTCAAAAAGTAACATCCTTTTTAACTTGACATCATTGTTGGAACTCAGCGATTGCACTGGGCGCTGTGGTAGCGTTTTATTTAAAAATTAAGATAAATTAGTCATTTTTTACTGTGGGACCAATCCCAGCCGTTAGTTCGCGCTGAAGAAATAGAGACAGTTTCAAAAACTACATTTCATCGACTTCTTGGCGGTATCAATCCGTTTGAGTTACACCGGTTGCGTCAAATATTCGTACCAAAATGTATTTAGTGATATTTTTCCGATATTACTAAGTTATATCGCTTTTAACAGTGAAACGATTGACTCTGGGACTTAACTGAAGTAACTTCGGACTGTGACCTTATAAATGTGATAAGTGAGCCAACTGGACCCCAAGAAATATCATTCTTCTTAATTTGACATGATTGCTGTAACTCAGCGATTGTACTGGGCGCTGTGGTAGCGCTTTATTTAAAAATTTAGTTAAATAAGTCATTTTTTACTGTGGGACTAATCCTGGCCGTTAACACGCGCTGAATAAATAGGAACAGTTTCCAAAACTACATTTCATTGACTTTCTAGCGGTATAATTCCGTTTGAGTTACAACGGTTGCGTCACATGTTCCTACCAACATGTATTTAGCAATTATTTTCTGATATTACTAGGTTTCATCGCTTTTAACAGTGAAACGATTGAATGTGGGACTTAATTGAGCTGATTTTGGACTGTGACCTTATAAATTTTATATGTGAGATTATTGGACTCCTAGAAAAAACATTCTTCTTAATTTGACATGATTGCTGTAACTCAGCGATTGTACTGGGCGCTGTGGTAGCGCTTTATTTAAAAATTTAGTTAAATAAGTCATTTTTTACTGTGGGACCAATCCCAGCCGTTAGTTCGCGCTAAATAAATAGAGAAAGTTTCAAAAACTACATTTCATTGACTTTCTAACGGTGTCAATCCGTTTGAGTGACAACGGTTCAGTCACACACTCGTACCAACATTTATTTAGCGATATTTTTCTGACATTACTATGTTGCATTGTTTTTAACAGTGAAACGATTAACTGTGGGACTTAATATAACTGATTTTGGCCTTTGACTTTAAGAATGTGATAAATGAGACAATTGGACTCCAAGAAATAACATTCTTCTTAATTTGACATGATTGCTGGAATTCAGCGATTGCATTAGGCTCTGTGGTAGCGCTTTATTTAAAAATTTAGATAAATAAGTCTTTTTTTACTGTAGGACCAATCCTGGCCGTTAGCACGCGCTGAATAAATAGGAACAGTTTCAAAGACTACATTTCATTGACTTTCTGGCGGTATAAATCCGTTTGAGTTACAACGGCTGTGTCACATATTCGTAGCAACATGTATTTAGTGATAGTATAGGGATGTTACTAGGTTGCATAGCTTTTAACAGTGAAACGTTTGACTGTGGGACTTAGTAGAACTGATTTTGGACTTTGACCTTATAAATGTGATAAATGCGCCAGTTTGACTAAGAAAGTAACATTCTTTTTAACTTGACACCATTGTTGGAACTCAGCGATTGCACTGGGCGCTGTGATAGCGTTTTATTTAACAATTAAGATAAATTAGTCATTTTTTACTGTGGGACCAATCCCAGCCGTTAGTTTGCGCTGAAGAAATAGAGACAGTTTTAAAAACTACATTTCATCGACTTCTTGGCGGTATCAATCCGTTTGAGTTACAACGGTTGCGTCAAATATTCGTACCAATATGTATTTAGTGATATTTTTCCGATATTACTAAGTTATATCGCTTTTAACAGTGAAACGATTGACTCTGGGACTTAACTGAAGTAACTTCGGACTGTGACCTTATAAATGTGATAAGTGAGCCAACTGGACCGCAAGAAATATCATTCTTCTTTATTTGACATGATTGCTGTAACTCAGCGATTGTACTGGGCGCTGTGGTAGCGCTTTATTTAAAAATTTAGTTAAATAAGTCATTTTTTACTGTGGGACTAATCCTGGCCGTTAACACGCGCTGAATAAATCGGAACAGTTTCCAAAACTATATTTCATTGACTTTCTAGTGGTATAATTCCGTTTGAGTTACAACGGTTGCGTCACATATTCCTACCAACATGTATTTAGCGATTATTTTCTGATATTACTAGGTTGCATCGCTTTTAACAGTGAAACGATTGAATGTGGGACTTAATTGAGCTGATTTTGGACTGTGACCTTATAAATTTTATATGTGAGATAATTGGACTCCTAGAAATAACATTCTTCTTAATTTGACATGATTGCCGGAACTCAGCGATTGCACTGGGCGCTGTGGTAGCGTTTTATATAAAAATTAAGATAAATTAGTTTTTTTTTTACTGTGGGACCAATCCCAGCCGTTAGTTCGCGCTGAAGAAATAGAGACAGTTTCAAAAACTACATTTCATTGACTTTCTAACGGTGTCAATCCGTTTGAGTGACAACGGTTCAGTCACACACTCGTACCAAAATTTATTTAGCGATATTTTTCTGACATTACTATGTTGCATTGTTTTTAACAGTGAAACGATTAACTGTGGGACTTAATATAACTGATTTTGGCCTTTGACTTTAAGAATGTGATAAATGAGACAATTGGACTCCAAGAAATAACATTCTTCTTAATTTGACATGATTGCTGTAACTCAGCGCTTGTACTGGGCGCTGTGGTAGCGCTTTATTTAAAAATATAGTTAAATAAGTCATTTTTTACTGTGGGACTAATCCTGGCCGTTAACACGCGCTGAATAAATAGGAACAGTTTCCAAAACTATATTTCATTGACTTTCTAGTGGTATAATTCCGTTTGAGTTACAACGGTTGCGTCACATATTCCTACCAACATGTATTTAGCGATTATTTTCTGATATTACTAGGTTGCATTGCTTTTAACAGTGAAACGATTGAATGTGGGACTTAATTGAGCTGATTTTGGACTGTGACCATATAAATTTTATATGTGAGATAATTGGACTCCTAGAAATAACATTCTTCTTAATTTGACATGATTGCTGTAACTCAGCGATTGTACTGGGCGCTGTGGTAGCGCTTTATTTAAAAATTTAGTTAAATAAGTCATTTTTTACTGTGGGACTAATCCTGGCCGTTAACACGCGCTGAATAAATAGGAACAGTTTCCAAAACTACATTTCATTGACTTTCTAGCGGTATAATTCCGTTTGAGTTACAACGGTTGCGTCACATATTCTTACCAACATGTATTTAGCGATTATTTTCTGATATTACTAGGTTGCATCACTTTTAACAGTGAAACGATTGAATGTTGGACTTAATTGAGCTGATTTTGGACTGTGACCTTATAAATTTTATATGTGAGATAATTGGACTCCTAGAAATAACATTCTTCTTAATTTGACATGATTGCCGGAACTCAGCGATTGCACTGGGCGCTGTGGTATAAATATAAAAATTAAGATAAATTAGTTTTTTTTTACTGTGGGACCAATCCCAGCCGTTAGTTCGCGCTGAAGAAATAGAGACAGTTTCAAAAACTACATTTCATTGACTTTCTAACGGTGTCAATCCGTTTGAGTGACAACGGTTCAGTCACACACTCGTACCAAAATTTATTTAGCGATATTTTTCTGACATTACTATGTTGCATTGTTTTTAACAGTGAAACGATTAACTGTAGGACTTAATATAACTGATTTTGGCCTTTGACTTTAAGAATGTGATAAATGAGACAATTGGACTCCAAGAAATAACATTCTTCTTAATTCGACATGATTGCTGTAACTCAGCGATTGTACTGGGCGCTGTGGTAGCGCTTTATTTAAAAATTTAGTTAAATAAGTCATTTTTTACTGTGGCACTAATCCTGGCCGTTAACACGCGCTGAATAAATAGGAACAGTTTCCAAAACTACATTTCATTGACTTTCTAGCGGTATAATTCCGTTTGAGTTACAACGGTTGCGTCACATATTCCTACCAGCATGTATTTAGCGATTATTTTCTGATATTACTAGGTTGCATCGCTTTTAATAGTGAAACGATTGAATGTGGGACTTAATTGAGCTGATTTTGGACTGTGACCTTATAAATTTTATATGTGAGATAATTGGACTCCTAGAAATAACATTCTTCTTTATTTGACATGATTGCCGGAACTCAGCGATTGCACTGGGCGCTGTGGTAGCGTTTTATTTAAAAATTAAGATAAATTAGTTATTTTTTACTGTGGGACCAATCCCAGCCGTTAGTTCGCGCTAAATAAATAGAGACAGCTTCAAAAACTACATTTCATTGACTTTCTAACGGTGTCAATCCGTTTGAGTGACAACGGTTCAGTCACACACTCGTACCAACATTTATTTAGCGATATTTTTCTGACATTACTATGTTGCATTGTTTTTAACAGTGAAACGATTAACTGTGGGACTTAATATAACTGATTTTGGCCTTTGACTTTAAGAATGTGATAAATGAGACAATTGGACTCCAAGAAATAACATTCTTCTTAATTTGACATGATTGCTGGAATTCAGCGATTGCATTAGGCTCTGTGGTAGCGCTTTATTTAAAAATTTAGATAAATAAGTCTTTTTTTACTGTAGGACCAATCCTGGCTGTTAGCACGCGCTGCATAAATAGGAACAGTTTCAAAGACTACATTTCATTGACTTTCTGGCGGTATAAATCCGTTTGAGTTACAACGGCTGCGTCACATATTCGTAGCAAAATGTATTTAGTGATAGTATACGGATGTTACTAGGTTGCATAGCTTTTAACAGTGAAACGTTTGACTGTGGGACTTAATAGAACTGATTTTGGACTTTGACCTTATAAATGTGATAAATGCGCCAGTTTGACTCAAAAAGTAACATTCTTTTTAACTTGACATCATTGTTGGAACTCAGCGATTGCACTGGGCCCTGTGATAGCGTTTTATTTAAAAATTAAGATAAATTAGTCATTTTTTACTGTGGGACCAATCCCAGCCGTTAGTTCGCGCTGAAGAAATAGAGACAGTTTCAAAAACTACATTTCATCGACTTCTTATCGGTATCAATCCGTTTGAGTTACAACGGTTGCGTCAAATATTCGTACCAATATGTATTTAGTGATATTTTTCCGATATTACTAAGTTATATCGCTTTTAACAGTGAATTGATTGACTCTGGGACTTAACTGAAGAAACTTCGGACTGTGACCTTATAAATGTGATAAGTGTGCCAACTGGACCCCAAGAAATATCATTCTTCTTAATTTGACATGATTGCTGTAACTTAGCGATTGTACTGGGCGCTGTGGTAGCGCTTTATTTAAAAATATAGTTAAATAAGTCATTTTTTACTGTGGGACTAATCCTGGCCGTTAACACGCGCTGAATAAATAGGAACAGTTTCCAAAACTACATTTCATTGACTTTCTAGCGGTATAATTCCGTTTGAGTTACAACGGTTGCGTCACATATTCCTACCAACATGTATTTAGCGATTATTTTCTGAAATTACTAGGTTGCATCGCTTTTAACAGTGAAACGATTGAATGTGGGACTTAATTGAGCTGATTTTGGACTGTGACCTTATAAATTTTATATGTGAGATAATTGGACTCCTAGAAATAACATTCTTCTTTATTTGACATGATTGCCGGAACTCAGCGATTGCACTGGGCGCTGTGGTAGCGTTTTACTTAAAAATTAAGATAAATTAGTTATTTTTTACTGTGGGACCAATCCCAGCCGTTAGTTCGCGCTAAATAAATAGAGACAGTTTCAAAAACTACATTTCATTGACTTTCTAACGGTGTCAATCCGTTTGAGTGACAACGGTTCAGTCACACACTCGTACCAACATTTATTTAGCGATATTTTTCTGACATTACTATGTTGCATTGTTTTTAACAGTGAAACGATTAACTGTGGGACTTAATATAACTGATTTTGGCCTTTGACTTTAAGAATGTGATAAATGAGACAATTGGACTCCAAGAAATAACATTCTTCTTAATTTGACATGATTGCTGGAATTCAGCGATTGCATTAGGCTCTGTGGTAGCGCTTTATTTAAAAATTTAGATAAATAAGTCCTTTTTTACTGTAGGACCAATCCTGGCTGTTAGCACGCGCTGCATAAATAGGAACAGTTTCAAAGACTACATTTCATTGACTTTCTGGCGGTATAAATCCGTTTGAGTTACAACGGCTGCGTCACATATTCGTAGCAAAATGTATTTAGTGATAGTATACGGATGTTACTAGGTTGCATAGCTTTTAACAGTGAAACGTTTGACTGTGGGACTTAATAGAACTGATTTTGGACTTTGACCTTATAAATGTGATAAATGCGCCAGTTTGACTCAAAAAGTAACATTCTTTTTAACTTGACGTCATTGTTGGAACTCAGCGATTGCACTGGGCCTTGTGATAGCGTTTTATTTAAAAATTAAGATAAATTAGTCATTTTTTACTGTGGGACCAATCCCAGCCGTTAGTTCGCGCTGAAGAAATAGAGACAGTTTCAAAAACTACATTTCATCGACTTCTTATCGGTATCAATCTGTTTGAGTTACAACGGTTGCGTCAAATATTCGTACCAATATGTATTTAGTGATATTTTTCCTATATTACTAAGTTATATCGCTTTTAACAGTGAATTGATTGACTCTGGGACTTAACTGAAGAAACTTCGGACTGTGACCTTATAAATGTGATAAGTGTGCCAACTGGACCCCAAGAAATATCATTCTTCTTAATTTGACATGATTGCTGTAACTCAGCGATTGTACTGGGCGCTGTGGTAGCGCTTTATTTAAAAATATAGTTAAATAAGTCATTTTTTACTGTGGGACTAATCCTGGCCGTTAACACGCGCTGAATAAATAGGAACAGTTTCCAAAACTACATTTCATTGACTTTCTAGCGGTATAATTCCGTTTGAGTTACAACAGTTGCGTCACATATTCCTACCAACATGTATTTAGCGATTATTTTCTGATATTACTAGGTTGCATCGCTTTTAACAGTGAAACGATTGAATGTGGGACTTAATTGAGCTGATTTTGGACTGTGACCTTATAAATTTTATATGTGAGATAATTGGACTCCTAGAAATAACATTCTTCTTAATTTGACATGATTGCTGGAATTCAGCGATTGCATAAGGCTCTGTGGTAGCGCTTTATTTAAAAATTTAGATAAATAAGTCTTTTTTTACTGTAGCACCAATCCTGGCTGTTAGCACGCGCTGCATAAATAGGAACAGTTTCAAAGACTACATTTCATTGACTTTCTGGCGGTATAAATCCGTTTGAGTTACAACGGCTGTGTCACATATTCGTAGCAAAATGTATTTAGTGATAGTATACGGATGTTACTAGGTTGCATAGCTTTTAACAGTGAAACGTTTGACTGTGGGACTTAATAGAACTGATTTTGGACTTTGACCTTATAAATGTGATAAATGCGCCAGTTTGACTCAAAAAGTAACATTCTTTTTAACTTGACATCATTGTTGGAACTCAGCGATTGCACTGGGCGCTGTGATAGCGTTTTATTTAAAAATTAAGATAAATTAGTCATTTTTTACTGTGGGACCAATCCCAGCCGTTAGTTCGCGCTGAAGAAATAGAGACAGTTTCAAAAACTACATTTCATTGACTTCTTATCGTATCAATCCGTTTGAGTTACAACGGTTGCGTCAAATATTCGTACCAATATGTATTTAGTGATATTTTTCCGATATTACTAAGTTATATCGCTTTTAACAGTGAATTGATTGACTCTGGGACTTAACTGAAGTAACTTCGGACTGTGACCTTATAAATGTGATAAGTGAGCCAACTGGACCCCAAGATATATCATTCTTCTTAATTTGACATGATTGCCGTAACTCAGCGATTGTACTGGGCGCTGTGGTAGCGCTTTATTTAAAAATATAGTTAAATAAGTCATTTTTTACTGTGGGACTAATCCTGGCCGTTAACACGCGCTGAATAAATAGGAACAGTTTCCAAAACTACATTTCATTGACTTTCTAGCGGTATAATTCCGTTTGAGTTACAACGGTTGCGTCACATATTCCTACCAACATGTATTTAGCGATTATTTTCTGATATTACTAGGTTGCATCGCTTTTAACAGTGAAACGATTGAATGTGGGACTTAATTGAGCTGATTTTGGACTGTGACCTTATAAATTTTATATGTGAGATAATTGGACTCCTAGAAATAATATTCTTCTTAATTTGACATGATTGCCAGAACTCAGCGATTGCAATGGGCGCTGTGGTAGCGTTTTATTTAAAAATTAAGATAAATTAGTTTTTTTTTACTGTGGGACCAATCCCAACCGTTAGTTCGCGCTGAAGAAATAGAGACAGTTTCAAAAACTACATTTCATTGACCTTCTAACGGTGTCAATCCGTTTGAGTGACAACGGTTCAGTCACACACTCGTACCAACATTTATTTAGCGATATTTTTCTGACATTACTATGTTGCATTGTTTTTAACAGTGAAACGATTAACTGTGGGACTTAATATAACTGATTTTGGCCTTTGACTTTAAGAATGTGATAAATGAGACAATTGGACTCCAAGAAATAACATTCTTTTTAATTTGACATGATTGCTGTAACTCAGCGATTGTACTGCGCGCTGTGGTAGCGCTTTATTTAAAAATTTAGTTAAATAAGTCATTTTTTACTGTGGGACTAATCCTGGCCGTTAACACGCGCTGAATAAATAGGAACAGTTTCCAAAACTACATTTCATTGACTTTCTAGCGGTATAATTCCCTTTGAGTTACAACGGCTGCGTCACATATTCGTAGCAACATGTATTTAGTGATAGTATACGGATGTTACTAGGTTGCATAGCGTTTAACAGTGAAACGTTTGACTGTGGGACTTAATAGAACTGATTTTGGACTTTGACCTTATAAATGTGATAAATGAGCCAGTTTGACTCAAAAAGTAACATTCTTCTTAACTTGACATCATTGTTGGAACTCAGCGATTGCACTGGGCGCTGTGGTAGCGTTTTATTTAAAAATTAAGATAAATTAGTCATTTTTTACTGTAGGACCAATCCCAGCCGTTAGTTCGCGCTGAAGAAATAGAGACAGTTTCAAAAACTACATTTCATCGACTTCTTGGCGGTATCAATCCGTTTGAGTTACAACGGTTGCGTCAAATATTCGTACCAATATGTATTTAGTGATATTTTTCCGATATTACTAAGTTATATCGCTTTTAACAGTGAAACGATTGACTCTGGGACTTAACTGAAGTAACTTCGGACTGTGACCTTATAAATGTGATAAGTGAGCCATCTGGACCCCAAGAAATATCATTCTTCTTAATTTGACATGATTGCTGTAACTCAGCGATTGTACTGGGCGCTGTGGTAGCGCTTTATTTAAAAATTTAGTTAAATAAGTCATTTTTTACTGTGGGACTAATCCTGGCCGTTAACACGGGCTGAATAAATAGGAACAGTTTCCAAAACTACATTTCATTGACTTTCTAGCGGTATAATTCCGTTTGAGTTACAACGGTTGCGTCACATATTCCTACCAACATGTATTCAGCGATTATTTTCTGATATTACTAGGTTGCATCGCTTTTAACAGTGAAACGATTGAATGTGGGACTTAATTGAGCTGATTTTGGACTGTGACCTTATAAATTTTATATGTGAGATAATTGGACTCCTAGAAATAACATTCTTCTTAATTTGACATGATTGCCGGAACTCAGCGATTGCACTGGGCGGTGTGGTAGCGTTTTATTTAAAAATTAAGATAAATTAGTTTTTTTTTACTGTGGGACCAATCCCAGCCGTTAGTTCGCGCTGAAGAAATAGAGACAGTTTCAAAAACTACATTTCATCGACTTCTTGGCGGTAACAATCCGTTTGAGTGACAACGGTTCAGTCACACACTCGTACCAACATTTATTTAGCGATATTTTTCTGACATTACTATGTTGCATTGTTTTTAACAGTGAAACGATTAACTGTGGGACTTAATATAACTGATTTTGGCCTTTGACTTTAAGAATGTGATAAATGAGACAATTGGACTCCAAGAAATAACATTCTTTTTAATTTGACATGATTGCTGTAACTCAGCGATTGTACTGGGCGCTGTGGTAGCGCTTTATTTAAAAATTTAGTTAAATAAATCATTTTTTACTGTGGGACTAATCCTGGCCGTTAACACGCGCTGAATAAATAGGAACAGTTTCCAAAACTACATTTCATTGACTTTCTAGCGGTATAATTCCGTTTGAGTTACAACGGCTGCGTCACATATTCGTAGCAACATGTATTTAGTGATAGTATACGGATGTTACTAGGTTGCATAGCGTTTAACAGTGAAACGTTTGACTGTGGGACTTAATAGAACTGATTTTGGACTTTGACCTTATAAATGTGATAAATGAGCCAGTTTGACTCAAAAAGTAACATTCTTCTTAACTTGACATCATTGTTGGAACTCAGCGATTGCACTGGGCGCTGTGGTAGCGTTTTATTTAAAAATTAAGATAAATTAGTCATTTTTTACTGTGGGACCAATCCCAGCCGTTAGTTCGCGCTGAAGAAATAGAGACAGTTTCAAAAACTACATTTCATCGACTTCTTGGCGGTATCAATCCGTTTGAGTTACAACGGTTGCGTCAAATATTCGTACCAATATGTATTTAGTGATATTTTTCCGATATTACTAAGTTATATCGCTTTTAACAGTGAAACGATTGACTCTGGGACTTAACAGAAGTAACTTCGGACTGTGACCTTATAAATGTGATAAGTGAGCCATCTGGACCCCAAGAAATATCATTCTTCTTAATTTGACATGATTGCTGTAACTCAGCGATTGTATTGGGCGCTGTGGTAGCGCTTTATTAAAAAATTTAGTTAAATACGTCATTTTTTACTGTGGGACTAATCCTGGCCGTTAACACGCGCTAAATAAATAGGAACAGTTTCCAAAACTACATTTCATTGACTTTCTAGCGGTGTAATTCCGTTTGAGTTACAATGGTTGCGTCACATATTCCTACCAACATGTATTTAGCGATTATTTTCTGCTATTACTAGGTTGCATCGCTTTTAACAGTGAAACGATTGAATGTGGGACTTAATTGAGCTGATTTTGGACTGTGACCTTATAAATTTTATATGTGAGATAATTGGACTCCTAGAAATAACATTCTTCTTAATTTGACATGATTGCCGGAACTCAGCGATTGCACTGGGCGCTGTGGTAGCGTTTTATATAAAAATTAAGATAAATTAGTTTTTTTTTACTGTGGGACCAATCCCAGCCGTTAGTTCGCGCTGAAGAAATAGAGACAGTTTCAAAAACTACATTTCATTGACTTTCTAACGGTGTCAATCCGTTTGAGTGACAACGGTTCAGTCACACACTCGTACCAAAATTAATTTAGCGATATTTTTCTGACATTACTATGTTGCATTGTTTTTAACAGTGAAACGATTAACTGTAGGACTTAATATAACTGATTTTGGCCTTTGACTTTAAGAATGTGATAAATGAAACAATTGGACTCCAAGAAATAACATTCTTCTTAATTTGACATGATTGCTGTAACTCAGCGATTGTACTGGGCGCTGTGGTAGCGCTTTATTTAAAAATTTAGTTAAATAAGTCATTTTTTACTGTGGGACTAATCCTGGCCGTTAACACGCGCTGAATAAATAGGAACAGTTTCCAAAACTACATTTCATTGACTTTCTAGCGGTATAATTCCGTTTGAGTTACAACGGTTGCGTCACATATTCCTACCAACATGTATTTAGCGATTATTTTCTGATATTACTAGGTTG
Organism: Hydractinia symbiolongicarpus; assembly: GCF_029227915.1. Lineage (NCBI taxonomy): Eukaryota > Metazoa > Cnidaria > Hydrozoa > Anthoathecata > Hydractiniidae > Hydractinia > Hydractinia symbiolongicarpus. The sequence goes on from NC_079877.1 coordinate 2,966,912, forward strand.
CATCGCTTTTAATAGTGAAACGATTGAATGTGGGACTTAATTGAGCTGATTTTGGACTGTGACCTTATAAATTTTATATGTGAGATAATTGGACTCCTAGAAATAACATTCTTCTTTATTTGACATGATTGCCGGAACTCAGCGATTGCACTGGGCGCTGTGGTAGCGTTTTATTTAAAAATTAAGATAAATTAGTTATTTTTTACTGTGGGACCAATCCCAGCCGTTAGTTCGCGCTAAATAAATAGAGACAGTTTCAAAAACTACATTTCATTGACTTTCTAACGGTGTCAATCCGTTTGAGTGACAACGGTTCAGTCACACACTCGTACCAACATTTATTTAGCGATATTTTTCTGACATTACTATGTTGCATTGTTTTTAACAGTGAAACGATTAACTGTGGGACTTAATATAACTGATTTTGGCCTTTGACTTTAAGAATGTGATAAATGAGACAATTGGACTCCAAGAAATAACATTCTTCTTAATTTGACATGATTGCTGGAATTCAGCGATTGCATTGGGCTCTGTGGTAGCGCTTTATTTAAAAATTTAGATAAATAAGTCATTTTGTACTGTGGCTGTGGGATTTAATTGAACTGATTCTAAACTGTGACCTTATGAATGTATTAAATGAGGCAATTGGACTCCAAGAAATAAAATTCTTAATTTGACATGATTGCTGTAACTCAGCGATTATACTGGGCGCTGTGGTAGCGCTTTTTTTAAAAAATATAAATAAATAAGCCATTTTTTATTGTGGGACCAATCCTAGCCGTTATCGCGCGCTTAATAAATAGGAACAGTTTTAAAAACTACATTTCATTGACTTTCCAACAGTATCAATCCGTGTGAGTTACAACGGTTCCGTCACATACTCGTACCAACACTTATTTAGCGATATTATTCTGATATTTCTGGGTTGCATTGCTTTTAACAGTGAAACGATTGACTGTGGGACTTAATTGAACTGATTTTGGACTTTGACCTTTTAAATGTGATAAATGAGACAATTGGACTCCAAGGAAAAACATTTTTCTTAATTTGACATGATTTCTGGAATTCAACGATTACAATGGGCGCTGTGGTAGCGCTTGATTAAAAAATTAGGTTAAGTGAGTTATTTTTACTGTGAAACCAAACCTAGCCGTTAGCTTGCGGTGAAAAAATAGAGAAAATTTCAGAAACTACATTTCATTAACTTTCAACCGGTATAAATCCGTCTGAGTTAAAACGGTTGCGTCACATATTCGTATCAACATGTATTTAGCGATAGTATTCTGATATTGCTAGGTTGCATTGCTTTTAACAGTGAAACGTTTGACTGTGGGACTTAATTGAACTGATTTTGGACTTTGACTTTAAGAATGTGATATATGAAACAATTGAACTCCAAGAAATAACATTCTTCTTAATTTGACATGATTGCTTAAACTCAGCAGTTACACTGGGCGCTGTGGCAGCGCTTTATTTAAAAATTTAGATAAAAAAGTACTTTTTGTACTGTGTGACCACTCCTAGCCGTTATCGCGCGCTGAAGAAATAGAGACAATTTCAGAAACTATATTTCATTAACTTTCAATCGGTATAAATCCGTTTGAGTTACAACGGTTGCGTCACATATTCGTATTAACATGTATTAACCGATAGTATTCGGATATTGCTAGGTTGCATTGCTTTTAACAGTGGAACGTTTCACTGTGGGACTTTATTGAACTGATTTTGGACTTTGACTTTAAGAATGTGATAAATGAGACAATTGAACTCCAAGAAATAAAATTCTTCTTAATTTGACATGATTGCTTAAACTCAGCAGTTACACTGGGCGCTGTGGCAGCGCTTTATTTAAAAATTTAAATAAAAAAGTACTTTTTGTACTGTGTGACCACTCCTAGCCGATATCGCACGCTGAAGAAATAGAGACAGTTTCAAAAACTCCATTTCTATGACTTTCTAACCGTGTCAGTCCGTTTAAGTTATAACGGTTCCGTCACATATTCGTACCAACATGTATTTAGCGACATTTTTCTGATATTACTAGGTTGCATCGCTTTTAACAGTGAAACAATTGACTGTGGGATTTAATTGAACTGATTTTGGACTTTGACTTTAAGAATGTGATATATGAAACAATTGAACTCCAAGAAATAACATTCTTCTTAATTTGACATGATTGCTTAAACTCAGCAGTTACACTGGGCGCTCTGGCAGCGCTTTATTTAAAAATTTAGATAAAAAAGTACTTTTTGTACTGTGTGACCACTCCTAGCCGTTATCGCGCGCTGAAGAAATAGAGACAATTTCAGAAACTATATTTCATTAACTTTCAATCGGTATAAATCCGTTTGAGTTACAACGGTTGCGTCACATATTCGTATTAACATGTATTAACCGATAGTATTCGGATATTGCTAGGTTGCATTGCTTTTAACAGTGGAACGTTTCACTGTGGGAATTTATTGAACTGATTTTGGACTTTGACTTTAAGAATGTGATAAATGAGACAATTGAACTCCAAGAAATAAAATTCTTCTTAATTTGACATGATTGCTTAAACTCAGCAGTTACACTGGGCGCTGTGGCAGCGCTTTATTTAAAAATTTAGATAAAAAAGTACTTTTTGTACTGTGTGACCACTCCTAGCCGATATCGCACGCTGAAGAAATAGAGACAGTTTCAAAAACTCCATTTCTATGACTTTCTAACCGTGTCAGTCCGTTTAAGTTACAACGGTTCCGTCACATATTCGTACCAACATGTATTTAGCGACATTTTTCTGATATTACTAGGTTGCATCGCTTTTAACAGTGAAACGATTGACTGTGGGATTTAATTGAACTGATTTTGGACTTTGACCTTATAAATGTGATAAATGAGCCAATTGGTCTCCAATGAATAACATTCTTCTTAATTTGACATGATTGCTTGAATTCAGCGATTACATTAGGCTCTGTGGTAGCGCTTTATTTAAAAATTTAGATAAATAAGTCTTTTTTTACTGTGGGTTCAATCCTGGCCGTTAGCACACGCTGAAGAAATAGAGACATTCTCAAAAACTAAATTTCATTGACTTCTTGGCGGTATCAATCCGTTTGAGTTACAACAGTTGCGTCACATATTCGTACCAACATGTACTTAGTAATTTTTTCTCCGATATTACTAAGTTGTGTCGCTTCTAACAGTGCAGCGATTGACTGTGGGACTTAATTGAACTGATTCTGGACTGTGACCTTATAAATGTGATAAATGAGCCAATTGGACTCCATGGAATAACGTTCTTCTTAATTCGGCATGATTGCTGGAATTCAGCGAGTACAGTAGGCTCTGTGGTTGCTCTTTACTTAAAAATTTAGATAAATAAGTCAATTTTTACTGTGGGATCAATCCTGGCCGTTAGCACACGCTGAAGAAACAGAGACATTCTCAAATAATACATTTCATTGACTTCTTGGCGGTATCAATCCGTTTGAGTTAAAACGGTTGCGTCACATATTCGTACCATATGTGTTTAGTGACATTTTTCCGATATTACTAAGATATATCGCTTTTAACAGTGAAACAATTGACTCTGGGACTTAATTGTAGGTAACTTTAAACTGTGACCTTATAAATGTGATAAGTGAGCCAACTGAACCCCAAGATATATCATTCTTCTTAATTTGACATGATTGTCGGAACTCATCCATTACACCGGGTGCTGTGGTAACGTTTCATTTAAAAATTTAGATAAATAAGTCATTTTGTACTGTGACTGTGGGATTTAATTGAACTGATTCTGGACTGTGACCTTATGAATGTGATAAATGAGACAATTGGACTCCAAGGAAAAACCTTCTTCTTAATTTGACATGATTTCTGGACTTCAACAATTACAATGGGCGCTGTGGTAGCGCTTTATTTAAAAATTAGGATAAATGAGTTACTTTTACTGTGGGACCAATCCTAGCCATTAGCTTGCGCTGAAGAAATAGAGACAATTTTAAAAACTACATATCATTGACTTTCTACCGGTATAAATCCGTTTGAGTTACAACGGTGGCGTCACATATTCGTACCAACATGTATTTAGCGATAGTATTCGGATATTGCTAGGTTGCATTGCTTTTAACAGTGAAACTTTTGACTGTGGGGCTTAATGGAACTGATTTTGGACTTTGACTTTAGGAATGTGACAAATGAGACAATTGAACTCCAAGAAATAACATTCTTCTTAATTTGACATGATTGCTTAAACTCAGCAGTTACACTGGGCGCTGTGGCAGCGCTTTATTTAAAAAGTTAGATAAAAAAGTACTTTTTGTACTGTGTGACCACTCCTAGCCGTTATCGCGCGCTGAAGAAATAGAGACAGTTTCAGAAAGTCCATTTCATTGACTTTCTAACGGTATTAGTTCGTTTCAATTACAACGGTTCCGTCACATATTCGTACCATCATGTACTCAACGATATTCTTCAAATATTACCAGGTTGCATCGCTTTTAACGGTAAAACGATTGACTGTAGGAATTAATTGAACTGATACTGGACTGTGACATTATAATTATGATAAATGAGCCAATTGGATTCCAAGGAATAACATTCTTCTTAATTTCACATGATTATTGGAACTCAGCGATTACATTAGGCTTTGTGGTAGCCCTTCATTTAAAAATTTAGAAAAATAAGTCATTTTTTACTATGGGACCAATCCTAGCCGTCATCGCGCGCTGAAGAAATAGAGCCTTTGTCAAAAAATACATTTCATTGACTTTCTAACAGTGCCAGTCCGTTTAAGTTACAACTGTTGCGTCACATATTCGTACCAACATGTATTTAGCGATATTATTCGGTAATTACTAGGTTGGATCGCTTTTAACAGTGAAACGATTGACTGTGGAACGTAGTTGAACTGATTCTGGACTGTGACCTTATAAATGTGATAAATGAGCCAATTGGACTCCAAGGAATAACATTCTTCTTAATTTGACATGATTGCTAGAATTCAGCGATTACATTAGGCTCTGTGGCAGCGCTTTATTTAAAAAGTTAGATAAATAAGGCTTTTTTTACAGTGGGACCAATCCTGGCGGTTAGCACGCGCTGAATAAATAGGAACAGTTTCAAAGACTACATTTCATTTAGTTTCTAACGGTGTCAATCCGTTTCAGTTACAACGGTTGTGTCACATATTCGTACCAACATGTAATTAGCGATTTTTTTCTGATATTACTAAGTTGTATCGCTTTTAACAATGAAACGATTGACTCTGGGACTTAATTGAACTGATTCTGGAGTGTGAACTTTAAATGTGATAAATGAGCCAATTGGAATCCAAGGAATAACATTCTTCTTAATTTGACATGATTGCTGGAATTCAGCGATTACAATAGGCTCTGTGGTAGTGCTTTATTTAGAAATTAAGATAAATAAGTCATATGTTTACATACATACATACATTTCATTGACTCCTTGGCGGTATCAATCCGTTTCAGTTACAACGGTTGCGTCACATATTCGTACAACATGTGTTTAGTGATATTTTTCCGATATTACTAAGTTATGTCGCTTTTAACAGTGAAACGATTGACTCTGGGACTTAATTGAAGTAACTTTGGACTGTGACCTTATAAATGTGATAAGTGAGCCAACTGGACCCCAAGAAATATCATTCTTCTTATCTTGACATGATTGCCGGAACTCATCCATTACACCGGGTGCTGTGGTAGCGTTTCATTTAAAAATTTAGACAAATAAGTCATTTTGTACTGTGGCTGTGGGATTTAATTGAACTGATTCTGCACTGTGACCTTATGAATGTGATAAATGAGACAATTGGACTCCAAGGAATAAAATTCTTAATTTGACATGATTGCTGTAACTCAGCGATTATACTGGGCGCTGTGGTAGCGCTTTTTTTAAAAAATATAAATAAATAAGCCATTTTTTACTGTGGGACCAATCCTAGCCGTTATCGCGCGCTTAATAAATAGGAACAGTTTCAAAAACTACATTTCATTGACTTTCCAACAGCATCAATCCGTGTGAGTTACAACGGTTGCGTCACATATTTGAACCAACATGTTGTTAGTGACTTTTTTCCGATATTACTAAGTTGTATCGCTTTTAACAGTGAAACGATTGACTGTGGAACTTAACTGAACTAACTCTCGACTGTGACCTTATAATTATGATAAATGAGCCAATTGGACTCCAAGGAATAACATTCTTCTTAATTTCACATGATTATTGGAATTCAGCGATTACATTAGGCTCTGTGGTAGCGCTTCATTCAAATATTTAAATAAATAAGTCATTTTTTACTGTGGGACCAATCCTAGCCGTTAGCGCGCGTTAAAGAAGAAGAGACAGTTTCAAATACTATATTTCACTGACTTTCTAACGGTATGAGTCCCTTTGAGTTACAACGGTTGCGTCACATATTCGTACCAACATGTAATTAGCGATTTTTTTCTGATATTACTAAGTTGTATCGCTTTTAACAATGAAACGATTGACTCTGGGACTTAATTGAACTGATTCTGGAGTGTGAAGTTTAAATGTGATAAATGAGCCAATTGGAGTACAAGGAATAACATTCTTCTTAATTTTACATGATTGCTAGAATTTAGCGATTACAATAGGTTCTGTGGTAGCACTTTATTTAGAGATTAAGATAAATAAGTCATATGTTTACATACATACATACATACATTTCTTTGACTTCTTGGCGGTATCAATCCGTTTCAGTTACAACGGCTGCGTCACATATTCGTACCAACATGTAATTAGCGATAGTATTCGGATATTACTAGGTTGCATCGCTTTTAACAGTGAAACCTTTGCCTGTTGGACTTAATTGAACTGATTTTGGACTTTAACCTTATAAATGTGATAAATGAGCCAGTTTGACTAGAAGACATAACATTCTTCTTAATTTGACATGATTGCTGGAACTCAGCGATTACACTGGGCGCTGTGGGAGCGCTTTATTTAAAAATTTAGATAAATAAGTCTTTTTTTACTGTGGGACCAATCCTGGCCGTTGGCACGCGCTTAAGAAATAGAGACATTCTTAAAAACTATATTTCATTGACTTCTTGGCGGTATCAATCCGTTTGAGTTACAACGGTTGCGTCACATATTCGTACCAACATATATTTAGTGATAATATTCCGATATCACTTGGTTGCATCGCTTTTAACAGTGAAACGATTAACTGTGGGACATAATTGAACTGATTCTGGACTGCGACCTTATAAATGTGATAAGTGAGCCAACTGGACTCTATGAAATATCATTCTTCTTAATTTGACATGATTGCTTGAATTCAGCGATTACATGAGGCTCTGTGGTAGCGCTTTATTTAAGAATTTAAATAAATAAGTCTTTCTTTACTGTGAGACCAATCCTGGCCGTTAGCACACGCTGAAGAAATAGAGACATTCTCAAAAACTACATTTTATTGACTTCTTGGCGGTATCAATCCGTTTGAGTTACAACGGTTGCGTCACATATTCGTACCGACATGTATTTAGCGATAGTACTCGGATATTTCTTGGTTGCATCGCTTTTAACAGTGAAACGTTTGACTGTGGGATTTAATTGAACTGATTTTGGACTTTGACCTTATAAATGTGATAAATGAGCCAGCTGGTCTCCAAGGAAAAACATTCTTCTTAATTTGACATGATTACTTGAATTCAGCGATTACATTAGGCTGTGTGGTAGCGCTTTATTTTAAAATTTAGATAAATAAGTCTTTTTTTACTGTGGGTTCAATCCTGGCCGTTAGCACTCGCTGAAGAAATAGAGACATTCTCAAAAACTACATTTTATTGACTTCTTGGCGGTATCAATCCGTTTGAGTTACAACGGTTGCGTCACATATTCGTACCACATGTGTTTAGTGATATTTTTCCGATATTACTAAGTTATATCGCTTTTAACAGTGAAACGATTGACTCTGGGACTTAATTGAAGTAACTTTGGACTGTGACCTTATAAATGTGATAAGTGAGCCAACTGGACCCCAAGAAATATCATTCTTCTTATCTTGACATGATTGCCGGAACTCATCCATTACACCGGGTGCTGTGGTAGCGTTTCATTTAAAAATTTAGACAAATAAGTCATTTTGTACTGTGGCTGTGGGATTTAATTGAACTGATTCTGCACTGTGACCTTATGAATGTGATAAATGAGACAATTGGACTCCAAGGAATAAAATTCTTAATTTGACATGATTGCTGTAACTCAGCGATTATACTGGGCCCTGTGGTAGCGCTTTTTTTTAAAAATATAAATAAATAAGCCATTTTTTATTGTGGGACCAATCCTAGCCGTTATCGCGCGCTTAATAAATAGGAAGTTTCAAAAACTACATTTCATTGACTTTCCATCAGTATCAATCCGTGTGAGTTACAACGGTTGCGTCACATATTTGTACCAACATGTTGTTAGTAACTTTTTTCCAATATTACTAAGTTGTATCACTTTTAACAGTGAAACGATTGACTGTGGAACTTAACTGAACTAACTTTGGAATGTGACCTTATAAATGTGATAAGTGAACCAACTGGACTTCAAGAAATAACATTCTTCTTAATTTGACATGATTGCCGGAACTCAGCGATTACACTGGGCGCTGTGATAGCGCTTCATTCAAATATTTAAATAAATAAGTCATTTTTTACTGTGGGACCAATCCTAGCCGTTAGCGCGCGTTAAAGAAGAAGAGACAGTTTCAAATACTATATTTCACTGACTTTCTAACGGTATGAGTCCCTTTGAGTTACAACGGTTGCGTCACATATTCGTACCAACATGTATTTAGCGATAGTATTCGGATATTACTAGGTCGCATCGCTTTTAACAGTGAAACGATTGACTGTGGAACTTAACTGAACTAACTTTGGAATGTGACCTTATAAATGTGATAAATGAACCAACTGGACTTCAAGAAATAACATTCTTCTTAATTTGACATGATTGCCGGAACTCAGCGATTACACTGGGCGCTGTGATAGCGCTTCATTCAAATATTTAAATAAATAAGTCATTTTTTACCGTGGGACCAATCCTAGCCGTTAGCGCGCGTTAAAGAAGAAGAGACAGTTTCAAATACTATATTTCACTGACTTTCTAACGGTATCAGTCCCTTTGAGTTACAACGGTTGCGTCACATATTCGTACCAACATGTATTTAGCGATAGTATTCGGATATTACTAGGTTGCATCGCTTTTAACAGTGAAACGTTTGCCTGTTGGACTTAATTGAACTGATTTTGGACTTTGACCTTATAAATGTTATAAATGAGCCAGTTTGACTACAACACATAACAATCTTCTTAATTTGACATGATTGCCGGAACTCAGCGATTACACTGGGCGCTGTGATAGCGCTTCATTCAAATATTTAAATAAATAAGTCATTTTTTACTGTGGGACCAATCCTGGCCGTTGGCACGCGCTTAAGAAATAGAGACATACTTAAAAACTATATTTCATTGACTTCTTGGCGGTATCAATCCGTTTGAGTTACAACGGTTGCGTCACATATTCGTACCGACATGTATTTAGCGATAGTACTCGGATATTACTTGGTTGCATCGCTTTTAACAGTGAAAGGTTTGACTGTGGGATTTAATTGAACTGATTTTGGAATTTGACCTTATAAATGTGATAAATGAGCCGGCTGGTCTCCAAGGAAAAACATTCTTCTTAATTTGACATGATTGCTTGAATTCAGCGATTACATTAGGCTGTGTGGTAGCGCTTTATTTTAAAATTTAGATAAATAAGTCTTTTTTTACTGTGGGTTCAATCCTGGCCGTTAGCACACGCTGAAGAAATAGAGACATTCTCAAAAACTACATTTCATTGACTTCTTAATGGTATCAATCCGTTTGAGTTACAACGGTTGCGTCATATCTTCGTACCACATGTGTTTAGTGATATTTTTCCGATATTACTAAGTTATATCGCTTTTAACAGTGAAACGATTGACTCTTGGACTTAATTGAAGTAACTTTGGGCTGTGACCTTATAAATGTGATAAGTGAGCCAACTGGACCCAAAGAAATATCATTCTTCTTATCTTGACATGATTGCCGGAACTCATCCATTACACCGGGTGCTGTGGTAGCGTTTCATTTAAAAATTTAGACAAATAAGTCATTTTGTACTGTGGCTGTGGGATTTAATTGAACTGATTCTGGACTGTGACCTTATGAATGTGATAAATGAGACAATTGGACTCCAAGGAATAAAATTCTTAATTTGACATGATTGCTGTAACTCAGCGATTATACTAGCCGCTGTGGTAGCGCTTTTTTTTAAAAATATAAATAAATAAGCCTTTTTTTATTGTGGGACCAATCCTAGCCGTTATCGCGCGCTTAATAAGTAGGAATAGTTTAAAAAACTACATTTCATTGACTTTCCAACAGTATCAATCCGTGTGAGTTACAACGGTTGCGTCACATATTTGTACCAACATGTTGTTAGTGACTTTTTTCCGATATTACTAAGTTGTATCACTTTTAACAGTGAAACGATTGACTGTGGAACTTAACTGAACTAACTTTGGAATGTGACCTTATAAATGTGATAAGTGAGCCAACTGGACTCCATGAAATATCATTCTTCTTAATTTGACATGATTGCTTGAATTCAGCGATTACATTGGGCTCTGTGGTAGCGCTTTATTTAAAAATTCAAATAAATAAGTCTTTCTTTACTATGGGACAAATCCTGGCCGTTAGCACACGCTGAAGAAATAGAGACATTCTCAAAAACTACATTTTATTGACTTCTTTGCGGTATCAATCCGCTTGAGTTACAACGGTTGTGTCACATATTCGTACCGACATGTATTTAGCGATAGTACTCGGATATTACTTGGTAGCATCACGTTTAACAGTGAAACGCTTGACTATGGAATTTAATTGAACTGATTTTGGAATTTGACCTTATAAATGTCATAAATGAGCCAGCTGGTCTCCAAGGAAAAGCATTCTTCTCAATTTGACATGATTGCTTTAATTCAGCGATTACATTAGGCTCTGTGGTGGCGCTTTATTTTAAAATTTAGATAAATATGTCTTTTTTTACTGTGGGTTCAATCCTGGCCGTTAGCACACGCTGAAGAAATAGAAACATTCTCAAAAACTACATTTCATTGACTTCTTGTCGGTATCAATCCGTTTGAGTTACAACGGTTGCGTCACATATTTGTACCAACATGTTGTTAGTGACGTTTTTCCGATATTACTAAGTTGTATCGCTTTTAACAGTGAAACGATTGACTGTGGAACTTAACTGAACTAACTTTGGACTGTGACCTTATAAATGTGATAAGTGAGCCAACTGGACCCAAAGAAATATCATTCTTCTTATCTTGACATGATTGCCGGAACTCATCCATTACACCGGGTGCTGTGGTAGCGTTTCATTTAAAAATTTAGACAAATAAGTCATTTTGTACTGTGGCTGTGGGATTTAATTGAACTGATTCTGGACTGTGACCTTATGAATGTGATAAATGAGACAATTGGACTCCAAGGAATAAAATTCTTAATTTGACATGATTGCTGTAACTCAGCGATTATACTAGCCGCTGTGGTAGCGCTTTTTTTTAAAAATATAAATAAATAAGCCTTTTTTTATTGTGGGACCAATCCTAGCCGTTATCGCGCGCTTAATAAATAGGAATAGTTTAAAAAACTACATTTCATTGACTTTCCAACAGTATCAATCCGTGTGAGTTACAACGGTTGCGTCACATATTTGTACCAACATGTTGTTAGTGACTTTTTTCCGATATTACTAAGTTGTATCACTTTTAACAGTGAAACGATTGACTGTGGAACTTAACTGAACTAACTTTGGAATGTGACCTTATAAATGTGATAAGTGAGCCAACTGGACTCCATGAAATATCATTCTTCTTAATTTGACATGATTGCTTGAATTCAGCGATTACATTAGGCTCTGTGGTAGCGCTTTATTTAAAAATTCAAATAAATAAGTCTTTCTTTACTATGGGACAAATCCTGGCCGTTAGCACACGCTGAAGAAATAGAGACATTTTCAAAAACTACATTTTATTGACTTCTTGGCGGTATCAATCCGCTTGAGTTACAACGGTTGTGTCACATATTCGTACCGACATGTATTTAGCGATAGTACTCGGATATTACTTGGTAGCATCACGTTTAACAGTGAAACGCTTGACTATGGAATTTAATTGAACTGATTTTGGACTTTGACCTTATAAATGTGATAAATGAGCCAGCTGGTCTCCAAGGAAAAGCATTCTTCTCAATTTGACATGATTGCTTTAATTCAGCGATTACATTAGGCTCTGTGGTGGCGCTTTATTTTAAAATTTAGATAAATATGTCTTTTTTTACTGTGGGTTCAATCCTGGCCGTTAGCACACGCTGAAGAAATAGAAACATTCTCAAAAACTACATTTCATTGACTTCTTGTCGGTATCAATCCGTTTGAGTTACAACGGTTGCGTCACATATTTGTACCAACATGTTGTTAGTGACGTTTTTCCGATATTACTAAGTTGTATCGCTTTTAACAGTGAAACGATTGACTGTGGAACTTAACTGAACTAACTTTGGACTGTGACCTTATAATTATGATAAATGAGCCAATTGGACTCCAAGGAATAACATTCTTCTTATCTTGACATGATTGCCGGAACTCATCCATTACACCGGGTGCTGTGGTAGCGTTTCATTTAAAAATTTAGACAAATAAGTCATTTTGTACTGTGGCTGTGGGATTTAATTGAACTGATTCTGGACTGTGACCTTATGAATGTGATAAATGAGACAATTGGACTCCAAGGAATAAAATTCCTAATTTGACATGATTGCTGTAACTCAGCGATTATACTAGCCGCTGTGGTAGCGCTTTTTTTAAAAAATATAAACAAATTAGCCATTTTTTATTGTGGGACCAATCCTAGCCGTTATCGCGCGCTTAATAAATAGGAACAGTTTTAAAAACTACATTTCACTGACTTTCCAACAGTATCAATCCGTGTGAGTTACAACGGTTGCGTCACATATTTGTACCAACATGTTGTTAGTGACTTTTTTCCGATATTACTAAGTTGTATCGCTTTTAACAGTGAAACGATTGACTGTGGAACTTAACTGAACTAACTTTGGACTGTAACCTTATAATTATGATAAATGAGCCAATTGGACTCCAAGGAATAACATTCTTCTTAATTTCACATGATTATTGGAATTCAGCGATTATATTAGGCTCTGTGGTAGCGCTTCATTTAAAAATTTAGAAAAATAAGTCATTTTTTACTGTGAGACCAATCCTATCCGTTACTGCGCGCTGAGGAAATAGAGACACTTTCAAAAACTACATTTCAATGACTTTCTAACGGTGTCAGTCCGTTTAAGTTACAACGGTTCCGTCACATATTCGTACCAACATGTATTTAGCGACATTTTTCTGATGTTACTAGGTTGCATCGCTTTTAACAGTGAAACGATTGACTGTGGGATTTAATTGAACTGATTTTGGACTTTGACCTTATAAATGTGATAAATGAGCCAGTTGGTCTCCAAGGAATAACATTCTTCTTAATTTGACATGATTGCTTGAATTCAGCGATTACATTAGGCTCTGTGGTAGCGCTTTATTTAGAAATTTAGATAAATAAGTCTTTCTTTACTGTGGGTTCAATCCTGGCCGTTAGCACACGCTGAAGAAATAGAGACATTCTCAAAAACTACATTTCATTGACTTCTTGGCGGTATCAATCCGTTTGAGTTACAACAGTTGCGTCACATACTCGTACCGACATGTACTTAGTAATTTTTTCTCCGATATTACCAAGTTGTGTCGCTTCTAGCTGTGCAGCGATTGACTGTGGGACTTAATTGAACTGATTCTGGACTTTGACCTTATAAATCTTATAAATGAGCCAATTGGACTCCATGGAATAACGTTCTTCTTATTTCGACATGATTGCTGGAATTCAGCGAGTACAGTAGGCTCTGTGGTAGCGCTTTACTTAAAATTTTAGATAAATAAGTCTTTTTTTACTGTGGGATCAATCCTGGCCGTTAGCACACGCTGAAGAAACAGAGACATTCTCAAATACTACATTTCATTGACTTCTTGGCGGTGTCAATCTGTTTGAGTTACAACGGTTGCGTCACATATTCGTACCACATGTGTTTAGTGATATTTTTCCGATATTACTAAGTTATATCGCTTTTAACAGTGAAACAATTGACTCTGGGACTTAATTGAAGTAACTTTGAACTGTGACCTTATAAATGTGATAAGTGAGCCAACTGAACCCCAAGAAATATCATTCTTCTTAATTTGACATGATTGCCGGAACTCATCCATTACACCGGATGCTGTGGTAGCGTTTCATTTAAAAATTTAGATAAATAAGTCATTTTGTACTGTGACTGTGGGATTTAATTGAACTGATTCTGGACTGTGACCTTATGAATGTGATAAATGAGCCAGTTGGTCTCCAAGGAATAACATTTTTCTTAATTTGACATGATTGCTCGAATTCAGCGATTACATTAGGCTCTGTGGCAGCGCTTTATTTAAAAATTTAGATAAAAAAGTACTTTTTGTACTGTGTGACCACTCCTAGCCGTTATCGCGCGCTGAAGAAATAGAGACAGTTTCAGAAACTCCATTTCATTGACTTTCTAACGGTATCAGTTCGTTTCAGTTACAACGGTTCCGTCACATATTCGTACCATCATGTACTTAACGATATTTTTCAAATATTACCAGGCTGCATCGCTTTTAACGGTAAAACGATTGACTGTAGGATTAATTGAACTGATACTGGACTGTGACCTTATATTTATGACAAATGAGCCAATTAGACTCCAAGGAATAACATTCTTCTTAATTTCACATGATTATTGCAATTCAGCGATTACATTAGGCTCTGTGGTAGCGCTTCATTTAAAAATTTAGAAAACTAAGTCATTTTTTACTATGGGACCAATCCTAGCCGTCATCGCGCGCTGAAGAAATAGAGCCTTTGTCAAAATCTACATTTCATTGACTTTATAACAGTGTCAGTCCGTTTAACTTACAACGGTTGCGTCACATATTCGTACCGACATGTATTTAGCGATAGTACTCGGATATTACTTGGTTGCATCACGTTTAACAGTGAAACGCTTGACTATGGAATTTAGTTGAACTGATTTTGGACTTTGACCTTATAAATGTGATAAATGAGCCAGCTGGTCTCCAAGGAAAAACATTCTTCTTAATTTGACATGATTGCTTTAATTCAGCGATTACATTAGGCTCTGTGGTGGCGCTTTATTTTAAAATTTAGATAAATATGTCTTTTTTTACTGTGGGTTCAATCCTGGCCGTTAGCACACGCTGAAGAAATAGAAACATTCTCAAAAACTACATTTCATTGACTTCTTGTCGGTATCAATCCGTTTGAATTACAACGGTTGCGTCACATATTTGTACCAACATGTTGTTAGTGACTTTTTTCCGATATCACTAAGTTGTATCGCTTTTAACAGTGAAACGATTGACTGTGGAACTTAACTGAACTAACTTTGGACTGTGACCTTATAATTATGATAAATGAGCCAATTGGACTCCAAGGAATAACATTCTTCTTATCTTGACATGATTGCCGGAACTCATCCATTACACCGGGTGCTGTGGTAGCGTTTCATTTAAAAATTTAGACAAATAA
The DNA here is from genome assembly GCF_029227915.1 of Hydractinia symbiolongicarpus. NCBI lineage: Eukaryota > Metazoa > Cnidaria > Hydrozoa > Anthoathecata > Hydractiniidae > Hydractinia > Hydractinia symbiolongicarpus. The sequence continues at coordinate 2,982,645 of NC_079877.1, forward strand.
GTCATTTTGTACTGTGGCTGTGGGATTTAATTGAACTGATTCTGGACTGTGACCTTATGAATGTGATAAATGAGACAATTGGACTCCAAGGAATAAAATTCTTAATTTGACATGATTGCTGTAACTCAGCGATTATACTGGGCTCTGTGGTAGCGCTTTTTTTAAAAAATATAAACAAATAAGCCATTTTTTATTGTGGGACCAATCCTAGCCGTTATCGCGCGCTTAATAAATAGGAACAGTTTTAAAAACTACATTTCACTGACTTTCCAACAGTATCAATCCGTGTGAGTTACAACGGTTGCGTCACATATTGTACCAACATGTTGTTAGTGACTTTTTTCCGATATTACTAAGTTGTATCGCTTTTAACAGTGAAACGATTGACTGTGGAACTTAACTGAACTAACTTTGGACTGTGACCTTATAATTATGATAAATGAGCCAATTGGACTCCAAGGAATAACATTCTTCTTAATTTCACATGATTATTGGAATTCAGCGATTATATTAGGCTCTGTGGTAGCGCTTCATTTAAAAATTTAGAAAAATAAGTCATTTTTTACTGTGAGACCAATCCTATCCGTTACTGCGCGCTGAGGAAATAGAGACACTTTCAAAAACTACATTTCAATGACTTTCTAACGGTGTCATTCCGTTTAAGTTACAACGGTTCCGTCACATATTCGTACCAACATGTATTTAGCGACATTTTTCTGATGTTACTAGGTTGCATCGCTTTTAACAGTGAAACGATTGACTGTGGGATTTAATTGAACTGATTGTGGACTTTGACCTTATAAATGTGATAAATGAGCCAGTTGGTCTCCAAGGAATAACATTCTTCTTAATTTGACATGATTGCTTGAATTCAGCGATTACATTAGGCTCTGTGGTAGCGCTTTATTTAGAAATTTAGATAAATAAGTCATTTTGTACTGTGGCTGTGGGATTTAATTGAACTGATTCTGGACTGTGACCTTATGAATGTGATAAATGAGACAATTGGACTCCAAGGAATAAAATTCTTAATTTGACATGATTGCTGTAACTCAGTGATTATACTGGGCGCTGTGGTAGCGCTTTTTTTTAAAAATATAAATAAATAAGCCTTTTTTTATTGTGGGACCAATCCTAGCCGTTATCGCGCGCTTAATAAATAGGAACAGTTTCAAAAACTACATTTCATTGACTTTCTAACGGTATATGTTCGTTTCAGTTACAACGGTTGCGTCACATATTCGTACCATCATGTACTTAACGTTATTTTTCAAATATTACTAGGTTGCATCGCTTTTAACGGTAACAAGATTGACTGTAGGACTTAATTGAACTGATTTTTGACTTTGACCTTATAAATGTGATAAATGAGCCTAATGGACTCGAAGAAATAACATTCTTCTTAACTCGACATGATTGCCGGAACTCAGCTATTACCCTGGACCATGGGGTAGCGCTTCATTTAAAAATGTAGATAAATAAGTCATTTTTTACTGTGGGACCAATCCTAGCCGTTATCGCGCGCTGAGGAAAAAGAGACATTTTCAAGAACTACATTTCATTGACTTTCTAACGGTATCAATCCGTTTGAGGTACAACAGTTGCGTCACATACTCGTACCGACATGTACTTAGTAATTTTTTCTCCGATATTACTAAGTTGTCTCGCTTCTAACTGTGCAGCGATTGACTGTGGGACTTAATTGAACTGATTCTGGACTGTGACCTTATAAATCTGATAAATGAGCCAATTGGACTCCATGGAATAACGTTCTTCTTAATTCGACATGATTGCTGGAATTCAGCGAGTACAGTAGGCTCTGTGGTTGCGCTTTATTTTAAAATTTAGATAAATAAGTCTTTTTTTACTGTGGGTTCAATCCTGGCCGTTAGCACACCCTGAAGAAATAGAGACATTCTCAAAAACTAAATTTCATTGACTTCTTGGCGGTATCAATCCGTTTGAGTTACAACGGTTGCGTCACATATTTGTACCACATGTGTTTAGTGATATTTTTCCGATATTACTAAGTTAAATCGCTTTTAACAGTGAAACGATTGACTCTGTGACATAATTAAAGTAACTTTGGACTGTGACCTTATAAATGTGATAAGTGAGCCAACTGGAACCCAAAAAATATCATTCTTCTTATCTTGACATGATTGCCGGACCTCATCCATTACACCGGGTGCTGTGGTAGCGTTTCATTTAAAAATTTAGACAAATAAGTCATTTTGTACTGTGGCTGTGGGATTTAATTGAACTGATTTTGGACTGTGACCTTATGAATGTGATAAATGAGACAATTGGACTCCAAGGAGTAAAATTCTTAATTTGACATGATTGCCGTAACTCAGCGATTATACTGGGCGCTGTGGTAGCGCTTTTTTTAAAAAATATAAATAAATAAGCCATTTTTTATTGTGGGACCAATCCTAGCCGTTATCGCGCGCTTAATAAATAGAAACAGTTTCAAAAACTACATTTCATTGACTTTCCAACAGTATCAAGCCGTGTGAGTTACAGTGGTTGCGTCACATATTTGTACGAACATGTTGTTAGTGACATTTTTCCGATATTACTAAGATGTATCGCTTTTAACAGTGAAACGATTGACTGTGGAACTTAACTGAACTAAATTTGGACTGTGACCTTATAAATGTGATAAGTGAACCAACTGGACTTCAAGAAATAACATTCTTCTTAATTTGACATGATTGCCGGAACTCAGTGATTACACTGGGCGCTGTGGTAGCGCTTCATTCAAATATTTAAATAAATAAGTCATTTTTTACTGTGGGACCAATCCTAGCCGTTAGCGCGCGTTGAAAAAGAAGAGACAGTTTCAAATACTATATTTCATTGACTTCTTGGCGGTATCAATCCGTTTGAGTTACAACGGTTGCGTCACATATTCGTACCATCATGTACTTAACGATATTTTTCAAATATTACCAGGCTGCATCGCTTTTAACGGTAAAACGATTGACTGTAGGATTAATTGAACTGATACTGGACTGTGACCTTATAAATGTGATAAATGAGCCAGTTGGTCTCCAAGGAATAACATTCTTCTTAATTTGACATGATTGCTTGAATTCAACGATTACATTAGGCTCTGTGGTAGCGCTTTATTTAGAAATTTAGATAAATAAGTCTTTCTTTACTGTGGGTTCAATCCTGGCCGTTAGCACACGCTGAAGAAATAGAGACATTCTCAAAAACTACATTTCATTGACTTCTTGGCGGTATTAATCCGTTTGAGTTACAACAGTTGCGTCACATACTCGTACCGACATGTACTTAGTAATTTTTTCTCCGATATTACCAAGTTGTGTCGGTTCTAGCTGTGCAGCGATTGACTGTGGGACTTAATTGAACTGATTCTGGACTGTGACCTTATAAATCTGATAAATGAGCCAATTGGACTCCATGGAATAACGTTCTTCTTATTTCGACATGATTGCTGGAATTCAGCGAGTACAATAGGCTCTGTGGTAGCGCTTTACTTAAAATTTTAGATAAATAAGTCTTTTTTTACTGTGGGATCAATCCTGGCCGTTAGCACACGCTGAAGAAACAGAGACATTCTCAAATACTACATTTCATTGACTTCTTGGCGGTGTCAATCTGTTTGAGTTACAAAGGTTGCGTCTTATATTCGTACCACATGTGTTTAGTGATATTTTTCCGATATTACTAAGTTATATCGGTTTTAACAGTGAAACAATTGACTCTGGGACTTAATTGAAGTAACTTTGAACTGTGACCTTATAAATGTGATAAGTGAGCCAACTGAACCCCAAGAAATATCATTCTTCTTAATTTGACATGATTGCCGGAACTCATCCATTACACCGGATGCTGTGGTAGCGTTTCATTTAAAAATTTAGATAAATAAGTCATTTTGTACTGTGACTGTGGGATTTAATTGAACTGATTCTGGACTGTGACCTTATGAATGTGATAAATGAGCCAGTTGGTCTCCAAGGAATAACATTTTTCTTAATTTGACATGATTGCTCGAATTCAGCGATTACATTAGGCTCTGTGGCAGCGCTTTATTTAAAAATTTAGATAAAAAAGTACTTTTTGTACTGTGTGACCACTCCTAGCCGTTATCGCGCGCTGAAGAAATAGAGACAGTTTCAGAAACTCCATTTCATTGACTTTCTAACGGTATCAGTTCGTTTCAGTTACAACGGTTCCGTCACATATTCGTACCATCATGTACTTAACGATATTTTTCAAATATTACCAGGCTGCATCGCTTTTAACGGTAAAACGATTGACTGTAGGATTAATTGAAGTGATACTGGACTGTGACCTTATAATTATGATAAATGAGCCAATTAGACTCCAAGGAATAACATTCTTCTTAATTTCACATGATTATTGCAATTCAGCGATTACATTAGGCTCTGTGGTAGCGCTTCATTTAAAAATTTAGAAAATTAAGTCATTTTTTACTATGGGACCAATCCTAGCCGTCATCGCGCGCTGAAGAAATAGAGCCTTTGTCAAAATCTACATTTCATTGACTTTATAACAGTGTCAGTCCGTTTAAGTTACAACGGTTGCTTCACATATTCGTACCAACATGTATTTAGCGATATTATTCGGTAATTACTAGGTTGGATCGCTTTTAACAGTGACACGATTGACTGTGGGACGTAGTTGAACTGATTCTGGACTGTGACCTTATAAATGTGATAAATGAGCCAATTGGACTCCAAGGAATAACATTCTTCTTAATTTGACATGATTGCTGGAATTCAGCGATTACATTAGGCTCTGTGGTAACGCTTTATTTAAAAAGTTAGATAAATAAGGCTTTTTTTACAGTGGGACCAATCCTGGCGGTTAGCACGCGCTGAACAAACAGGAACAGTTTCAAAGACTACATTTCATTGACTTTCTAACAGTGTCAATCCGTTTCAGTTACAACGGTTGCGTCAGATATTCGTACCAACATGTATTTAGCGATAGTATTCGGATATTACTAGGTTGCATCGCTTTTAACAGTGAAACGTTTGCCTGTTGGACTTAATTGAACTGATTTTGGACTTTGACCTTATAAATGTGATAAATGAGCCAGTTTGACTACAAGACATAACATTCTTCTTAATTTGACATGATTGCTTGAATTCAGCGATTACATTAGGCTCTGTGGTAGCCCTTTATTTAAAAATTTAAGTAAATAAGTCTTTCTTTACTGTGGGACCAATCCTGGCCGTTAGCACACGCTGAAGAAATAGAGACATTCTCAAAAACTAAATTTTATTGACTTCTTGGCGGTATCAATCCATTTGAGTTACAACGGTTGCGTCACATATTCGTACCGACATGTATTTAGCGATAGTACTCGGATATTACTTGGTTGCATCGCTTTTAACAGTGAAACGTTTGACTGTGGGATTTAATTGAACTGATTTTGGACTTTGACCTTATAAATGTGATAAATGAGCCAGCTGGTCTCCAAGGAAAAACATTCTTCTTAATTTGACATGATTGCTTGAATTCAGCGATTACATTAGGCTCTGTGGTAGCGCTTTATTTTAAAATTTAGATAAATAAGTCTTTTTTTACTGTGGGTTCAATCCTGGCCGTTAGCACACGCTGAAGAAATAGAGACGATCTCAAAAACTACATTTGATTGACTTCTTAGCGGTATTAATCCGTTTGAGTTACAACAGTTGCGTCACATATTTGTACCACATGTGTTTAGTGACATTTTTCCGATATTACTAAGTTATATCGCTTTTAACAGTGAAACGATTGACTCTGGGACTTAATTGAAGTAACTTTGGACTGTGACCTTATAAATGTGATAAGTGAGCCAACTGCACCCCAAGAAATATCATTCTTCTTATCTTGACATGATTGCCGGAACTCATCCATTACACCGGGTGCTGTGGTAGCGTTTCATTTAAAAATTTAGACAAATAAGTCCTTTTATACTGTGGCTGTGGGATTTAATTGAACTGATTCTGGACTGTGACCTTATGAATGTGATAAATGAGACAATTGGACTTCAAGGAATAAAATTCTTAATTTGACATGATTGCTGTAACTCAGTGATTATACTGGGCGCTGTGGTAGCGGTTTTTTTAAAAAATATAAATAAATAAGCCATTTTTTATTGTGGGACCAATCCTAGCCGTTATCGCGCGCTTAATAAATAGGAACAGTTTCAAAAACTACATTTTATTGACTTTCCAACAGTATCAATCCGTGTGAGTTACAGCGGTTGCGTCACATATTTGTACGAACATGTTGTTAGTGACTTTTTTCCGATATTACTAAGTTGTATCGCTTTTAACAGTGAAACGATTGACTGTGGAACTTAACTGAACTAAATTTGGACTGTGACCTTATAAATGTGATAAGTGAACCAACTGGACTTCAAGAAATAACATTCTTCTTAATTTGACATGATTGCCGGAACTCAGTGATTACACTGGGCGCTGTGGTAGCGCTTCATTCAAATATTTAAATAAGTAAGTCATTTTTTACTGTGGGACCAATCCTAGCCGTAAGCGCGCGTTGAAGAAGAAGAGACAGTTTCAAATACTATATTTCACTGACTTTCTAACGGTATGAGTCCCTTTGAGTTACAACGGTTCCGTCACATACTCGTACCAACACTTATTTAGCGATATTTTTCTGATATTACTAGGTTGCATTGCTTTTAACAGTGAAACGATCGACTGTGGGACTTAATTGAACTGATTTTGGACTTTGACCTTATAAATGTGATAATTGAGACAATTGGACTCCAAGGAAAAACATTCTTCTTAATTTGACATGATTTCTGTATTTCAACGATTACAATGGGCGCTGTGGTAGCGCTTTATTTAAAAATTAGGATAAATGAGTTATTTTTACTGTGGGACCAAACCTAGCCCTTAGCTTGCGCTGAAAAAATACAGACAATTTCAAAAACTACATTTAATTGACTTTCTAACGGTATCAGTTCGTTTCAGTTACAACGGTTGCGTCACATATTCGTATCATCATGTACTTAACGATATTTTTCAAATATTACTAGGTTGCATCGCTTTTAACGGTAAAAAGATTGACTGTAGGACTTAATTGAACTGATTTTTGACTTTGACCTTATAAATGTGATAAATGAGCCTAATGGACTCGAAGAAATAACATTCTTCTTAACTCGACATGATTGCCGGAACTCAGCTATTACCCTGGACCATGGGGTAGCGCTTCATTTAAAAATTTAGATAAATAAGTCATTTTTTACTGTGGGACCAATCCTAGCCGTTATCGCGCGCTGAGGAAAAAGAGACATTTTCAAGAACTACATTTCATTGACTTTCTAACGGTATCAATCCGTTTGAGTTACAACAGTTTCGTCACATACTCGTACCGACATGTACTTAGTAATTTTTTCTCCGATATTACTAAGTTGTCTCGCTTCTAACTGTGCAGCGATTGACTGTGGGACTTAATTGAAGTGATTCTGGACTGTGACCTTATAAATCTGATAAATGAGCCAATTGGACTCCATGGAATAACGTTCTTCTTAATTCGACATGATTGCTGGAATTCAGCGAGTACAGTAGGCTCTGTGGTTGCGCTTTATTTTAAAATTTAGATAAATAAGTCTTTTTTTACTGTGGGTTCAATCCTGGCCGTTAGCACACCTTGAAGAAATAGAGACATTCTCAAAAACTAAATTTCATTGACTTCTTGGCGGTATCAATCCGTTTGAGTTACAACGGTTGCGTCACATATTTGTACCACATGTGTTTAGTGATATTTTTCCGATATTACTAAGTTATATCGCTTTTAACAGTGAAACGATTGACTCTGTGACTTAATCGAAGTAACTTTGGACTGTGACCTTACAAATGTGATAAGTGAGCCAACTGGAACCCAAAAAATAGCATTCTTCTTATCTTGACATGATTGCCGGAACTCATCCATTACACCGGGTGCTGTGGTAGCGTTTTATTTAAAAATTTAGACAAATAAGTCATTTTGTACTGTGGCTGTGGGATTTAATTGAACTGATTTTGGACTGTGACCTTATGAATGTGATAAATGAGACAATTGGACTCCAAGGAGTAAAATTCTTAATTTGACATGATTGCCGTAACTCAGCGATTATACTTGGCGCTGTGGTAGCGCTTTTTTTAAAAAATATAAATAAATAAGCCATTTTTTAATGTGGGACCAATCCTAGCCGTTATCGCGCGCTTAATAAATAGGAACAGTTTCAAAAACTACATTTCATTGACTTTTCAGCAGTATCAATCCGTGTGAGTTACAGCGGTTGCGTCACATATTTGTACGAACATGTTGTTAGTGACATTTTTCCGATATTACTAAGTTGTATCGCTTTTAACAGTGAAACGATTGACTGTGGAACTTAACTGAACTAAATTTGGACTTTGACCTTATAAATGTGATAAGTAAACCAACTGGACTTCAAGAAATAACATTCTTCTTAATTTGACATGATTGCCGGAACTCAGTGATTACACTGGGCGCTGTGGTAGCGCTTCATTCAAATATTTAAATAAATAAGTCATTTTTTACTGTGGGACCAATCCTAGCCGTTAGCGCGCGTTGAAGAAGAAGAGACAGTTTCAAATACTATATTTCACTGACTTTCTAACGGTATGAGTCCCTTTGAGTTACAACGGTTCCGTCACATACTCGTACCAACATTTATTTAGCGATACTTTTCTGATATTACTAGGTTGCATTGTCTCTAACAGTGTAACGATTGACTGTGGGACGTAATATAACTGATTGTGGACTGTGACTTTAAGAATATGATAACTAAGACAATTGAACTCCAAGAAGTAACATTCTTCTTAACTCGACATGATTGGCGGAACTCAGCGATTACACTGCACCGTGGGGTAGCGGTTCATTTAAAAATTTAGATAAATAAGTCATTTTTCACTGTGGGACCAATCCTGGCAGTTAGCACGCGCTGAATAAATAGGAACTGTTTCAAAGACTACATTTCATTTAGTTTCGGACGGTGTCAATCCGCTTCAGTTACAATGGTTGCGTCACATATTCGTACCAACATGTAATTAGCGATTTTCTTCCGATACTACTAAGGTTTATCGCTTTTAACAGTGACACGATTGACTGTGGAACTTAATTGAACTAAGTTTGGACTGTGACCTTATAAATGTGATAAGTGAGCCAACTGGATTCCAAGAATAAATCATTCTTCTTAATTTGACATGATTGCCGCAACTCAGCGATTACACTGGGCGCTGTGGTAGCGCTTCATTTAAAAATTTGAATAAATAAGTCATTTTTTACTGTGGGACCAATCCTAGCGGTTATCGCGCCCTGAAGATATTGAGACAGTTTCAAGAACTACAATTCAATGAATTTCTAACGGTATCAGTCCGTTTGAGTTACAACGGTTGAGTCACATATTCGTCCTCATATGTATTTAGGGATATTTTTCTGATATTGCTAGGTTGTATCGCTTTTAATAGTGAAGCGATTGACTGTGGCACTTAATTGAGTTGATGTGACCTTATATATTTGATAATTGAGCCAACTGGGCTCCAAGAATGAAACATTCTTCTTCATTTGACATGATTGCCGGAACTCAGCGATCACACTGAGCGCTGTGGTAGCGCTTCATTTAAAAATTTGAAAATATAAGTCGTTTTTTACTGTGGGACCAATCCTAGCCGTTATCGCCCGCTGAAGAAATAAAGACAGTTTCAAAAATTCCATTTCACTGACTTTCTAACGGTATCAGTCCGTTTCAATTACAACGGTTCCGTCACATATTCGTACCATCATGTACTTAACGATATTTTTAAAATATTACCAGGTTCATCGCTTTTAACAGTAAAATGATTGACAGTAGGACTTAATTGAACTGATTATTGACTTTGACCTTATGAATGTGATAAATGAGAGAATTAGACCCCAAGAAGTAACATTCTTCTTAACTCGTCATGATTGGCGGAACTCAGCGATTACACTGCACCGTGTGGTAGCGCTTCATTAAAAAATTTAGATAAATAAGTCATTTTTTACTGTGGGACCAATCCTAGCCGTCATCGCGCGCTGAAGAAATAGAGACAGTGTCAAGAACTACATTTCAATGAATTTCTGCCGGTATCAGTCCGTTTGAGTTACAACGGTTGAGTCACATATTCGTCCCCATATGTATTTAGCGATATTATTCAGTAATTACTCGGTTGGATCGCTTTTGACAGTGAAACGATTGACTGTGGGACGTAGTTGAACTGATTCTGGACTGTGACCTTATAAATGTGATAAATGAGCCAATTGGACTCCAAGGAATAACATTCTTCTTAATTTGACATGATTGCTGGAATTCAGCGATTACATTAGGCTCTGTGGTAGCGCTATATTTTAAAAATTAGATAAATCAGTCTTTTTTTACAGTGGGACCAATCCTGGCGGTTAGCACGCGCTGAATAAATAGGAACTGTTTCAAAGACTACATTTCATTTAGTTTCTGACGGTGTCAATCCGTTTCAGTTACAACGGTTGCGTCACATATTCGTACCAACATGTAATTAGCGATTTTTTTCCGATATTACTAAGTTGTATCGCTTTTAACAATGAAACGATTGACTCTGGGACATAATTGAACTGATTCTGGAGTGTGACCTTTAAATATGATTAATGAGCCAATTGGAATCCCAGGAATAACATTCTTCCTAATTTGACATGATTGCTGGAATTCAGCGATTACAACAGGCTCTGTGGTAGCGCTTTATTTAAAAATGTAGATAAATAAGTCATTTTTTACTGTGGGACCAATCCAGGCAGTTAGCACGCGCTGAAGAAATAGAGACATTCTCAAAAACTGCATTTCAATGACTTCTTGGTGGTATTAATCCGTTTGAGTTACAACGTTTGAGTCACATATTCGTCCCCATATGTATTTAGGGATATTTTTCTGATATTGCTAGGTTGTATCGCTTTTAATAGTGAAGCGATTGACTGTGGGACTTAATTGAATTGATGTGACCTTATAAATGTGTCTAATTGAGCCAACTGGACACCAAGAATGAAACATTCTTCTTAATTTGACGTGATTGCCGGAACTCAGCGATCACACTGGGCGCTGTGGTAGCGCTTCATTTAAAAAATTGAAAAAATAAGTTGTTTTTAACTGTGGGACCAATCCTTGCCGGTATCGCGCGCTGAAGAAATTGAGACACTTTCAAGAACTACATTTCAATGAATTTCTAACGGTATCAGTCCGTTTGAGTAACAACGGTTGCGTCACATATTCGTCCCCATATGTATTTAGGGATACTTTTCCGATAATACTAGGTTGTATCGATTTAACAGTGCAGCGATTGTCTGTGGGACTTAATAGAACTGATGTGACCTGATGAATGTGATAAGTGAGAAAATTGGTCTCCAAGAAGTATCATTCTTCTTAATTTGACATGATTGCCGAAACTCAGCGATTAAACTGGGCTCTGTGATAGCGCTTCATTTAAAAATTAAGATAAAAAAGTCATTTTTTACTGTGGGACCAATCCTAGCCGTTATCGCGCGCTGAAGAAATTGAGACAGTTTCAAGAACTCCATTTCATTGACTTTCTAACGGTATCAGTCTGTTTCAACTACAACGGTTCCGTCTCATATTCGTACCATCATGTACTTAACGACATTTTTCCGATATTAGCAGGTTGCATCGCTTTTAGCGGTAAAACGATTGACTGTGGAACTTAATTGAACTAAGTTTGGACTGTGAACTTATAAATGTGATAAGTGAGCCAACTGGATTCCAAAAATAAATCATTCTTCTTAATTTGACATGATTGCCGCAACTCAGCGATTACACTGGGCGTTGTGGTAGCGCTTCATTTAAAAATTTGAATAAATAAGTCATTTTTTACTGTGGGACCAATCCTAGCCGTTATCGCGCCCTGAAGAAATTGAGACAGTTTCAAGAACTACAATTCGATGAATTTCTAACGGTATCAGTCCGTTTGAGTTACAACGGTTGAGTCACATATTCGTCCCCATATGTATTTAGGGATATTTTTCTGATACTGCTAGGTTGTATCGCTTTTAATAGTGAAGCGATTGACTGTGGGACTTAATTGAATTGATGTGACCTTATAAATGTGTCTAATTGAGCCAACTGGACACCAAGAATGAAACATTCTTCTTAATTTGACGTGATTGCCGGAACTCAGCGATCACACTGGGCGCTGTGGTAGCGCTTCATTTAAAAAATTGAAAAAATAAGTTGTTTTTAACTGTGGGACCAATCCTTGCCGGTATCGCGCGCTGAAGAAATTGAGACACTTTCAAGAACTACATTTCAATGAATTTCTAACGGTATCAGTCCGTTTGAGTAACAACGGTTGCGTCACATATTCGTCCCCATATGTATTTAGGGATATTTTTCCGATAATACTAGGTTGTATCGATTTAACAGTGCAGCGATTGTCTGTGGGACTTAATAGAACTGATGTGACCTGATGAATGTGATAAGTGAGAAAATTGGTCTCCAAGAAGTATCATTCTTCTTAATTTGACATGATTGCCGAAACTCAGCGATTAGACTGGGCTCTGTGATAGCGCTTCATTTAAAAATTAAGATAAAAAAGTCATTTTTTACTGTGGGACCAATCCTAGCCGTTATCGCGCGCTGAAGAAATTGAGACAGTTTCAAGAACTCCATTTCATTGACTTTCTAACGGTATCAGTCTGTTTCAACTACAACGGTTCCGTCTCATATTCGTACCATCATGTACTTAACGACATTTTTCCGATATTAGCAGGTTGCATCGCTTTTAGCGGTAAAACGATTGACTGTGAAACTTAATTGAACTAAGTTTGGACTGTGAACTTATAAATGTGATAAGTGAGCCAACTGGATTCCAAAAATAAATCATTCTTCTTAATTTGACATGATTGCCGCAACTCAGCGATTACACTGGGCGTTGTGGTAGCGCTTCATTTAAAAATTTGAATAAATAAGTCATTTTTTACTGTGGGACCAATCCTAGCCGTTATCGCGCCCTGAAGAAATTGAGACAGTTTCAAGAACTACAATTCGATGAATTTCTAACGGTATCAGTCCGTTTGAGTTACAACGGTTGAGTCACATATTCGTCCCCATATGTATTTTGGGATATTTTTCTGATACTGCTAGGTTGTATCGCTTTTAATAGTGAAGCGATTGACTGTGGGACTTAATTGAATTGATGTGACCTTATAAATGTGTCTAATTGAGCCAACTGGACACCAAGAATGAAACATTCTTCTTAATTTGACGTGATTGCCGGAACTCAGCGATCACACTGGGCGCTGTATTAGCGCTTCATTTAAAAAATTGAAAAAATAAGTTGTTTTTAACTGTGGGACCAATCCTTGCCGGTATCGCGCGCTGAAGAAATTGAGACACTTTCAAGAACTACATTTCAATGAATTTCTAACGGTATCAGTCCGTTTGAGTAACAACGGTTGCGTCACATATTCGTCCCCATATGTATTTAGGGATATTTTTCCGATAATACTAGGTTGTATCGATTTAACAGTGCAGCGATTGTCTGTGGGACTTAATAGAACTGATGTGACCTGATGAATGTGATAAGTGAGAAAATTGGTCTCCAAGAAGTATCATTCTTCTTAATTTGACATGATTGCCGAAACTCAGCGATTAGACTGGGCTCTGTGATAGCGCTTCATTTAAAAATTCAGATAAAAAAGTCATTTTTTTACTGTGGGACCAATCCTAGCCGTTATCGCGCCCTGAAGAAATTGAGACAGTTTCAAGAACTACAATTCGATGAATTTCTAACGGTATCAGTCCGTTTGAGTTACAACGGTTGAGTCACATATTCGTCCCCATATGTATTTTGGGATATTTTTCTGATACTGCTAGGTTGTATCGCTTTTAATAGTGAAGCGATTGACTGTGGGACTTAATTGAATTGATGTGACCTTATAAATGTGTCTAATTGAGCCAACTGGACACCAAGAATGAAACATTCTTCTTAATTTGACGTGATTGCCGGAACTCAGCGATCACACTGGGCGCTGTATTAGCGCTTCATTTAAAAAATTGAAAAAATAAGTTGTTTTTAACTGTGGGACCAATCCTTGCCGGTATCGCGCGCTGAAGAAATTGAGACACTTTCAAGAACTACATTTCAATGAATTTCTAACGGTATCAGTCCGTTTGAGTAACAACGGTTGCGTCACATATTCGTCCCCATATGTATTTAGGGATATTTTTCCGATAATACTAGGTTGTATCGATTTAACAGTGCAGCGATTGTCTGTGGGACTTAATAGAACTGATGTGACCTGATGAATGTGATAAGTGAGAAAATTGGTCTCCAAGAAGTATCATTCTTCTTAATTTGACATGATTGCCGAAACTCAGCGATTAGACTGGGCTCTGTGATAGCGCTTCATTTAAAAATTCAGATAAAAAAGTCATTTTTTTACTGTGGGACCAATCCTAGCCGTTATCGCGCGCTGAAGAAATTGAGACAGTTTCAAGAACTCCATTTCATTGACTTTCTAACGGTATCAGTCTGTTTCAACTACAACGGTTCCATCTCATATTCGTACCATCATGTACTTAACGACATTTTTCCGATATTAGCAGGTTGCATCGCTTTTAGCGGTAAAACGATTGACTGTGTGACTTAATTGAACTGATTTTCGACTTTGACCTTATAAATGTGATAAATGGGTCAATTGGTTTCCAAGAAATAACATTCTTCTTAACTCGACATGATTGCCGGAACTCAGCCACTACACTGGGCACTGTGGTAGCGCTTCATTTAAAAATTTAGATAAATAAGTCATTATTTACTGTGGGACCAATCCTAGCCGTTATCGCCAGCTCAAGAAATTGAGAGATTTTCAAAAACTACATTTCACTGATTTTCTAACGGTGTCGTCCGATTAAGTTACAACGGTTGCGTCACATGTTCGTACCAACATGTATTTAGCAATATATTTCTGATACTACTAGGTGGCATCGCTTTTACCAGTTAAACGATTGACTGTGGGACTTAATTGAACTGATTCTGGACTGTGACCTTATAAATGTGATAAATAAGCCAATTGGACTCAAAGGAATAACATTCTTCTTAATTTCACATGATTATTAGCATTCAGCGATTATATTAGGCTCTGTGGTAGCGCTTTATTTAAAAATTTAGATAAATAAGTCTTTTTTTACTGTGGGACCAATCCTAGCGGTTATCGCGCCCTGAAGAAATTGAGACAGTTTCAAGAACTACAATTCAATGAATTTCTAACGGTATCAGTCCGTTTGAGTTACAACGGTTGAGTCACATATTCGTCCCCATATGTATTTAGGGATATTTTTCTGATATTGCTAGGTTGTATCGCTTTTAATAGTGAAGCGATTGACTGTGGGACTTAATTGAGTTGATGTGACCTTATAAATTTGATAATTGAGCCAACTGGGCTCCAAGAATGAAACATTCTTCTTCATTTGACATGATTGCCGGAACTCAGCGATCACACTGAGCGCTGTGGTAGCGCTTCATTTAAAAATTTGAAAAAATAAGTCGTTTTTTACTGTGGGACCAATCCTAGCCGTTATCGCCCGCTGAAGAAATAAAGACAGTTTCAAAAATTCCATTTCACTGACTTTCTAACGGTATGAGTCCGTTTCAATTACAACGGTTCCGTCACATATTCGTACCATCATGTACTTAACGATATTTTTAAAATATTACCAGGTTGCATCGCTTTTAACAGTAAAATGATTGACAGTAGGACTTAATTGAACTGATTATTGACTTTGACCTTATGAATGTGATAAATGAGAGAATTAGACCCCAAGAAGTAACATTCTTCTTAACTCGTCATGATTGGCGGAACTCAGCGATTACACTGCACCGTGTGGTAGCGCTTCATTAAAAAATTTAGATAAATAAGTCATTTTTTACTGTGGGACCAATCCTAGCCGTCATCGCGCGCTGAAGAAATAGAGACAGTGTCAAGAACTACATTTCAATGAATTTCTGCCGGTATCAGTCCGTTTGAGTTACAACGGTTGAGTCACATATTTGTCCCCATATGTATTTAGCGATATTATTCAGTAATTACTCGGTTGGATCGCTTTTAACAGTGAAACGATTGACTGTGGGACGTAGTTGGACTGATTCTGGACTGTGACCTTATAAATGTGATAAATGAGCCAATTGGACTCCAAGGAACAACATTCTTCTTAATTTGACATGATTACTGGAATTCAGCGATTACATTAGGCTCTGTGGTAGCGCTATATTTTAAAAATTAGATAAATCAGTCTTTTTTTACAGTGGGACCAATCCTGGCGGTTAGCACGCGCTGAATAAATAGGAACTGTTTCAAAGACTACATTTCATTTAGTTTCTGACGGTGTCAATCCGTTTCAGTTACAACGGTTGCGTCACATATTCGTACCAACATGTAATTAGCGATTTTTTTCCGATATTACTAAGTTGTATCGCTTTTAACAATGAAACGATTGACTCTGGGACATAATTGAACTGATTCTGGAGTGTGACCTTTAAATATGATTAATGAGCCAATTGGAATCCCAGGAATAACATTCTTCCTAATTTGACATGATTGCTGGAATTCAGCGATTACAACAGGCTCTGTGGTAGCGCTTTATTTAAAAATGTAGATAAATAAGTCATTTTTTACTGTGGGACCAATCCAGGCAGTTAGCACGCGCTGAAGAAATAGAGACATTCTCAAAAACTGCATTTCAATGACTTCTTGGTGGTATTAATCCGTTTGAGTTACAACGTTTGAGTCACATATTCGTCCCCATATGTATTTAGGGATATTTTTCTGATATTGCTAGGTTGTATCGCTTTTAATAGTGAAGCGATTGACTGTGGGACTTAATTATATTGATGTGACCTTATAAATGTGTCTAATTGAGCCAACTGGACACCAAGAATGAAACATTCTTCTTAATTTGACGTGATTGCCGGAACTCAGCGATCACACTGGGCGCTGTGGTAGCGCTTCATTTAAAAAATTGAAAAAATAAGTTGTTTTTAACTGTGGGACCAATCCTTGCCGGTATCGCGCGCTGAAGAAATTGAGAAACTTTCAAGAACTACATTTCAATGAATTTCTAACGGTATCAGTCCGTTTGAGTAACAACGGTTGCGTCACATATTCGTCCCCATATGTATTTAGGGATATTTTTCCGATAATACTAGGTTGTATCGATTTAACAGTGCAGCGATTGTCTGTTGGACTTAATAGAACTGATGTGACCTGATGAATGTGATAAGTGAGAAAATTGGTCTCCAAGAAGTATCATTCTTCTTAATTTGACATGATTGCCGAAACTCAGCGATTAGACTGGGCTCTGTGATAGCGCTTCATTTAAAAATTAAGATAAAAAAGTCATTTTTTACTGTGGGACCAATCCTAGCCGTTATCGCGCGCTGAAGAAATTGAGACAGTTTCAAGAACTCCATTTCATTGACTTTCTAACGGTATCAGTCTGTTTCAACTACAACGGTTCCGTCTCATATTCGTACCATCATGTACTTAACGACATTTTTCCGATATTAGCAGGTTGCATCGCTTTTAGCGGTAAAACGATTGACTGTGGAACTTAATTGAACTAAGTTTGGACTGTGAACTTATAAATGTGATAAGTGAGCCAACTGGATTCCAAAAATAAATCATTCTTCTTAATTTGACATGATTGCCGCAACTCAGCGATTACACTGGGCGTTGTGGTAGCGCTTCATTTAAAAATTTGAATAAATAAGTCATTTTTTACTGTGGGACCAATCCTAGCCGTTATCGCGCCCTGAAGAAATTGAGACAGTTTCAAGAACTACAATTCGATGAATTTCTAACGGTATCAGTCCGTTTGAGTTACAACGGTTGAGTCACATATTCGTCCCCATATGTATTAGGGATATTTTTCTGATACTGCTAGGTTGTATCGCTTTTAATAGTGAAGCGATTGACTGTGGGACTTAATTGAATTGATGTGACCTTATAAATGTGTCTAATTGAGCCAACTGGACACCAAGAATGAAACATTCTTCTTAATTTGACGTGATTGCGGGAACTCAGCGATCACACTGGGCGCTGTATTAGCGCTTCATTTAAAAAATTGAAAAAATAAGTTGTTTTTAACTGTGGGACCAATCCTTGCCGGTATCGCGCGCTGAAGAAATTGAGACACTTTCAAGAACTACATTTCAATGAATTTCTAACGGTATCAGTCCGTTTGAGTAACAACGGTTGCGTCACATATTCGTCCCCATATGTATTTAGGGATATTTTTCCGATAATACTAGGTTGTATCGCTTTTAACAGTGCAGCGATTGTCTGTGGGACTTAATAGAACTGATGTGACCTTATGAATGTGATAAGTGAGAAAATTGGTCTCCAAGAAGTATCATTCTTCTTAATTTGACATGATTGCCGAAACTCAGCGATTAGACTGGGCTCTGTGATAGCGCTTCATTTAAAAATTAAGATAAAAAAGTCATTTTTTACTGTGGGACCAATCCTAGCCGTTATCGCGCGCTGAAGAAATTGAGACAGTTTCAAGAACTCCATTTCATTGACTTTCTAACGGTATCAGTCTGTTTTAAATGCAACGGTTCCGTCTCATATTCGTACCATCATGTACTTAACGACATTTTTCCGATATTAGCAGGTTGCATCGCTTTTAGCGGTAAAACGATTGACTGTGTGACTTAATTGAACTGATTTATGACTTTGACCTTATAAATGTGTCAAATGGGTCAATTGGTTTCCAAGAAATAACATTCTTCTTAACTCGACATGATTGCCGGAACTCAGCCATTACACTGGACACTGTGGTAGCGCTTCATTTAAAAATTTAGATAAATAAGTCATTATTTACTGTGGGACCAATCCTAGCCGTTATCGCCAGCTCAAGAAATTGAAAGATTTTCAAAAACTACATTTCACTGATTTTCTAACGGTGTCGTCCGATTAAGTTACAACGGTTGCGTCACATGTTCGTACCAACATGTATTTAGCAATATTTTTCTGATACTACTAGGTGGCATCGCTTTTAACAGTTAAACGATTGACTGTGGGACTTAATTGAACTGATTCTGGACTGTGATCTTATAAATGTGATAAATGAGACAATTGGACTCCAAGGAAAAACATTCTTCTTAATTTGACATGATTGCTGTAACTCAGCGATTATACTGGGCGCTGTGGTAGCGCTTCATTTAAGAATTTAAAAAAATAAGTCGTTTTTTACTGTGGGACCAGTCCTAGCCGTTATCGCCCGCTGAAGAAATAGAGACAGTGTCAAAAATTCCATTTCACTGACTTTCTAACGGTATCAGTTCGATTCAATTGCAACTGTTCCGTCACATGTTCGTACCATCATGTACTTAAAGATATTTTTAAAATATTACCAGGTTGCATCGCTTTTAACAGTAAAATGATTGACAGTAGGACTTAATTGAACTGATTATTGACTTTGACCTTATGAATGTGATAAATGAGAGAATTAGACCCCAAGAAGTAACATTCTTCTTAACTCGACATGATTGGCGGAACTCAGCGATTACACTGCACCGTGTGGTAGCGCTTCATTAAAAAATTTAGATAAATAAGTCATTTTTTACTGTGGGACCAATCCTAGCCGTCATCGAACGCGGAAGAAATAGAGACAGTGTCAAGAACTACATTTCAATGAATTTCTACCGGTATCAGTCCGTTTGAGTTACAACGGTTGAGTCACATATTCGTCCCCATATGTATTTAGCGATATTATTCAGTAATTACTCGGTTGGATCGCTTTTAACAGTGAAACGATTGACTGTGGGACGTAGTTGAACTGATTCTGGACTGTGACCTTATAAATGTGATAAATGAGCCAATTGGACTGCAAGGAATAACATTCTTCTTAATTTGACATGATTGCTGGAATTCAGCGATTACATTAGGCTCTGTGGTAGCGCTATATTTTAAAAGTTAGATAAATCAGTCTTTTTTTACAGTGGGACCAATCCTGGCGGTTAGCACGCGCTGAATAAATAGGAACTGTTTCAAAGACTACACTTCATTTAGTTTCTGACGGTGTCAATCCGTTTCAGTTACAACGGTTGCGTCACATATTCGTACCAACATGTAATTAGCGATTTTTTTCCGATATTACTAAGTTGTATCGCTTTTAACAATGAAACGATTGACCCTGGGACATAATTGAACTGATTCTGGAGTGTGAACTTTAAATATGATTAATGAGCCAATTGGAATCCCAGGAATAACATTCTTCTTAATTTGACATGATTGCTGGAATTCAGCGATTACAACAGGCTCTGTGGTAGCGCTTTATTTAAAAATGTAGATAAATAAGTCATTTTTTACTGTGGGACCAATCCAGGCAATTAGCACGCGCTGAAGAAATAGACACATTCTCAAAAACTACATTTCAATGACTTCTTGGTGGTATTAATCCCTTTGAGTTACAACGGTTGCGTCACATATTCGTACCAACATGTATTAAGTTATATTTTTCCGATACTACTAAGTTATACCGCTTTTAACAGTGACACGATTGACTGTGGAACTTAATTGAACTAAGTTTGGACTGTGAACTTATAAATGTGATAAGTGAGCCAACTGGATTCCAAGAATAAATCATTCTTCTTAATTTGACATGATTGCCGCAACTCAGCGATTACACTGGGCGTTGTGGTAGCGCTTCATTTAAAAATTTGAATAAATAAGTCATTTTTTACTGTGGGACCAATCCTAGCCGTTATCGCGCGCTGAAGAAATTGAGACAGTTCCAAGAACTACAATTCGATGAATTTCTAACGGTATCAGTCCGTTTGAGTTACAACGGTTGAGTCACATATTCGTCCCCATATGTTTTTAGGGATATTTTTCTGATATTGCTAGGTTGTATCGCTTTTAATAGTTAAGCGATTGACTGTGGGACTTAATTGGATTGATGTGACCTTATAAATGTGTCTAATTGAGCCAACTGGACACCAAGAATGAAACATTCTTCTTAATTTGACGTGATTGCCGGAACTCAGCGATCACACTGGGCGCTGTGGTAGCGCTTCATTTAAAAAATTAAAAAATAAGTTGTTTTTAACTGTGGGACCAATCCTTGCCGGTATCGCGCGCTGAAGAAATTGAGACACTTTCAAGAACTACATTTCAATGAATTTCTAACGATATCAGTCCGTTTGAGTAACAACGGTTGCGTCACATATTCGTCCCCATATGTATTTAGGGATATTTTTCCGATAACACTAGGTTGTATCGCTTTTAACAGTGCAGCGATTGACTGTGGGACTTAATAGAACTGATGTGACCTTATGAATGTGATAAGTGAGAAAATTGGTCTCCAAGAAGTATTATTCTTCTTAATTTGAGATGATTGCTGAAACTCAGCGGTTAGACTGGGCTCTGTGATAGCGCTTCATTTAAAAATTAAGATAAAAAAGTCATTTTTTACTGTGGGACCAATCCTAGCCGTTATCGCGCGCTGAAGAAATTGAGACAGTTTCAAGAACTCCATTTCATTGACTTTCTAACGGTATCAGTCTGTTTCAACTACAACGGTTCCGTCTCATATTCGTACCATCATGTACTTAACGACATTTTTCCGATATTAGCAGGTTGCATCGCTTTTAGCGGTAAAACGATTGACTGTGTGACTTAATTGAACTGATTCTGGACTGTGATCTTATAAATGTGATAAATGAGACAATTGGACTCCAAGGAAAAACATTCTTCTTAATTTGACATGATTGCTGTAACTCAGCGATTATACTGGGCGCTGTGGTAGCGCTTCATTTAAGAATTTGAAAAAATAAGTCGTTTTTTACTGTGGGACCAGTCCTAGCCGTTATCGCCCGCTGAAGAAATAGAGACAGTTTCAAAAATTCCATTTCACTGACTTTCTAACGGTATCAGTTCGATTCAATTGCAACTGTTCCGTCACATATTCGTACCATCATGTACTTAAAGATATTTTTAAAACATTACCAGGTTGCATCGCTTTTAACAGTAAAATGATTGACAGTAGGACTTAATTGAACTGATTATTGACTTTGACCTTATGAATGTGATAAATGAGAGAATTAGACCCCAAGAAGTAACATTCTTCTTAACTTGACATGATTGGCGGAACTCAGCGATTACACTGCACCGTGTGGTAGCGCTTCATTAAAAAATTTAGATAAATAAGTCATTTTTTACTGTGGGACCAATCCTAGCCGTCATCGAACGCTGAAGAAATAGAGACAGTGTCAAGAACTACATTTCAATGAATTTCTACCGGTATCAGTCCGTTTGAGTTACAACGGTTGACTCACATATTCGTCCCCATATGTATTTAGCGATATTATTCAGTAATTACTCGGTTGGATCGCTTTTAACAGTGAAACGATTGACTGTGGGACGTAGTTGAACTGATTCTGGACTGTGACCTTATAAATGTGATAAATGAGCCAATTGGACTGCAAGGAATAACATTCTTCTTAATTTGACATGATTGCTGGAATTCAGCGATTACATTAGGCTCTGTGGTAGCGCTATATTTTAAAAGTTAGATAAATCAGTCTTTTTCTACAGTGGGACCAATCCTGGCGGTTAGCACGCGCTGAATAAATAGGAACTGTTTCAAAGACTACATTTCATTTAGTTTCTGACGGTGTCAATCCGTTTCAGTTACAACGGTTGCGTCACATATTCGTACCAACATGTAATTAGCGATTTTTTTCCGATATTACTAAGTTGTATCGCTTTTAACAATGAAACGATTGACCCTGGGACATAATTGAACTGATTCTGGAGTGTGAACTTTAAATATGATTAATGAGGCAATTGGAATCCCAGGAATAACATTCTTCTTAATTTGACATGATTGCTGGAATTCAGCGATTACAACAGGCTCTGTGGTAGCGCTTTATTTAAAAATGTAGATAAATAAGTCATTTTTTACTGTGGGACCAATCCAGGCAATTAGCACGCGCTGAAGAAATAGACACATTCTCAAAAACTACATTTCAATGACTTCTTGGTGGTATTAATCCCTTTGAGTTACAACGGTTGCGTCACATATTCGTACCAACATGTATTAAGTTATATTTTTCCGATACTACTAAGTTATACCGCTTTTAACAGTGACACGATTGACTGTGGAACTTAATTGAACTAAGTTTGGACTGTGAACTTATAAATGTGATAAGTGACCCAACTGGATTCCAAGAATAAATCATTCTTCTTAATTTGACATGATTGCCGCAACTCAGCGATTACACTGGGCGTTGTGGTAGCGCTTCATTTAAAAATTTGAATAAATAAGTCATTTTTTACTGTGGGACCAATCCTAGCCGTTATCGCGCGCTGAAGAAATTGAGACAGTTCCAAGAACTACAATTCGATGAATTTCTAACGGTATCAGTCCGTTTGAGTTACAACGGTTGAGTCACATATTCGTCCCCATATGTTTTTAGGGATATTTTTCTGATATTGCTAGGTTGTATCGCTTTCAATAGTTAAGCGATTGACTGTGGGACTTAATTGGATTGATGTGACCATATAAATGTGTCTAATTGAGCCAACTGGACACCAAGAATGAAACATTCTTCTTAATTTGACGTGATTGCCGGAACTCAGCGATCACACTGGGCGCTGTGGTAGCGCTTCATTTAAAAAATTAAAAAAATAAGTTGTTTTTAACTGTGGGACCAATCCTTGCCGGTATCGCGCGCTGAAGAAATTGAGACACTTTCAAGAACTACATTTCAATGAATTTCTAACGGTATCAGTCCGTTTGAGTAACAACGGTTGCGTCACATATTCGTCCCCATATGTATTTAGGGATATTTTTCCGATAACACTAGGTTGTATCGCTTTTAACAGTGCAGCGATTGACTGTGGGACTTAATAGAACTGATGTGACCTTATGAATGTGATAAGTGAGAAAATTGGTCTCCAAGAAGTATTATTCTTCTTAATTTGACATGATTGCCGAAACTCAGCGATTAGACTGGGCTCTGTGATAGCGCTTCATTTAAAAATTAAGATAAAAAAGTCATTTTTTACTGTGGGACCAATCCTAGCCGTTATCGCGCGCTGAAGAAATTGAGACAGTTTCAAGAACTCCATTTCATTGACTTTCTAACGGTATCAGTCTGTTTCAACTACAACGGTTCCGTCTCATATTCGTACCATCATGTACTTAACGACATTTTTCCGATATTAGCAGGTTGCATCGCTTTTAGCGGTAAAACGATTGACTGTGTGACTTAATTGAACTGATTTTCGACTTTGACCTTATAAATGTGATAAATGGGCCAATTGGTTTCTAAGAAATAACATTCTTCTTAACTCGACATGATTGCCGGAACTCAGCCATTACACTGGACACTGTGGTAGCGCTTCATTTAAAAATTTAGATAAATAAGTCATTATTTACTGTGGGACCAATCCTAGCCGTTATCGCCAGCTCAAGAAATTGAGAGATTTTCAAAAACTACATTTCACTGATTTTCTAACGGTGTCGTCCGATTAAGTTACAACGGTTGCGTCACATGTTCGTACCAACATGTATTTAGCAATATTTTTCTGATACTACTAGGTGGCATCGCTTTTAACAGTTAAACTATTGACTGTGGGACTTAATTGAACTGATTCTGGACTGTGATCTTATAAATGTGATAAATGAGACAATTGGACTCCAAGGAAAAACATTCTTCTTAATTTGACATGATTGCTGTAACTCAGCGATTATACTGGGCGCTGTGGTAGCGCTTTACTTAAAAAATTAGATAAGTAAGGTATTTTTTATTGTGGGACCAATCCTAGCCGTTATTGCGCGCTTAATAAATAGGAACAGTTTTAAAAACTAAATTTCATTGACTTTCTAACAGTATCAGTCCGTTTCAGTTACAACAGTTAAGTCACATATTCGTCCCCAAATGTATTTAGGGATATTTTTCTGATATTGCTAGGTTGTATCGC
Organism: Hydractinia symbiolongicarpus; assembly: GCF_029227915.1. Classification (NCBI taxonomy): domain Eukaryota; kingdom Metazoa; phylum Cnidaria; class Hydrozoa; order Anthoathecata; family Hydractiniidae; genus Hydractinia; species Hydractinia symbiolongicarpus. The sequence continues at coordinate 3,007,659 of NC_079877.1, forward strand.
TTTTAATAGTGAAGCGATTGACTGTGGGACTTAATTGAGTTGATGTGACCTTATAAATTTGATAATTGAGCCAACTGGGCTCCAAGAATGAATCATTCTTCTTCATTTGACATGATTGCCGGAACTCAGCGATCACACTGAGCGCTGTGGTAGCGCTTCATTTAAAAATTTGAAAAAATAAGTCGTTTTTTACTCTGGGACCAATCCTAGCCGTTTTTGCGCGCTGAAGAAATTGAGACAGTTTCAAGAACTACATTTCAATGAATTTCTAACGGTATCAGTCCGTTTGAGTTACAACGGTTGCGTCACATATTCGTCCCCATATGTATTTAGGGATATTTTTCTGATATTACTAGGTTGCATCGCTTTTAACAGTGAAACGATTGACTGTGGGACTTAATTGAACTAAATTTGGACTGTCACCTTATAAATGTGATAAGTGAGCCAACTAGACTCCCACAAATAACATTCCTTTTAATTTGACATGATTGCTGGAATTCAACGATTACAATAGGCGCTGTGGTAGCGTTTCATTTAAAAACTTAGATAAATACGTCATAATTACTCTAGGACCAATCCTAGCCGTTATCGCGCGCTGAAGAAAGAGAGGCAGTTTCAAAAACTACATTTCACTGACTTTCTAGCGGTATCAATAGGTTTGAGTTACAACGGTTGCGTCACATATTCGTTCCAACATGTAATTAGCGATTTTTTTCCGATATTACTAAGTTGTATCGCTTTTAACAATGAAACGATTGACTCTGGGACTTAATTGAACTGATTCTGGAGTGTGACCTTTAAATGTGATAAATGAGCCAATTAGAATCCAAGGAATAACATTTTTTCTAATTTGACATGATTGCTGGAATTCAACGATTACAATGGGCGCTGTTGTAACGCTTCATTTAAAAATTTAGATAAATAAGTCATATTTACTGTGGGACCAATCCTGACCGTTAGCACGCGCTGAATAAACAAGAGCAGTTTCAAAAACTACATTTCACTGACTTTCCAGCGGTATCAGTCCGTTTGAAACACAACGGTTGGGTCACATGCTCGTCCCCACATGTATTTAAGGATGTTTTTCTGATATTACTAGGTTGTATCGCTTTTAACAGTGAAAAGATTGAATGTGGCAGTTAAATGAACTGATTTTGGACTGTGACCTTATAAATGTGATAAATGAGCCAATTGGACTCCCACAAATAACATTCCTTTTAATTTGACATGATTGCTGGAATTCAACGATTACAATGGGCGCTGTGGTAGTGCTTCATTTAAAAACTTAGATCAATAAGTCATTCTCTACCGTGGGACCAATCCTAGCCTTTATCGCGCGCAGAAGAAATGGCGACAGTTTGAAAAACTATATTTCATTGACTTTCTATCGGTGTCGGTCCGTTTGAGTTACAACGGTTGGGTCACATATTCGCACCAACATGTATTTAGCGATATCTTTCCGCTATTACTAGGTTCCATCGCTGTTAACAGTGAAACGATTGACTATGGGACTTAATTGAACTGATTGTGCACTGTGACCTTATAAATGTGATAAGTCAGCCAACTGGACCCCAAGAAAAAACATTATTCTTAATTTGACATGATTGCCGGAACTTGGTGATTACACTGGGTGCTGTGGTAGCGCTTCATTAAAAAATTTAAATAAAAAAGTCATTCTTTACTCTGAGACGAATCCTAGCCGTTATCACCGGCTGAAGAAATAGCGACAGTTTCAAAAACTACATTTCATTGACTTCTTGGCGGTACCAGTCCGTTTGAGTTACAACAGTTGCGTCACATATTCGTACCAACATGTATTTAGCGATACTTTTCCGTTATTACAAGGTTGCATCGCTTTTAAAAGTGAAACGATTGACTGTGTGATTTAATTGAACTGATTTTGCACTGTGACCTTATAAATGTGATAATTCAGCCAACTGGACCCCAAGAAATATCATTATTCTTAATTTGACATGACTGCCGGAACTTGGTGATTACACTGGGTGCTGTGGTAGCGCTTCATTAAAAAATTTATATAAAAAAGTCATTCTTTACTCTGGCACGAATCCTAGCCGCCATCGCCCGCTGAAGAAATAGCGACAGTTTCAAAAACTACATTTCATTAACTTTCTAACGGTATCAATCCGCCTCGGTTACAACGGTTGCGTCACATATTCGTACCAACTTGTATTTAGCGACATTTTTCTCATATTACTAGGTTGCATCGATTTTAACAGTGAAACGATTGACTGTGGGACTTAATTGAACTATATTTGGACTGTCACCTTATATATGTGATAAGTGAGCAAACTGGACCCCAATAAATAACATTCTTCTTAACTTGACATGATTTCCGGAACTCGGCGATTACACTGGGTGCTGTGGTAGCACTTCATTTAAGAACTTAAATAAGAAAGTCATTTTTAGCGTGGGACAAATCCTAGTCGTCATCGCGCGCTGAAGAAATAGAGACAGTTTCAAGAACTTCATTTCATTGACTTCTTGGCGGTATCAATCCGTTTGAGTTACAACGGTTGCGTCACATATCCGTACCAACATGTATTTAGCGATAATTTTCCGCTATTACTAAGTTGTATCGCTTTTAACAGTGAAACGATTGACTGTGGGACTGAATTGAGCTGATTTTGGACTGTCACCTTATAAATGTGATAATTGAGCCAATTGGTCTTCAAGGAATGACATTTTTCTTAATTTGACATGTTTGCTGAAATTCAGCGATTGCACTAGGCGCTGTGGTAGCGCTTCATTTAAAAATTAGGATAAATAAGTCATTCTTTACTCTGAGACGAATCCTAGCCGTTATCGCCCGCTGAAGAAATGGAGACAGCTTCAAAAACTACAATTCATTGACTTTCTAACGGTATCAGTCCGTTTGAATTACAACGGTTGCGTCACATATTCGTCCTCAAATGCATTTAGGGATGTTTTTCTGATATTACTAGGTTGCATCGCTTTTAACAGTGAAACGATTGACTATGGACTTAATTGAGCTAAATTTGGATTGTCACCTTATAAATGTGATAAGTGAGCCAACTTGACCCCAAGAAATAACATTATTCTTAATTTGACATGATTGCCGGAACTCGGTGATCACACTGGGCGCTGTGGTAGCGCTTCATTTAAAAGTTCAAATAAAAAAGTCATTTTTTACCACGGGACCAATCCTAGCCTTTATCGCGTGCTGAAGAAATAGTGGCAGTTTCAAAAACTACATTTCATTGACTTTCTAACGGTGTCAGTCCGTTTGAGTCACAACGCTTTTGTCACATATTCGTCCCCAAATGTATTTGGGGATATTTTTCTGATATTACTAGGTTGTATTGCTTGTAACAATGAAAGGATTGACTGTGGCACTTAAATGAACTGATTTTGGACTGTGACCTGATAAATGTGATAAATGAGGCAATTGGAACCCAAGAAATAACATTCTTCTTAATTTGACGTGATTGCCGGAACTCAGCGATTACAATGGGCGCTGTGGCAGCGCTTCATTAAAACATTTAGATAAATAAGTCATATTTACTGTGGGACCTATTCTGGCCGTTAACACGCGCTGAATAAGTAGGAAAAGTTTCAAAAACTACACTTCATTGACTTTCTAGCGGTATCAATCCGTTTGAGTGACAACGGTTGCGTCACATATTCGTACCAACATGTATTTAGCGATATTTTTCCGCTATTACTAGGTTGCATCGCCTTTAACAGTGAAACGAGTGACTGTGGGACTTAATTAAACTGACTTTGGACTGTGACCTTATAAATGTGATAAATGAGCTAATTCGTCTTCAAGGAATAACATTCTTCTTAATTTTACATGATTGCTGGAATTCAACGATTACAATGGGCGCTGTGGTAGCGCTTCATTAAAAAATTTAGATAAATAAGTCATATTTACTGTGGGGCCAATCCTGGCCGTTAGCACGCGCTTAATAAACAGGAACAGTTTCAAAAACTACATTTCAATGAATTTCTAACTGTATCAGTCCGTTTGAGTTACAACGGTTGCGTCACATATTCGTCCCCAAATGTATTTAGGGATGTTTTTTTGATATCACTAGGTTGTATCGCTTTTAACAGTGAAGCGATTGACTGTGGCACTTAAATGAACTGATTTTGGACTGTGACCTTATAAATTTGATAAATGAGGCAATTGGACTCCCACAAATAACATTCCTCTTAATTTGATATGATTGTTGGAATTCAACGATTACAATGGGCGCTGTGGTAGCGCTTCATTAAAAAATTTAGATAAATAAGTCATATTTACTGTGGGACCAATCCTGGCCGTTAGCACGCGCTTAATAAACAGGAACAGTTTCAAAAACTACATTTCAATGAATTTCTAACTGTATCAGTCCGTTTGAGTTACAACGGTTGCGTCACATATTCGTCCCCAAATGTATTTAGGGATGTTTTTCTGATATCACTAGGTTGTATCGCTTTTAACAGTGAAGCGATTGACTGTGGCACTTAAATGAACTGATTTTGGACTGTGACCTTATAAATGTGATAAATGAGGCAATTGGACTCCCACAAATAACATTCCTCTTAATTTGATATGATTGTTGGAATTCAACGATTAGAATGGGCGCTGTGGTAGCGCTTCATTAAAAAATTTAGATAAATAAGTCATATTTACTGTGGGACCAATCCTGGCCGTTAGCACGCGCTTAATAAACAGGAACAATTTCAAAAACTACATTTCAATGAATTTCTAACAGTATCAGTCCGTTTGAGTCACAACGGTTGCGTCACATATTCGTCCCCACATGAATTTAGGGATATTTTTCTGATATTATTAGGTTGCATTGCTTGTAACAGTAAAACGATTGACTGTGGGACTTAATTGAACTAACTTTGGACTGTGACCTGATAAATGTAATAAATGAAGCAATTGGACCCCAAGAAATAACATTCTTCTTAATTTGACGTGATTGCCGGAACTCAACGATTGCATTGGCGCTGTGGTAGCGCTTCATTTAAAAATTTAGATAAATAAGTCATTCTTTACTCTGGGACGAATCCTAGACGTTATCGCCCGCTGAAGAAATAGCAACAGTTTCAAAAGCTACAATTCATTGAATTTATAACGGTATCAGTCCGTTTCAGTTACAACGGTTGCGTCACATATTCGTCCCCAAATGTATTTAAGGATGTTTTTCTGATACCACTAGGTTGTATCGCTTTTAACAGTGAAACGATTGACTGTGGCACTTAAATGAACTGATTTTGGACTGTGACCAATTAAATGTGATAAATGAGCCAATTGGACTCCCACAAATAACATTCCTCTTAATTTGACATGATTGCTGGAATTCAAGGATTACAATGGGCGCTGTGGTAGCGCTTCATTAAAAAATTTAGATAAATAAGTGATATTTACTGTGGGACCAATCCTGGCCGTTAACACGCGCTGAATAAGTAGAAACAGTTTTAGAACTACATTTCATTGGCTTTCTAGCGGTAACAATCCGTTTGAGTTACAACGGTTGCGTCACATATTCGTACCAACATGTATTTAGCGATATTTTATCGCTAGTACTAGGTTGCACCGCTTTTAACGGTGAAACGATTGACTGTGGGACTTAATTGAATTGATTTTAGACTCTGACCTTATAAATGTGATAAATGAGCCAATTGGTCTTCAAGGAATAACATTCTTCTCAATTTGACATTATTGCTGGAATTCAGCGATTATGTTAGGCTCCGTGGTAGCGCTTTATTTAAAAATTTAGATAAAAAAGTCTTTTTTTACTGTTGGACCAATCCTGGCCGTTATCGCACGCTGAAGAAATAGAAACAGTTTCAAAAACTACATTTCAATAAATTTCTAACGGTATCAGTCCGTTTGAGTCACAACGGTTGCGTCACATATTCGTCGCACATGTATTTAGGGACATTTTTCTGATATTACTAGGTTGTATTGCTTGTAACAGTGAAACGATTGACTGTGGGAATTAATTGAACTAACTTTGGACTGTGACCTTATAAATGTGATAAATGAGGCAATTGGACTCCCACAAATAACATTCCTCTTAATTTGACATGATTGTTGGAATTCAACGATTACAATGGGCGCTGTTGTAGCGCTTCATTAAAAAATTTAGATAAATAAGTCATATTTACTGTGGGACCAATCCTGGCCGTTAGCACGCGCTTAATAAACAGGAACAGTTTCAAAAACTACATTTCAATGAATTTCTAACAGTATCAGTCCGTTTGAGTCACAACGGTTGCGTCACATATTCGTCCCCACATGAATTTAGGGATATTTTTCTGATATTATTAGGTTGCATTGCTTGTAACAGTAAAACGATTGACTGTGGGACTTAATTGAACTAACTTTGGACTGTGACCTGATAAATGTAATAAATGAAGCAATTGGACCCCAAGAAATAACAATCTTCTTAATTTGACGTGATTGCCGAAACTCAGCGATTGCATTGGCGCTGTGGTAGCGCTTCATTTAAAAATTTAGATAAATAAGTCATTCCTTATTCTGGGACGAATCCTAGGCGTTATCGCCCGCTGAAGAAATAATGGCAGTTTCAAAAACTACAATTCATTGACTTTCTAACGGTATCAGTCCGTTTGAGTTACAACGGTTGCGTCACATATTCGTCCCCAAATGTATTTAGGGATGTTTTTCTGATATCACTAGGTTGTATCGCTTTTAACAGTGAAGCGATTGGCAGTGGCACTTAAATGAACTGATTTTGGACTGTGACCTTATAAATGTGATAAATGAGGCAATTGAACTCCCACAAATAACATTCCTCTTAATTTGACATGATTGTTGGAATTCAAAGATTACAATGGGCGCTGTGGTAGCGCTTCATTAAAAAATTTACATAAATAAGTCATATTTATTGTGGGACCAATCCTGACCGTTAACACGCGCTGAATAAGTAGGAACAGTTTCAAAAACTACATTTCATTGACTTTCTAGCGGTATCAATCCGTTTGAGTTACAATGGTTGCGTCACATATTCGTATTAACATGTATTTAGCGATATTTTATCGCTATTACTAGGTTGCATCGCTTTTAACAGTGAAACGATTGACTGTGGGACTTAATTGAACTGATTTTAGACTGTGACCTTATAAATGTGATAAATGAGCCAATTGGTCTTCAAGGAATAACATTCTTCTCAATTTGACATTATTGCTGGAATTCAGCGATTATTTTAGGCTCCGTGGTAGCGCTTTATTTAAAAATTTAGATAAAAAAGTCTTTTTTTACTGTTGGACCAATCCTGGCCGTTATTGCGCGCTGAAGAAATAGAAACAGTTTCAAAAACTACATTTCAATAAATTTCTAACGGTATCAGTCCGTTTGAGTCACAACGGTTGCGTCACATATTCGTCGCACATGTATTTAGGCATATTTTTCTGATATTACTAGGTTGTATTGCTTGTAACAGTGAAACGATTGACTGTGGGAATTAATTGAACTAACTTTGGACTGTGACCTGATAAATGTGATAAATGAGGCAATTGGTCTCCAAGGAAAAACATTCTTCTTAATTTCACATGATTACTGGAATTCAGTGATAACATTAGGCTCTGTGGTAGCGCTTTATTTAAAAATTTAGATGAAAAAGTCTTTTTTTTACTGTGGGACCAATCCTGGCCGTTATTGCGCGCTTAAGAAATAGAGACAGTTTCAAAAACTACATTTCAATAAATTTCTAACGGCATCAGTCCGTTTGAGTCACAACGGTTGCGTCACATAATCGTCCCCACATGTATTTAGGGATATTTATCTGATATTAGCAGGTTGTGTCGCTTTCAACAGTGAAACGGTTGGCTGTGGGACTTAAATGAACTGATTTTGGACTGTGACCTTATGAATGTGATAAGTGAGCCAACTGGACACCTAGAAATAACATTATTCTTAATTTGACATGATTGCCGGATCTCGGTGATTACACTGGGTGCTGTGGTAGCGCTTCATTTAAAAATTAAGATAAATAAGTAATTTTTTACAGTGGGACCAATCCTAGCCGTCATCGCGCGCTAAAGAAATCGAGACAATTTCAAAAACTGCATTTCATTGACTTTCTAACGGTGTCAATCCGTTTGAGTTACAACGGTTGCGTCACATATTCGTCCCCAAATGTATTTAGGGATGTTTTTCTGATATTACTAGGTTGCATCGCTTTTAACAGTGAAACGATTGACTGTGGGACTTAATTGAACTGATTTAAGACTGTGACCTTATAAATGTGATAAATGAGCCAATTCGACTCCCACAAATAACATTCCTCTTAATTTTACATGATTGTTGGAATCCAACGATTACAATGAGCGATGTGGTAGCGCTTCATTTAAAAATTTAGATAAATAAGTCACATTTACTGTGGGACCAATCCTGGCCGTTAGCACGCGCTGAATAAACAGAAACAGTTTCAAAAACTACATTTCAATGAATTTCTAACGGTATCAGTCCGTTTGAGTCACAATGGTTGCGTCACATATTCGTCCCCACATGAATTTAGGGATAATTTTCTGATATTACTAGGTTGTATTTCTTGTAACAGTGAAACGATTGACTGTGGGACTTAATTGAACTGATTTTGGAACGTGACTTTATAAATGTGATAAATGAGCCAATTGGTCTTCAAGGAATAACATTCTTCTTAATTAGACGTCATTGCCGGAACTCAGCGATTGCACTAGGCGCTGTGGTAGCGCTTCATTTAAAAATTTAGATAAAAAAGTCTTTGTTTTACTGTGGGACCAATCCTGGCCGTTATCGCGCGCTGAAGAAATAGAGACAGTTTCATAAACTACATTTCATTAACTTTCAACCGGTATAAATCCGTTTGAGTTACAACGGTTTCGTCACATATTCGTCCCGACATGCATTTAGGGATATTTTTTTGATAATACTAGGTTGTATTGCTTGTAACAGTGAAAGGATTGACTGTGGGACTTAATTGAACTAACTTTGGACTGTGACCTTATAAATGTGATAAATGAGCCAATGGGACTCCCAGAAAAAACATTCCTTTTATTTTGACATGATTGCTGGAATTCAACGATTACAATGGGCGCTGTGGCAGCGCTTCATTAAAACATTTAGAAAAATAAGTCATATTTACTGTGGGACCAATTCTGGCCGTTAGCACGCGCTGAATAAACAGAAACAGTTTCAAAAACTACATTTCAATGAATTTCTAACGGTATCAGTCCGTTTGAGTCACAATGGTTGCGTCACATATTCGTCCCCACATGAATTTAGGGATATTTTTCTGATATTACTAGGTTGTATTTCTTGTAACAGTGAAACGATTGACTGTGGGACTTAATTGAACTAACTTTGGACTGTGACCTGATAAATGTGATAAATAAGGCAAATGGACCCCAAGAAATAACATTCCTCCTAATTTGACGTGATTACCGGAACTCAGCGATTGCACTAGGCGCTGTGGTAGCGTTTCATTTAAAAATTTAGATAAATAAGTCATTTTTTACTCTGAGACGAATCCTAGCCGTTATCGCGCGGAAGAAATAGAGACAGTTTCAAAAACTACATTTCAATGAATTTCTAACGGTATCAGTCCGTTTGAGTTACAACGGTTGGGTCACATACCCGTCCCCACATGTATTTAGGGATGTTTTTCTGATATTACTAGGTTGCATCGCTTTTAACAGTGAAACGATTGACTGTGGCAGTTATATGAACTGATTTTGGACTGTGACCTTATAAATGTGATAAATGAGGCAATTGAACTCCCACAAATAGCATTCCTCTTAATTTAACATGATTGTTGGAATTCAACGATTTCAATGGGCGCTGTGGCAGCGCTTCATTAAAAAATTTAGATAAATAATTCATATTTACTGTGGGACAAATCCTGGCTGTTATCGCGCGCTTAAGAAATAGAGACAGTTTCAAAAACTACATTTCAATAAATTTCTAACGGTATCAGTCCGTTTGAGTCACAATGGTTGCGTCACATAATCGTCCGCACATGTATTTAGGGATATTTATCTGATATTAGCAGGTTGTGTCGCTTTCAACAGTGAAACGGTTGGCTGTGGTACTTAAATGAACTGATTTTTGACTGTGACCTGATAAATGTGATAAATGAGGCAATTGGTCTTCAAGGAATAACATTCTTCTCAATTTGACATGATTGCTGGAATTCAGCGATTATGTTAGGCTCCGTGGTAGCGCTCTATTTAAAAATTTAGATGAAAAAGTCTTTTTTTACTGTGGGACCAATCCTGGCCGTTATCGCGCGCTGAAGAAATAGAAACAGTTTCAAAAACTACATTTCAAAAAATTTCTAACCGTATCAGTCCGTTTGAGTCACAACGGTGGCGTCACAAAATGGTCCCCACATGTATTTAGGGATATTTATCTGATATTAGCAGGTTGTGTCGGTTTCAACAGTGAAACGGTTGGCTGTGGGACTTAAATGAACTGATTTTGGACTGTGACCTTATGAATGTGATAAGTGAGCCAACTGGACCCCTAGAAATAACATTATTCTTAATTTGACATGATTGCCGGAACTCCGTGATTACACTGGGTTCTGTGGTAGCGCTTCATTTAAAAATTAAGATAAATAAGTAATTTTTTACTGTGGGACCAATCCTAGCCGTTATCGCGCGCTAAAGAAATAGAGACAATTTCAAAAACTACATTTCATTGACTTTCTAGCGGTATCAATCCGTTTGAGTTACAACGGTTGCGTCACATATTCGTCCCCACCTGCATTTAGGGATATTTTTTTGATAATACTAGGTTGTATTGCTTGTAACAGTGAAAGGATTGACTGTGGGACTTAATTGAACAAACTTTGGACTGTGACCTTATAAATGTGATAAATGAGCCAATTGGACTCCCAGAAAAAACATTCCTTTTATTTTGACATGATTGCTGGAATTCAACGATTACAATGGGCGCTATGGCAGCGCTTCATTAAAACATTTAGAAAAATAAGTCATATTTACTGTGGGACCAATTCTGGCCGTTAGCACGCGCTGAATAAGTAGGAACAGTTTCAAAAACTACATTTCATTGACTTTCTAGCGGTATCAATCCGTTTGAGTTACAACGGTTGCGTCACATATTCGTCCCCACATGTTTTTAGGGATACTTTTCTGATATTACTAGGTTGTATTGCTAGTAACAGTGAAACGATTGACTGTGGGACTTAATTGAACTAACTTTGGACTGTGACCTGATAAATGTGATAAATAAGGCAAATGGACCCCAAGAAATAACATTCCTCCTAATTTGACGTGATTACCGGAACTCAGCGATTGCACTAGGCGCTGTGGTAGCGTTTCATTTAAAAATTTAGATAAATAAGTCACATTTACTGTGGGACCAATTCTGGCCGTTATCGCGCGCTGAAGAAATAGAGACAGTTTCAAAAACTACATTTCAATAAATTTCTAACCGTATCAGTCCGTTTGAGTCACAACGGTGGCGTCACAAAATGGTCCCCACATGTATTTAGGGATCTTTATCTGATATTAGCAGGTTGTGTCGGTTTCAACAGTGAAACGGTTGGCTGTGGGAATTAAATGAACTGATTTTGGACTGTGATCTTATGAATGTGATAAGTGAGCCAACTGGACCCCTAGAAATAACATTATTCTTAATTTGACATGATTGCCGGAACTCGGTGATTACACTGGGTTCTGTGGTAGCGCTTCATTTAAAAATTAAGATAAATAAGTAATTTTTTACTGTGGGACCAATCCTAGCCGTTATTGCGCGCTAAAGAAATAGAGACAATTTCAAAAACTACATTTCATTGACTTTTTAACGGTGTCAATCCGTTTGAGTTACGATGGTTGCGTCACATATTCGTCCCCACATGAATTTAGGGATATTTTTCTGATATTACTAGGTTGTATTGCTTGTAACAGTGAAACGATTGATTGTGGAACTTAATTGAACTGATTTAAGACTGTGACCTTATAAATGTGATAAATGAGAAAATTGGACTCCCACAAATAACATTCCTCTTAATTGTACATGATTGTTGGAATTCAACGATTAAAATGAGCGCTGTGGTAGCGCTTCATTTAAAAATTTAGATAAATAAGTCACATTTACTGTGGGACCAATCCTGGCCGTTAGCACGTGCTGAATAAACAGGAACAGTTTCAAAAACTACATTTCAATGAACTTCTAACGGTATCAGTCCGTTTGAGTCACAATGGTTGCGTCACATAATCGTCCGCACATGTATTTAGGGATATTTATCTGATATTAGCAGGTTGTGTTGCTTTCAACAGTGAAACGGTTGGCTGTGGTACTTAAATGAACTGATTTTTGACTGTGACCTGATAAATGTGATAAATGAGGCAATTGGTCTTCAAGGAATAACATTCTTCTCAATTTGACATGATTGCTGGAATTCAGCGATTATGTTAGGCTCCGTGGTAGCGCTTTATTTAAAAATTTAGATGAAAAAGTCTTTTTTTACTGTGGGACCAATCCTGGCCGTTATCGCGCGCTGAAGAAATAGAGACAGTTTCAAAAACTACATTTCAAAAAATTTCTAACCGTATCAGTCCGTTTGAGTCACAACGGTGGCGTCACAAAATGGTCCCCACATGTATTTAGGGATATTTATCTGATATTAGCAGGTTGTGTCGGTTTCAACAGTGAAACGGTTGGCTGTAGGACTTAAATGAACTGATTTTGGACTGTGACCTTATGAATGTGATAAGTGAGCCAACTGGACCCCTAGAAATAACATTATTCTTAATTTGACATGATTGCCGGAACTCGGTGATTACACTGGGTTCTGTGGTAGCGCTTCATTTAAAAATTAAGATAAATAAGTAATTTTTTACTGTGGGACCAATCCTAGCCGTTATCGCGCGCTAAAGAAATAGAGACAATTTCAAAAACTACATTTCATTGACTTTCTAGCGGTATCAATCCGTTTGAGTTACAACGGTTGCGTCACATATTCGTCCCCACATGTATTTAGGGATACTTTTCTGATATTACTAGGTTGTATTGCTAGTAACAGTGAAACGATTGACTGTGGGACTTAATTGAACTAACTTTGGACTGTGACCTGATAAATGTGATAAATAAGGCAAATGGACCCCAAGAAATAACATTCCTCCTAATTTGACGTGATTACCGGAACTCAGCGATTGCACTAGGCGCTGTGGTTGCGTTTCATTTAAAAATTTAGATAAATAAGTCACATTTACTGTGGGACCAATTCTGGCCGTTATCGCGCGCTGAAGAAATAGAGACAGTTTCAAAAACTACATTTCAATAAATTTCTAACCGTATCAGTCCGTTTGAGTCACAACGGTGGCGTCACAAAATGGTCCCCACATGTATTTAGGGATCTTTATCTGATATTAGCAGGTTGTGTCGGTTTCAACAGTGAAACGGTTGGCTGTGGGAATTAAATGAACTGATTTTGGACTGTGATCTTATGAATGTGATAAGTGAGCCAACTGGACCCCTAGAAATAACATTATTCTTAATTTGACATGATTGCCGGAACTCGGTGATTACACTGGGTTCTGTGGTAGCGCTTCATTTAAAAATTAAGATAAATAAGTAATTTTTTACTGTGGGACCAATCCTAGCCGTTATTGCGCGCTAAAGAAATAGAGACAATTTCAAAAACTACATTTCATTGACTTTTTAACGGTGTCAATCCGTTTGAGTTACGATGGTTGCGTCACATATTCGTCCCCACATGAATTTAGGGATATTTTTCTGATATTACTAGGTTGTATTGCTTGTAACAGTGAAACGATTGATTGTGGAACTTAATTGAACTGATTTAAGACTGTGACCTTATAAATGTGATAAATGAGAAAATTGGACTCCCACAAATAACATTCCTCTTAATTGTACATGATTGTTGGAATTCAACGATTAAAATGAGCGCTGTGGTAGCGCTTCATTTAAAAATTTAGATAAATAAGTCACATTTACTGTGGGACCAATCCTGGCCGTTAGCACGTGCTGAATAAACAGGAACAGTTTCAAAAACTACATTTCAATGAACTTCTAACGGTATCAGTCCGTTTGAGTCACAATGGTTGCGTCACATATTCGTCCCCACATGAATTTAGGGATATTTTTCTGATATTACTAGGTTGTATTGCTTGTAACAGTGAAACGATTGACTGTGGGACTTAATTGAACTGATTTTGGAATGTGACTTTATAAATGTGATAAATGAGCCAATTGGTCTTTAAGGAATAACATTCTTCTAAATTTGACGTGATTGCCGGAACTCAGCGATTGCACTAGGCGCTGTGGTAGCGCTTCATTTAAAAATTTAGCTAAAAAAGTCTTTGTTTTACTGTGGGACCAATCCTGGCCGTTATTGCGTGCTGAAGAAATAGAGACAGTTTCAAAAACTACATTTCATTAACTTTCAACCGGTATAAATCCGTTTGAGCTACAACGGTTTCGTCATATATTCGTCCCCACATGCATTTAGGGATATTTTTTTGATATTACTAGGTTGTATTGCTTGTAACAGTGAAAGGATTGACTGTGGGTCTTAATTGAACTAACTTTGGACTGTGACCTTTTAGATGTGATAAATGAGCCAATTGGACTCCCAGAAATAACATTCCTTTTATTTTCACATGATTGCTGGAATTCAACGATTACAATGGTCGCTGTGGCAGCGCTTCATTAAAACATTTAGATAAATAAGTCATATTTACTGTGGAACCAATTCTGGCCGTTAGCACGCGCTGAATAAGTAGGAACAGTTTCAAAAACTACATTTCATTGACTTTCTAGCGGTATCAATCCGTTTGAGTTACAACGGTTGCGTCACATATTCGTCCCCACATGTATTTAGGGATACTTCTCTGATATTACTAGGTTGTATTGGTTGTAACAGTGAAACGATTGACTGTGGGACTTAATTGAACTAACTTTGGACTGTGACCTGATAAATGTGATAAATAAGGCAAATGGTCCCCAAGAAATAACATTCTTCCTAATTTGACGTGATTACCGGAACTCAGCGATTGCACTAGGCGCTGTGGTAGCGCTTCATTTAAAAATTTAGATAAATAACTCATTTTTTACTCTGAGACGAATCCTAGCCGTTATCTCGCGGAAGAAATAGAGACAGTTTCAAAAACTACATTTCAATGAATTTGTAACGGTATCAGTCCGTTTGAGTTACAACGGTTGGGTCACATACCCGTCCCCACATGTATTTAGGGATGTTTTTCTGATATTACTAGGTTGCATCCCTTTTAACAGTGAAACGATTGACTGTGGCAGTTATATGAACTGATTTTGGACTGTGACCTTATAAATGTGATTAATGAGGCAATTGGACTCCACAAATAACATTCTTCTTAATTTGACATGATTGTTGGGATTCAACGATTACAATGGGCGCTGTGTCGGCGCTTCATTAAAAAATTTAGATAAATAAGTCATATTTACTGTGGGACCAATCTTGGCTGTTATCGCGCGCTTAAGAAATAGAGACAGTTTCAAAAACTACATTTCAATAAATTTCTAACGGTATCAGTCCGTTTGAATCACAACGGTTGCGTCACATAATCATCCCCACATGAATTTAGGGATATTTTTCTGATATTACTAGGTTTTATTGCTTGTAACAGTGAAACGATTGACTGTGGGACTTAATTAAACTGATTTTGGACTGTGACTTTTTAAATGTGATAAATGAGACAATTGGTCTTCAAGGAATAACATTCTTCTTAATTTGACGTGATTGCCGGAACTCAGCGATTGCACTAGGCGCTGTGGTAGCGCTTCATTTAAAATTTAGATAAAAAAGTCTTTGTTTTACTGTGGGATCAATCCTGGCCGTTATCGCGCGCTGAAGAAATAGAGACAGTTTCAAAAACTACATTTCATTAACTTTGAACCGGTATAAACCCGTTTGAGTTACAACGGTTTCGTCACATATTCGTCGCCACATGCATTTAGGGATATTTTTTGATATTACGAGGTTGTATTGCTTGTAACAGTGAAAGGATTGACTGTGGGACTTAATTGAACTAACTTTGGACTGTGACCTTATAAATGTGATAAATGAGCCAATTGGACTCCCAGAAATAACATTCCTTTTATTTTGACATGATTGCCGGAACTCGGTGATTACACTGGGCGCTGTGGCAGCGCTTCATTAAAACATTTAGATAAATAAGTCAAATTTACTGTGGGACCAATTCTGGCCGTTAGCACTCGCTGAATAAGTAGAAACAGTTTCAAAAACTACATTTCATTGACTTTCTAGCGGTATCAATCCGTTTGAGTTACAACGGTTGCGTCACATATTCGTCCCCACATGTGTTTAGGAATATCTTTGTGATATTACTAGGTTGTATTGCTTGTAACAGTAAAACGATTGACTGTGGGACTTAATTGAGCTAACTTTGGACTGTGACCTGATAAATGTGATAAATGGGGCAATTGGGCCCCAAGAAATAACATTCTTCTTAATTTGACGTGATTGCCGGAATTCAGCGATTGCACTAGGCGCTGTGGTAGCGGTTCATTAAAAAATTTAGATAAATAAGTCATTCTTTACTCTCAGACGAATCCTAGCCGTTATCGCCCGCTGAAGAAATAGCGACAGTTTCAAAAACTACAATTCATTGACTGTCTAACGGTATCACTCTGTTTGAGTTACAACGGTTGCGTCACATATTCGTCCCCAAATGTATTTAGGGATGTTTTTCTGATATCACTAGGTTGTATCGCTTTTAACAGTGAAATGATTGACTGTGGCACTTAAATGAACTGATTTTGGACTGTGATCTTATAAATGTGATAAATGAGCCAATTGGACTCCCACAAATAACATTCCTTTTAATTTGACATGATTGCTGGAATTCAACGATTACAATGGGCGCTCTTGTAGCGCTTCATTAAAAAATTTAGTTAAATAAGTCAAATTTACTGTGGGACCAATCCTGGCCGTTAACACGCGCTGAAGAAATAATGGCAGTTTCACAAACTACATTTCATTGACTTTCTAACGGTAACAATCCACTTCAGTCTCAACGGTTGCGTCACATATTCGTATCAACTTGTATTTAGCGATATTTTTCTCATATTTCTGTATAACGGTATCACTCAGTTTGAGTTACAACGGTTACGTCACATATTCGTCCCCAAATGTATTTAGGGATGTTTTTCTGATATCACTAGGTTGTATCGCTTTTAACAGTGAAATGATTGACTGTGGCACTTAAATGAACTGATTTTGGACTGTGATCTTATAAATGTGATAAATGAGCCAATTGGACTCCCACAAATAACATTCCTTTTAATTTGACATGATTGCTGGAATTCAACGATTACAATGGGCGCTCTTGTAGCGCTTCATTAAAAAATTTAGTTAAATAAGTCAAATTTACTGTGGGACCAATCCTGGCCGTTAACACGCGCTGAAGAAATAATGGCAGTTTCACAAACTACATTTCATTGACTTTCTAACGGTAACAATCCGCTTCAGTCTCAACGGTTGCGTCACATATTCGTATCAACTTGTATTTAGCGATATTTTTCTCATATTTCTAGGTTGCATCGCTTTTAACAGTGAAACGATTGACTATGGGACTTAGTTGAACTAAACTTGGATTCTCACCTTATAAATGTGATAAGTGAGCCAACTGGACCCCAAGAAATAACATTATTCTTAATTTGACATGATTGCCGGAACTCGGTGATTACACTGGGTGCTGTGGTAGCGCTTCATATAAAAATTCAAATAAAAAAGTCATTTTTTACCGCGGGACCAATCCTAGCCTTTATGGCGCGCTGAAGGAATAGCAACAGTTTCAAAAACTACAATTCATTGACTGTCTAACGGTATCACTCTCTTTGAGTTACAATGGTTGCGTCACATATTCGTCCCCAAATGTATTTAGCGATGTTTTTCTGATATCACTAGGTTGTATCGCTTTTAACAGTGAAACGATTGACTGTTGGACTTAATTGAGCTAACTTTGGACTGTGACCTGATAAATGTGATAAATGGGGCAATTGGGCCCCAAGAAACAACATTCTTCTTAATTTGACTTGATTGCCGGAATTCAGCGATTGCACTAAGCGCTGTGGTAGCGTTTCATTAAAAAATTTAGATAAATAAGTCATTCTTTACTCTCAGACGAATCCTAGCCGTTATCGCCCGCTGAAGAAATAGCGACAGTTTCAAAAACTACAATTCATTGACTGTCTAACGGTATCACTCTGTTTGAGTTACAACGGTTGCGTCACATATTCGTCCCCAAATGTATTTAGCGATGTTTTTCTGATATCACTAGGTTGTATCGCTTTTAACAGTGAAACGATTGACTGTGGGACTTAATTGAGCTAACTTTGGACTGTGACCTGATAAATGTGATAAATGGGGAAATTGGGCCCCAAGAAACAACATTCTTCTTAATTTGACGTGATTGCCGGAATTCAGCGATTGCACTATGCGCTGTGGTAGCGCTTCATTAAAAAATTTAGATAAATAAGTCATTCTTTACTCTCAGACGAATCCTAGCCGTTATCGCCCGCTGAAGAAATAACGACAGTTTCAAAAACTACAATTCATTGACTGTCTAACGGTATCACTCTGTTTGAGTTACAACGGTTGCGTCACATATTCGTCCCCAAATGTATTTAGGGATGTTTTTCTGATATCACTAGGTTGTATCGCTTTTAACAGTGAAACGATTGACTGTGGCACTTAAATGAACTGATTTTGGACTGTGACCTTATAAATGTGATAAATGAGCCAATTGGACTCCCACAAATAACATTCCTCTTAATTTGACATGATTGCTGGAATTCAACGATTACAATGGGCGCTGTGGTAGCGCTTCATTAAAAAACTTAGATAAATAAGTCATATTTACTGTGGGACCAATCCTGGCCGTTAACACGCGCTGAAGAAATAGTGGCAGTTTCAAAAACTACATTTCATTGACTTTCTAACGGTAACAATCCGCTTCAGTCTCAACGGTTGCGTCACATATTCGTCCCCACATGCATTTAGGGATATTTTTTTGATATTACTAGGTTGTATTGCTTGTAACAGTGAAAGGATTGACTGTGGGACTTAATTGAACTAACTTTGGACTGTGACCTTATAAATGTGATAAATGAGCCAATTGGAATCCCAGAAATAACATTCCTTTTATTTTGACCTGATTGCTGGAATTCAACGATTACAATGGGCGCTGTGGTAGCGGTTCATTAAAAAATTTAGATAAATAAGTCATTCTTTACTCTCAGACGAATCCTAGCCGTTATCGCCCGCTGAAGAAATAGCGACAGTTTCAAAAATTGACTGTCTAACGGTATCACTCTGTTTGAGTTACAACGGTTGCGTCACATATTCGTCCCCAAATGTATTTAGGGATGTTTTTCTGATATCACTAGGTTGTATCGCTTTTAACAGTGAAACGATTGACTGTTGCACTTAAATGAATTGATTTTGGACTGTGACCTTATAAATGTGATAAATGAGCTGATTGGACTCCCACAAATAACATTCCTCTTAATTTGACATGATTGCTGGAATTCAACGATTACAATGGGCGCTGTGGTAGCGCTTCATTAAAAAATTTAGATAAATAAGTCATATTTACTGTGGGACCAATCCTGGCCGTTAACACGCGCTGAAGAAATAGTGGCAGTTTTAAAAACTACATTTCCTTGACTTTCTAACGGTAACAATCCGCTTCAGTCTCAACGGTTGCGTCACATATTCGTATCAACTTGTATTTAGCGATATTTTTCTCATACTACTAGATTGCATCGCTTTTAACAGTGAAACGATTGACTGTGGGACTTAATTGAACTGATTTTGGACTGTGACCTGATAAATGTGATAAATGGGGCAATTTGGCCCCAAGAAACAACATTCTTCTTAATTTGACATGATTGCCGGAATTCAGCGATTGCACTAAGCGCTGTGGTAGCGCTTCATTAAAAAATTTAGATAAATAAGTCATTCTTTACTCTCAGACGAATCCTAGCCGTTATCGCCCGCTGAAGAAATAGCGCCAGTTTCAAAAACTACAATTCATTGACTGTCTAACGGTATCACTCTGTTTGAGTTACAACGGTTGCGTCACATATTCGTCCCCAAATGTATTTAGCGATGTTTTTCTGATATCACTAGGTTGTATCGCTTTTAACAGTGAAACGATTGACTGTGGGACTTAATTGAGGTAACTTTGGACTGTGACCTGATAACTGTGATAAATGGGGCAATTGGGCCTCAAGAAACAACATTCTTCTTAATTTGACGTGATTGCCGGAATTCAGAGATTGCACTAAGCGCTGTGGTAGCGCTTCATTAAAAAATTTAGATAAATAAGTCATTCTTTACTCTCAGACGAATCCTAGCCGTTATCGCCCGCTGAAGAAATAGCGACAGTTTCAAAAACTACAATTCATTGACTGTCTAACGGTATCACTCTGTTTGAGTTACAACGGTTGCGTCACATATTCGTCCCCAAATGTATTTAGGGATGTTTTTCTGATATCACTAGGTTGTATCGCTTTTAACAGTGAAACGATTGACTGTGGCACTTAAATGAACTGATTTTGGACTGTGACCTTATAAATGTGATAAATGAGCCAATTGGACTCCCACAAATAACATTCCTCTTAATTTGACATGATTGCTGGAATTCAACGATTACAATGGGCGCTGTGGTAGCGCTTCATTAAAAAACTTAGATAAATAAGTCATATTTACTGTGGGACCAATCCTAGTCGTTAACACGCGCTGAAGAAATAGTGGCAGTTTCAAAAACTACATTTCATTGACTTTCTAACGGTAACAATCCGCTTCAGTCTCAACGGTTGCGTCACATATTCGTATCAACTTGTATTTAGCAATATTTTTCTCATATTACTAGGTTGTATCGCTTTTAACAGTGAAACGATTGACTGTGGCACTTAAATGAACTGATTTTGGACTGTGACCTTATAAATGTGATAAGTGAGCCAACTGGACCCCAAGAAATAACATTATTCTTAATTTGACATGATTTCCGGTACTCGGTGATTACACTTGGTGCTGTGGTAGCGCTTCATTTAAAAATTAAATAAAAAAGTCATTTTTCACCGCGGGACCAATCCTGGCCGTTATCGTGCGCTGAAGAAATAGAGACAGTTTCAAAAACTACATTTCATTAACTTTGAACCGGTATAAATCCGTTTAAGTTACAACGGTTTCGTCACATATTCGTCCCCACATGCATTTAGGGATATTTTTTTGATATTACTAGGTTGTATTGCTTGTAACAGTGAAAGGATTGACTGTGGGACTTAATTGAACTAACTATGGACTGTGACCTTATAAATGTGATAAATGAGCCAATTGGACTCCCAGAAATAACATTCCTTTTACTTTGACATGATTGCTGGAATTCAACGATAACAATGGGCGCTGTGGCAGCGCTTCATTAAAACATTGAGATAAATAAGTCATATTTACTGTGGGACCAATTCTGGCCGTTAGCACGCGCTGAATAAGTAGGAACAGTCTTAAAAACTACATTTCATTGACTTTCTAGCGGTATTAATCCGTTTGAGTTACAACGGTTGCGTTATATATTCGTCCCCACATGTATTTAGGAATATTTTTCTGATATTACTAGGTTGTATTGCTTGTAACAGTAAAACGATTGACTGTGGGACTTAATTGAGCTTACTTTGGACTGTGACCTGATAAATGTGATAAATGAGCCAATTGGTCTTCTAGGAATAACATTCTTCTTAATTTGACGTGATTTCCGGAACTCAGCGATTGCACTAGGCGCTGTGGTAGCGCTTCATTAAAAAATTTAGATAAATAAGTCATTCTTTACTCTGAGACGAATCCTAGCCGTTATCGCCCGCTGAAGAAATAGCGACAGTTTCAAAAACTACAAGTCATTGACTTTCTAACGGTATCACTCTGTTTGAGTTACAACGGTTGCGTCACATATTCGTCCCCAAATGTATTTACAGATGTTTTTCTGATATCACTAGGTTGTTTCTCTTTTAACAGTAAAACGATTGACTTTGGCATTTAAATGAAATGATTTTGGACTGTGACCTTATAAATGTGATAAATGAGCCAATTGGACTCCCACAAATAACATTCCTCTTAATTTGACATGATTGCTGGAATTCAACGATTACAATGGGCGCTGTGGTAGCGCTTCATTAAAACATTTAGACAAATAAGTCATGTTTACTGTGGGACTAATCCTGGCTGTTAGCACGCGCGGAATAAGTAGGAACAGTTTCAAAAACTACATTTCATTGACTTTCTAGCGGTATCAATCCGTTTGAGTTACAACGGTTGCGTCACATATTCGTACCAACATGTATTTAGCGAAATTTTTCTGCTATTACTAGGTTGCATCGCCTTTAACATTGAACCGATTGACTGTGGGACTTAATTGAACTGATTTTGGACTGTGACCTTATAAATGTGATAAATGAGCCAATTGGTCTCGGAGGAATAACATTCTTCTTAATATGACATGATTACTGGAATTCAGTGATAACATTAGGCTCTGTGGTAGCGCTTTATTTAAAAATTTAGATAAAAAAGTCTTTTTTTTACTGTGGGAGCAATCCTGGCCGTTATCGCGCGCTGAAGAAATAGAGACAGTTTCAAAAACTACATTTCAATGAATTTCTAACGGTATCAGCCCGTTTGAGTTACAATGGTTGGGTCACATACCCGTCCCCACATGTATTTAGGGATGTTTTTCTGATATTACTAGGTTGTATCGCTTTTAACAGTGAAAGGATTGACTGTGGCAGTTAAATGAACTGCTTTTGGACTGTGACCTTATAAATGGGATACATGAGCCAAGTGGACTCCCACAAATAACATTCCTTTTATTTTGACCTGATTGCTGGAATTCAACGATTACAATGGGCGCTTTGGTAGCGGTTCATTAAAAAATTTAGATAAATTAAGTCATTCTTTACTCTCAGACGAATCCTAGCCGTTATCGCCCGCTGAAGAAATAGCGACAGTTTCAAAAACTGACTGTCTAACGGTATCACTCTGTTTGAGTTACAACGGTTGCGTCACATATTCGTCCCCAAATGTATTTAGGGATGTTTTTCTGATATCACTAGGTTGTATCGCTTTTAACAGTGAAACGATTGACTGTGGCACTTAAATGAACTGATTTTGGACTGTGACCTTATAAATGTGATAAATGAGCTAATTGGACTCCCACAAATAACATTCCTCTTAATTTGACATGATTGCTGGAATGCAACGATTACAATGGGCGCTGTGGTAGCGCTTCATTAAAAAATTTAGATAAATAAGTCATATTTACTGTGGGACCAATCCTGGCCGTTAACACGCGCTGAAGAAATAGTGGCAGTTTCAAAAACTACATTTCCTTGACTTTCTAACGGTAACAATCCGCTTCAGTCTCAACGGTTGCGCCACATATTCGTATCAACTTGTATTTAGCGATATTTTTCTCATACTACTAGATTGCATCGCTTATAACAGTGAAACGATTGACTGTGGGACTTAATTGAACTGATTTTGGACTGTGACCTGATAAATGTGATAAATGGGGCAATTGGGCCCCAAGAAACAACATTCTTCTTAATTTGACGTGATTGCCGGAATTCAGCGATTGCACTAAGCGCTGTGGTAGCGCTTCATTAAAAAATTTAGATAAATAAGTCATTCTTTACTCTCAGACGAATCCTAGCCGTTATCGCCCGCTGAAAAAATAGCGACAGTTTCAAAAACTACAATTCATTGACTGTCTAACGGTATCACTCTGTTTGAGTTACAACGGTTGCGTCACATATTCGTCCCCAAATGTATTTAGCGATGTTTTTCTGATATCACTAGGTTGTATCGCTTTTAACAGTGAAACGATTGACTGTGGGACTTAATTGAGCTAACTTTGGACTGTGACCTGATAAATGTGATAAATGGGGCAATTGGGCCCCAAGAAACAACATTCTTCTTAATTTGACGTGATTGCCGGAATTCAGCGATTGCACTAAGCGCTGTGGTAGCGCTTCATTAAAGAATTTAGATAAATAAGTCATTCTTTACTCTCAGACGAATCCTAGCCGTCATCGCCCGCTGAAGAAATAGCGACAGTTTCAAAAACTACAATTCATTGACTGTCTAACGGTATCACTCTGTTTGAGTTACAACGGTTGCGTCACATATTCGTCCCCAAATGTATTTAGGGGTGTTTTACTGATATCACTAGGTTGTATCGCTTTTAACAGTGAAACGATTGACTGTGGCACTTAAATGAACTGATTTTGGACTGTGACCTTATAAATGTGATAAATGAGCCAATTGGACTCCCACAAATAACATTCCTCTTAATTTGACATGATTGCTGGAATTCAACGATTACAATGGGCGCTGTGGTAGCGCTTCATTAAAAAACTTAGATAAATAAGTCATATTTACTGTGGGACCAATCCTGGCCGTTAACACGCGCTGAAGTAATAGTGGCAGTTTCAAAAACTACATTTCATTGACTTTCTAACGGTAACAATCCGCTTCAGTCTCAACGGTTGCGTCACATATTCGTATCAACTTGTATTTAGCAATATTTTTCTCATATTACTAGGTTGCATCGCTTTTAACAGTGAAACGATGGACTATGGGACTAAGTTGAACTAAACTTGGATTCTCACCTTATAAATGTGATAAGTGAGCCAACTGGACCCCAAGAAATAACATTATTCTTAATTTGACATGATTTCCGGTACTCGGTGATTACACTTGGGGGTGTGGTAGCGCTTCATTTAAAAATTAAATAAAAAAGTCATTTTTTACCGCGGGACCAATCCTGGCCGTTATCGTGCGCTGAAGAAATAGAGACAGTTTCAAAAACTACATTTCATTAACTTTGAACCGGTATAAATCCGTTTAAGTTGCAACGGTTTCGTCACATATTCGTCCCCACATGCATTTAGGGATATTTTTTTGATATTACTAGGTTGTATTGCTTGTAACAGTGAAAGGATTGACTGTGGGACTTAATTGAGCTAACTTTGGACTGTGACCTGATAAATGTGATAAATGAGCCAATTGGTCTTCTAGGAATAACATTCTTCTTAATTTGACCTGATTGCTGGAATTCAACGATTACAATGGGCGCTTTGGTAGCGGTTCATTAAAAAATTTAGATAAATTAAGTCATTCTTTACTCTCAGACGAATCCTAGCCGTTATCGCCCGCTGAAGAAATAGCGACAGTTTCAAAAACTGACTGTCTAACGGTATCACTCTGTTTGAGTTACAACGGTTGCGTCACATATTCGTCCCCAAATGTATTTAGGGATGTTTTTCTGATATCACTAGGTTGTAATGCTTTTAACAGTGAAACGATTGACTGTGGCACTTAAATGAACTGATTTTGGACTGTGACCTTATAAATGTGATAAATGAGCTAATTGGACTCCCACAAATAACATTCCTCTTAATTTGACATGATTGCTGGAATGCAACGATTACAATGGGCGCTGTGGTAGCACTTCATTAAAAAATTTAGATAAATAAGTCATATTTACTGTGGGACCAATCCTGGCCGTTAACACGCGCTGAAGAAATAGTGGCAGTTTCAAAAACTACATTTCCTTGACTTACTAACGGTAACAGTCCGCTTCAGTCTCAACGGTTGCGTCACATATTCGTATCAACTTGTATTTAGCGATATTTTTCTCATACTACTAGATTGTATCGCTTTTAACAGTGAAACGATGGACTGTGGGACTTAATTGAACTGATTTTGGACTGTGACCTTATAAATGTGATAAGTGAGCCAACTGGACCCCAAGAAATAACATTATTCTTAATTTGACATGATTGCCGGAACTCGGTGATTACACTTGGTGCTGTGGTAGCGCTTCATTTAAAAGTTCAAAAAAAGAAGTCATTTTTTACCGCGGGACCAATCCTAGCCTTTATCGCGCGCTGAAGAAATAGAGACAGTTTCAAAAACCACATTTTAATGAATTTCTAACGGTATCAGTCCGTTTAAGTTACAACGGTTGCGTGACATATTCGTCCTCAAATGTATTTAGGGATGTTTTTCTGATATTACTAGGTGTATCGCTTTTAACAGTAAAACGATTGACTGTGGCACTTAAATTAACTGATTTTGGACTTTGACTTTATAAATGTGATAAGTGAGCCAATTGGTCTTCAAGAAATAACATTCTTCTTAATTTGACGTGATTGCTGGAACTCAGCGATTTCACTAGGCGCTGCGGTAGCGCTTCATTTAAAATTTAGAGAAAAAAGTCTTTGTTTTACTGTGGGACCAATCCTGGCCGTTATCGTGCGCTGAAGAAATAGAGACAGTTTCAAAAACTACATTTCATTAACTTTGAACCGGTATAAATCCGTTTGAGTTACAACGGTTTCGTCACATATTCGTCCCCACATGCATTTAGGTATATTTTTTTGATATTACTAGGTTGTATTGCTTGTAACAGTGAAAGGATTGGCTGTGGGAATTAATTGAACTAACTATGGACTGTGACCTTATAAATGTGATAAATGAGCCAATTGGACTCCCAGAAATAACATTCCTTTTACTTTGACATGATTGCTGGAATTCAACGATTACAATGGGCGCTGTGGCAGCGCTTCATTAAAACATTGAGATAAATAAGTCATATTTACTGTGGGTGCCATCCTGTCCGTTATCGCGCGCTGAAGAAATAGAGACAGTTTCAAAAACTACATTTCAATGAATTTCTAACGGTATCAGCCCGTTTGAGTTACAACGGTTGGGTCACATACCCGTCCCCACATGTATTTAGGAATATTTTTCTGATATTACTAAGTTGTATTGCTTGTAACAGTAAAACGATTGACTGTAGCAGTTAAATGAACTGATTTTGGACTGTGACCTTATAAATGGGATACATGAGCCAAGTGGACTCCCACAAATAACATTCCTCTTAATTTTAAACATGTTTGCTGGAATTCAACGATTACAATGGGCGCTGTGGTAGCGCTTCATTAAAAAATTTAGATAAATAAGTCACATTTACTGTCGGACCAATCCTGGCCGTTAACACGCGCTGAATATGTAGGAACAGATTCAAAAACTACATTTCATTGATTTTCTAGCGGTATCAATTCGTTTGAGTTACAACGGTTGCGTCACATATTCGTACCAACATGTATTTAGCGATATTTTATCGCTATTACTAGGTTGCATCGCTTTTAACAGTGAAACGATTGACTGTGGGACTTAATTGAACTGATTTTAGACTGTGACCTTATAAATGTGATAAATGAGCTAATTGGTCTCCAAGAAATATCATTCTTGTTAATTTGACATGATTGCTGGAATTCTGCGATAATATTAGGCTCTCTGGTAGCGCTTTATTTAAAAATTTAGATAAAAAAGTCTTTTTTTTTAATGTGGGACCAATCCTGGCCGTTAGCAGGCGCTGAATAAACAGGAACAGTTTCAAAAACTACATTTCAATGAATTTCTAACGGTATCAGCCCGTTTGAGTTACAACGGTTGGGTCACATACCCGTCCCCACATGTATTTAGGAATATTTTTCTGATATTACTAGGTTGTATTGCTTGTAACAGTAAAACGATTGACTGTAGCAGTTAAATGAACTGATTTTGGACTGTGACCTTATAAATGGGATACATGAGCCAAGTGGACTCCCACAAATAACATTCCTCTTAATTTTAAACATGTTTGCTGGAATTCAACGATTACAATGGGCGCTGTGGTAGCGCTTCATTAAAAAATTTAGATAAATAAGTCACATTTACTGTGGGACCAATCCTGGCCGTTAACACGCGCTGAATATGTGGGAACAGATTCAAAAACTACATTTCATTGATTTTCTAGCGGTATCAATTCGTTTGAGTTACAACAGTTGCGTCACATATTCGTACCAACATGTATTTAGCGATATTTTATCGCTATTACTAGGTTGCATCGCTTTTAACAGTGAAACGATTGACTGTGGGACTTAATTGAACTAACTTTGGACTGTGACCTGATAAATGTAATAAATGAGGCAATTGGACCCCAAGAAATAACATTCTTCTTAATTTGACGTGATTGCTAGAATTCAGCGATACCATTAGGCTCTGTGGTAGCTCTTTATTTAAAAATTTAGATTAATAAGTCATTCTTCACTCTCGGACGAATCCTAGCCGTTATCGCCCGCTGAAGAAATAGCGACAGTTTCAAAAACTACAATTCATTGACTTTCTAACGGTATCAGTCCGTTTGAGTTACAATGGTTGCGTCACATATTCGTCCTCAAATGTATTTAGGGATTTTTTTCTGATATCACTAGGTTGTATCGCTTTTAACAGCCAAACGATTGACTGTGGCACTTAAATGAACTGATTTTGGACTGTGACCTTATAAATGTGATAAATGAGCCAATTGGACTCCCACAAATAAAATTGCTCTTAATTTGACATGATTACTGGAATTCAACGATTACAATGGGCGCTGTGGTAGCGCTTCATTAAAAAATTTAGATAAATAAGTCATAATTACTGTGGGACCAATCCTGGCCGATAAAACGCGCTGAATAAGTAGGAACAGTTTCAAAAACTACATTTCATTGACTTTCTAGCGGTATCAATCCGTTTGAGTTACAACCGTTGCGTCACATATTTGTACCAACATGTATTTAGCAATAATTTATCGCTATTACTAGGTTGCATCGCTTTTAACAGTGAAACGATTGACTGTGGGACTTAATTGAACTGATTTTAGACTGTGACCTTATAAATGTGATAAATGAGCTAATTGGTCTCCAAGAAATATCATTCTTGTTAATTTGACATGATTGCTGGAATTCTGCGATAATATTAGGCTCTCTGGTAGCGCTTTATTTAAAAATTTAGATAAAAAAGTCTTTTTTTTTAATGTGGGACCAATCCTGGCCGTTAGCATGCGCTGAATAAACAGGAACAGTTTCAAAAACTACATTTCAATGAATTTCTAACGGTATCAGCCCGTTTGAGTTACAACGGTTGGGTCACATACCCGTCCCCACATGTATTTAGGAATATTTTTCTGATATTACTAGGTTGTATTGCTTGTAACAGTAAAACGATTGACTGTAGCAGTTAAATGAACTGATTTTGGACTGTGACCTTATAAATGGGATACATGAGCCAAGTGGACTCCCACAAATAACATTCCTCTTAATTTTAAACATGTTTGCTGGAATTCAACGATTACAATGGGCGCTGTGGTAGCGCTTCATTAAAAAATTTAGATAAATAAGTCACATTTACTGTGGGACCAATCCTGGCCGTTAACACGCGCTGAATATGTAGGAACAGATTCAAAAACTACATTTCATTGATTTTCTAGCGGTATCAATTCGTTTGAGTTACAACAGTTGCGTCACATATTCGTACCAACATGTATTTAGCGATATTTTATCGCTATTACTAGGTTGCATCGCTTTTAACAGTGAAACGATTGACTGTGGGACTTAATTGAACTAACTTTGGACTGTGACCTGATAAATGTAATAAATGAGGCAATTGGACCCCAAGAAATAACATTCTTCTTAATTTGACGTGATTGCTAGAATTCAGCGATACCATTAGGCTCTGTGGTAGCTCTTTATTTAAAAATTTAGATTAATAAGTCATTCTTCACTCTCGGACGAATCCTAGCCGTTATCGCCGGCTGAAGAAATAGCGACAGTTTCAAAAACTACAATTCATTGACTTTCTAACGGTATCAGTCCGTTTGAGTTACAATGGTTGCGTCACATATTCGTCCTCAAATGTATTTAGGGATTTTTTTCTGATATCACTAGGTTGTATCGCTTTTAACAGCCAAACGATTGACTGTGGCACTTAAATGAACTGATTTTGGACTGTGACCTTATAAATGTGATAAATGAGCCAATTGGACTCCCACAAATAACATTGCTCTTAATTTGACATGATTACTGGAATTCAACGATTACAATGGGCGCTGTGGTAGCGCTTCATTAAAAAATTTAGATAAATAAGTCATAATTACTGTGGGACCAATCCTGGCCGATAAAACGCGCTGAATAAGTATTAACAGTTTCAAAAACTACATTTCATTGACTTTCTAGCGGTATCAATCCGTTTGAGTTACAACCGTTGCGTCACATATTTGTACCAACATGTATTTAGCAATAATTTATCGCTATTACTAGGTTGCATCGCTTTTAACAGTGAAACGATTGACTGTGGGATTTAATTGAACTGATTTTAGACTGTGACCTTATAAATGTGATAAGTGAGCCAACTGGACCCCAAGAAATAACATTATTCCTAATTTGACATGATTGCCGGAACTCGGTGATTACACTTGGTGCTGTGGTAGCGCTTCATTTAAAAATTCAAATAAAAAAGTCATTTTTTACCGCGGGACCAATCCTAGCCTTTATCGCGCGTTGAAGAAATAGAGACAGTTTCAAAAACCACATTTCAATGAATTTCTAACGGTATCAGTCCGTTTAAGTTACAACGGTTGCGTCACATATTCGTCCCCAAATGTATTTAGGGATGTTTTCTGATATTACTAGGTTGTATCTTTTTTAACAGTAAAACGATTGACTGTGGCACTTAAATTAACTGATTTTGGACTTTGACTTTATAAATGTGATAAATAAGCCAATTGGTCTTCAAGGAATAACATTCTTCTTAATTTGACGTGATTGCCGGAACTCAGCGATTGCACTAGGCGCTGTGGTAGCGCTTCATTAAAAAATTTAGATAAATAAGTCATTCTTTACTCTGAGACGAATCCTAGCCGTTATCGCCCGCTGAAGAAATAGCGACAGTTTCAAAAACTACAAGTCATTAACTTTCTAACGGTATCACTCTGTTTGAGTCACAACGGTTGCGTCACATATTCGTCCCCAAATGTATTTAGGGATGTTTTTCTGATATCACTAGGTTGTATCGCTTTCAACAGTGACACGATTGACTTTGGCACTTAAATGAACTGATTTTGGACTGTGACCTTATAAATGTGATAAATGAGCCAATTGAACTCCCACAAATAACATTCCTCTTAATTTGACATGATTGCTGGAATTCAACGATTACAATGGGCGCTGTGGTAGCGCTTCATTAAAACATTTAGACAAATAAGTCATGTTTACTGTGGGACTAATCCTGGCCGTTAGCACGCACGGAATAAGTAGGAACAGTTTCAAAAACTACATTTCATTGACTTTCTAGCGGTATCAATCCGTTTGAGTTACAACGGTTGCGTAACATATTCGTACCAACATGTATTTAGCGAAATTTTTCTGCTATTACTAAGTTGCATCGCCTTTAACAGTGAAACGATTGACTGTGGCAGTTAAATGAACTGATTTTGGACTGTGACCTTATAAATGGGATAAATGAGCCAAGTGGACTCCCACAAATAACCTTCCTCTTAATTTTAAACATGTTTGCTGGAATTCAACGATTACAATGGGCGCTGTGGTAGCACTTCATTAAAAAATTTAGATAAATAAGTCACATTTACTGTGGGACCAATCCTGGCCGTTAACACGCGCTGAATAAGTAGGAACAGATTCAAAAACTACATTTCATTGATTTTCTAGCGGTATCAATTTGTTTGAGTTACAACGGTTGCGTCACATATTCGTCCCCAAATGTATTTAGGGATGTTTTTCTGATATCACTAGGTTGTATCGCTTTTAACAGTGAAACGATTGACTTTGGCACTTAAATGAACTGATTTTGGACTGTGACCTTATAAATGTGATAAATGAGCCAATTGGACTCCCACAAATAACATTCCTCTTAATTTGACATGATTGCTGGAATTCAACGATTACAATGGGCGCTGTGGTAGCACTTCATTAAAAAATTTAGATAAATAAGTCACATTTACTGTGGGACCAATCCTGGCCGTTAACACGCGCTGAATAAGTAGGAACAGATTCAAAAACTACATTTCATTGATTTTCTAGCGGTATCAATTTGTTTGAGTTACAACGGTTGCGTCACATATTCGTCCCCAAATGTATTTAGGGATGTTTTTCTGATATCACTAGGTTGTATCGCTTTTAACAGTGAAACGATTGACTTTGGCACTTAAATGAACTGATTTTGGACTGTGACCTTATAAATGTGATAAATGAGCCAATTGGACTCCCACAAATAACATTCCTCTTAATTTGACATGATTGCTGGAATTCAACGATTACAATGGGCGCTGTGGTAGCGCTTCATTAAAACATTTGGACAAATAAGTCATGTTTACTGTGGGACTAATCCTGGCCGATAGCACGCGCGGAATAAGTAGGAACAGCTTCAATAACTACATTTCATTGACTTTCTAGCGGTATCAATCCGTTTGAGTTACAACGGTTGCGTCACATATTCGTACCAACATGTATTTAGCGAAATTGTTCTGCTATTACTAGGTTGCATCGCCTTTAACAGTGAACCGATTGACTGTGGGACTTAATTGAACTGATTTTGGACTGTGACCTTATAAATGTGATAAATGAGCCAATTGGTCTCGGAGGAATAACATTCTTCTTAATTTGACATGATTACTGGAATTCAGTGATAACATTAGGCTATGTGGTAGCGCTTTATTTAAAAATTTAGATAAAAAAGTCTTTTTTTTACTGTGGGACCCATCCTGTCCGTTATCGCGCGCTGAAGAAATAGAGACAGTTTCAAAAACTACATTTCAATGAATTTCTAACGGTATCAGCCCGTTAGAGTTACAACGTTTGGGTCACATACCCGTCCCCACATGTATTTAGGGATGTTTTTCTGATATTACTAGGTTGTATCGCTTTTAACAGTAAAACGATTGACTGTGGCAGTTAAATGAACTGATTTTGGACTGTGACCTTATAAATGGGATAAATGAGCCAAGTGGACTCCCACAAATAACATTCCTCTTAATTTTAAACATGTTTGCTGGAATTCAACGATTACAATGGGCGCTGTGGTAGCGCTTCATTAAAAAGTTTAGATAAATAAGTCACATTTACTGTGGCACCAATCCTGGCCGTTAACAAGCGCTGAATAAGTAGAAACAGATTCAAAAACTACATTTCATTGATTTTCTAGAGGTATCAATTCGTTTGAGTTACAACGGTTGCGTCACATATTCGTCCCCAAATGTATTTAGGGATGTTTTTCTGATATCACTAGGTTGTATCGCTTTTAACAGTGAAACGATTGACTGTGGGACTTAATTGAACTGATTTTAGACTGTGACCTTATAAATGTGATAAATGAGCCAATTGGTCTCCAAGAAATAACATTCTTGTTAATTTGACATGATTGCTGGAATTCAACGATTACAATGGGCGCTGTGGTAGCGCTTCATTAAAACATTTAGACAAATAAGTCATGTTTACTGTGGGACTAATCCTGGCCGTTAGCAGGCGCTGAATAAACAGGAACAGTTTCAAAAACTACATTTCACTGAATTTCTAACGGTGTCAGTCCGTTTTAGTCACAACGGTTACGTCACATATTTGTCCCCACATGAATTTAGGGATATTTTTCTGATATTACTAGGTTGTATTGCTTGTAACAGTAAAACGATTGACTGTGGGACTTAATTGAACTAACTTTGGACTGTGACCTGCTAAATGTGATAAATGAGGCAATTGGTCTTGGAGGAATAACATTCTTCTTAATTTGACATGATTACTGGAATTCAGTGATAACATTAGGCTCTGTAGTAGCGCTTTATTTAAAAATTTAGATAAAAAAGTCTTTTTTTTGCTGTGGGACCCATCCTGTCCGTTATCGCGCGCTGAAGAAATAGAGACAGTTTCAAAAACTACATTTCAATGAATTTCTAACGATATCAGCCCGTTTGAGTTACAACGGTTGGGTCACATACCCGTCCCCACATGTATTTAGGGATGTTTTTCTGATATTACTAGGTTGCATCGCTTTTAACAGTAAAACGATTGACTGTGGCAGTTAAATGAACTGATTTTGGACTGTGACCTTATAAATGGGATAAATGAGCCAAGTGAACTCCCACAAATAACATTCCTCTTAATTTTAAACATGTTTGCTGGAATTCAACGATTACAATGGGCGCTGTGGTAGCGCTTCATTAAAAAATTTAGATAAATAAGTCACATTTACTGTGGGACCAATCCTGGACGTTAACACGCGCTGAATAAGTAGGAACAGATTCAAAAACTACATTTCATTGATTTTTTAGCGGTATCAATTCGTTTGAGTTACAACGGTTGCGTCACATATTCGTACCAACATGTATTTAGCGATATTTTATCGCTATTACTAGGTTGCATCGCTTTTAACAGTGAAACGATTGACTGTGGGACTTAATTGAACTGATTTTAGACTGTGACCTTATAAATGTGATAAATGAGCCAATTGGTCTCCAAGAAATAACATTCTTGTTAATTTGACATGATTGCTGGAATTCAGCGATAATATTAGGCTCTCTGGTAGCGCTTTATTTAAAAATTTAGATAAAAAAGTCTTTTTTTTACTGTGGGACCAATCCTGGCCGTTAGCAGGCGCTGAATAAACAGGAACAGTTTCAAAAACTACATTTCAATGAATTTCTAACGGTGTCAGTCCGTTTTAGTCACAACGGTTACGTCACATATTTGTCCCCACATGAATTTAGGGATATTTTTCTGATATTACTAGGTTGTATTGCTTGTAACAGTAAAACGATTGACTGTGGGACTTAATTGAACTAACTTTGGACTGTGACCTGCTAAATGTGATAAATGAGGCAATTGGTCTCGGAGGAATAACATTCTTCTTAATTTGACATGATTACTGGAATTCAGTGATAACATTAGGCTCTGTAGTAGCGCTTTATTTAAAAATTTAGATAAAAAAGTCTTTTTTTTGCTGTGGGACCCATCCTGTCCGTTATCGCGCGCTGAAGAAATAGAGACAGTTTCAAAAACTACATTTCAATGAATTTCTAACGGTATCAGCCCGTTTGAGTTACAACGGTTGGGTCACATACCCGTCCCCACATGTATTTAGGGATGTTTTTCTGATATTACTAGGTTGCATCGCTTTTAACAGTAAAACGATTGACTGTGGCAGTTAAATGAACTGATTTTGGACTGTGACCTTATAAATGGGATACATGAGCCAAGTGGACTCCCACAAATAACATTCCTCTTAATTTTAAACATGTTTGCTGGAATTCAACGATTACAATGGGCGCTGTGGTAGCGCTTCATTAAAAAATTTAGATAAATAAGTCACATTTACTGTGGGACCAATCCTGGCCGTTAACACGCGCTGAATAAGTAGGAACAGATTCAAAAACTACATTTCATTGATTTTTTAGCGGTATCAATTCGTTTGAGTTACAACGGTTGCGTCACATATTCGTACCAACATGTATTTAGCGATATTTTATCGCTATTACTAGGTTGCATCGCTTTTAACAGTGAAACGATTGACTGTGGGACTTAATTGAACTGATTTTAGACTGTGACCTTATAAATGTGATAAATGAGCAATTGG
Organism: Hydractinia symbiolongicarpus; assembly: GCF_029227915.1. Taxonomy (NCBI): domain Eukaryota; kingdom Metazoa; phylum Cnidaria; class Hydrozoa; order Anthoathecata; family Hydractiniidae; genus Hydractinia; species Hydractinia symbiolongicarpus. The sequence continues at coordinate 3,043,196 of NC_079877.1, forward strand.
TCTCCAAGGAAAAACATTCTTCTTAATTTGACATGATTGCTGGAATTCAGCGATAACAGTAGGCTCTGTGGTAGCACTTTATTAAAAAATTTAGATAAAAAAGTCTTTTTTTTACTGTGGGACCAATCCGGGCCGTTAGCAGACGCTGAATAAACAGGAACAGTTTCAAAAACTACATTTCAAGGAATTTCTAACGGTGTCAGTCCATTTGAGTTACAACGGTTGCGTCACATATTCGTCCCCACATGTATTTAGGGATATTTATCTGATATTACTAGGTTGTATCGCTTTCAACAGTGAAACGATTGGCTGTGGGACTTAAATGAACTGATTTTGGGCTGTGACCTTGTGAATGTGATAAGTAAGCCAACTGGACCCCTAGAAATAACATTATTCTTAATTTGACATGATTGCCGGAACTCGGTGATTACACTGGGTGCTGTGGTAGCGCTTCATTTAAAAATTTAAATAAAAAAGTAATTTTTTACCGCGGGACCAATCCTAGCCGTTATCGCGCGCTGAAGAAATAGACACAGTTTCGAAAACAACATTTTAATGAGTTTCTAACGGTATCAGTCCGTTTGAGTGACAACGGTTGCGTCACATATTCGTCCCCAAATGTATTTAGGGATATTGTTCTGATATTACTAGGTTGTATTGCTTGTAACAGTGAAAGGATTGACTGTGGGACTTAATTGAACTAACTTTGGACTGTGACCTGATAAATGTGATAAATGAGGCAATTGGTCTCGGAGGAATAACATTCTTCTTAATTTGACATGATTACTGGAATTCAGTGATAACATTAGGCTCTGTGGTAGCGCTTTATTTAAAAATTTAGATAAAAAAGTCTTTTTTTTACTGTGGGACCCATCCTGTCCGTTATCGCGCGCTGAAGAAATAGAGACAGTTTCAAAAACTACATTTCAATGAATTTCTAACGGTATCAGCTCGTTTGAGTTACAACGGTTGCGTCACATATTCGTACCAACATGTATTTAGCGATATTTTATCGCTATTACTAGGTTGCATCGCTTTTAACAATGAAACGATTGACTGTGGGACTTAATTGAACTGGTTTTAGACTGTGACCTTATAAATGTGATAAATGAGCCAATTGGTCTCCAAGAAATAACATTCTTGTTAATTTGACATGATTGCTGGAATTCAGCGATAATATTAGGCTCTCTGGTAGCGCTTTATTTAAAAATTTAGATAAAAAAGTCTTTTTTTTACTGTGGGACCAATCCTTGCCGTTAGCAGGCGCTGAATAAACAGGAACAGTTTCAAAAACTACATTTCAATGAATTTCTAACGGTGTCAGTCCGTTTTAGTCACAACAGTTACGTCACATATTCGTCCCCACATGAATTTAGGGATATTTTTCTGATATTACTAGGTTGTATTGCTTGTAACAGTAAAACGATTGACTGTGGGACTTAATTGAACTAACTTTGGACTGTGACCTGCTAAATGTGATAAATGAGGCAATTGGTCTCCAAGGAAAAACATTCTTCTTAATTTGACATGATTGCTGGAATTCAGCGATAACATTAGGCTCTGTGGTAGCACTTTATTAAAAAATTTAGATAAAAAAGTATTTTTTACTGTGGGACCCATCCTGTCCGTTATCGCACGCTGAAGAAATAGACACAGTTTCAAAAACTACATTTCAATGAATTTCTAACGCTATCAGTCCATTTGAGTTACAACGGTTGCGTCACATATTCGTCCCCACATGTATTTAGGGATATTTATCTGATATTACTAGGTTGTCGCGCTTTCAACAGTGAAACGATTGGCTGTGGGACTTAAATGAACTGATTTTGGGCTGTGACCTTGTGAATGTGATAAGTAAGCCAACTGGACCCCTAGAAATAACATTATTCTTAATTTGACATGATTGCCGGAACTCGGTGATTACACTGGGTGCTGTGGTAGCGCTTCATTTAAAAATTTAAATAAAAAAGTAATTTTTTACCGCGGGACCAATCCTAGCCGTTATCGCGCGCTGAAGAAATAGACACAGTTTCGAAAACAACATTTTAATGAGTTTCTAACGGTATCAGTCCGTTTGAGTGACAACGGTTGCGTCACATATTCGTCCCCAAATGTATTTAGGGATATTGTTCTGATATTACTAGGTTGTATTGCTTGTAACAGTGAAAGGATTGACTGTGGGACTTAATTAAACTAACTTTGGACTGTGACCTGATAAATGTGATAAATGAGGCAATTGGTCTCGGAGGAATAACATTCTTCTTAATTTGACATGATTACTGGAATTCAGTGATAACATTAGGCTCTGTGGTAGCGCTTTATTTAAAAATTTTGATAAAAAAGTCTTTTTTTACTGTGGGACCCATCCTGTCCGTTATCGCGCGCTGAAGAAATAGAGACAGTTTCAAAAACTACATTTCAATGAATTTTTAACGGTATCAGCTCGTTTGAGTTACAACGGTTGCGTCACATATTCGTACCAACATGTATTTAGCGATATTTTATCGCTATTACTAGGTTGCATCGCTTTTAACAGTGAAACGATTGACTGTGGGACTTAATTGAACTGGTTTTAGACTGTGACCTTATAAATGTGATAAATGAGCCAATTGGTCTCCAAGAAATAACATTCTTGTTAATTTGACATGATTGCTGGAATTCAGCGATAATATTAGGCTCTCTGGTAGCGCTTTATTTAAAAATTTAGATAAAAAAGTCTTTTTTTACTGTGGGACCAATCCTGGCCGTTAGCAAGCGCTGAATAAACAGGAACAGTTTCAAAAACTACATTTCAATGAATTTCTAACGGTGTCAGTCCGTTTTAGTCACAACGGTTACGTCACATATTCGTCCCCACATGAATTTAGGGATATTTTTCTGATATTACTAGGTTGTATTGCTTGTAACAGTAAAACGATTGACTGTGGGACTTAATTGAACTAACTTTGGACTGTGACCTGCTAAATGTGATAAATGAGGCAATTGGTCTCCAAGGAAAAACATTCTTCTTAATTTGACATGATTGCTGGAATTCAGCGATAACATTAGGCTCTGTGGTAGCGCTTTATTAAAAAATTTAGATAAAAAAGTATTTTTTACTGTGGGACCCATCCTGTCCGTTATCGCACGCTGAAGAAATAGAGACAGTTTCAAAAACTCCATTTCATTGACTTTCTAACGGTGTCAATCCGTTTGAGTTACAACGGTTGCGTCACATATTCGTCCCCACATGTATTTAGGGATATTTATCTGATATGACTAGGTTGTATCGCTTTCAACAGTGAAACGATTGGCTGTGGGACTTAAATGAACTGATTTTGGGCTGTGACCTTATGAATGTGCTAAGTGAGCCAACTGGACCCCTAGAAATAACATTATTCTTAATTTGACATGATTGCCGGAACTCTGTGATTACACTGGGTGCTGTGGTAGCGCTTCATTTGAAAATTTAAATAAAAAAGTCATTTTTTACCGCGGGACCAATCCTAGCCGTTATCGCGCGCTGAAGAAATAGACACAGTTTCGAAAACAACATTTTAATGAGTTTCTAACGGTATCAGTCCGTTTGAGTGACAACGGTTGCGTCACATATTCGTCCCCAAATGTATTTAGGGATATTGTTCTGATACTACTAGGTTGTATTGCTTGTAACAGTGAAAGGATTGACTGTGGGACTTAATTGAACTAACTTTGGACTGTGACCTGATAAATGTGATAAATCAGGCAATTGGACCCCAAGAAAAAACATTCCTCTTAATTTGACATGATTGCTGGAATTCAACGATTACAATGGGCGCTGTGGCAGGGCTTCATTAAAACATTTAGATAAATAAGTCATATTTACTGTGGAACCAATTCTGGCCGTTAGCAGGCGCTGAATAAGTAGGAACAGTTTCAAAAACTACATTTCATTGACTTTCTAGCGGTATCAATCCGTTTGAGTTACAACGGTTGCGTCACATATTCGTCCCCACATGTATTTAGGGATATTTTTCTGATATTACTAGGTTGTATTGCTTGTAACAGTGAAACGATTGACTGTGGGACTTAATTGAACTAACTTTGGACTGTGACCTGATAAATGTGATATATGGGGCAATTGGACCCGAAGAAATAACATTCCTCTTAATTTGACATGATTGTTGGAATTCAATGGTTACAATGGGCGCTGTGGTAGCGCTTCATTAAAAAATTTAGATAAATAAGTCATATTTACTGTGGGACCAATCCTGGCCGTTAACACGTGCTGAATAAGTAGGAGCAGTTTCAAAAACTACATTTCATTGACTTTCTAGCGGTATCAATCCGTTTGAGTTACAACGGTTCCGTCACATATTCGTACCAACATGTATTTAGCGATATTTTATCGCTATTACTAGGTTGCATCGCTTTTAACAGTGAAACGATTGACTGTGGGACTTAATTGAACTGATTTTAGACTGTGACCTTATAAATGTGATAAATGAGCCAATTGGTCTCCAAGGAATAATATTCTTGTTAATTTGACATGATTGCTGGAATTCAGCGATAATATTAGGCTCTGTGGTAGCGCTTTATTTAAAAATTTAGATAAAAAAGTCTTTTTTTTACTGTGGGACCAATCCGGGCCGTTAGCAGACGCTGAATAAACAGGAACAGTTTCAAAAACTACATTTCAAGGAATTTCTAACGGTGTCAGTCCGATTTAGTCACAACGGTTACGTCACATATTCGTCCCCACATGAATTTAGGGATATTTTTCTGATATTACTAGGTTGTATTGCTTGTAACAGTAAAACGATTGACTGTGGGACTTAATTGAACTAACTTTGGACTGTGACCTCCTAAATGTAATAAATGAGGCAATTGGTCTCCAAGGAAAAACATTCTTCTTAATTTGACATGATTGCTGGAATTCAGCGATAACATTAGGCTCTGTGGTAGCGCTTTATTAAAAAATTTAGATAAAAAAGTATTTTTTACTGTGGGACCCATCCTGTCCGTTATCGCACGCTGAAGAAATAGACACAGTTTCAAAAACTACATTTCAATGAATTTCTAACGCTATCAGTCCATTTGAGTTACAACGGTTGCGTCACATATTCGTCCCCACATGTATTTAGGGATATTTATCTGATATTACTAGGTTGTATCGCTTTCAACAGTGAAACGATTGGCTGTGGGACTTAAATGAACTGATTTTGGGCTGTGACCTTATGAATGTGATAAGTGAGCCAACTGGACCCCTAGAAATAACATTATTCTTAATTTGACATGATTGCCGGAACTCGGTGATTACACTGGGTGCTGTGGTAGCGCTTCATTTAAAAATTTAAATAAAAAAGTCATTTTTTACCGCGGGACCAATCCTAGCCGTTATCGCGCGCTGAAGAAATAGACACAGTTTCGAAAACAACATTTTAATAAGTTTCTAACGGCATCAGTCCGTTTGAGTGACAACGGTTGCGTCACATATTCGTCCCCAAATGTATTTAGGGATATTGTTCTGATATTACTAGGTTGTATTGCTTGTAACAGTCAAAGGATTGACTGTGGGACTTAATTGAACTAACTTTGGACTGTGACCTGATAAATGTGATAAATCAGGCAATTGGACCCCAAGAAATAACATTCCTCTTAATTTGACATGATTGCTGGAATTCAACGATTACAATGGGCGCTGTGGCAGGGCTTCATTAAAACATTTAGATAAATAAGTCATATTTACTGTGGAACCAATTCTGGCCGTTAGCACGCGCTGAATAAGTAGGAACAGTTTCAAAAACTACATTTCATTGACTTTCTAGCGGTATCAATCCGTTTGAGTTACAACGGTTGCGTCACATATTCGTCCCCACATGTATTTAGGGATATTTTTCTGATATTACTAGGTTGTATTGCTTGTAACAGTGAAACGATTGACTGTGGGGCTTAATTGAACTAACTTTGGACTGTGACCTGATAAATGTGATATATGGGGCAATTGGACCCGAAGAAATAACATTCCTCTTAATTTGACATGATTGTTGGAATTCAATGATTACAATGGGCGCTGTGGTAGCGCTTCATTAAAAAATTTAGATAAATAAGTCATATTTACTGTGGGACCAATCCTGGCCGTTAACACGTGCTGAAAAGTTAGGAACAGTTTCAAAAACTACATTTCATTGACTTTCTGGCGGTATCAATCCGTTTGAGTTACAACGGTTAAGTCACATATTCGTACCAACATGTATTTAGCGATATTTTATCGCTATTACTAGGTTGCATCGCTTTTAACAGTGAAACGATTGACTGTGGGACTTAATTGAACTGATTTTAGACTGTGACATTATAAATGTGATAAATGAGCCAATTGTTCTTCAAGGAATAACATTCTTCTCAATTTGACATGATTGCTGGAATTCAGCGATTATGTTAGGCTCTGTGGTAGCGCTTTATTTAAAAATTTAGATAAAAATGTCTTTTTTTTACTGTGGTACCAATCCTGGCCGTTATCGCGCGCTGAAGAAATAGAGACAGTTTCAAAAACTACATTTCAATAAATTTTTAACGGTATCAGTCCGTTTGAGTCACAACGGTTGCGTCACATATTCGTCCCCACATGTATTTAGGGATATTTTTCTGATATTACTAGGTTGTATTGCTTGTAACAGTAAAACGATTGACTGTGGGACTTAATTGAACTAACTTTGGACTGTGACCTGCTAAATGTGATAAATAAGGCAATTGGTCTCCAAGGAAAAACATTCTTCTTAATTTGACATGATTGCTGGAATTCAGCGATAACATTAGGCTCTGTGGTAGCGCTTTATTAAAAAATTTAGATAAAAAAGTATTTTTTACTGTGGGACCCATCCTGTCCGTTATCGCACGCTGAAGAAATAGACACAGTTTCAAAAACTACATTTCAATGAATTTCTAACTCTATCAGTCCATTTGAGTTACAACGGTTGCGTCACATATTCGTCCCCACATGTATTTAGGGATATTTATCTGATATTACCAGGTTGTATCGCTTTCAACAGTGAAACGATTGGCTGTGGGACTTAAATGAACTGATTTTGGGCTGTGACCTTATGAATGTGATAAGTGAGCCAACTGGACCCCTAGAAATAACATTATTCTTAATTTGACATGATTGCCGGAACTCGGTGATTACACTGGGTGCTGTGGTAGCGCTTCATTTAAAAATTTAAATAAAAAAGTCATTTTTTACCGCGGGACCAATCCTAGCCGTTATCGCGCGCTGAAGAAATAGACACAGTTTCGAAAACAACATTTTAATAAGTTTCTAACGGCATCAGTCCGTTTGAGTGACAACGGTTGCGTCACATATTCGTCCCCAAATGTATTTAGGGATATTGTTCTGATAATACTAGGTTGTATTGCTTGTAACAGTGAAAGGATTGACTGTGGGACTTAATTGAACTAACTTTGGACTGTGACCTGATAAATGTGATAAATCAGGCAATTGGACCCCAAGAAATAACATTCCTCTTAATTTGACATGATTGCTGGAATTCAACGATTACAATGGGCGCTGTGGCAGGGCTTCATTAAAACATTTAGATAAATAAGTCATATTTACTGTGGAACCAATTCTGGCCGTTAGCAGGCGCTGAATAAGTAGGAACAGTTTCAAAAACTACATTTCATTGACTTTCTAGCGGTATCAATCCGTTTGAGTTACAACGGTTGCGTCACATATTCGTCCCCACATGTATTTAGGGATATTTTTCTGATATTACTAGGTTGTATTGCTTGTAACAGTGAAACGATTGACTGTGGGACTTAATTGAACTAACGTTGGACTGTGACCTGATAAATGTGATATATGGGGCAATTGGACCCGAAGAAATAACATTCCTCTTAATTTGACATGATTGTTGGAATTCAATGATTACAATGGGCGCTGTGGTAGCGCTTCATTAAAAAATTTAGATAAATAAGTCATATTTACTGTGGGACCAATCCTGGCCGTTAACACGTGCTGAATAAGTAGGAACAGTTTCAAAAACTACATTTCATTGACTTTCTGGCGGTATCAATCCGTTTGAGTTACAACGGTTAAGTCACATATTCGTACCAACATGTATTTAGCGATATTTTATCGCTATTACTAGGTTGCATCGCTTTTAACAGTGAAACGATTGACTGTGGGACTTAATTGAACTGATTTTAGACTGTGACATTATAAATGTGATAAATGAGCCAATTGGTCTTCAAGGAATAACATTCTTCTCAATTTGACATGATTGCTGGAATTCAGCGATTATGTTAGGCTCTGTGGTAGCGCTTTATTTAAAAATTTAGATAAAAATGTCTTTTTTTTACTGTGGGACCAATCCTGGCCGTTATCGCGCGCTGAAGAAATAGAGACAGTTTCAAAAACTACATTTCAATAAATTTCTAACGGTATCAGTCCGTTTGAGTCACAACGGTTGCGTCACATATTCGTCCCCACATGTATTTAGGAATATTTTTCTGATATTACTAGGTTGTATTGCTTGTAACAGTAAAACGATTGACTGTGGGACTTAATTGAGCTAACTTTGGACTGTGACCTGATAAATGTGATAAATGGGGCAATTGGGCCCCAAGAAATAACATTCTTCTTAATTTTACATGTTTGCTGGAATTCTGCGATTATGTTAGGGTCTGTGGTAGCGCTTTATTTAAAAATTTAGATAAATAAGTCATTCTTTACTCTGGGACGAATCCTAGCCGTTATCGCCCGCTGAAGAAATAGCGACAGTTTCAAAAAATACAATTCATTGACTTTCTAACGGTATCACTCTGTTTGAGTTACAACGGTTGCGTCACATATTCGTCCCCAAATGTATTTAGGGATGTTTTTCTGATATCACTAGGTTGTATCACTTTTAACAGTGAAACGATTGACTTTGGCACTTAAATGAACTGATTTTGGACTGTGATCTTATAAATGTGATAAATGAGCCAAGTGGACTCCCACAAATAACATTCCTCTTAATTTTACATGTTTGCTGGAATTCAACGATTACAATGGGCGCTGTGGTAGCGCTTCATTAAAAAATTTAGATAAATAAGTCATATTTACTGTAGGACCAATCCTGGCCGTTAACACGCGCTGAATAAGTAGGAACAGATTCAAAAACTACATTTCATTGACTTTCTAGCGGTATCAATCCGTTTGAGTTACAACGGTTGCGTCACATATTCGTACCAACATGTATTTAGCGATATTTTATCGCTATTACTAGGTTGCATCGCTTTTAACAGTGAAACGATTGACTGTGGGACTTAATTGAACTGATTTTGGACTGTGACCTTATAAATGTGAGAAATGAGCCAATTGGTCTCCAAGGAATAACATTCTTGTTAATTTGACATGATTGCTGGAATTCAGCGATAATATTAGGCTCTGTGGTAGCGCTTTATTTAAAAATTTAGATAAAAAAGTCTTTTTTTTACTGTGGGACCAATCCGGGCCGTTAGCAGACGCTGAATAAACAGGAACAGTTTCAAAAACTACATTTCAAGGAATTTCTAACGGTGTCAGTCCGATTTAGTCACAACGGTTGCGTCACATATTCGTCCCCACATGTATTTAGGGATATTTATCTGATATTACTAGGTTGTATCGCTTTCAACAGTGAAACGATTGGCTGTGGGACTTAAATGAACTGATTTTGGGCTGTGACCTTGTGAATGTGATAAGTAAGCCAACTGGACCCCTAGAAATAACATTATTCTTAATTTGACATGATTGCCGGAACTCGGTGATTACACTGGGTGCTGTGGTAGCGCTTCATTTAAAAATTTAAATAAAAAAGTAATTTTTTACCGCGGGACCAATCCTAGCCGTTATCGCGCGCTGAAGAAATAGACACAGTTTCGAAAGCAACATTTTAATGAGTTTCTAACGGTATCAGTCCGTTTGAGTGACAACGGTTGCGTCACATATTCGTCCCCAAATGTGTTTAGGGATATTGTTCTGATATTACTAGGTTGTATTGCTTGTAACAGTGAAAGGATTGACTGTGGGACTTAATTGAACTAACTTTGGACTGTGACCTGATAAATGTGATAAATGAGGCAATTGGTCTCGGAGGAATAACATTCTTCTTAATTTGACATGATTACTGGAATTCAGTGATAACATTAGGCTCTGTGGTAGCGCTTTATTTAAAAATTTAGATAAAAAAGTCTTTTTTTTACTGTGGGACCCATCCTGTCCTTTATCGCGCGCTGAAGAAATAGAGACAGTTTCAAAAACTACATTTCAATGAATTTCGAACGGTATCAGCCCGTTTGAGTTACAACGGTTGGGTCACATACCCGTCCCCACATGTATTTAGGGATGTTTTTCTGATATTACTAGGTTGTATCGCTTTTAACAGTAAAACGATTGACTGTGGCAGTTAAATGAACTGATTTTGGACTGTGACCTTATAAATGGGATAAATGAGCCAAGTGGACTCCCACAAATAACATTCCTCTTAATTTTAAACATGTTTGCTGGAATTCAACGATTACAATGGGCGCTGTGGTAGCGCTTCATTAAAAAATTTAGATAAATAAGTCACATTTACTGTGGGACCAATTCTGGCCGTTAACACGCGCTGAATAAGTAGGAACAGATTCAAAAACTACATTTCATTGATTTTTTAGCGGTATCAATTCGTTTGAGTTACAACGGTTGCGTCACATATTCGTACCAACATGTATTTAGCGATATTTTATCGCTATTACTAGGTTGCATCGCTTTTAACAGTGAAACGATTGACTGTGGAACATAATTGAACTGATTTTAGACTGCGACCTTATAAATGTGATAAATGAGCCAATTGGTCTCCAAGAAATAACATTCTTGTTAATTTGACATGATTGCTGGAATTCAGCGATAATATTATTCTCTCTGGTAGCGCTTTATTTAAAAATTTAGATAAAAAAGTCTTTTTTTTACTGTGGGACCAATCCTGGCCGTTAGCAGGCGCTGAATAAACAGGAACAGTTTCAAAAACTACATTTCAATGAATTTCTAACGGTGTCAGTCCGTTTTAGTCACAACGGTTACGTCACATATTCGTCCCCACATGAATTTAGGGATATTTTTCTGATATTATTAGGTTGTATTGCTTGTAACAGTAAAACGATTGACTGTGGGACTTAATTGAACTAACTTTGGACTGTGACCTGCTAAATGTGATAAATGAGGCAATTGGTCTCCAAGGAAAAACATTCTTCTTAATTTGACATGATTGCTGGAATTCAGCGATAACATTAGGCTCTGTGGTAGCACTTTATTAAAAAATTTAGATAAAAAAGTATTTTTTACTGTGGGACCCATCCTGTCCGTTATCGCACGCTGAAGAAATAGACACAGTTTCAAAAACTACATTTCAATGAATTTCTAACGCTATCAGTCCATTTGAGTTACAACAGTTGCGTCACATATTCGTCCCCACATGTATTTAGGGATATTTATCTGATATTACTAGGTTGTATCGCTTTCAACAGTGAAACGATTGGCTGTGGGACTTAAATGAACTGATTTTGGGCCGTGACCTTGTGAATGTGATAAGTAAGCCAACTGGACCCCTAGAAATAACATTATTCTTAATTTGACATGATTGCCGGAACTCAGCGATAATATTAGGCTCTCTGGTAGCGCTTTATTTAAAAATTTAGATAAAAAAGTCTTTTTTTACTGTGGGACCAATCCTGGCCGTTAGCAGGCGCTGAATAAACAGGAACATTTTCAAAAACTACATTTCAATGAATTTCTAACGGTGTCAGTCCGTTTTAGTCACAACGGTTACGTCACATATTCGTCCCCACATGAATTTAGGGATATTTTTCTGATAATACTAGGTTGTATTGCTTGTAACAGTAAAACGATTGACTGTGGGACTTAATTGAACTAACTTTGGACTGTGACCTGCTAAATGTGATAAATGAGGCAATTGGTCTCCAAGGAAAAACATTCTTCTTAATTTGACATGATTGCTGGAATTCAGCGATAACATTAGGCTCTGTGGTAGCACTTTATTAAAAAATTTAGATAAAAAAGTATTTTTTAGTGTGGGACCCATCCTGTCCGTTATCGCACGCTGAAGAAATAGACACAGTTTCAAAAACTACATTTCAATGAATTTCTAACGCTATCAGTCCATTTGAGTTACAACGGTTGCGTCACATATTCGTCCCCACATGTATTTAGGGATATTTATCTGATATTACTAGGTTGTATCGCTTTCAACAGTGAAACGATTGGCTGTGGGACTTAAATGAACTGATTTTGGGCTGTGACCTTGTGAATGTGATAAGTAAGCCAACTGGACCCCTAGAAATAACATTATTCTTAATTTGACATGATTGCCGGAACTCGGTGATTACACTGGGTGCTGTGGTAGCGCTTCATTTAAAAATTTAAATAAAAAAGTAATTTTTTACCGCGGGACCAATCCTAGCCGTTATCGCGCGCTGAAGAAATAGACACAGTTTCGAAAACAACATTTTAATGAGTTTCTAACGGTATCAGTCCGTTTGAGTGACAACGGTTGCGTCACATATTCGTCCCCAAATGTATTTAGGGATATTGTTCTGATATTACTAGGTTGTATTGCTTGTAACAGTGAAAGGATTGACTGTGGGACTTAATTGAACTAACTTTGGACTGTGACCTGATAAATGTGATAAATGAGGCAATTGGTCTCGGAGGAATAACATTCTTCTTAATTTGACATGATTACTGGAATTCAGTGATAACATTAGGCTCTGTGGTAGCGCTTTATTTAAAAATTTAGATAAAAAAGTCTTTTTTTTACTGTGGGACCCATCCTGTCCGTTATCGCGCGCTGAAGAAATAGAGACAGTTTCAAAAACTGCATTTCAATGAATTTCTAACGGTATCAGCTCGTTTGAGTTACAACGGTTACGTCACATATTCGTCCCCACATGAATTTAGGGATATTTTTCTGATAATACTAGGTTGTATTGCTTGTAACAGTAAAACGATTGACTGTGGGACTTAATTGAACTAACTTTGGACTGTGACCTGCTAAATGTGATAAATGAGGCAATTGGTCTCCAAGGAAAAACATTCTTCTTAATTTGACATGATTGCTGGAATTCAGCGATAACATTAGGCTCTGTGGTAGCACTTTATTAAAAAATTTAGATAAAAAAGTATTTTTTACTGTGGGACCCATCCTGTCCGTTATCGCACGCTGAAGAAATAGACACAGTTTCAAAAACTACATTTCAATGAATTTCTAACGCTATCAGTCCATTTGAGTTACAACGGTTGCGTCACATATTCGTCCCCACATGTATTTAGGGATATTTATCTGATATTACTAGGTTGTATCGCTTTCAACAGTGAAACGATTGGCTGTGGGACTTAAATGAACTGATTTTGGGCTGTGACCTTGTGAATGTGATAAGTAAGCCAACTGGACCCCTAGAAATAACATTATTCTTAATTTGACATGATTGCCGGAACTCGGTGATTACACTGGGTGCTGTGGTAGCGCTTCATTTAAAAATTTAAATAAAAAAGTAATTTTTTACCGCGGGACCAATCCTAGCCGTTATCGCGCGCTGAAGAAATAGACACAGTTTCGAAAACAACATTTTAATGAGTTTCTAACGGTATCAGTCCGTTTGAGTGACAACGGTTGCGTCACATATTCGTCCCCAAATGTATTTAGGGATATTGTTCTGATATTACTAGGTTGTATTGCTTGTAACAGTGAAAGGATTGACTGTGGGACTTAATTGAACTAACTTTGGACTGTGACCTGATAAATGTGATAAATGAGGCAATTGGTCTCGGAGGAATAACATTCTTCTTAATTTGACATGATTACTGGAATTCAGTGATAACATTAGGCTCTGTGGTAGCGCTTTATTTAAAAATTTAGATAAAAAAGTCTTTTTTTTACTGTGGGACCCATCCTGTCCGTTATCGCGCGCTGAAGAAATAGAGACAGTTTCAAAAACTGCATTTCAATGAATTTCTAACGGTATCAGCTCGTTTGAGTTACAACGGTTACGTCACATATTCGTCCCCACATGAATTTAGGGATATTTTTCTGATAATACTAGGTTGTATTGCTTGTAACAGTAAAACGATTGACTGTGGGACTTAATTGAACTAACTTTGGACTGTGACCTGCTAAATGTGATAAATGAGGCAATTGGTCTCCAAGGAAAAACATTCTTCTTAATTTGACATGATTGCTGGAATTCAGCGATAACATTAGGCTCTGTGGTAGCACTTTATTAAAAAATTTAGATAAAAAAGTATTTTTTACTGTGGGACCCATCCTGTCCGTTATCGCACGCTGAAGAAATAGACACAGTTTCAAAAACTACATTTCAATGAATTTCTAACGCTATCAGTCCATTTGAGTTACAACGGTTGCGTCACATATTCGTCCCCACATGTATTTAGGGATATTTATCTGATATTACTAGGTTGTATCGCTTTCAACAGTGAAACGATTGGCTGTGGGACTTAAATGAACTGATTTTGGGCTGTGACCTTGTGAATGTGATAAGTAAGCCAACTGGACCCCTAGAAATAACATTATTCTTAATTTGACATGATTGCCGGAACTCGGTGATTACACTGGGTGCTGTGGTAGCGCTTCATTTAAAAATTTAAATAAAAAAGTAATTTTTTACCGCGGGACCAATCCTAGCCGTTATCGCGCGCTGAAGAAATAGACACAGTTTCGAAAACAACATTTTAATGAGTTTCTAACGGTATCAGTCCGTTTGAGTGACAACGGTTGCGTCACATATTCGTCCCCAAATGTATTTAGGGATATTGTTCTGATATTACTAGGTTGTATTGCTTGTAACAGTGAAAGGATTGACTGTGGGACTTAATTGAACTAACTTTGGACTGTGACCTGATAAATGTGATAAATGAGGCAATTGGTCTCGGAGGAATAACATTCTTCTTAATTTGACATGATTACTGGAATTCAGTGATAACATTAGGCTCTGTGGTAGCGCTTTATTTAAAAATTTAGATAAAAAAGTCTTTTTTTTACTGTGGGACCCATCCTGTCCGTTATCGCGCGCTGAAGAAATAGAGACAGTTTCAAAAACTGCATTTCAATGAATTTCTAACGGTATCAGCTCGTTTGAGTTACAACGGTTGCGTCACATATTCGTACCAACATGTATTTAGCGATATTTTATCGCTATTACTAGGTTGCATCGCTTTTAACAGTGAAACGATTGACTGTGGGACTTAATTGAACTGGTTTTAGACTGTGACCTTATAAATGTGATAAATGAGCCAATTGGTCTCCAAGAAATAACACTCTTGTTAATTTGACATGATTGTTGGAATTCAGCGATAATATTAGGCTCTCTGGTAGCGCTTTATTTAAAAATTTAGATAAAAAAGTCTTTTTTTTACTGTGGGACCAATCCTGGCCATTAGCAAGCGCTGAATAAACAAGAACAGTTTCAAAAACTACATTTCAATGAATTTCTAACGGTGTCAGTCCGTTTTAGTCACAACGGTTACGTCACATATTCGTCCCCACATGAATTTAGGGATATTTTTCTGATATTACTAGGTTGTATTGCTTGTAACAGTAAAACGATTGACTGTGGGACTTAATTGAACTAACTTTGGACTGTGACCTGCTAAATGTGATAAATGAGGCAATTGGTCTCCAAGGAAAAACATTCTTCTTAATTTGACATGATTGCTGGAATTCAGCGATAACATTAGGCTCTGTGGTAGCGCTTTATTAAAAAATTTAGATAAAAAAGTATTTTTTACTGTGGGACCCATCCTGTCCGTTATCGCACGCTGAAGAAATAGACACAGTTTCAAAAACTACATTTCAATGAATTTCTAACGCTATCAGTCCATTTGAGTTACAACGGTTGCGTCACATATTCGTCCCCACATGTATTTAGGGATATTTTTCTGATATCACTAGGTTGTATTGCTTGTAACAGTGAAACGATTGACTGTGGGACTTAATTGAACTAACTTTGGACTGTGACCTGATAAATGTGATATATGGGGCAATTGGACCCGAAGAAATAACATTCCTCTTAATTTGACATGATTGTTGGAATTTAATGATTACAATGGGCGCTGTGGTAGCGCTTCATTAAAAAATTTAGATAAATAAGTCATATTTACTGTGGGACCAATCCTGGCCGTTAACACGTGCTGAATAAGTAGGAGCAGTTTCAAAAACTACATTTCATTGACTTTCTAGCGGTATCAATCCGTTTGAGTTACAACGGTTACGTCACATATTCGTACCAACATGTATTTTATCGCTATTACTAGGTTGCATCGCTTTTAACAGTGAAACGATTGACTGTGGGACTTAATTGAACTGATTTTAGACTGTGACATTATAAATGTGATAAATGAGCCAATTGGTCTTCAAGGAATGACATTCTTCTCAATTTGACATGATTGCTGGAATTCAGCGATTATGTTAGGCTCTGTGGTAGCGCTTCATTTAAAAATTTAAATAAAAAAGTCATTTTTTACCGCGGGACCAATCCTAGCCGTTATCGCGCGCTGAAGAAATAGACACAGTTTCGAAAACAACATTTTAATAAGTTTCTAACGGCATCAGTCCGTTTGAGTGACAACGGTTGCGTCACATATTCGTCCCCAAATGTATTTAGGGATATTGTTCTGATATTACTAGGTTGTATTGCTTGTAACAGTGAAAGGATTGACTGTGGGACTTAATTGAACTAACTTTGGACTGTGACCTGATAAATGTGATAAATCAGGCAATTGGACCCCAAGAAATAACATTCCTCTTAATTTGACACGATTGCTGGAATTCAACGATTACAATGGGCGCTGTGGCAGGGCTTCATTAAAACATTTAGATAAATAAGTCATATTTACTGTGGAACCAATTCTGGCCGTTAGCACGCGCTGAATAAGTAGGAACAGTTTCAAAAACTACATTTCATTGACTTTCTAGCGGTATCAATCCGTTTGAGTTACAACGGTTGCGTCACATATTCGTCCCCACATGTATTTAGGGATATTTTTCTGATATTACTAGGTTGTATTGCTTGTAACAGTGAAACGATTGACTGTGGGACTTAATTGAACTAACTTTGGACTGTGACCTGATAAATGTGATATATGGGGCAATTGGACCCGAAGAAATAACATTCCTCTTAATTTGACATGATTGTTGGAATTCAATGATTACAATGGGCGCTGTGGTAGCGCTTCATTAAAAAATTTAGATAAATAAGTCATATTTACTGTGGGACCAATCCTGGCCGTTAACACGTGCTGAAAAGTTAGGAACAGTTTCAAAAACTACATTTCATTGACTTTCTGGCGGTATCAATCCGTTTGAGTTACAACGGTTAAGTCACATATTCGTACCAACATGTATTTAGCGATATTTTATCGCTATTACTAGGTTGCATAGCTTTTAACAGTGAAACGATTGACTGTGGGACTTAATTGAACTGATTTTACACTGTGACATTATAAATGTGATAAATGAGCCAATTGTTCTTCAAGGAATAACATTCTTCTCAATTTGACATGATTGCTGGAATTCAGCGATTATGTTAGGCTCTGTGGTAGCGCTTTATTAAAAAATTTAGATAAAAAAGTATTTTTTACTGTGGGACCCATCCTGTCCGTTATCGCACGCTGAAGAAATAGACACAGTTTCAAAAACTACATTTCAATGAATTTCTAACTCTATCAGTCCATTTGAGTTACAACGGTTGCGTCACATATTCGTCCCCACATGTATTTAGGGATATTTATCTGATATTACCAGGTTGTATCGCTTTCAACAGTGAAACGATTGGCTGTGGGACTTAAATGAACTGATTTTGGGCTGTGACCTTATGAATGTGATAAGTGAGCCAACTGGACCCCTAGAAATAACATTATTCTTAATTTGACATGATTGCCGGAACTCGGTGATTACACTGGGTGCTGTGGTAGCGCTTCATTTAAAAATTTAAATAAAAAAGTCATTTTTTACCGCGGGACCAATCCTAGCCGTTATCGCGCGCTGAAGAAATAGACACAGTTTCGAAAACAACATTTTAATAAGTTTCTAACGGCATCAGTCCGTTTGAGTGACAACGGTTGCGTCACATATTCGTCCCCAAATGTATTTAGGGATATTGTTCTGATATTACTAGGTTGTATTGCTTGTAACAGTGAAAGGATTGACTGTGGGACTTAATTGAACTAACTTTGGACTGTGACCTGATAAATGTGATAAATCAGGCAATTGGACCCCAAGAAATAACATTCCTCTTAATTTGACATGATTGCTGGAATTCAACGATTACAATGGGCGCTGTGGCAGGGCTTCATTAAAACATTTAGATAAATAAGTCATATTTACTGTGGAACCAATTCTGGCCGTTAGCACGCGCTGAATAAGTAGGAACAGTTTCAAAAACTACATTTCATTGACTTTCTAGCGGTATCAATCCGTTTGAGTTACAACGGTTGCGTCACATATTCGTCCCCACATGTATTTAGGGATATTTTTCTGATATTACTAGGTTGTATTGCTTGTAACAGTGAAACGATTGACTGTGGGACTTAATTGAACTAACTTTGGACTGTGACCTGATAAATGTGATATATGGGGCAATTGGACCCGAAGAAATAACATTCCTCTTAATTTGACATGATTGTTGGAATTCAATGATTACAATGGGCGCTGTGGTAGCGCTTCATTAAAAAATTTAGATAAATAAGTCATATTTACTGTGGGACCAATCCTGGCCGTTAACACGTGCTGAAAAGTTAGAAACAGTTTCAAAAACTACATTTCATTGACTTTCTGGCGGTATCAATCCGTTTGAGTTACAACGGTTAAGTCACATATTCGTACCAACATGTATTTAGCGATATTTTATCGCTATTACTAGGTTGCATCGCTTTTAACAGTGAAACGATTGACTGTGGGACTTAATTGAACTGATTTTAGACTGTGACATTATAAATGTGATAAATGAGCCAATTGTTCTTCAAGGAATAACATTCTTCTCAATTTGACATGATTGCTGGAATTCAGCGATTATGTTAGGCTCTGTGGTAGCGCTTTATTTAAAAATTTAGATAAAAATGTCTTTTTTTTACTGTGGGACCAATCCTGGCCGTTATCGCGCGCTGAAGAAATAGAGACAGTTTCAAAAACTACATTTCAATAAATTTTTAACGGTATCAGTCCGTTTGAGTCACAACGGTTGCGTCACATATTCGTCCCCACATGTATTTAGGGATATTTTTCTGATATTACTAGGTTGTATTGCTTGTAACAGTAAAACGATTGACTGTGGGACTTAATTGAACTAACTTTGGACTGTGACATGCTAAATGTGATAAATAAGGCAATTGGTCTCCAAGGAAAACATTCTTCTTAATTTGACATGATTGCTGGAATTCAGCGATAACATTAGGCTCTGTGGTAGCGCTTTATTAAAAAATTTAGATAAAAAAGTATTTTTTACTGTGGGACCCATCCTGTCCGTTATCGCACGCTGAAGAAATAGACACAGTTTCAAAAACTACATTTCAATGAATTTCTAACTCTATCAGTCCATTTGAGTTACAACGGTTGCGTCACATATTCGTCCCCACATGTATTTAGGGATATTTATCTGATATTACCAGGTTGTATCGCTTTCAACAGTGAAACGATTGGCTGTGGGACTTAAATGAACTGATTTTGGGCTGTGACCTTATGAATGTGATAAGTGAGCCAACTGGACCCCTAGAAATAACATTATTCTTAATTTGACATGATTGCCGGAACTCGGTGATTACACTGGGTGCTGTGGTAGCGCTTCATTTAAAAATTTAAATAAAAAAGTCATTTTTTACCGCGGGACCAATCCTAGCTGTTATCGCGCGCTGAAGAAATAGACACAGTTTCGAAAACAACATTTTAATAAGTTTCTAACGGCATCAGTCCGTTTGAGTGACAACGGTTGCGTCACATATTCGTCCCCAAATGTATTTAGGGATATTGTTCTGATAATACTAGGTTGTATTGCTTGTAACAGTGAAAGGATTGACTGTGGGACTTAATTGAACTAACTTTGGACTGTGACCTGATAAATGTGACAAATCAGGCAATTGGACCCCAAGAAATAACATTCCTCTTAATTTGACATGATTGCTGGAATTCAACTATTACAATGGGCGCTGTGGCAGGGCTTCATTAAAACATTTAGATAAATAAGTCATATTTACTGTGGAACCAATTCTGGCCGTTAGCAGGCGCTGAATAAGTAGGAACAGTTTCAAAAACTACATTTCATTGACTTTTTAGCGGTATCAATCCGTTTGAGTTACAACGGTTGCGTCACATATTCGTCCCCACATGTATTTAGGGATATTTTTCTGATATTACTAGGTTGTATTGCTTGTAACAGTGAAACGATTGACTGTGGGACTTAATTGAACTAACGTTGGACTGTGACCTGATAAATGTGATATATGGGGCAATTGGACCCGAAGAAATAACATTCCTCTTAATTTGACATGATTGTTGGAATTCAATGATTACAATGGGCGCTGTGGTAGCGCTTCATTAAAAAATTTAGATAAATAAGTCATATTTACTGTGGGACCAATCCTGGCCGTTAACACGTGCTGAATAAGTAGGAACAGTTTCAAAAACTACATTTCATTGACTTTCTGGCGGTATCAATCCGTTTGAGTTACAACGGTTAAGTCACATATTCGTACCAACATGTATTTAGCGATATTTTATCGCTATTACTAGGTTGCATCGCTTTTAACAGTGAAACGATTGACTGTGGGACTTAATTGAACTGATTTTAGACTGTGACATTATAAATGTGATAAATGAGCCAATTGGTCTTCAAGGAATAACATTCTTCTCAATTTGACATGATTGCTGGAATTCAGCGATTATGTTAGGCTCTGTGGTAGCGCTTTATTTAAAAATTTAGATAAAAATGTCTTTTTTTTACTGTGGGACCAATCCTGGCCGTTATCGCGCGCTGAAGAAATAGAGACAGTTTCAAAAACTACATTTCAATAAATTTCTAACGGTATCAGTCCGTTTGAGTCACAACGGTTGCGTCACATATTCGTCCCCACATGTATTTAGGAATATTTTTCTGATATTACTAGGTTGTATTGCTTGTAACAGTAAAACGATTGACTGTGGGACTTAATTGAGCTAACTTTGGACTGTGACCTGATAAATGTGATAAATGGCGCAATTGGGCCCCAAGAAATAACATTCTTCTTAATTTTACATGTTTGCTGGAATTCAGCGATTATGTTAGGCTCTGTTGTAGCGCTTTATTTAAAAATTTAGATAAATAAGTCATTCTTTACTCTGGGACGAATCCTAGCCGTTATCGCCCGCTGAAGAAATAGCGACAGTTTCAAAAAATACAATTCATTGACTTTCTAACGGTATCACTCTGGTTGAGTTACAACGGTTGCGTCACATATTCGTCCCCAAATGTGTTTAGGGATGTTTTTCTGATATCACTAGGTTGTATCACTTTTAACAGTGAAACGATTGACTTTGGCACTTAAATGAACTGATTTTGGACTGTGATCTTATAAATGTGATAAATGAGCCAAGTGGACTCCCACAAATAACATTCCTCTTAATTTTACATGTTTGCTGGAATTCAACGATTACAATGGGCGCTGTGGTAGCGCTTCATTAAAAAATTTAGATAAATAAGTCATATTTACTGTAGGACCAATCCTGGCCGTTAACACGCGCTGAATAAGTAGGAACAGATTCAAAAACTACATTTCATTGACTTTCTAGCGGTATCAATCCGTTTGAGTTACAACGGTTGCGTCACATATTCGTACCAACATGTATTTAGCGATATTTTATCGCTATTACTAGGTTGCATCGCTTTTAACAGTGAAACGATTGACTGTGGGACTTAATTGAACTGATTTTGGACTGTGACCTTATAAATGTGAGAAATGAGCCAATTGGTCTCCAAGGAATAACATTCTTCTCAATTTGACATGATTGCTGGAATTCAGCGATTATGTTAGGCTCTGTGGTAGCGCTTTATTTAAAAATTTAGATAAAAATGTCTTTTTTTTACTGTGGGACCAATCCTGGCCGTTATCGCGCGCTGAAGAAATAGAGACAGTTTCAAAAACTACATTTCAATAAATTTCTAACGGTATCAGTCCGTTTGAGTCACAACGGTTGAGTCACATATTCGTCCCCACATGTATTTAGGAATATTTTTCTGATATTACTAGGTTGTATTGCTTGTAACAGTAAAACGATTGACTGTGGGACTTGATTGAGCTAACTTTGGACTGTGACCTGATAAATGTGATAAATGGGGCAATTGGGCCCCAAGAAATAACATTCTTCTTAATTTTACATGTTTGCTGGAATTCAGCGATTATGTTAGGCTCTGTTGTAGCGCTTTATTTAAAAATTTAGATAAATAAGTCATTCTTTACTCTGGGACGAATCCTAGCCGTTATCGCCCGCTGAAGAAATAGCGACAGTTTCAAAAAATACAATTCATTGACTTTCTAACGGCTTCACTCTGGTTGAGTTACAACGGTTGCGTCACATATTCGTCCCCAAATGTATTTAGGGATGTTTTTCTGATATCACTAGGTTGTATCACTTTTAACAGTGAAACGATTGACTTTGGCACTTAAATGAACTGATTTTGGACTGTGATCTTATAAATGTGATAAATGAGCCAAGTGGACTCCCACAAATAACATTCCTCTTAATTTTACATGTTTGCTGGAATTCAACGATTACAATGGGCGCTGTGGTAGCGCTTCATTAAAAAATTTAGATAAATAAGTCATATTTACTGTAGGACCAATCCTGGCCGTTAACACGCGCTGAATAAGTAGGAACAGATTCAAAAACTACATTTCATTGACTTTCTAGCGGTATCAATCCGTTTGAGTTACAACGGTTGCGTCACATATTCGTACCAACATGTATTTAGCGATATTTTATCGCTATTACTAGGTTGCATCGCTTTTAACAGTGAAACGATTGACTGTGGGACTTAATTGAACTGATTTTGGACTGTGACCTTATAAATGTGAGAAATGAGCCAATTGGTCTCCAAGGAATAACATTCTTGTTAATTTGACATGATTGCTGGAATTCAGCGATAATATTAGGCTCTGTGGTAGCGCTTTATTTAAAAATTTAGATAAAAAAGTCTTTTTTTTACTGTGGGACCAATCCGGGCCGTTAGCAGACGCTGAATAAACAGGAACAGTTTCAAAAACTACATTTCAAGGAATTTCTAACGGTGTCAGTCCGATTTAGTCACAACGGTTGCGTCACATATTCGTCCCCACATGTATTTAGGGATATTTATCTGATATTACTAGGTTGTATCGCTTTCAACAGTGAAACGATTGGCTGTGGGACTTAAATGAACTGACTTTGGGCTGTGACCTTGTGAATGTGATAAGTAAGCCAACTGGACCCCTAGAAATAACATTATTCTTAATTTGACATGATTGCCGGAACTCGGTGATTACACTGGGTGCTGTGATAGCGCTTCATTTAAAAATTTAAATAAAAAAGTAATTTTTTACCGCGGGACCAATCCTAGCCGTTATCGCGCGCTGAAGAAATAGACACAGTTTCGAAAACAACATTTTAATGAGTTTCTAACGGTATCAGTCCGTTTGAGTGACAACGGTTGCGTCACATATTCGTCCCCAAATGTATTTAGGGATATTTATCTGATATTACTAGGTTGCATCGCTTTTAACAGTGAAACGATTGACTGTGGGACATAATTGAACTGATTTTAGACTGCGACCTTATAAATGTGATAAATGAGCCAATTGGTCTCCAAGAAATAACATTCTTGTTAATTTGACATGATTGCTGGAATTCAGCGATAATATTAGGCTCTCTGGTAGCGCTTTATTTAAAAATTTAGATAAAAAAGTCTTTTTTTTACTGTGGGACCAATCCTGGCCGTTAGCAGGCGCTGAATAAACAGGAACAGTTTCAAAAACTACATTTCAATGAATTTCTAACGGTGTCAGTCCGTTTTAGTCACAACGGTTACGTCACATATTCGTCCCCAAATGTATTTAGGGATATTTATCTGATATTACTAGGTTGCATCGCTTTTAACAGTGAAACGATTGACTGTGGGACATAATTGAACTGATTTTAGACTGCGACCTTATAAATGTGATAAATGAGCCAATTGGTCTCCAAGAAATAACATTCTTGTTAATTTGACATGATTGCTGGAATTCAGCGATAATATTAGGCTCTCTGGTAGCGCTTTATTTAAAAATTTAGATAAAAAAGTCTTTTTTTTACTGTGGGACCAATCCTGGCCGTTAGCA
The DNA here is from genome assembly GCF_029227915.1 of Hydractinia symbiolongicarpus. Taxonomy (NCBI): domain Eukaryota; kingdom Metazoa; phylum Cnidaria; class Hydrozoa; order Anthoathecata; family Hydractiniidae; genus Hydractinia; species Hydractinia symbiolongicarpus. The sequence goes on from NC_079877.1 coordinate 3,067,563, forward strand.
GGCGCTGAATAAACAGGAACAGTTTCAAAAACTACATTTCAATGAATTTCTAACGGTGTCAGTCCGTTTTAGTCACAACGGTTACGTCACATATTCGTCCCCACATGAATTTAGGGATATTTTTCTGATATTATTAGGTTGTATTGCTTGTAACAGTAAAACGATTGACTGTGGGACTTAATTGAACTAACTTTGGACTGTGACCTGCTAAATGTGATAAATGAGGCAATTGGTCTCCAAGGAAAAACATTCTTCTTAATTTGACATGATTGCTGGAATTCAGCGATAACATTAGGCTCTGTGGTAGCACTTTATTAAAAAATTTAGATAAAAAAGTATTTTTTACTGTGGGACCCATCCTGTCCGTTATCGCACGCTGAAGAAATAGACACAGTTTCAAAAACTACATTTCAATGAATTTCTAACGCTATCAGTCCATTTGAGTTACAACAGTTGCGTCACATATTCGTCCCCACATGTATTTAGGGATATTTATCTGATATTACTAGGTTGTATCGCTTTCAACAGTGAAACGATTGGCCTTGGGACTTAAATGAACTGATTTTGGGCCGTGACCTTGTGAATGTGATAAGTAAGCCAACTGGACCCCTAGAAATAACATTATTCTTAATTTGACATGATTGCCGGAACTCGGTGATTACACTGGGTGCTGTGGTAGCGCTTCATTTAAAAATTTAAATAAAAAAGTAATTTTTTACCGCAGGACCAATCCTAGCCGTTATCGCGCGCTGAAGAAATAGACACAGTTTCGAAAACAACATTTTAATGAGTTTCTAACGGTATCAGTCCGTTTGAGTGACAACGGTTGCGTCACATATTCGTGCCCAAATGTATTTAGGGATATTGTTCTGATATTACTAGGTTGTATTGCTTGTAACAGTGAAAGGATTGACTGTGGGACTTAATTGAACTAACTTTGGACTGTGACCTGATAAATGTGATAAATGAGGCAATTGGTCTCGGAGGAATAACATTCTTCTTAATTTGACAGGATTACTGGAATTCAGTGATAACATTAGGCTCTGTGGTAGCGCTTTATTTAAAAATTTAGATAAAAAAGTCTTTTTTTTACTGTGGGACCCATCCTGTCCGTTATCGCGCGCTGAAGAAATAGAGACAGTTTCAAAAACTACATTTCAATGAATTTCTAACGGTATCAGCTCGTTTGAGTTACAACGGTTGCGTCACATATTCGTACCAACATGTATTTAGCGATATTTTATCGCTATTACTAGGTTGCATCGCTTTTAACAGTGAAACGATTGACTGTGGGACTTAATTGAACTGGTTTTAGACTGTGACCTTATAAATGTGATAAATGAGCCAATTGGTCTCCAAGAAATAACATTCTTGTTAATTTGACATGATTGCTGGAACTCAGCGATAATATTAGGCTCTCTGGTAGCGCTTTATTTAAAAATTTAGATAAAAAAGTCTTTTTTTACTGTGGGACCAATCCTGGCCGTTAGCAGGCGCTGAATAAACAGGAACAGTTTCAAAAACTACATTTCAATGAATTTCTAACGGTGTCAGTCCGTTTTAGTCACAACGGTTACGTCACATATTCGTCCCCACATGAATTTAGGGATATTTTTCTGATATTACTAGGTTGTATTGCTTGTAACAGTAAAACGATTGACTGTGGGACTTAATTGAACTAACTTTGGACTGTGACCTGCTAAATGTGATAAATGAGGCAATTGGTCTCCAAGGAAAAACATTCTTCTTAATTTGACATGATTGCCGGAACTCGGTGATTACACTGGGTGCTGTGGTAGCGCTTCATTTAAAAATTTAAATAAAAAAGTAATTTTTTACCGCGGGACCAATCCTAGCCGTTATCGCGCGCTGAAGAAATAGACACAGTTTCGAAAACAACATTTTAATGAGTTTCTAACGGTATCAGTCTGTTTGAGTGACAACGGTTGCGTCACATATTCGTCCCCAAATGTATTTAGGGATATTGTTCTGATATTACTAGGTTGTATTGCTTGTAACAGTGAAAGGATTGACTGTGGGACTTAATTGAACTAACTTTGGACTGTGACCTGATAAATGTGATAAATGAGGCAATTGGTCTCGGAGGAATAACATTCTTCTTAATTTGACATGATTACTGGAATTCAGTGATAACATTAGGCTCTGTGGTAGCGCTTTATTTAAAAATTTAGATAAAAAAGTCTTTTTTTTACTGTGGGACCCATCCTGTCCGTTATCGCGCGCTGAAGAAATAGAGACAGTTTCAAAAACTGCATTTCAATGAATTTCTAACGGTATCAGCTCGTTTGAGTTACAACGGTTGCGTCACATATTCGTACCAACATGTATTTAGCGATATTTTATCGCTATTACTAGGTTGCATCGCTTTTAACAGTGAAACGATTGACTGTGGGACTTAATTGAACTAACTTTGGACTGTGACCTGCTAAATGTGATAAATGAGGCAATTGGTCTCCAAGGAAAAACATTCTTCTTAATTTGACATGATTGCTGGAATTCAGCGATAACATTAGGCTCTGTGGTAGCACTTTATTAAAAAATTTAGATAAAAAAGTATTTTTTACTGTGGGACCCATCCTGTCCGTTATCGCACGCTGAAGAAATAGACACAGTTTCAAAAACTACATTTCAATGAATTTCTAACGCTATCAGTCCATTTGAGTTACAACAGTTGCGTCACATATTCGTCCCCACATGTATTTAGGGATATTTATCTGATATTACTAGGTTGTATCGCTTTCAACAGTGAAACGATTGGCTGTGGGACTTAAATGAACTGATTTTGGGCCGTGACCTTGTGAATGTGATAAGTAAGCCAACTGGACCCCTAGAAATAACATTATTCTTAATTTGACATGATTGCCGGAACTCGGTGATTACACTGGGTGCTGTGGTAGCGCTTCATTTAAAAATTTAAATAAAAAAGTAATTTTTTACCGCAGGACCAATCCTAGCCGTTATCGCGCGCTGAAGAAATAGACACAGTTTCGAAAACAACATTTTAATGAGTTTCTAACGGTATCAGTCCGTTTGAGTGACAACGGTTGCGTCACATATTCGTCCCCAAATGTATTTAGGGATATTGTTCTGATATTACTAGGTTGTATTGCTTGTAACAGTGAAAGGATTGACTGTGGGACTTAATTGAACTAACTTTGGACTGTGACCTGATAAATGTGATAAATGAGGCAATTGGTCTCGGAGGAATAACATTCTTCTTAATTTGACATGATTACTGGAATTCAGTGATAACATTAGGCTCTGTGGTAGCGCTTTATTTAAAAATTTAGATAAAAAAGTCTTTTTTTTACTGTGGGACCCATCCTGTCCGTTATCGCGCGCTGAAGAAATAGAGACAGTTTCAAAAACTGCATTTCAATGAATTTCTAACGGTATCAGCTCGTTTGAGTTACAACGGTTGCGTCACATATTCGTACCAACATGTATTTAGCGATATTTTATCGCTATTACTAGGTTGCATCGCTTTTAACAGTGAAACGATTGACTGTGGGACTTAATTGAACTGGTTTTAGACTGTGACCTTATAAATGTGATAAATGAGCCAATTGGTCTCCAAGAAATAACATTCTTGTTAATTTGACATGATTGCTGGAACTCAGCGATAATATTAGGCTCTCTTGTAGCGCTTTATTTAAAAATTTAGATAAAAAAGTCTTTTTATACTGTGGGACCAATCCTGGCCGTTAGCAGGCACTGAATAAACAGGAACAGTTTCAAAAACTACATTTCAATGAATTTCTAACGGTGTCAGTCCGTTTTAGTCACAACGGTTACGTCACATATTCGTCCCCACATGAATTTAGGGATATTTTTCTGATATTACTAGGTTGTATTGCTTGTAACAGTAAAACGATTGACTGTGGGACTTAATTGAACTAACTTTGGACTGTGACCTGCTAAATGTGATAAATGAGGCAATTGGTCTCCAAGGAAAAACATTCTTCTTAATTTGACATGATTGCTGGAATTCAGCGATAACATTAGGCTCTGTGGTAGCACTTTATTAAAAAATTTAGATAAAAAAGTATTTTTTACTGTGGGACCCATCCTGTCCGTTATCGCACGCTGAAGTAATAGACACAGTTTCAAAAACTACATTTCAATGAATTTCTAACGCTATCAGTCCATTTGAGTTACAACGGTTGCGTCACATATTCGTCCCCACATGTATTTAGGGATATTTATCTGATATTACTAGGTTGTATCGCTTTCAACAGTGAAACGATTGGCTGTGGGACTTAAATGAACTAATTTTGGGCTGTGACCTTGTGAATGTGATAAGTAAGCCAACTGGACCCCTAGAAATAACATTATTCTTAATTTGACATGATTGCCGGAACTCGGTGATTACACTGGGTGCTGTGGTAGCGCTTCATTTAAAAATTTAAATAAAAAAGTAATTTTTTACCGCGGGACCAATCCTAGCCGTTATCGCGCGCTGAAGAAATAGACACAGTTTCGAAAACAACATTTTAATGAGTTTCTAACGGTATCAGTCTGTTTGAGTGACAACGGTTGCGTCACATATTCGTCCCCAAATGTATTTAGGGATATTGTTCTGATATTACTAGGTTGTATTGCTTGTAACAGTGAAAGGATTGACTGTGGGACTTAATTGAACTAACTTTGGACTGTGACCTGATAAATGTGATAAATCAGGCAATTGGACCCCAAGAAATAACATTCCTCTTAATTTGACATGATTGCTGGAATTCAACGATTACAATGGGCGCTGTGGCAGGGCTTCATTAAAACATTTAGATAAATAAGTCATATTTACTGTGGAACCAATTCTGGCCGTTAGCAGGCGCTGAATAAGTAGGAACAGTTTCAAAAACTACATTTCATTGACTTTTTCTAGCGGTATCAATCCGTTTGAGTTACAACGGTTGCGTCACATATTCGTCCCCACATGTATTTAGGGATATTTTTCTGATATCACTAGGTTGTATTGCTTGTAACAGTGAAACGATTGACTGTGGGACTTAATTGAACTAACTTTGGACTGTGACCTGATAAATGTGATATATGGGGCAATTGGACCCGAAGAAATAACATTCCTCTTAATTTGACATGATTGTTGGAATTTAATGATTACAATGGGCGCTGTGGTAGCGCTTCATTAAAAAATTTAGATAAATAAGTCATATTTACTGTGGGACCAATCCTGGCCGTTAACACGTGCTGAATAAGTAGGAGCAGTTTCAAAAACTACATTTCATTGACTTTCTAGCGGTATCAATCCGTTTGAGTTACAACGGTTACGTCACATATTCGTACCAACATGTATTTAGCGATATTTTATCGCTATTACTAGGTTGCATCGCTTTTAACAGTGAAACGATTGACTGTGGGACTTAATTGAACTGATTTTAGACTGTGACATTATAAATGTGATAAATGAGCCAATTGGTCTTCAAGGAATGACATTCTTCTCAATTTGACATGATTGCTGGAATTCAGCGTTTATGTTAGGCTCTGTGGAAGCGCTTTATTTAAAAATTTAGATAAAAATGTCTTTTTTTTACTGTGGGACCAATCCTGGCCGTTATCGCGCGCTGAAGAAATAGAGACAGTTTCAAAAACTACATTTCAATAAATTTCTAACGGTATCAGTCCGTTTGAGTCACAACGGTTGCGTCACATATTCGTCCCCACATGTATTTAGGAATATTTTTCTGATATTACTAGGTTGTATTGCTTGTAACAGTAAAACGATTGACTGTGGGACTTAATTGAGCTAACTTTGGACTGTGACCTGATAAATGTGATAAATGGGGCAATTGGGCCCCAAGAAATAACATTCTTCTTAATTTTACATGTTTGCTGGAATTCAACGATTACAATGGGCGCTGTGGTAGCGCTTCATTAAAAAAATTAGATAAATAAGTCATATTTACTGTAGGACCAATCCTGGCCGTTAACACGCGCTGAATAAGTAGGAACAGATTCAAAAACTACATTTCATTGACTTTCTAGCGGTATTAATCCGTTTGAGTTACAACGGTTGCGTCACATATTTGTACCAACATGTATTTAGCGATTATTTATCGCTATTACTAGGTTGCATCGCTTTTAACAGTGAAACGATTGACTGTGGGACTTAATTGAACTGATTTTAGACTGTGACCTTATAAATGTGATAAATGAGCCAATTGGTCTCCAAGGAATTACATTCTTGTTAATTTGACATGATTGCTGGAATTCAGCGATAATATTAGGCTCTGTGGTAGCGCTTTATTTAAAAATTTAGATAAAAAAATCTTTTTTTTACTGTGGGACCAATCCGGGCCGTTAGCAGACGCTGAATAAACAGGAACAGTTTCAAAAACTACATTTCAAGGAATTTCTAACGGTGTCAGTCCGATTAAGTCACAACGGTTACGTCACATATTCGTCCCCACATGAATTTAGGGATATTTTTCTGATATTACTAGGTTGTATTGCTTGTAACAGTAAAACGATTGACTGTGGGACTTAATTGAACTAACTTTGGACTGTGACCTCCTAAATGTAATAAATGAGGCAATTGGTCTCCAAGGAAAAACAATCTTCTTAATTTGACATGATTGCTGGAATTCAGCGATAACATTAGGCTCTGTGGTAGCGCTTTATTAAAAAATTTAGATAAAAAAGTATTTTTTACTGTGGGACCCATCCTGTCCGTTATTGCACGCTGAAGAAATAGACGCAGTTTCAAAAACTACATTTCAATGAATTTTTAACGCTATCAGTCCATTTGAGTTACAACGGTTGCGTCACATATTCGTCCCCACATGTATTTAGGGATATTTATCTGATATTACTAGGTTGTATCGCTTTCAACAGTGAAACGATTGGCTGTGGGACTTAAATGAAATGATTTTGGGCTGTGACCTTATGAATGTGATAAGTGAGCCAACTGGACCCCTAGAAATAACATTATTCTTAATTTGACATGATTGCCGGAACTCGGTGATTACACTGGGTGCTGTGGTAGCGCTTCATTTAAAAATTTAAATAAAAAAGTCATTTTTTACCGCGGGACCAATCCTAGCCGTTATCGCGCGCTGAAGAAATAGACACAGTTTCGAAAACAACATTTTAATAAGTTTCTAACGGCATCAGTCCTTTGAGCGACAATGGTTGCGTCACATATTCGTCCCCAAATGTATTTAGGGATATTGTTCTGATATTACTAGGTTGTATTGCTTGTAACAGTGAAAGGATTGACTGTGGGACTTAATTGAACTAACTTTGGACTGTGACCTGATAAATGTGATAAATCAGGCAATTGGACCCCAAGAAATAACATTCCTCTTAATTTGACATGATTGCTGGAATTCAACGATTACAATGGGCGCTGTGGCAGGGCTTCATTAAAACATTTAGATAAATAAGTCATATTTACTGTAGGACCAATCCTGGCCGTTAACACGCGCTGAATAAGTAGGAACAGATTCAAAAACTACATTTCATTGACTTTCTAGCGGTATCAATCCGTTTGAGTTACAACGGTTGCGTCACATATTCGTCCCCACATGTATTTAGGGATATTTTTCTGATATTACTAGGTTGTATTGCTTGTAACAGTAAAACGATTGACTGCGGGACTTAATTGAGCTAACTTTGGACTGTGACCTGATAAATGTGATAAATGGGGCAATTGGGCCCCAAGAAATAACATTCTTCTTAATTTTACATGTTTGCTGGAATTCAACGATTACAATGGGCGCTGTGGTAGCGCTTCATTAAAAAAATTAGATAAATAAGTCATATTTACTGTAGGACCAATCCTGGCCGTTAACACGCGCTGAATAAGTAGGAACAGATTCAAAAACTACATTTCATTGACTTTCTAGCGGTATCAATCCGTTTGAGTTACAACGGTTGCGTCACATATTTGTACCAACATGTATTTAGCGATATTTTATCGCTATTACTAGGTTGCATCGCTTTTAACAGTGAAACGATTGACTGTGGGACTTAATTGAACTGATTTTAGACTGTGACCTTATAAATGTGATAAATGAGCCAATTGGTCTCCAAGGAATAACATTCTTGTTAATTTGACATGATTGCTGGAATTCAGCGATAATATTAGGCTCTGTGGTAGCGCTTTATTTAAAAATTTAGATAAAAAAGTCTTTTTTTTACTGTGGGACCAATCCGGGCCGTTAGCAGACGCTGAATAAACAGGAACAGTTTCAAAAACTACATTTCAAGGAATTTCTAACGGTGTCAGTCCGATTTAGTCACAACGGTTACGTCACATATTCGTCCCCACATGAATTTAGGGATATTTTTCTGATATTACTAGGTTGTATTGCTTGTAACAGTAAAACGATTGACTGTGGGACTTAATTGAACTAACTTTGGACTGTGACCTCCTAAATGTAATAAATGAGGCAATTGGTCTCCAAGGAAAAACATTCTTCTTAATTTGACATGATTGCTGGAATTCAGCGATAACATTAGGCTCTGTGGTAGCGCTTTATTAAAAAATTTAGATAAAAAAGTATTTTTTACTGTGGGACCCATCCTGTCCGTTATCGCACGCTGAAGAAATAGACGCAGTTTCAAAAACTACATTTCAATGAATTTTTAACGCTATCAGTCCATTTGAGTTACAACGGTTGCGTCACATATTCGTCCCCACATGTATTTAGGGATATTTATCTGATATTACTAGGTTGTATCGCTTTCAACAGTGAAACGATTGGCTGTGGGACTTAAATGAACTGATTTTGGGCTGTGACCTTATGAATGTGATAAGTGAGCCAACTGGACCCCTAGAAATAACATTATTCTTAATTTGACATGATTGCCGGAATTCGGTGATTACACTGGGTGCTGTGGTAGCGCTTCATTTAAAAATTTAAATAAAAAAGTCATTTTTTACCGCGGGACCAATCCTAGCCGTTATCGCGCGCTGAAGAAATAGACACAGTTTCGAAAACAACATTTTAATAAGTTTCTAACGGCATCAGTCCGTTTGAGTGACAATGGTTGCGTCACATATTCGTCCCCAAATGTATTTAGGGATATTGTTCTGATATTACTAGGTTGTATTGCTTGTAACAGTGAAAGGATTGACTGTGGGACTTAATTGAACTAACTTTGGACTGTGACCTGATAAATGTGATAAATCAGGCAATTGGACCCCAAGAAATAACATTCCTCTTAATTTGACATGATTGCTGGAATTCAACGATTACAATGGGCGCTGTGGCAGGGCTTCATTAAAACATTTAGATAAATAAGTCATATTTACTGTGGAACCAATTCTGGCCGTTAGCACGCGCTGAATAAGTAGGAACAGTTTCAAAAACTACATTTCATTGACTTTCTAGCGGTATCAATCCGTTTGAGTTACAACGGTTGCGTCACATATTCGTCCCCACATGTATTTAGGGATATTTTTCTGATATTACTAGGTTGTATTGCTTGTAACAGTGAAACGATTGACTGTGGGACTTAATTGAACTAACTTTGGACTGTGACCTGATAAATGTGATATATGGGGCAATTGGACCCGAAGAAATAACATTCCTCTTAATTTGACATGATTGTTGGAATTCAATGATTACAATGGGCGCTGTGGTAGCGCTTCATTAAAAAATTTAGATAAATAAGTCATATTTACTGTGGGACCAATCCTGGCCGTTAACACGTGCTGAAAAGTTAGGAACAGTTTCAAAAACTACATTTCATTGACTTTCTGGCGGTATCAATACGTTTGAGTTACAACGGTTAAGTCACATATTCGTACCAACATGTATTTAGCGATATTTTATCGCTATTACTAGGTTGCATCGCTTTTAACAGTGAAACGATTGACTGTGGGACTTAATTGAACTGATTTTAGACTGTGACATTATAAATGTGATAAATGAGCCAATTGTTCTTCAAGGAATAACATTCTTCTCAATTTGACATGATTGCTGGAATTCAGCGATTATGTTAGGCTCTGTGGTAGCGCTTTATTTAAAAATTTAGATAAAAATGTCTTTTTTTTACTGTGGGACCAATCCTGGCCGTTATCGCACGCTGAAGAAATAGAGACAGTTTCAAAAACTACATTTCAATAAATTTCTAACGGTATCAGTCCGTTTGAGTCACAACGGTTGCGTCACATATTCGTCCCCACATGTATTTAGGGATATTTTTCTGATATTACTAGGTTGTATTGCTTGTAACAGTAAAACGATTGACTGTGGGACTTAATTGAACTAACTTTGGACTGTGACCTGTTAAATGTGATAAATGAGGCAATTGGTCTCCAAGGAATAACATTCTTGTTAATTTGACATGATTGCTGGAATTCAGCGATAATATTAGGCTCTGTGGTAGCGCTTTATTTAAAAATTTAGATAAAAAAGTCTTTTTTTTACTGTGGGACCAATCCGGGCCGTTAGCAGACGCTGAATAAACAGGAACAGTTTCAAAAACTACATTTCAAGGAATTTCTAACGGTGTCAGTCCGATTTAGTCACAACGGTTACGTCACATATTCGTCCCCACATGAATTTAGGGATATTTTTCTGATATTACTAGGTTGTATTGCTTGTAACAGTAAAACGATTGACTGTGGGACTTAATTGAACTAAGTTTGGACTGTGACCTCCTAAATGTAATAAATGAGGCAATTGGTCTCCAAGGAAAAACATTCTTCTTAATTTGACATGATTGCTGGAATTCAGCGATAACATTAGGCTCTGTGGTAGCGCTTTATTAAAAAATTTAGATAAAAAAGTATTTTTTACTGTGGGACCCATCCTGTCCGTTATCGCACGCTGAAGAAATAGACGCAGTTTCAAAAACTACATTTCAATGACATTCTAACGCTATCAGTCCATTTGAGTTACAACGGTTGCGTCACATATTCGTCCCCACATGTATTTTGGGATATTTATCTGATATTACTAGGTTGTATCGCTTTCAACAGTGAAACGATTGGCTGTGGGACTTAAATGAACTGATTTTGGGCTGTGACCTTATGAATGTGATAAGTGAGCCAACTGGACCCCTAGAAATAACATTATTCTTAATTTGACATGATTGCCGGAACTCGGTGATTACACTTGGTGCTGTGGTAGCGCTTCATTTAAAAATTTAAATAAAAAAGTCATTTTTTACCGCGGGACCAATAATAGCCGTTATCGCGCGCTGAAGAAATAGACACAGTTTCGAAAACAACATTTTAATAAGTTTCTAACGGCATCAGTCCGTTTGAGTGACAACGGTTGCGTCACATATTCGTCCCCAAATGTATTTAGGGATATTGTTCTGATATTACTAGGTTGTATTGCTTGTAACAGTGAAAGGATTGACTGTGGGACTTAATTGAACTAACTTTGGACTGTGACCTGATAAATGTGATAAATCAGGCAATTGGACCCCAAGAAATAACATTCCTCTTAATTTGACATGATTGCTGGAATTCAACGATTACAATGGGCGCTGTGGCAGGGCTTCATTAAAACATTTAGATAAATAAGTCATATTTACTGTGGAACCAATTCTGGCCGTTAGCACGCGCTGAATAAGTAGGAACAGTTTCAAAAACTACATTTCATTGACTTTCTAGCGGTATCAATCCGTTTGAGTTACAACGGTTGCGTCACATATTCGTCCCCACATGTATTTAGGGATATTTTTCTGATATTACTAGGTTGTATTGCTTGTAACAGTGAAACGATTGACTGTGGGACTTAATTGAACTAACTTTGGACTGTGACCTGATAAATGTGATATATGGGGCAATTGGACCCGAAGAAATAACATTCCTCTTAATTTGACATGATTGCTGGAATTCAGCGATAATATTAGGCTCTGTGGTAGCGCTTTATTAAAAAATTTAGATAAAAAAGTATTTTTTACTGTGGGACCCATCCTGTCCGTTATCGCACGCTGAAGAAATAGACGCAGTTTCAAAAACTACATTTCAATGAATTTCTAACGCTATCAGTCCATTTGAGTTACAACGGTTGCGTCACAAATTCGTCCCCACATGTATTTTGGGATATTTATCTGATATTACTAGGTTGTATCGCTTTCAACAGTGAAACGATTGGCTGTGGGACTTAAATGAACTGATTTTGGGCTGTGACCTTATGAATGTGATAAGTGAGCCAACTGGACCCCTAGAAATAACATTATTCTAAATTTGACATGATTGCCGGAACTCGGTGATTACACTGGGTGCTGTGGTAGCGCTTCATTTAAAAATTTAAATAAAAAAGTCATTTTTTACCGCGGGACCAATAATAGCCGTTATCGCGCGCTGAAGAAATAGACACAGTTTCGAAAACAACATTTTAATAAGTTTCTAACGGCATCAGTCCGTTTGAGTGACAACGGTTGCGTCACATATTCGTCCCCAAATGTATTTAGGGATATTGTTCTGATATTACTAGGTTGTATTGCTTGTAACAGTGAAAGGATTGACTGTGGGACTTAATTGAACTAACTTTGGACTGTGACCTGATAAATGTGATAAATCAGGCAATTGGACCCCAAGAAATAACATTCCTCTTAATTTGACATGATTGCTGGAATTCAACGATTACAATGGGCGCTGTGGCAGGGCTTCATTAAAACATTTAGATAAATAAGTCATATTTACTGTGGAACCAATTCTGGCCGTTAGCACGCGCTGAATAAGTAGGAACAGTTTCAAAAACTACATTTCATTGACTTTATAGCGGTATCAATCCGTTTGAGTTACAACGGTTGCGTCACATATTCGTCCCCACATGTATTTAGGGATATTTTTCTGATATTACTAGGTTGTATTGCTTGTAACAGTGAAACGATTGACTGTGGGACTTAATTGAACTAACTTTGGACTGTGACCTGATAAATGTGATATATGGGGCAATTGGACCCGAAGAAATAACATTCCTCTTAATTTGACATGATTGTTGGAATTCAATGATTACAATGGGCGCTGTGGTAGCGCTTCATTAAAAAATTTAGATAAATAAGTCATATTTACTGTGGGACCAATCCTGGCCGTTAACACGTGCTGAAAAGTTAGGAACAGTTTCAAAAACTACATTTCATTGACTTTCTGGCGGTATCAATCCGTTTGAGTTACAACGGTTAAGTCACATATTCGTACCAACATGTATTTAGCGATATTTTATCGCTATTACTAGGTTGCATCGCTTTTAACAGTGAAACGATTGACTGTGGGACTTAATTGAACTGATTTTAGACTGTGACATTATAAATGTGATAAATGAGCCAATTGTTCTTCAAGGAATACCATTCTTCTCAATTTGACATGATTGCTGGAATTCAGCGATTATGTTAGGCTCTGTGGTAGCGCTTTATTTAAAAATTTAGATAAAAATGTCTTTTTTTTACTGTGGGACCAATCCTGGCCGTTATCGGGCGCTGAAGAAATAGAGACAGTTTCAAAAACTACATTTCAATAAATTTCTAACGGTATCAGTCCGTTTGAGTCACAACGGTTGCGTCACATATTCGTCCCAACATGTATTTAGGGATATTTTTCTGATATTACTAGGTTGTATTGCTTGTAACAGTAAAACGATTGACTGTGGGACTTAATTGAACTAACTTTGGACTGTGACCTGCTAAATGTGATAAATGAGGCAATTGGTCTCCAAGGAAAAACATTCTTCTTAATTTGACATGATTGCTGGAATTCAGCGATAACATTAGGCTCTGTGGTAGCGCTTTATTAAAAAATTTAGATAAAAAAGTATTTTTTACTGTGGGACCCATCCTGTCCGTTATCGCACGCTGAAGAAATAGACACAGTTTCGAAAACAACAATTTAATAAGTTTCTAACGGCATCAGTCCGTTTGAGTGACAACGGTTGCGTGACATATTCGTCCCCAAATGTATTTAGGGATATTGTTCTGATATTACTAGGTTGTATTGCTTGTAACAGTGAAAGGATTGACTGTGGGACTTAATTGAACTAACTTTGGACTGTGACCTGATAAATGTGATAAATCAGGCAATTGGACCCCAAGAAATAACATTCCTCTTAATTTGACATGATTGCTGGAATTCAACGATTACAATGGGCGCTGTGGCAGGGCTTCATTAAAACATTTAGATAAATAAGTCATATTTACTGTGGAACCAATTCTGGCCGTTAGCAGGCGATGAATAAGTAGGAACAGTTTCAAAAACTACATTTCATTGACTTTCTAGCGGTATCAATCCGTTTGAGTTACAACGGTTGCGTCACATATTCGTCCCCACATGTATTTAGGGATATTTTTCTGATATTACTAGGTTGTATTGCTTGTAACAGTGAAACGATTGACTGTGGGACTTAATTGAACTAACTTTGGACTGTGACCTGATAAATGTGATATATGGGGCAATTGGACCCGAAGAAATAACATTCCTCTTAATTTGACATGATTGTTGGAATTCAATGATTACAATGGGCGCTGTGGTAGCGCTTCATTAAAAAATTTAAATAAATAAGTCATATTTACTGTGGGACCAATCCTGGCCGTTAGCACGTGCTGAATAAGTAGGAACAGTTTCAAAAACTACATTTCATTGACTTTCTGGCGGTATCAATCCGTTTGAGTTACAACGGTTAAGTCACATATTCGTACCAACATGTATTTAGCGATATTTTATCGCTATTACTAGGTTGCATCGCTTTTAACAGTGAAACGATTGACTGTGGGACTTAATTGAACTGATTTTAGACTGTGACATTATAAATGTGATAAATGAGCCAATTGGTCTTCAAGGAATAACATTCTTCTCAATTTGACATGATTGCTGGAATTCAGCGATTATGTTAGGCTCTGTGGTAGCGCTTTATTTAAAAATTTAGATAAAAATGTCTTTTTTTTACTGTGGGACCAATCCTGGCCGTTATCGCGCGCTGAAGAAATAGAGACAGTTTCAAAAACTACATTTCAATAAATTTCTAACGGTATCAGTCCGTTTGAGTCACAACGGTTGCGTCACATATTCGTCCCCACATGTATTTAGGAATATTTTTCTGATATTACTAGGTTGTATTGCTTGTAACAGTAAAACGATTGACTGTGGGACTTAATTGAGCTAACTTTGGACTGTGACCTGATAAATGTGATAAATGGGGCAATTGGGCCCCAAAAAATAACATTCTTCTTAATTTTACATGTTTGCTGGAATTCAGCGATTATGTTAGGCTCTGTGGTAGCGCTTTATTTAAAAATTTAGATAAATAAGTCATTCTTTACTCTGGGACGAATCCTAGCCGTTATCGCCCGCTGAAGAAATAGCGACAGTTTCAAAAAATACAATTCATTGACTTTCTAACGGTATCACTCTGTTTGAGTTACAACGGTTGTGTCACATATTCGTCCCCAAATGTATTTAGGGATGTTTTTCTGATATCACTAGGTTGTATCACTTTTAACAGTGAAACGATTGACTTTGGCACTTAAATGAACTGATTTTAGACTGTGACCTTATAAATGTGATAAATGAGTTAAGTGGACTCCCACAAATAACATTCCTCTTAATTTTACATGTTTGCTGGAATTCAACGATTACAATGGGCGCTGTGGTAGCGCTTCATTAAAAAATTTAGATAAATAAGTCATATTTACTGTAGGACCAATCCTGGCCGTTAGCAGACGCTGAATAAACAGGAACAGTTTCAAAAACTACATTTCAAGGAATTTCTAACGGTGTCAGTCCGATTTAGTCACAATGGTTACGTCACATATTCGTCCCCACATGAATTTAGGGATATTTTTCTGATATTACTAGGTTGTATTGCTTGTAACAGTAAAACGACGATTGACTGTGGGACTTAATTGAACTAACTTTGGACTGTGACCTGATAAATGTAATAAAGGAGGCAATTGGACCCCAAGAAATAACATTCTTCTTAATTTTACATGATTGCTGAAATTCAGCGATAACATTAGGCTCTGTGGTAGCGCTTTATTTAAAAATTTAGATAAAAAAGTCTTCTTTTTACTGTGGGACCAATCCTGGCCGATATCGCGCGCTGAAGAAATAGCGACAGTTTCAAAAACTACAATTCATGGACTTTCTAACGGTATCAGACCGTTTGAGTTACAACGGTTGCGTGACATATTCATCCCCACATGAATTTAGGGATATTTTTCTGATATTACTAAGTTGTATTGCTTGTAACAGTGAAACGATTGCCTGTGGGACTTAATTGAACTGATTTTGGACTGTGACCTTATAAATGGAATAAATGAGCCAATTGGTCTCCAAGGAATAACATTCTTCTAAATTTTACATGATTGCTGAAATTGAGCGATAACATTAGGCTCTGTGGTAGCGCTTTATTTAAAAATTTAGATAAAAAAGTCTTCTTTTTACTGTGGGACCAATCCTGGCCGATATCGCGCGCTGAAGAAGTACAGACAGTTTCAAAAACTACATTTCAATAAATGTCTAACGGTATCAGTCCATTTGAGTCACAACGGTTGCTTCACATATTCGTCCCCACATGTTTTTAGGGATATTTTTCCGATATTACTAGGTTGTATTGCTTGTAACAGTGAAACGATTGACTGTGGGACTTAATTGAACTGATTTTAGACTGTGACATTATAAATGTGATAAATGAGCCAATTGGTCTTCAAGGAATAACATTCTTCTCAATTTGACATGATTGCTGGAATTCAGCGATTATGTTAGGCTCTGTGGTAGCGCTTTATTTAAAAATTTAGATAAAAATGTCTTTTTTTTACTGTGGGACCAATCCTGGCCGTTATCGCGCGCTGAAGAAATAGAGACAGTTTCAAAAACTACATTTCAATAAATTTCTAACGGTATCAGTCCGTTTGAGTCACAACGGTTGCGTCACATATTCGTCCCCACATGTATTTAGGAATATTTTTCTGATATTACTAGGTTGTATTGCTTGTAACAGTAAAACGATTGACTGTGGGACTTAATTGAGCTAACTTTGGACTGTGACCTGATAAATGTGATAAATGGGGCAATTGGGCCCCAAAAAATAACATTCTTCTTAATTTTACATGTTTGCTGGAATTCAGCGATTATGTTAGGCTCTGTGGTAGCGCTTTATTTAAAAATTTAGATAAATAAGTCATTCTTTACTCTGGGACGAATCCTAGCCGTTATCGCCCGCTGAAGAAATAGCGACAGTTTCAAAAAATACAATTCATTGACTTTCTAACGGTATCACTCTGTTTGAGTTACAAAGGTTGTGTCACATATTCGTCCCCAAATGTATTTAGGGATGTTTTTCTGATATCACTAGGTTGTATCACTTTTAACAGTGAAACGATTGACTTTGGCACTTAAATGAACTGATTTTAGACTGTGACCTTATAAATGTGATAAATGAGCCAAGTGGACTCCCACAAATAACATTCCTCTTAATTTTACATGTTTGCTGGAATTCAACGATTACAATGGGCGCTGTGGTAGCGCTTCATTAAAAAATTTAGATAAATAAGTCATATTTACTGTAGGACCAATCCTGGCCGTTAGCAGACGCTGAATAAACAGGAACAGTTTCAAAAACTACATTTCAAGGAATTTCTAACGGTGTCAGTCCGATTTAGTCACAATGGTTACGTCACATATTCGTCCCCACATGAATTTAGGGATATTTTTCTGATATTATTAGGTTGTATTGCTTGTAACAGTAAAACGACGATTGACTGTGGGACTTAATTGAACTAACTTTGGACTGTGACCTGATAAATGTAATAAAGGAGGCAATTGGACCCCAAGAAATAACATTCTTCTTAATTTTACATGATTGCTGAAATTCAGCGATAACATTAGGCTCTGTGGTAGCGCTTTATTTAAAAATTTAGATAAAAAAGTCTTCTTTTTACTGTGGGACCAATCCTGGCCGATATCGCGCGCTGAAGAAATAGCGACAGTTTCAAAAACTACAATTCATGGACTTTCTAACGGTATCAGACCGTTTGAGTTACAACGGTTGCGTGACATATTCATCCCCACATGAATTTAGGGATATTTTTCTGATATTACTAAGTTGTATTGCTTGTAACAGTGAAACGATTGCCTGTGGGACTTAATTGAACTGATTTTGGACTGTGACCTTATAAATGGAATAAATGAGCCAATTGGTCTCCAAGGAATAACATTCTTCTAAATTTTACATGATTGCTGAAATTGAGCGATAACATTAGGCTCTGTGGTAGCGCTTTATTTAAAAATTTAGATAAAAAAGTCTTCTTTTTACTGTGGGACCAATCCTGGCCGATATCGCGCGCTGAAGAAGTAGAGACAGTTTCAAAAACTACATTTCAATAAATGTCTAACGGTATCAGTCCATTTGAGTCACAACGGTTGCTTCACATATTCGTCCCCACATGTTTTTAGGGATATTTTTCCGATATTACTAGGTTGTATTGCTTGTAACAGTGAAACGATTGACTGTGGGAATTAATTGAACTAACTTTGGACTGTGACCTGATAAATGTGATAAATGAGGCAATTGGTCTCCAAGGAAAAACATTCTTCTTAATTTGACATGATTGCTGGAATTCAGCGATAACATTAGGCTCTGTGGTAGCGCTTTATTAAAAAATTTAGATAAAAAAGTCTTCTTTTTTTACTGTGGGACCAATCTGGGCCGTTAGCGGACGCTGAATAAATAGGAACAGTTCCAAAAACTACATTTCAAGGAATTTCTAACGGTGTCAGTCCGTTTTAGTCACAACAGTTACGTCACATATTCGTCCCCACATGAATTTAGGGATATTTTTCTGATATTACTAGGTTGTATTGCTTGTAACAGTAAAACGATTGACTGTGGGACTTAATTGAACTAACTTTGGACTGTGACCTGATAAATGTAATAAAGGAGGCAATTGGACCCCAAGAAATAACATTCTTCTTAATTTGACGTGATTGATGGAACTCAGCGACTGCATTGGAGCTGTGGTAGCGCTTTATTTAAAAATTTAGATAAATAAGTCATTCTTTATTCTGGGACGAATCCTAGCCGTTATCGCCCGCTGAAGAAATAGCGACAGTTTCAAAAACTGCAATTTATGGACTTTCTAACGGTATCAGACCGTTTGAGTTACAACGGTTGCGTGACATATTCATCCCAACATGAATTTAGGGATATTTTTCTGATAATACTAGGTTGTATTGCTTGTAACAGTGAAACGACTGACTGTGGGACTTAATTGAGCTAACTTTGGACTGTGACCTGATAAATGTGATAAATGGGGCAATTGGGCCCCAAGAAATAACATTCTTCTTAATTTTACATATTTGCTGGAATTCAACGATTATGTTGGGCTCTGTGGTAGCGCTTTATTTAAAAATTTAGATAAATAAGTCATTCTTTACTCTGGGACGAATCCTAGCCGTTATCGCCCGCTGAAGAAATAGCGACAGTTTCAAAAAATACAATTCATTGACTTTCTAACGGTATCACTCTGTTTGAGTTACAACGGTTGCGTCACATATTCGTCCGCAAATGTATTTAGGGATGTTTTTCTGATATCACTAGGTTGTATCACTTTTAACAGTGAAACGATTGACTTTGGCACTTAAATGAACTGATTTTGGACTGTGATCTTATAAATGTGATAAATGAGCCAAGTGGACTCCCACAAATAACATTCCTCTTAATTTTACATGTTTGCTGGAATTCAACGATTACAATGGGCGCTGTGGTAGCGCTTCATTAAAAAATTTAGATAAATAAGTCATATTTACTGTAGGACCAATCCTGGCCGTTAACATGCGCTGAATAAGTAGGAACAGATTCAAAAACTACATTTCATTGACTTTCTAGCGGTATCAATCCGTTTGAGTTACAACGGTTGCGTCACATATTCGTACCAACATGTATTTAGCGATATTTTATCGCTATTACTAGGTTGCATCGCTTTTAACAGTGAAACGATTGACTGTGGGACTTAATTGAACTGATTTTAGACTGTGACCTTATAAATGTGATAAATGAGCCAATTGGTCTCCAAGGAATAACATTCTTGTTAATTTGACATGATTGCTGGAATTCAGCGATAATATTAGGCTCTGTGGTAGCGCTTTATTTAAAAATTTAGATAAATAAGTCATTCTTTACTCTGGGACGAATCCTAGCCGTTATCGCCCGCTGAAGAAATAGCGACAGTTTCAAAAAATACAATTCATTGACTTTCTAACGGTATCACTCTGTTTGAGTTACAACGGTTGCGTCACATATTCGTCCCCAAATGTATTTAGGGATGTTTTTCTGATATCACTAGGTTGTATCACTTTTAACAGTGAAACGATTGACTTTGGCACTTAAATGAACTGATTTTGGACTGTGATCTTATAAATGTGATAAATGAGCCAAGTGGACTCCCACAAATAACATTCCTCTTAATTTTACATGTTTGCTGGAATTCAACGATTACAATGGGCGCTGTGGTAGCGCTTCATTAAAAAATTTAGATAAATAAGTCATATTTACTGTAGGACCAATCCTGGCCGTTAACATGCGCTGAATAAGTAGGAACAGATTCAAAAACTACCTTTCATTGACTTTGTAGCGGTATCAATCCGTTTGAGTTACAATGGTTGCGTCACATATTCGTACCAACATGTATTTAGCGATATTTTATCGCTATTACTAGGTTGCATCGCTTTTAACAGTGAAACGATTGCCTGTGGGACTTAATTGAACTGATTTTGGACTGTGACCTTATAAATGGAATAAATGAGCCAATTGGTCTCCAAGGAATAACATTCTTGTTAATTTGACATGATTGCTGGAATTCAGCGATAATATTAGGCTCTGTGGTAGCGCTTTATTTAAAAATTTAGATAAAAAAGTCTTTTTTTTACTGTGGGACCCATCCTGTCCGTTATCGCACGCTGAAGAAATAGACACAGTTTCAAAAACTACATTTCAATGAATTTCTAACTCTATCAGTCCATTTGAGTTACAACGGTTGCGTCACATATTCGTCCCCACATGTATTTAGGGATATTTATCTGATATTACTAGGTTGTATCGCTTTCAACAGTGAAACGATTGGCTGTGGGACTTAAATGAACTGATTTTGGGCTGTGACCTTATGAATGTGATAAGTGAGCCAACTGGACCCCTAGAAATAACATTATTCTTAATTTGACATGATTGCCGGAACTCGGTGATTACACTGGGTGCTGTGGTAGCGCTTCATTTAAAAATTTAAATAAAAAAGTCATTTTTTACCGCGGGACCAATCCTAGCCGTTATCGCGCGCTGAAGAAATAGACACAGTTTCAAAAACAACATTTTAATAAGTTTCTAACGGCATCAGTCCGTTTGAGTGACAACGGTTGCGTCACATATTCGTCCCCAAATGTATTTAGGGATATTGTTCTGATATCACTAGGTTGTATTGCTTGTAACAGTGAAAGGATTGACTGTGGGACTTAATTGAACTAACTTTGGACTGTGACCTGATAAATGTGATAAATCAGGCAATTGGACCCCAAGAAATAACATTCCTCTTAATTTGACATGATTGCTGGAATTCAACGATTACAATGGGCGCTGTGGCAGGGCTTCATTAAAAAATTTAGATAAATAAGTCATATTTACTTTGGGACCAATCCTGGCCGTTAACACGTGCTGAATAAGTAGGAACAGTTTCAAAAACTACATTTCATTGACTTTCTGGCGGTATCAATCCGTTTGAGTTACAACGGTTAAGTCACATATTCGTACCAACATGTATTTAGCGATATTTTATCGCTATTACTAGGTTGCATCGCTTTTAACAGTGAAACGATTGACTGTGGGACTTAATTGAACTGATTTTAGACTGTGACATTATAAATGTGATAAATGAGCCAATTGGTCTTCAAGGAATAACATTCTTCTCAATTTGACATGATTGCTGGAATTCAGCGATTATGTTAGGCTCTGTGGTAGCGCTTTATTTAAAAATTTAGATAAAAATGTCTTTTTTTTACTGTGGGACCAATCCTGGCCGTTATCGCGCGCTGAAGAAATAGAGACAGTTTCAAAAACTACATTTCAATAAATTTCTAACGGTATCAGTCCGTTTGAGTCACAACGGTTGCGTCACATATTCGTCCCCACATGTATTTAGGAATATTTTTCTGATATTACTAGGTTGTATTGCTTGTAACAGTAAAACGATTGACTGTGGGACTTAATTGAGCTAACTTTGGACTGTGACCTGATAAATGTGATAAATGGGGCAATTGGGCCCCAAAAAATAACATTCTTCTTAATTTTACATGTTTGCTGGAATTCAGCGATTATGTTAGGCTCTGTGGTAGCGCTTTATTTAAAAATTTAGATAAATAAGTCATTCTTTACTCTGGGACGAATCCTAGCCGTTATCGCCAGCTGAAGAAATAGCGACAGTTTCAAAAAATACAATTCATTGACTTTCTAACGGTATCACTCTGTTTGAGTTACAACGGTTGCGTCACATATTCGTCCCCAAATGTATTTAGGGGTGTTTTTCTGATATCACTAGGTTGTATCACTTTTAACAGTGAAACGATTGACTTTGGCACTTAAATGAACTGATTTTAGACTGTGACCTTATAAATGTGATAAATGAGCCAAGTGGACTCCCACAAATAACATTCCTCTTAATTTTACATGTTTGCTGGAATTCAACGATTACAATGGGCGCTGTGGTAGCGCTTCATTAAAAAATTTAGATAAATAAGTCATATTTACTGTAGGACCAATCCTGGCCGTTAGCAGACGCTGAATAAACAGGAACAGTTTCAAAAACTACATTTCAAGGAATTTCTAACGGTGTCAGTCCGATTTAGTCACAATGGTTACGTCACATATTCGTCCCCACATGAATTTAGGGATATTTTTCTGATATTACTAGGTTGTATTGCTTGTAACAGTAAAACGACGATTGACTGTGGGACTTAATTGAACTAACTTTGGACTGTGACCTGATAAATGTAATAAAGGAGGCAATTGGACCCCAAGAAATAACATTCTTCTTAATTTTACATGATTGCTGAAATTCAGCGATAACATTAGGCTCTGTGGTAGCGCTTTATTTAAAAATTTAGATAAAAAAGTCTTCTTTTTACTGTGGGACCAATCCTGGCCGATATCGCGCGCTGAAGAAATAGCGACAGTTTCAAAAACTACAATTCATGGACTTTCTAACGGTATCAGACCGTTTGAGTTACAACGGTTGCGTGACATATTCATCCCCACATGAATTTAGGGATATTTTTCTGATATTACTAGGTTGTATTGCTTGTAACAGTGAAACGATTGCCTGTGGGACTTAATTGAACTGATTTTGGACTGTGACCTTATAAATGGAATAAATGAGCCAATTGGTCTCCAAGGAATAACATTCTTCTTAATTTTACATGATTGCTGAAATTCAGCGATAACATTAGGCTCTGTGGTAGCGCTTTATTTAAAAATTTAGATAAAAAAGTCTTCTTTTTACTGTGGGACCAATCCTGGCCGATATCGTGCGCTGAAGAAATAGAGACAGTTTCAAAAACTACATTTCAATAAATGTCTAACGGTATCAGTCCATTTGAGTCACAACGGTTGCTTCACATATTCGTCCCCACATGTTTTTAGGGATATTTTTCCGATATTACTAGGTTGTATTGCTTGTAACAGTGAAACGATTGACTGTGGGAATTAATTGAACTAACTTTGGACTGTGACCTGATAAATGTGATAAATGAGGCAATTGGTCTCCAAGGAAAAACATTCTTCTTAATTTGACATGATTGCTGGAATTCAGCGATAACATTAGGCTCTGTGGTAGCGCTTTATTAAAAAATTTAGATAAAAAAGTCTTCTTTTTTTACTGTGGTACCAATCCGGGCCGTTAGCAGACGCTGAATAAACAGGAACAGTTCCAAAAACTACATTTCAAGGAATTTCTAACGGTGTCAGTCCGTTTTAGTCACAACAGTTACGTCACATATTTGTCCCCACATGAATTTAGGGATATTTTTCTGATATTACTAGGTTGTATTGCTTGTAACAGTAAAACGATTGACTGTGGGACTTAATTGAACTAACTTTGGACTGTGACCTGATAAATGTAATAAAGGAGGCAATTGGACCCCAAGAAATAACATTCTTCTTAATTTGACATGATTGATGGAACTCAGCGACTGCATTGGAGCTGTGGTAGCGCTTTATTTAAAAATTTAGATAAATAAGTCATTCTTTATTCTGGGACGAATCCTAGCCGTTATCGCCCGCTGAAGAAATAGCGACAGTTTCAAAAACTGCAATTTATGGACTTTCTAACGGTATCAAACCGTTTGAGTTACAACGGTTGCGTGACATATTCATCCCAACATGAATTTAGGGATATTTTTCTGATAATACTAGGTTGTATTGCTTGTAACAGTGAAACGACTGACTGTGGGACTTAATTGAGCTAACTTTGGACTGTGACCTGATAAATGTGATAAATGGGGCAATTGGGCCCCAAGAAATAACATTCTTCTTAATTTTACATATTTGCTGGAATTCAACGATTATGTTAGGCTCTGTGGTAGCGCTTTATTCAAAAATTTAGATAAATAAGTCATTCTTTACTCTGGGACGAATCCTAGCCGTTATCGCCCGCTGAAGAAATAGCGACAGTTTCAAAAAATACAATTCATTGACTTTCTAACGGTATCACTCTGTTTGAGTTACAACGGTTGCGTCACATATTCGTCCCCAAATGTATTTAGGGATGTTTTTCTGATATCACTAGGTTGTATCACTTTTAACAGTGAAACGATTGACTTTGGCACTTAAATGAACTGATTTTGGACTGTGATCTTATAAATGTGATAAATGAGCCAAGTGGACTCCCACAAATAACATTCCTCTTAATTTTACATGTTTGCTGGAATTCAACGATTACAATGGGCGCTGTGGTAGCGCTTCATTAAAAAATTTAGATAAATAAGTCATATTTACTGTAGGACCAATCCTGGCCGTTAACATGCGCTGAATAAGTAGGAACAGATTCAAAAACTACATTTCATTGACTTTCTAGCGGTATCAATCCGTTTGAGTTACAACGGTTGCGTCACATATTCGTACCAACATGTATTTAGCGATATTTTATCGCTATTACTAGGTTGCATCGCTTTTAACAGTGAAACGATTGACTGTGGGACTTAATTGAACTGATTTTAGACTGTGACCTTATAAATGTGATAAATGA